>NC_132838.1:75860001-76478215 GCF_048164855.1 Canis lupus baileyi
CGCTGCGCCACCCAGGGATCCCAGGAGTTCATTCTTTTAATGACTGAGCAATATTCTAGTGTGTGTGTGTGTGTGTGTGTGTGTGTGTGTATCACATCTTTATCCATTCCTCTATCAATGGACCTTTAGGCAGCTTCTTATTGTAAATAATGTTACAATAAAACACAGGGGTGCATATATCTTTTTGAATAAGTGTTCTCTTATTCTTTGGGTAAATACCCAGGAATGCAATTACTGGATCTTAAGGTAGTTCTATTTTTGATGTTTTGAAGAACTTTCATATGATTTTCCACAGTGGCTACATGAGTGTACGTTCCCACCAACAGTACATGAGGGTTCCTTTTTCTCCATATCCTTGCCAATACTTGTTTCTATAGTAGATGCTTTTTAATATATGTGCTAAACCATAATACTCACTCCAGTTACACCACAACTTGTGTAAATCGCATAGGAGGGGTCACAGCTGTCAGAGGAAGATAGCAGTGCTGTTTCTAATTCTAAAGACAGAAAGCTAGACTCTGCTCCATGTGTAAAGTCCCATTTACAGGGAAGGCCAATAAAAATGTGGTAGCACAAGGGGGCAGGGGTGAGTTAAAAAAAAAAAGGGGGGGGGGGAAGGAAAAAGAAACTAGCCTTATCACGTGTCTCCTTTGTGCTATGGGATGTAGGTACATTATTCCATTCAACCTCCATGATGAGTCTGCAAGGTGGTTATCTTTCTCCCATTTTACAGACAAAAGCCCTGAAACTGCCCAAGGTCTACTCTTAGGAAGTGGAGCAGCCAGCATTCAAATCCTTTTCTACTGGTGGTGGGGGAAGGATTCCAGGAAGCGGGGAAAGACTGAAACATGGATGGCTCGAGAAAAAAAAAAGGTAAGTTATTCGCTTTAAAGAGGAAGGCCCTGAGCTGACAGCCCTGTGCTCTACCTGGGGCCTTCCAACCCCGGTGTGGGGCTAGAAGAAAGAAAAATTGTGGGCAAAACTTCTGGGGGTCTAAAATCCAAGATTCACTCCTCGGAGAAAGAAGACAGATTCCCCTCCACTCTTCACCCCGACCTACAGCCTGACCTCACCAGAAAAAGGCCTTTTTCCTTCCCTCTGGGGCAAAACCAGAGAGGCCTCAAAAACTCTACATGGACTTCTCACATGCACCCAGGGACACAGAACCCACAGTAAAGCTAATCATTAACATCTGTTTTTCTGCCTTTATCCAGGAGAATATCTGCTTCCCTCTCATTGGCCTTCCTTCTCTCTGTCTAGACCATGTTGTAGCCTGAAACCCATCCACACCATGATGGATCACTCCTGGTAAGTTATAGGGCTGGCCCACATCTCTCTAAGGGGATTGCAGAGAGGAAATCCTCAGGGTGAACCATTTGTCTCACCATCACCAACTGTGCTACTAACTACAGCCCCCCTCTCTTCCTAGCAACACCACAGGATATAGTCCTATGCAAGGGAGACCACTTCCTGTGGAAGCCTACTACATCAAGTTACTTTTCAAAATAATGCATTTGTGGAAAAATTAATTTTTTTCAAATTAAATGTGGTATAACTTGAATAATACACTGAAAGCTGGGGCACCACCTGGGTGGCTCAGTGGTTGAGCGTCTGCCTTTGGCTCAGGTCATGATCCTGTGGCCCTGGGATCAAGTTCCACATCAGGCTCCCCAGAGGGAGCCTGCTTCTCCATCTGCCTATGTCTCTGCCTCTCTGTGTGTGTCTCTCATGAGTAAATAAATTAAAACCTTTTTTAAAAATATGCTTCTAAAAGCCAAAGGCCTCCCAACATTTTCCACTCATAACCATCCCAAAATGGAAATCACTCAGGGACATATGAGCTGCCATAGGTAGGGAAGAGACCCACACACCCACACTTCACTTTTAGCCATAATAATCTGAAAATGCCTGAAAGTCTACAGATGTTCTACTGGAGGCCCTACCCACAGAAGTGAGACTCAAAGAACCACCATGTAAAATTTATCTCCTCTGAGAAATTTGGTCAGATTATTGCCACAGTATTTGCAAATGGCTGGATGGACTAAGAGCAGATTTATCGCCAACACTCACCAGAGTTGGATGGCTGACACGTTTGGATCAGGTGAAATCAGTCCATAGGGCAGAGGAAAAAGAATTACCCTGTCTAGAGGAAGTAGGGAGGGGGTTTGCATCCTATCTTTGCCTTACTACATCAATCAAGTTCCTAAATTTGTTTAGCTCCACAAGCTAACCAGTTGATTTCCACTCAACATGTTTATTAAAATATTGACTAAGAATTGGCAATGTCGGTAATGATGGCCTGGTAGGAGAATCCCCACATGGTGTTTTGACAAGAGCAGTTCAAAGGGTCCCTGTGAACTGGCATCACAGAAGTTTGCATTCCCAGGATTAGTGAAGTAGAAATAGTTTATTTGCTGAGTATTTACCCAAGCACAATTACACTTGATAGGCAGATTCTTTCCAAGAAGCGAACTTGACTTTGAATTTCTCACTAAAGTTGACAAGGGCATATCTGCACATTTTGAGGAAAGACATCTGCCAGCAGAGACCTGTCGCTGTTTGGCATAGGAGTATTGTACAATAAGACCACATTTTTGGTAGTTGTTCAGTGAGAACCTTATGGCTCAGCAACAAAGATCAAAAATATCTGAACAGATCAAGATAGTAGCAAATATCTAGCGAATTTACCAACTGTGAAATAATGAAAAAGAAGGTAGGAGGGAGAGAAGGAGGGAAAGAGGAAGGAAAGAAGGAAGGAAGGAAGGAAGGAAGGAAAGAAGGAAGGAAGGAAGGAAGGAAGAGAACTTAAAAAACAAGAAGGAGAGAAGTCCAGCACAATCTTACTAGTCTGAACCAGTGAACATTCCCCAGATTCACCATTCTATAAATTCATTGAGTAATTGTGCAAATCCCCTGGACAACTGTCAGATAGTCTTCATCTCCCCTCCCTCCCAACCCCCCATGGAAAATCTCATTACATTAAAAGTGCAGGATTAAGTTAAAAGTGCAGTAGAGAATGCCACCATGTTTTTGTAAAAAAGCTGGGCATCAATATGCATTGCATTTGCTTGTATTTTCGTGGATACCCAAACTGGAAGTATAACAGGTAACCACAACAGTGTCTATCAGGAGTGGGACACAGGGCTAGTGGGTGCAGGGGTGTGGGCGAGACAGGGTAGAAGGGAGATTCTTCCTTGGATGCTTTGTTTTTTTTATATCTTCTGATATTTGAGCCAAGTGAATGTGCTGCCTACCTAAAAAATGAAATGAGAGAATGAGAATATTAAAAATTATTATTTTATTATAGTTCAATTTGCCAACATATAGTATAACACCCAGTGCTCATCCCATCAAGTGCCCTCCTCAGTGCCTGTCACCCAATTATCCCAACCCTCCGCCCACCTCCCTTCCAGCAACCCTTTGTACGTTTCCCAGAGGTAGGAGCATCTCATAGTTTGTCTCCTTCTCTAATTTTTCCCACTCATTTTCCCTCTGATTATTTAAATGGCAGCCAGCAGAAGCCCTTTGGTCCTTCATCAGATTGAGAGAGAAAGTGGAGAGGAGGTAGAAGGAGACAACCTCCTTCCCTCCATTCCAGCCTCCTACTTTTTCCCTTCCCTCTCTGAAAGTCACTACATCTGACATCTCAGTGCTCAGCAGAAGGTGAGGCTCTGACAGCTGCCTGGCCCTGGGAATGAGAATAGGAAAGCTCCAAACTAGAAACCTGAAAGCAACCTTTCAGTGAAGATAGGAAGAGAAGCACTTGGCAGGGAGAAGCACCCAAGGGTCTGTGAAGTGTACCAGTTAAGAGCAGCTGATCTGTGGTCAAAACTTTAAGGTAATGCCTCTTCCTCTTGAGCCTTGTTTCCACATCCCTGAAGTTGGCATGGGGTAGACCCATTGATAGCAGAGACAGCACCCAGCCCAGGCCTAGAGGAGGGACAGAGCTCAGGATGTTGTTCTGCTTAACCTCACTCTGTGGCCACTGCTCAAAGCAGCCTTTGCCTCCAAACAAAGCATGGTGGAAAAGAATCATAGACACAATAGGATTTCAGCAAGCTCTATAAATGATCATTGGACAATCTGGGATGTGTTTCTGTCCTTTCAAGATAGCACAATGGAGGGAGGAAAAAGCCTGCTTTGAAACCAGAAAGACAGGCTTCCTTCCCAAACTTTTCTACATGCTAACCCTTCAGACAGATTGTTTAGTCTCTCTGCTCCTGAGTTTCTTCATTTACTAAATAGAAAGACCCCAAGACCTACCTTTTGAGGCCTGCATGTGTGTCATACTGGGCCTGGGCGAGAGGTGGCACCCAGGAAAGGGAACTCTGCATTAAAGTGCAAACCTAGGGATGATAGTTACAAACCAGAATCCAAGTAAATAAGTAACTTCTTCCAGCCAATATTTTGCTAGCTACTATCATCAATTTTACATTTAATTCTTTGCGTTAACCAGAAGCTATGATTTGTTGTTATTGTTTGTGCATTTTATTTGTTTTAGGCATAATATTTGCACTAATGTTGGCAAGAGTGCCACGGGACCAATGTTGAACACATCTTACTCTCTCCCAGTGAAAATAGTATTAACCACGAGCATTATTCCTCCAACTCTCAGGAATCTGACGTACACCTCAGAGAGGACCCAGTATATTTGATGCTTGCAGGATATCATTTTTTAACACTTCCTTGTCCATAGTATAAAATTAGTGTCAGTTATACTCATGTTGTATGAGTAATGACCATTATTTTTTGATGTATTTGTTATCTTTAGGTGTTAAACAATTAACTGAAAAAGAAGAAAGTTCTATTTTAAGCATGTTATTCAAAATTCAGTAAAATATTTCATTTGAGAACTAATATTTGCATTTACTGCGCAAAAGTGTTATGTTTTGGAGTTACTGTTTTAAATTTCAAGCCCCAAATCTCCAAGGGGTCTCATGGGGTAACAATTAAAATAATTTGGGCTTTGAGTTTTCATCTTTAACTCACTAAGCTATCATTGTTTATTTTAAATCTGCTATTTAAACACAGACTATGCAGTATCACAGGAGTTGGAGACACATACAATGCCCAAAGCCAGCTTGAACAATTCCAGACCATTACACATTTACTCTCAAAACAAACATGTAACTGAGTCCATGCACATTGGAGATCCACTAAATAACAGAAGGAGTCTCCAAATTAACTTCCATGGAGAATATAGTCCTTACTAAAGAGTAAGAAACAAAACCATTCTAATTTGAAACTAACGTATGTATTATTATGTATTTTTAAATCTCAAAAGTAATTTTAATAATCATTTAGAATATAGACAAGCAAAAAGGTGTTTTTGGTTAGAAGTATTTTATCACTGACATGGTTTAGAACTGCCCAACCATGGTGATAACAAAAAGCAAACCACCTTTTCATTGCTTTTATTGTTTTAAAATTCTCAACAGATATTGCTTGCACCCAGAGCAGACCACTTCTACCCATATCTCCCTGTATATGGGCCCTCACCCACCCATCAATCCAGCCACCAGGGTCCCTGATTCTCAACTTTAGCACATTGAAAGAAGAGACTCATGTTCATCAAAAGAGCACTTGTTGTTGAAGCTATTCCCATGCTCTTCTTTTCATATGTCAGGCCATTTGGCCTTGGGATTGGTTTATATGCAATCTATAATGTCTTTGTTGAAATTTGAAACAAGAGGATGTTGCCAAGGGAAAGCTGACTGGTTGACTGGCAGTGAAGTGTCTCATTTAGCATGGCATTAGATTGAAGAATTTACTATGTCTCAAGTTTATTTGACAGCCTTACAGGTCTAGAAAGTGGGTTTTTCCACTACTCCCAGAGGAAGTATTGAAGATGCTTCAGTATTGAAACCAATGAATAATACAGAAGGGTCAGTGTATTCATTACAGTGGGGAACACGGGATTCCCATGACCACAAGGCCAACTCATCTGTAGGGGTTTTTCCTTGTGTTGGATCTTTGCTACCCTTTCCATATTTGGAGACTTTTCTCTTCAAGAGTGGCATCTCTCAAGGTAGGGTCCAAGAGCATGCTTTCCCAGATACCCTTGAAGCTAAGGAAAATCCATGGAACCTAGACTTTTCTAATCAGACTGAGATTTTTGACCTAACACTGCACAGAATCTGATTTTTTTTTTTAAGAGGATGGCATTGAGGGTGCTTTTAAAGCAATGGTGCCCAATGACTGAGTATTTGCTTTCCAGTATTAATTGTGCACTCTCCCATATCTCTAACCATGGTGACAATAGTGGGATTGTCTCTGGAGCAATCCCATCATGAGATCTGCTTCAGGCTGCAGAGCACTCCCTCTGGCCCTCCCAGACAGTATGTGAGCTACTCCAGATCCTGTAATGATTTAGTTGGAATGGGTCTTGTTATTTCCAGTATCCTAAGAAGTCAGGTTAGTGATTAGAAGGTCAGATATGAGTATATATGTAAGTAGACAGTAGTAAGGGATATTTTATGTGAACAAGATAATAACTGTTTATAAGAAAGTACCTTGCTATGATTTCACTATGTCTCCCAAATAGATATTCTACACCAAACCATAATACACATGTATTGGCAGATTTTTATTCTCTTAAATCCACTTTTTATGCTATAATAAATATGTTCTTTCTTGTACTATATTAATGTCACTGGTTAAATTACAAGTCAAGCAGCTGTTCCCATGGGCTGATATTTCCCATTTAATTTTACTTGAGTAGTCTAATTTATTTCTACTTAATTCTGCAATCTTATTTCTAGACTCCCATGGGCCAACTCCTCCCACTTAATTTTATTTAATTAGTCTAATTTATTTCTATTTAATTAATCCACATTATTTATAGGTTATTGGTGGTCATCTCACTGGTACCTTCATATACCATGTACAGTTGATATGAGTTTTTGAAGTCTTTTTTTTTTCAGGATTTCTAAAGACAAGATGGATTAATTTCAGTGTGAACCAAGGCCACCACTCAAAGCAATCAGGTTTCCCCATTCTCCCTCTCACAAATTCACTACAAGCTCTTTAATAGTGCAACACATTCAATGACTGGAACACTTTTAATTAAGGCTGCCATTTTGTATCAAAGTAACAGACCTAACCAAAAATCAAATGTAAGTCACTACAACATTGGCTAAAACTTACTCATCCACCTCCAAAGTTGTGTCATATACCTAGACATTGACTGATAAGAGGTTCTGCTGAGCAAAAACGACTCACTGTTGGTCAATCAGCTCCTGACAGGCTGTTTTCAAGCAGCCCTGGCAAAGGCAGAGAGATAAACAAATTTCCCCTTGAATTCCATGAATTCTGAAATTCCAGATCAGGCTCCTATGGGACGGACCTTTATATAACTGGATATACTTAAGTTATTTTGTTATCTTACCAAAAATTATTGCCAGGCAAAGTAATTGTGGGCCATATAGAATACCAAACTTCTAATACACATTTTCTGTTAATATCATTTTATTTATTGTGTGGTCTGTCTTTGTTCTATTTTAGCTTTACAAGGTGAATCAAAGTTTACCTAGAAAGATGCTTTTGATAAGTTCACCGCATTCAGAAGATTTGTCAGCTGTCAAAAGTTTTCCCTGAGCTTTCAAACATCCTGCTTTATTTTTGACAAGAAAATGTTCACTAAGCCATTTAAATCATAGACCAAGAGTAAGCCAGATGTTTAAAAGGGAATATTCTACATGGAGCCAGGATGGAACTTCCTTTAAAAAAAATAATATACTTAGGCTAGAAAAGAGTTTTTCTTGTATCACGTATAAGAAAGAAATTTTGAATGAAAATTAATTGTTCTTTCCATTTTGACATAGCAGAATACTTAAAAATGAAGTTTTCCTTCCATTATTTTTTCCTATCCTAGATTTCAAGAGAATGACTAAAAATTTTAAACTCCTAAAATTATTAACTACCAGACCCAGGAACCTTGTAGAACACTATAGTGTCCATCAGGTGGTATTATCATAGAAGCACATTGTAACCAAAATGTCTCCATGGCCATTATCTTGTCCAGTATTACCCAAACTTCAATAATTCACCTGCCACTTCAGTATTTTTGTCATATTGTGAATTATCTACACTTTTTTTAAGTATCTTTCTATAAAACAACACACTTTTTATACTTATGTAAAATTGACTTTGCCTTAAGTATTAATATCCCATAGAGTCAAGGACTTGATGTATGTGATGATGACTAGTTAAATGCTCATCAATTTAATTTTCTCTCCTTAGTGACACAGGAAGACTGCCTTTCCCAACCTCCCTGCCTTAGGTTGGCCCCATGTGACTGGATTCTGACCAATGCAATCTGGGCAGAAGTGAAACACTTACAAAACTGGTCCCTAAAACATCCTACATGTTCTCCTTTGCTCTCATTCTGCCACCTGTGTAACTGGAAACAAAGGATTCTGAAATGGCAGCATTTGGCACCCTAATTGCTAATAGGAGTGTTGGCCAGAAGAGAATCCAGCTCTGCACCAGACTTTACATGAACAGAAAAAAAAAAAAAAAGGTTATTGTACTAAGCTGCTAAGAATTTTTTAGTTGCATTTGGGGTCCCCAAAACCACCCTGGATTCAATGATTCAATAGAAGGACTTACAGAACTTAGAAAGCTGTCATATTCATAGTTATGGTCCATTATAATGAAAAGATAAAGAATCAAATCAGAAAAGGATAAGGCACACAGGGCAGAGTCCAGGAGAGATCAGGCACAAGAATCCAGTTGTCCCTTCCCAGTTGAGTCCTGTGACCAGCATTCTCCCATCACCGATAGTGACAACATGCATGAAGTACTACCAACCAAGGAAATTCACCCAAGCCTTGGTGTCCAGGGATCTCATTACACAGGCATAGCTGATCTCCCATGTGGCTGACCTTAGTTCCATCTCCTCCAGAGGTCAAGCTAATAGTCTGTGGCCTGAGATCACACTGTGAACATAAACTACCTGATGTGGCACAGGCCTCAGGTAAACAAAAACACTCTTAACAAACAGGTTGTTCCAAGGGCTTAGAGGTTATCAACCAGGAGCTGGGAAAGAAGCAAAACTTTCTTTGGAATGTAGAGTTTGAACTACCCAGACCTGCTGAGTTAATCCTTTATTGTATATTATCCTATTTGTTACACAGCATGGCCTAACCTACCCTGACCAATGTAACATATAAATTACAGGTTTGTCTAATACAAAATGAAAATACTCAAAGGGTGAAATAAGTGTTTGCTCTTGTACTTTTTAATTTTTTTAATTTAATTTTATTTTTTTGCTCTTGTACTTTTTAAAATTATCTTGTATACCTCCAGTAGTACACATACCATACTTTGGGAAACATTGATCTGATCTAATCTCAGTTTATTGATTTTTTTATAATAAATTTATTTTTTATTGGTGTTCAATTGATTTTTTTAAGAGAGTTTTTTTATTTATTCATTTGAGAAAGAGAGAGAGAGTGTGAACAAGAGCATGAGTAGAGAGGGAGAGTCAGAGGAAGAGAGAGAAGCAGACTTTCTGTTGAGAAAGAGCAGGGAGCCCAACCTGGGGCTCGATCTCAGGACCCCAGGATCATGACCTAAGCCAAAAGCAGATGCTTAACTGACTGAGCCACCCAGGTGCCCCAACCTCACTTTAAAATGTATGAAAGGTAAAATAAATAAATAAATAAATAAATAAATAAATAAATAAATAAATAATGTATGAAAGGTAAGGAGACCCACTCCATTGTTGATCTTCCTCCAGGAGGAGGGACAGTAGTATGGAAGGGAACATTGTTGAGGAAAGTGGGATCCAATAAGTTCTCCCACAGTTCCTTCAGGAAAGATGTACAAAGACTATGATAAAATGTTTCCAAGAGCTCTCGGCATCTGACTCCCATCAATCACTGGTCTCTGGATTGTTTAGATAAACTTGGTACATCCTGCTTTGAAAGATTTATTATAAGGATTGTGATAGTTAATTTTATGTGTCAACTTCACCAGGCCATGGAGTGCCCAGATATTTGGCTATAAACATTATTTCTGGGTGTGTCTGGGGGTGGGTGGTTCTGGATGAGATTATTATTTGAATTGGTAGGCTAAATAAAGCAGGCTGTCCTCCCCAGTGTGGGTGGGCCTCTATTGAAGGCCTGTGTAGAAAAAAGGCTAATTAAGAGAAGTTTCTGCCTGGCTATCTTGAGTCAAAACATCCATCTTCTCCTGCCTATGGACTTAGACTCAGACTGTAACTTACACCATCAGTTCTCTTGATTCTCAGGCCTTTGGACTTAAACTAGAATTATACCATGGGATCTCCAGCTTACTGGCTGCAGATTGTGGAATTCCCAGCCTCCATCATCATATGAGCCAATGCCTTAGTAAAGATAGATGATGATAGATAGATAGATAGATAGATAGATAGATAGATAGATAGATAGATACATATATACATACATACATACATGATAGATCGATCTCCTATTGATTCTTTTCTCTGGAGAACCCAGACTTGGTGTCAATAAACCAAGTGCTAACCAAGCCTCAATACTCTTTTTTTTTCTTTCTCTCTCTCTTTTGCCCCCTTCCCCTTTCTTTCTGTCTCTCTCCACTTTTTTCTGGAATACACTTCATTAAAATCTCTTCTGTGAGGATCATCCTCTTGATTTTTGTTCCTTTACAGCCTGCTAAGGTGAAGAGAAGGCAAGGGTATGACTCTGGCCTAACCCGATGTGACATTACAAACCCAGAGTCCTTAACCACCTGATTTAGGTGGTTTCAGTTTCTACGTCTTATGTTCAAAATCCAAGAAAGAAAAATGAGGTCCAGCTTGACCCAATGAGCTGTGACTATAGGATAGCAGGGAAGGTGGTCAAATGACATGAACAAAAGAGATGGGGTGGGCGAGATGTTGATAAGTGTAGCTAGTATGATAGAGAATCATGAAATAATAGAACAAGGACTGAAAACCCATCCTCCAAGTGAACTACAGATGTTCCAGAATGAGAATCTGTCCCTCCACTTGAAAATTTCATTTTATCTAAACTAACCTTTTCTTCAAAGGGTCAATCCAATTACTTGGGACAAACACCAGTGGCTCTCTGACACTCCCATCAATCCTCAGAGGAGATATCTGAAAGGGGGAGGGGAGATGAAAAGAGAAGTGGAGTCTCAGTTTCATGGGAAGTCCAAATGGCTGCTGTGCATGGGCTGCAGTTTAGAATTACAGTTCGGGGACCTGGGTGGCTCAGTCCGTTAAGCATCTGCCTTGGGCTCAGGTCATGATCCCAGGTTCCTGGGATCAAGCCCCATATCAGGCTCCCTCCTCAGCACTTCACCTGCTCAGCAGGGAGCCTGCTTCTCCATCTCCCTCTGCCCCTCCCTACTCACTTGTGCTTTCTCTCTGTCTCTCAAATAAATATCTTTAAAAAATAAAATTACAGTTCAATGGGCCTGGATCCTATTAGTTCATGGGATACTCCTGATATTCCCACTTCTCTGTATTTGAGAGGCCTGTGAAGGGCTATTATGGTTCTACTACCAGTTTGTTCTCAAAGCCATTTTCATTTCCTAAGTGCCAAGTGTATATAAATTTGGCCATTGACCAACAACAGCAGATTTCTGTTTCTGGTTTTGTTTTTGTTCTTTAACTCCAGCTTGCTCCATTTCAGAGTTCCCTGAGAGAGAGGACAAATGTGTGCAAACTCTCTCCTGGGAGCCCACATGATACAGTTCCTTAGCCAAAATTATGAAATCCCAAAGCTCTGAAAATGAAAAATTTCACAAAATAGGTGTAGAATCATTTGGCAACCAAATAGTAAGGCCATTCGTACTTTTATTTATCCTATTTAGTTTCAATGTTGATGTTTCACTGCTGAAATATTAATGGATTTGATTACAGGGTGCTGCTCTAGACCCCACAGGGAGTATTAAGTAATATATGGAATATGCATCATGTCCCCATTCTGTACCGTACTGAATTTCAACACACATCTGGCCTTTTTGATAAGAAATCAAGGACTTATTCAATAGAAAAAGTAAGACTTTCGGCTCGGACAGACAGACCTACATTTGAATGAATCCCTTTGCTGGTTGTGTAGCAAGTGACTTAGCTTCTCTAAACATCAGTTTCCTTTTCCATGGAGTAAAGGTCACAATCATAGCTACCACTTGGTCCAAGTGGGAGGTGTATCAGATGAGACAAGTTGCCTAAGGAATTTGACACTCTTCCTGGTACTGGCCAGGGGCACAACAAAAGCTTCTTTTCTTCCCCTAATAACACCCCCTCCCTTGCCACAGAATCCAGGCACTGTGCTATGAAAATCAAAACACAGAAAGTAGAGAAGAGAAAAAAACTCACTCCCAATAAAAAAGAGGGCACGAAAGCAGAAAGTGACAGGATAATTTGTCAGAACTGTCATCCTGCTAATAAAGAGTAAGGTACTCAAATGTGGCTGTGAATGAAGACCAATAATAACCAAGTTCTACTCTATGTATCTCTTTATGCTTCTCTAGGATTGATTTTTTTTATGACCTATTAACCGATTCTAGCAATTGGTGCAATTATGTGGGCGGGTGGGTAATTTCCTTTCTCCGTTGGTCCTGTCCATCCTGGTAAGTGATTGGTTGTAAACAACACAGCACTATTGACCATATTGACTTTCAGAATCCCACACTTTGCTTTATTATTTGGTCCCCTTTTGAGATGAATTTTTTACTTAAAGACTTCACCACACTGCAGCTAACAGCAAAGGCCATAAAGTGTCAGAACATTTTCTTCTTAATGTGAAATCTATGTACATTGAAAGCACAGGAACATGTATATTAGTTTAATGAACTTTGCTGAAACCTTAAAGAAAATCAGGAAGCAGTTGTATACAGAGTTTTGACTTCTATTTTAATGATATTTTTAATAAATTGAAGTTCCAAAAAAGAGTCTTTGTGCTTTTAGTCTTCTCAAGTACAAACCATCGTTGATTGCTACCTTCTATGTATAGTTTAAAAACAGGGTGAGGCAGCCTTTCCAATCCCCAGAAAGAGTGCTGGGATCTATTAATCATGCCTTCCATGGCACAGAGTTTGGAAATGGCACCACGTATGCCCCAAGTTTGCAAATTCCACTTTATATTTTTCAAGCATTTCTCTGTATTCATCAATCTACCCATGCATGCATGTATGCATCCAACCATCCATCCATCTATCCATCCAGAGTCTTTTCTCTGTCAAGGTGTGAACTAACCTAGGGATAAAAAGATGAGTAAGACACAGTCCCCATTGGGTGAGACAGATGAGCTTGAGTTCATTTGAGTTCATGATTGACTAAAATAATGTTTTCTTATTATATTAAAAACCTCAGGGCAGCCTCTACCTCTGCCTCCCTCTGTCTCTGTTTTATGAATAAATAAATGAAATCTTTAAAAACAAAAGTGAAGCCTCGTCAGCATTATTGGAGCTCAAACGCTGCTCCTTAAGGAGGGTGAGATCTGTTACCTGGAGGCCTCTTTGTTACTGAGAGAGCTGAGATGGGTATGGTACTCAGGGATAGAGGTAGCTGGTAGGACACAATGAATTCTGTATAATAAAAGGACAGGAAGTATGAGGCTTCTGAGGGAAACTGAAGAAAATAGAGATTGGCACCAGCAAAACTGAGCTCTGAGTGAAGGGAAATGTTGAGAACTCCAACACCTAGTAGCTGTGTGGGAAAGGAGAGTTTCATGGGATGAAGTCATGACATCTAGGATCAGAGGAGGTTTAGAGGTGAAGTAGCCTTTGGGCAAAGGTTTAAAGAAGTTCTAGTTACTACTGTTGCATAATAAGGCATCTTGAAACTTAGTGGCTTAAAACAACAATTATTATTCCTCACAGTTTGTGCACAACAGGAATTTGGGGAAAATGTGGTGGATGGCTTTGGCTCAGGACCAGATGGTGGCTGAAGCTAGAACAGTGTAGGTTGAGGGGAAAGGAACTGAGAGTGGCAGGAAAATGCTCTTCATATAGCCCTGGGATTTCTCCATGTGGTCTCTCCATGTGAGCTAGTTTGACCTTCCTTACAACATGGCAGCTATAGGGCAGCTGGGCTACTTATAAGGTGGTCCAGGCTCCAGACTGAGTCTCTGGTCCAGTGCACAAGATTTAAGTGGCATTGCCTCTCATTATCTAACCTTGAAATCATACCACATCAACCACATTCTATTAGTTACAAGAGAGTTATAGATTTGCCCAGATTCAGAAGAGGGGATATGATGGGGGAGTAGCAGGTTTCCAAAGAGCAGGAGGGATGGGGGGTATTGTTATGTTCACCTTTGGAAAATGCATCTATCACAAAAAGTGATGGAAGTCGAGGGTTGAGAAATCTGACCCTACTTGACTACTTGAGTGCTCACTGCTCCTGCAAGCAGCCAAACCAACCAACTCCTGGTCTCACTGAGTGAGAAATCAGAGAGAGAATAATCAGGCACCTCTTCACAGTATGCACCCACTGCCACCATCAATAGACTGCCTCACTTTCCAGCCCCTCTGAGCCTTCACTGCTACCTGTAGTCCAAGTTCTGCTCACTGTCACCCACTGCACTGAGGCTGAAGCTGATTGCCTTTTGTTTACTGTCCTAATTTCCTACGACTTCCATACCAAAATCATAAATTAAGTGCCTTATAGCAGTAGAAATATGTGCTGGATGCCAGGAGTCTGAAGTCAAGGTATAGGCAGGGACATACTCCCCCCCCGAAGCTTTTGAGGAAGAATCCTCCTATGCCTCTCCTTGGTGTCTGGTGGTTGTTGGGAATCCCTGGCATTCTCAGTTTGCAGCTGCCCCTTTCCATCTCTGCCTCTGTAACCACAGGAGCCCTTCCCTCTTTTCATAAGGACACCAGTCACTAAATTAGAGCCCACATGAATCCAGTATGATCATATTTTAACCTGATTATATCTGTGAAGACCTCATTTCCAAATAATATCACATTCAAAATACTAGGAGTTAGGATTTGGACATATTTTGAGGAGAAACACCAGTCAACCCACAACACTTGCCATTGGGCCATGGAAGTTCTAGAGTCACCTCAAGGCACTAGAACTGTCTCTCCTTCCCAGCCTCAGCCCATATACCCCTTTCAAAGTAAAGCCACCACCTCCTCCCAGAACACAACTTAAAGAGACTCTTTTAGTCACACGTAGTTTGGCAAGAACTTCATCAATCTCTCTGCCACTATCTTTTCTTTATTTCAACATCTCCTACAGCATTAGTGTGTGGATTCACACACGTACATATGCTCACACTTGATAGAGGCACCTGATTCCTGACCACAGAGAATGGGGTTCAGAGCCACACACAGGGATTATTGATTTTCTCTCTCTTGGCTTTTTATTAGTGCCCACAATTGCTTTTTGTCCTGATGGCTTTCTTTAGAATGAGGTTTGTTAGAAGAAGAATCCCTACTTTTTTGTTTAGTGCTCATGGAATCCCAAGAGGCTTTCTGGATCACCTTACATTGTCTTAGGACCATCAGTCGAGAGGGACTTTCATGAGCCCGGAGACACGCTCTGCAGAACAAATCCTAACAGGCCTGATTTCAATCAAGAGGCACAAGTCTATAGATGAAAGACTAGCCTGTATTTTTCAGGTTCAACCTGAAAAAGAAATAGAGCTAGAAGTCCAGTTTGTGGATGTCCCAGCGTTAATGAAGATGAGACTCACTACATTGTGACAGACTAGTCTTTTTAAAGGGCCACATTCAGACCCTTCTCTGGGAGACCCTGCCTGCCCCTTGTACTATCCTGCTCTGAGATAGAAAATCATCCACACGTCAACTTGTTCACAACCATGACCTAAGCACATGGCCCCACAAGAAGGGATTAAGCAATCCTTACTTAGACCTCATTTATGTGCATATTACAGCTGATATCCCAAAATAAAGTCATTACAGCACATTTATTTCTGCAAATGGAATAACTATAGCATTGCAAATTTGTTAAAGTAGTTTTCTTCATGTCTAAAGAATTCTCTACTTGCCTGGATAGTCCTGTATGGAGTGAGTATCAAGTATTCCTCCTCCCTTAACTTGGAAATTGAATTCAAATCATAATTGATCTGAATAGAAATACAGAACACCATTGGAGAAATAGAACTCAGCCATGACAACAAGCCTAACTCATATCTGTTTAAAAGAAAAGGGGATATCAGTCATAGGGACTTAGAAGTAGGAGTTACAGCCACCCCATCCACACCAGCTCTGCACTGGGTTCGTAAGGTGGTTTATCACCATTACAGGCTATGAAGCCTGATGCCACCTGAATCTGAGGCATATTCCTGCTATACTTTGCCCTGGTCCATGCCATCCCATGACTTTCAGAAAGTCTGGTTTCCTCTCAGTTCACACATAGGGAGAGAATATGCTGAGATTTCTGAAATAGGTTTTTGTATCAGTTAGTTTTCTTAGCCTATTTTGTTTTTACATAGAGCCAGTGGAGTTTTTGAAATTCCTAAACAGAGATAGGTGAAAAAATAAAATCTTATCCAGGTGAGAACTATTTCTTCCCCTTTCAAAGTCATTAATGCAAATTACCTTCAAGTGAGTTTTAATATTTAATTCATTGTATATACTGACAGAGGAAACATGATACTTACACTTCTGATGATCTTCTCTATCACCTGGCTTTGAGAAGATCTCAATGGTTCTCCAGTTTTTAATGAGGCCACTGAAGCTCTTAAAAGCACACTTTTGCATGTACGGATTATCACATATTTAATAACGCACTGAGAGGTTGGACAAGCCTATGTTTAAGAACTCAGATCACAGAATCAGCCAGAATTGGATTTGAATTTTAGTTCTGCAATTTGGTAGCTGTGTGACTTTTGAGAAATTACTTAACTTTTGTGAGTTCAATTTCCACAGTGCTAAGTAGGAATAATAATGACTGCCTCCAATGGACAATGGAAAACTTAAATGAGATAAAATGTGTAACTTGTATCCATCAACTATGTAACTAACAGCCCTAAAATCTCAGTGGCCCAACAAAAACATAAATAGAGCATTGCCTCATGCTCCATGTCCAACTCAGGACGTGCTCCTGTCTATGCCACCTTTCCTCCAGAACCAAAGCTAATGAAGCCACCATGATCTAGAGTGTCACCATTCACCACAACAGGGAGAAGGGAGCTTGTAAAGTTGTACACTAGCTCTGAAAGGCTTCCAGCTGGAAGTAACACATGTCCCTTCTGTTCACATTTCACTGGCCAAGCCTAATCCAATAGCCATACCTATCTGTAGGAAAGAAGTGTAATCTGACCACATGCCCAGAAGGTTGAAAATCAGAACTGTTAGCAGCAACACTAATGTTGGCCATACATGCTAAGCACAGGCTCTGGTGATGTAGGATATTTGGATCCTTCAATTTTAACTCAGTGGACAACCTGGCCCTAGAGTATGATCCAAGTAAAACATTGGTGCTGTGTTAACAAATACAAACACTTTAATACAGAATCTGTTCAACCAATATTGGTTGGGCCTCCTACATGCCAAGCTCTCTTTAAGACCCCACAGACTGAGAAGTGAGCCAAACCCTTTGGAGCTAATATTCTGGCCAAATTGGTAGACAACTAAATAGATAGATATAATAATATCAGAAAATAATGATTCCTATGAGAAAAAAAGAAGGGAAGGAGGTAGAAAGTGAGTGGGTAGTACAAGTTCTCCCTGAGGAGTGATAGTTGGTTGGGGCTACCATGAAGTGAAAGTGAGCTAGGTGATAACTACAGGAAGAACATTCCAGGCAAAGGAAGGGCCCAAGTAACATATGCTTGGTCTGTGTCAAACACAGCAAGGAAGCTGAAGCAGCTGGAACATGGACCACAGTGGGGAGGAAATGAGAGCACAAGGGGTCAAGTATCAGGCCATGGAGGGCCAAGGGCTCAGCAAGAACTTGGGCCTTGAGCTGAGACAGTACCCCTGAAGCCTGATGTACAGAAAGGAGGCCTGAGTAGCACCAACAGTAAGGAGCAACCTCCAGTAAGTGAATTTAACTCCTGGATTAGTTAAATGATATCCAATTTTTTCCATTTAATTTCTATCTTAATAAATTTGTTTTCATTGAAATTAATTTTTCTTATAAAATTTACAGCATAAAGAAATTTACAGGATAAATTTAGCCCACTAATTGGCTTTATATCCATATCAAATTTTACAAAATCTAGTACCTGCCATTGTGACATATTTGTTGTTATTTTGTCTGGTCTTTCTGTGACCAATATTTTTCCCAGATTCATTTTTTTTTCACAAATATTTGATTTTTCCATCATAATTGCTCACTCAAAAAAAATTACTGTGTGGAATTTTAGCCATTGCCTTTTTTTTTAATTTATTTTTTATTGGTGTTCAATTTACCAACATACAGAATAACCCCCAGTGCCCGTCACCCATTCACCCCCAACCCCCGCCCTCCTCCCCTTCCATCATACCTAGTTCGTTTCCCAGAGTTAGCAGTCTTTACGTTCTGTCTCCCTTTCTGATATTTCCCACACATTTCTTCTCCCTTCCCTTATATTCCCTTTCACTATTATTTATATTCCCCAAATGAATGAGAACATATAATGTTTGTCCTTCTCCGACTGACTTACTTCACTCAGCATAATACCCTCCAGTTCCATCCACGTTGACGCAAATGGTGGGTATTTGTCATTGGACATCCACATGCAGAAGAATGAAACTAGACCACTCTCTTTCACCATACACAAAGATAAACTCAAAATGGATGAAAGATCTAAATGTGAGACAAGATTCCATCAAAATCCTAGAGAAGAACACAGGCAACACCCTTTTTGAACTCGGCCACAGTAACTTCTTGCAAGATACATCCACGAAGGCAAAAGAAACAAAAGCAAAAATGAACTATTGGGACTTCATCAAGATAAGAAGCTTTTGCACAGCAAAGGATACAGTCAACAAAACTAAAAGACAACCTACAGAATGGGAGAAGATATTTGCAAATGATATATCAGATAAAGGGCTAGTTTCCAAGATCTATAAAGAACTTATTAAACTCAACAGCAAAGAAACAAACAATCCAATCATGAAATGGGCAAAAGACATGAAGAGAAATCTCACAGAGGAAGACATAGACATGGCCAACATGCACATGAGAAAATGCTCTGCATCACTTGCCATCAGGGAAATACAAATCAAAACCACAATGAGATACCACCTCACACCAGTGAGAATGGGGCAAATTAACAAGGCAGGAAACAACAAATGTTGGAGAGGATGCGGAGAAAAGGGAACCATTGCCTTTTTTTATTTTGTGTTGGTTATTTCTACTTATGCAAATTTTCCCCAGGTCGGTTTTTGCAGTTTTCTACATAACTACCTAGATTAATGCTTTAGTAAGACTGATACTTTAGCTAGCCAATTGTTTTTGCTTTGTTTTGCATTACTTACATATGCCAGTAATATCATGAATTCGATTTAAAAAGAAAAAAAAACAGTTCCTACTGATTTCTGCCTTAGCCTGTTTAGGCTGCTATAACAAAATACCACAGGGTGGGTTGCTTATAAACAACAGAAATTCATTTCTCACACTTCTGGAGGCTAGAAGTTCAAAATCAAGATGTCAGGAGTATAGGTTCTAGTGAAGGCCCTCTTCCAGTTGTGGACTGCTGACTTCTGACAATGTCATCACATGCTAGAAGGAATGAGCTAGCTCTCAGAGGCCCCTTAATAAGTACACTAACCCCATTCATGAAGGCTCCACTTGCATGACTTAAGAACCTCCCAAAGGGCTCATCTCTTAACATCATCATCTTTGGGAGTTAGGTTTTCCATATACAAATTTGGGAGGACACAAACATTTAGACCATAACAGCTTTAGAGCAAAGAACAAAGTGAAGGATCTAGAACCAAAAGGTCAAAATAATGGAGTGAAAGCCTCCTGCTTTTAGCATGCATCAACTGAGCAGAAAATGATAATCATTATTGTCTCATGTTACAGGTGAGGACTACACATCTGCATTCCCACTTATGTACTCCAAAGTAAAGATTTGTGTTTATGTTTTTTATTGCTAATGACAAGCATTACCAGCCTGAGTAGGACTCTATGACTTAATTTCACTCATCAGTACAAGAAAGTGTCTCTGAACTGAAAAACAAAATATGGAAAATCAAATTTACCCACAGAATTTATTTTATTTTTACTCATAGGTACAAATGATTTTAGTCAAGGTTGATATAAAAAGATAACCTTTTCAGTCACAGCCCTAATTAAATGGCTCAGCGTTCTTTCTTGATACAGAGTTCAGGGCTTCATCTTTAACCTGTGATCGTCATACTGATCTTCAAGGATGCTAAGAGATTTGAGTCTACAGAGTTAGAAGATTCCTGAAGACTCCACGTCTTCTCCAGAAGTATAGGGGAGGAAACCTAAAATTATTCAGCACTTATATAGGTATTTTGTGTTTATCAAATCATCTATTATTCAAAACATCCTGATGAGGCAAGAGTTTGTCCCCCTGTTTTAGAGACAAGGAAATCAAAGTTCTAGGAGATACAGTAACCAGCCCAAGGTCACATGACTGGTGCATAATGGCAGAGTCAGGACATAAAATCCAGAGGCTGACCTGCCCCTAGAGCTCCTGTATTTTAATACCACCTAGCCCAGCTTCATAAAGATTTGTATTTCATAGCACCAGAGGGTACCTTTTCCTTGGAGACTCTGCTAAGCATTTCCTACTGCAAACTTCCAACCCTACATCTTTCTTTCCATGTCAGGAAGGATTATTATGAAATGACAATGTCCACTTGCTCACTTTTGAGCTAATGTAGGGTACTCATGACCAACAATGGAAATTTGAGGTATGTATCTCTTAAAATATATATATTCTCAGAACTATCCCTAGGCAATGGAACATTTACAAAAGCATTCCAGACATGCTATTGCACTCTGTGACACACTATAGTAAACACTATTGTGCACCCCTGCATAGTGATTTCTGAGCCACCTTGTTCTAGATTTGCATTTCAAGAAAATAAATCCTAATTTTCCAGGCTCTGTGACATACATGCCATGTCACATAACCTGAAGTCTCCTATATCATTTGGCCTATTATATATATTACAACTCAAGTTCACTCACTTTGTCAAAATAAGTCATTCTTTTGAAATCAACTGCAACAACTTAAAAAAAGTAACAAAGAATCTTTTTTTTTCATGCCTCTTTATCCAACCAGGGAGATCTATTTTAAACAGCCACTCAAAATGTATTAATAATAAAAGCCAACAAATGTGCTTTCTTTGACTTAATGATCTGAAAAGCTCCCAGTTAATGGCAGTCACTGATTTTCAGCTTTCCTCCTTGGTAGACAGAGAAACTGACCATCAAGGACTGGGCCTGGCCCATCTGATTTATTGATACCATTGTATGCTGTCACTTACTCATAAGCATTGCAAATGCTGAACATTATATGAAGAGGACCAGTACACTAAATTATAGATGGCCAGTATGGAGAAGTATAATATATGAGGTCCCATCAGCACAGTGTCAGAGCAACCTTTCAAATAAAAGTCTCTGCTTTAATGAGCACCAAAGGCCCATCCACATTAGGCATATGAACTAGAGAGAAATAAATCAGAGGATCACAATTTATAATCCAAAAGAGGTGCATCAAGTTTGGGAGGAGACTAATTGCTGAGTTAAGAAGGCAAAGCAGTTCAGCATGTTAAAACACAAAATCACCAGATAGTACTTGTCTAAGTATCCTCATGAAGTCTTTGTATTCATCTAAAAGTCCACTATCAATAGAATATAAAAATATATATAAGGAATGAGTAAGCTGAAGAATAGTGTGTTGGGTGGATTCCCTAAGGCACTAACCTGAATGATTTCTCTGGCCTGGAGTGGAATGAAGGAGCGGGGGTGGGAGGAGGTTGGGTGTAGAACCATCAGAAAGGCAATTCTGGGACCTCTTTGCATTGTGTATATAAATCATTAAACATCAGACAAATGATTTAACACTAATACAAACATGGGTTCCCAGAGAATTAAATTTTCCTTCCCACAAATGAGTCAGAATAAAAGTGAACTGACCACACCATCGTCTACCAAGTGCCAGGAAGTATGATGCCAGTACAAAATATACCTTGTCAGGATTGATGTGACTGTATTTAAAATCATCCATGCACCCATAAAATTCCTGAACCCAGTCAGTATCTTTCCAAAACAGAATAATGAAGCCAGCTCTCATCTGATACACAGGTCCCAAAGGCCACATCTATGACCTGGGCTCACCATGAGGGAATTTGAAACATTTTAGAGCAAAAGCAAAGATGAAGATTACCCATGGTGCTCCTTAAGAACTTAACCTTTAGTCTGAAATTATACTCTTCCCAATAAATGGCACAGAATACTTCTCCTTTTAAAATAATGACATTCGAGGGAGGGGCAAGATGGCAGAAGAGTAGGGTCCCCAAGTCACCTGTCTCCACCAAATTACCTAGATAACCTTCAAATTATCCTGAAAATCTACGAATTCGGCCTGAGATTTAAAGAGAGAACAGCTGGAATGCTACAGTGAGAAGAGTTCGCGCTTCTATCAAGGTAGGAAGACGGGAAAAAAAGAAATAAAGAAACAAAAGGCCTCCAAGGAGGAGGGGCTCCAAGAGGAGCTGGGCTGAGGCCGGGGCGAGTGTCCCCAGGACAGGAGAGCCCCGTCCCGGAGGAGCAGGAGCTGCACCAACCTTCCCGGGCGGAAAGGGGCTCGCAGGGAGTTGGAGCAGGACCCCAGGAGGGCGGGGGTGCCCTCGGGTTCCCTGGGACACTAACAGGCACCTGCGCCCCGGGAGAGTGCGCCGAGCTCCCTGAGGGCTGCAGCGCGCACGGCGGGACCCGGAGCAGCTCGGAGGGGCTCGGGCGGGCTCCGCGGAGGGGGCTGCGGGGCGGGAGCAGCTGGGGGGGGCTCGGGCAGAGGAAGAGGCTCCGCGCGGAGGGGGCTGTGCTGCCGGGAGCGCGAATCCAACAGCACAGGCCGGGAGCATAGGGCGCCGGGACACAGCCCAGGATCCAGCCTCCCCCCGGGACAGGCAGAGGCCGGGAGGGCCCAGGACAGCAAGGACGCTCCTGCCCCGAGCTGAGCAGATCAGCGGCCCCACCCCGGAGCCTCCAGGCCCTGCAGACGGAGAGCTCCGGAGCTACTGCAGTTACTGCGGGAGCTGACGCCAGGGCTCCAGAGCTGGCCCCGCCAGTGGGGTTGTTCCTCCTGGGGCCTCACGGGGTAAACACCCCCCACTGAGCCCTGCACCAGGTGGGGGCAGAGCAGCTCCCCCAAGTGCTAACACCTAAAAATCAGAACAGCAGCCCCCTCCCCCAGAACCAGCTAGACGGACAAGTTCCAGGGGAAGTCAAGGGACTTAAAGTACACAGAATCAGAAGATACCCCCCCTGTTTTGGGTTTTTTTCTTTTTTCTTTTTTTTTGCTTTTTTTTTTTTTTTTTTTTTTTTTTTGCTTTTTGATTTCTGTTTGCTTCCCCCACCCTTTTTTCCCCTTTCTTTTTCAAAAACCTCCCAAGACACCAAAGTCCAGGGCCAGATGGCTTCCCAGGGGAATTCTATCAAACGTTTAAAGAAGAAACCATATCTATTCTCCTAAAGCTGTTTGGAAAGATAGAAAGGGAGTACTTCCAAATTCGTTCTATGAGGCCAGCATCACCTTAATTCCAAAACCAAAGACCCCACCAAAAAGGAGAATTACAGACCAATATCCCTGATGAACATGGATGCAAAAATTCCCAACAAGATACTAGCCAATAAGATCCAACAATACATTAAGAAAATTATTCACCATGACCAAGTAGGATTTATCCCCGGGACACAAGGCTGGTTCAACACCCGTAAAACAATCAATGTGATTCATCATATCAGCAAGAGAAAAAGCAGGACCATATGATCCTCTCATTAGATGCAGAGAAAGCATTTGACAAAATACAGCAACCATTCCTGATCAAAACTCTTCCGAGTGTAGGGGTAAAGGGAACATTCCTCAACATCTTAAGCAAATATTCTCAATAGGGAAGCACTGGGAGCCTTTCCCCTAAGATCAGGAACAAGACAGGGATGTCCACTCTCACCACTGCTCTTCAACTAGTACTGGAAGTCCTAGCCTCAGCAATCAGACAACAAAAAGACATTAAAGGCATTCAAATTGGCAAAGAAAAAGTCAAACTCTCCCTCTTCGCCGATGACATGATATTCTACATAGAAAACCCAAAAGCCTCCACCCCAAGATTGCTAGAACTCATACAGCAATTTGGTAGCGTGGCAGGATACAAAATCAGTGCCCAGAAGTCAGTGGCATTTCTATACACTAACAATGAGACTGAAGAAAGAGAAATTAAGGAGTCAATCCCATTTACAATTGCACCCAAAAGCATAAGATACCTAGGAATAAACCTAACCAAAGCGGTAAAGGATCTATACTCTAAAAACTATAGAACACTTCTGAAAGAAATTGAGGAAGATACAAAGAGATGGAAAAATATTCCATGCTCATGGATTGGCAGAATTAATATTGTGAAAATGTCAATGTTACCCAGGGCAATTTACACGTTTAATGCAATCCCTGTCAAAATACCATTACCATGAACTTTCTTCAGAGAGTTAGAACAAATTATTTTAAGATTTGTGTGGAACCAGAAAACACCCTGGATATCCAGGGGAATTTTAAAAAAGAAAACCATATCTGGGGGCATCACAATGCCAGATTTCAGGTTGTACTACAAAGCTGTGGTCATCAAGACCGTGTGGTACTGGCACAAAAACAGACACATAGATCAATGGAACAGAATAGAGAACCCAGAAGTGGACCCTGAACTTTATGGTCAACTAATATTCGATAAAGGAGGAAAGACTATCCATTGGAAGAAAGACAGTCTCTTCAATAAATGGTGCTGGGAAAATTGGACATCCACATGCAGAAGAATGAAACCAGACCACTCTCTTTCACCATACACAAAGATAAACTCAAAATGATGAAAGATCTAAGTGTGAGACAAGATTCCATCAAAATCCTAGAGGAGAACACAGGCAACACCCTTTTTGAACTCAGTCACAGTAACTTCTTGCAAGATACATCCACGAAGGGAATAGAAACAAAAGCAAAAATGAACTATTGGGACTTCATCAAGATAAGAAGCTTTTGCATAGCAAAGGATACAGTCAACAAAACTAAAAGACAACCTACAGAATGGGAGAAGATATTTGCAAATGATATATCAGATAAAGGGCTAGTTTCCAAGATCTATAAAGAACTTATTAAACTCGACACCAAAGAAACAAACAATCCAATCATGAAATGGGCAAAAGACACGAAGAGAAACCTCACAGAGGAAGACATAGACATGGCCAACATGCACATGAGAAAATGCTCCGCATCACTTGCCATCAGGGAAATACAAATCAAAACCACAATGAGATACCACCTCACACCAGTGAGAATGGGGAAAATTAACAAGGCAGGAAACCACAAATGTTGGAGAGGATGTGGAGAAAAGGGAACCCTCTTACACTGTTGGTGGGAATGTGAACTGGTGCAGCCACTCTGGAAAACTGTGTGGTGGTTCCTCAAAGAGTTAAAAATAGACCTGCCCTACGACCCAGCAATTGCACTGTTGGGGATTTACCCCAAAGATACAGATGCAATGAAACGCCGGGACACCTGCACCCCAATGTTTATAGCAGCAATGGCCAGAATAGCCAAACTGTGGAAGGAGCCTCGTTGTCCATCGAAAGATGAATGGATAAAGAAGATGTGGTTTATGTATACAATGGAATATTACTCAGCCATTAGAAATGACAAATACCCACCATTTGCGTCAACGTGGATGGAACTGGAGGGTATTATGCTGAGTGAAGTAAGCCAGTCGGAGAAGGACAAACATTATATGTTCTCATTCATTTGGGGAATATAAATAATAGTGAAAGGGAATATAAGGGAAGGGAGAAGAAATGTGTGGGAAATATCAGAAAGGGAGACAGAACATAAAGACTGCTAACTCTGGGAAACGAACTAGGGGTGGTAGAAGGGGAGGAGGGCAGGGGGTGGGAGTGAATGGGTGATGGGCACCAGGGGTTATTCTGTATGTTGGTAAATTGAACACCAATAAAAAATAAATTAAAAAAATAATAATAAAATAAAATAAAATAATGACATTCGGGTAGCCCAGGTGGCTCAGCAGTCTAGTGCCTCCTTCAGCTCAGGGCGTGATCCTGGAGACCAGGGATTGAGTCCCACATCAGGTTCCCTGCATGGAGCCTGCTTCTCCCTCTCTCTCTCTCTCTCTCTCTGTGTGTGTGTGTCTCGCAAATAAATAAAATCTTAAAAAAAATAATATAATATAATAAAATAATGACATTCAGGGACATTCAGGTGGCACAGTGGTTTAGCACCTGCCTTTGGCCCAGGCCATGATCCTGGAGACCCAGGATCGAGTCCCACATTGGGCTCCCTACATGGATCCTGCTTCTCTCTCTGTGTCTGTCATGAATAAATAAATAAAATCTATTAAATAATAATAATGACATTCAGTTTGTAGTCACCAAGGTCCTTTTAGTCTAATATCCTTGGTTCAGCAAAATAAAAAGTTAACAATTTTATGTTGAACACAATTTTTAGAAATTTATCAGCCCATAAGATTCAAAAATCTAAAAATAATCATTTAATATTCTAAAGTAGCCCAGCTCTATATATCAACATATACCCAGGTAAGGATGGATAAATGTCTTCTCTGTTCATTTTGCAACTTGAATGTGGTGAGAGGAAAGAGCCACCCGGTATAACCTAACTTAGAGGATTGGTCCTGGCTTCAAGCTTGGTGAATCCTGTAAATGATGATCTCTCAAGCATTCATACTAAGGCAAGTGATTATCTGGAATACAATGGTGACCTCCCTTTGTTTTCTATCTTGTCTTAGTATCTCAGACAAGTTGAAGATTCTTCCCACACCCTGGACTAATAGTTTCTTGACCTTTTTCATTTAAGTTCTGTTCCACATCAGCTACCTAAAGTCAATGAACCTCGTTTTCACTTGTATGATGGAACTCTCCTTCCTTTGATCTCACAGCAAGGCAGGGAAGCCCAGTAACTGAGAAGTGATGATTGGACATGACACCTCCCAAGGCTTGGTCAACAGAAGAGGGCTTTGAAGTGAACCTCACATTCCAGAAGGAGAATTTTGATGGACTTTTTGCATAATGTGCAGTCAAGGTTATTACTAGTGGGGGCCATGAGTCTCTTATGCTCAGATGAACTGCATGGTGAGATAGTGGACCATTTTTAGCAACTTAATCAAGATCAAAGGGAAAAATTAAAAACCAAAACAAATAAAGATAAAAAAAAAAAAAGTAATCTTCAAACCAAGAGCACATCCCAGGCTGGGGTCAAAGGGACTTCAAAGTCACAGGAGGAGCCTGCCAATGAGAATGCACCTGTCTTTATTTTAGCCATTCCTCTGCCTGTATACTGTCCCTCCTCCATCTCATTCTGTAAGTTCAAATTCCCCCAATTCTCCAAGGCTCAGCTAGAAACTATTTCTCATAATAAGCCTTCCTGGCCCTCGGTGACAAATTCTCTCTTCCTCTTAGTATAATCACAGTGCTGAATTATATTTTTCTTATCAGAGGAATGCCCATAATTTCCTACTTCGTATTATTGGGTTTTTTTTTATTTTTATTTATTTATGATAGTCACAGAGAGAGAGAGAGAGAGAGAGAGAGAGGCAGAGACACAGGCAGAGGGAGAAGCAGGCTCCATGCACCGGGAGCCCGATGTGAGATTGGATCCTGGGTCTCCAGGATCGCGCCCTGGGCCAAAGGCAGGCGCCAAACCACTGCACCACCCAGGGATCCCCGTATTATTGGTTTTAAGAGCACTATTTCTCTTACCATTTTGAAAGAATCACAAGACCAGAATCATGTTTGATTCATCTTTGTATATGGTTGATGTTCAATAATTACTTGTTGAATGCAAATATGAATGAATGGATGAATATAAAATGGCATATATTCACTTTAAACTTCCTCCAACTCCACAATGGCATTTTTAATTCTCTGCTTCCTTGTATTTCCTTACATGGCATCAGTAGGCAACTCTGATGTCTCTGGGAAGACAAAAACAACTAAGTTGTTGATGATGCTGGTAAGGGGCAATTACAAAAATTTCACCTTTGGTTCCTGTAGCCACTTCTGGATTTTCCAACAGTTTTCACACACACACGCACACACACACACAAGAAAAGAAAAATCATTTCATTTATTCTAACTACTACCCTGTCATGGGAGAAATAGAAGCAACAGAGGAATATACTCCCCATACAGCAGGTGGAAAAGCTGAGGTTTTACGAGATGTGGTAACTTATCTGAAGTCACATTAATGACAAGTAGCAAACAAAGTTTCAAATAGGCTTAGTCTTTTGGAGAGAAAACACATCTGGGGATGCTTACCTCGTGGGATCCAGTAGTAGAGTGGGGTCAACAAGATAAAGGAAGCCATGTTAAGAAATGGTCTTTGAGAGAGGAAGATAATCCATGTGAAATAAACAAGGACTGTATTAATCCCCCCCCCAAAAAAAACCCCCACCAAAATTTGCTGACATGCCCATAATTGTAAGGAACCCAAGTTTTGCTTTTGAAGGCTGTGGTTGGCATGTCCATGTGAGGTACTCCTCAAAAGTCCCAAGGCATTTGAAATAGAGGAAGTCAAACTTCAATGTTGTGGTTCATTCATTTATTTGGCAAGCATGATTTGGGGGATTATTCTACTAGAAGTTGAAGAGATAATTCTTGCTTCTGATTCAAGGACTGCAAACCAATAGACACTTTAGCAGAAGGAAAGGGAGAAAGGAATTCCTTTAGAGGGAAACAGAAGTTTCAAAAATCAAACTTTTTTCAACTCAACATGGTGGATCCAGGTTTGGAATACATGTTTCTTGACTCTTTAGTTCTTGGTTGGCTCTCTGCTTTTGTTGGAAAGGGGAACTGAGGAGAATGAGGTTGACTTAAGCTCCACATAAGGTCATGGGCAAAGAAGAGCTAGGGGTTATGAGAGTTAAATCCCACATCTAATGTTTTAGCCATTAAACAAAGCTTTCTCCTAGTGATAGCAGCCATATTACTTTCTTTCCCTTTACACCAAAAAGGCCCAAAATTCAAAGCCCAGTCCTGCTGTAGCCCTGTACCAAAGCAGCACCCTTCGCCATCTGCAGTGCTTCTCTGGGGCCAGCCTATACATTTGCAAAGCAAAGCTCTCCAAACCAGAATTGTATAAGTTCTCACCAATAGACCAGTTTTCATCTGCCTCAAATTCAAATTACTAATTGTCTTTTGATCACATATCATGTGGTGGGAAAATGAATTCTGAAAAAAGTATGCTCTGTTAGCAAGCAGCAAAACAACAGGTGCTCAATTCACAAGTCATAATCTGTTTTTCATTGCATATCTGAAAGCTCTTCACCCAACTCTAGGCTTTTAATACATAGACAGACTATTTTTCTGTTCTTGGTGTTTCCCAACAGAAGGAGAGAATGATGTGTGTCTTGCTCACCATTGCATTCCTCACACAGTGGCTGGCACGTAGCAGAAGCCCAATAAATATTTGTTGAATATTGGTGTACACACATGTGCATGAAAAAGCCTGCAATGTAACCGCAATCTTGCAATACTCATTCCTCATGGAAAGACCCTCTGGATTTCCACAGAAATTCCCTTGGTTTAGGAGGGCAGAGGGCAAGGGTGGGGGCTGCTTGCTTCTGTTTTCCCAGAAGTCCCAGTGACAGTGCACTTGGATGTTGGACGCCTATGAGGACCTAAATATGTCCACTCACACTGATGAGCATGTTTGTATGCAATTGCCTCCTTTAAGAGACATTTAGGCAATTGAACCAATTGTATCAGCTACATGAAGGCTGCCCTTGGGACACCTGGACACTGGGCAGCTTGCGGAAATCTGCTGCTGCTTTAAGTCACTATCTAGGAAAAGGAGCAAATTTCTCTACAAACCCCCAAGACTGTTTTGCCCTGGTGCTGTGACAGGGAACAGTGACAAGGAAGAAAGGGCATGGAGTCACCATCTGTTGAGTGCCTGTTTTATGACAAGCATGTCACTGGCTGTTTTACCTGCATTATCTCATCAGAAATTGGTGCTGTCATCCCCATATCAGAAATGAGAAAGCTGAGCCTTTGAAAGGTCAAGGTAGTTTGCCCAAGGATTTTCAGTTCAAAGGGGCAGAACTGAGATGTAAACTCAGATTTGTTTGAAGCCAAACCCCATGTTCTCTCCACCACCTCATTCTGTTTGCTGAAAGAAAAACTAGATTCCATATCCAACTCTTTTCTTGCTTTCTGAGAATAGCACCTTACCTGCAGCTGAGCATGTGGCCTTCCTGTTTCAATGATAGCTTGCTGGTCTAGTAAAATAAGCCAGGGAAGGCACCAGAAGTCAAGGTTGTGGCACTCCCTTCGATGTACACACCTGCTCCCTCCCTTTCCCCCTTTTTACTCTCTTTATTTTTCTTCTGACTTTCTGTATCTTTCTGCCTATATCTTGGGTTTGCAGTGACAGCCCTTTGACCCTCAAAGCTAAAACATGTGCCAAGTCCTGGCACTGAATAGCTTAATTTAATTAGGTCCTGAGATGACCAAGTTCACTGCTGACATCATTTCTCAGAATCCCGTGGGGCACTTTCTGTTGCATTGTGATGCCTCAGGACACAGTGTTAGAGTCCAGAACCAGGAGATGACCTTGCACACAAGGGAGCTAGGTTCCAGTGGGCCAAGCCTTCCATAGGTGCTGGAAGTCCTCTCTGGAAAGCTGAATGTACTGTCAGGGGGCAAAGCAGTAGAGATGTGACAAAGCAGGCAGCATCAAGTAGTTCAACAGAGGGAAAATGTGTTCTGTCAATGTGAACAGAGGACAATGATAGGAAACCAGTTAGTAGACAGTGCTTGGAGACCACCCAGGAGTCAGGCTCAGGGATGTCTGTCATCAGGCAACAGGGACCCAGGGATGCTCAAAACTAAGCCTTTGAGTCCTAGAGGACATGGCAGGAATGAGGCAGAAGCCCAAGGGTACAGGGGCCATCAGCTGAGCAAACTAAAAAATAATCTGGACTTGAGCAAGAGGTTCAGGCAGCAGAACCAGAGTTCAGGGTGAAGACCACATCTACAGAAAAGGACTGTTAGGTTTTTTTCCTCACATCAACCAATTCCCTAATTCTCCAACTGGATGTCCTACAATTCAATTCAATTATGACACTTCCTGGAGTTAGCGTCAGAACCTACAGGTTAAGGCCTTAGTCCCAGAAGACTGCCCTTACTTCAAAAGTCCCCACGTTACCCACATGCTATCTGACTTGGCTACAAAGTCAGGGGCTCCCAAAATCCCGCCTGGGTCTGATCCTCAGTTTTGGCTCACAGAAACTTGAGGAAACATTATATGTACCATAACAGTTTGTTTTAAAGTACAAATAAACAGCCAGATGAAGAGAAACTATGGTGAGGTCCAGAGGAGTCCAGAGCACAGGAGCTTCTGTCCCCTTGTTGTTGGGGGTACACCACTCTCCCAACACATGGGTATGTTGACCAACACAGAAGATCCTCAAACTTCATCATTTGAAGGGTGGGATGGGGTTTGGAGGTTTCATACCATACCTGTGATTGTGGTCACTGGTGACCAGCTTAATCTCTAGCCTCTCTCTCCTCTCTGGAAATCAAGATGTGAGGTTGAATGCTCTGAGCTTCTAATCATGGCTGGCTTCTCTGGCAAGCAGCCCCCATCCTGAAGCTAGCAGCCCCCCAGCCAAGAGTCATCTCCTCAGCACACCAAAGACATACTTACCACTCAGGAGATTGTAAGGGTTTTAGGAGCTATGTGTCAGAAACAAGGGGCAAAGACCAAACACTGTGTTATGCCACAGAGGTGAGTGTCCAACTGTAAGAATACAGGTAGGAGCCACTTTGGTGGCCAGGACGACCAACAACTGTATCCTCTACATTGGATAGAGCCTCAGTTTCTAGAGTTGAGGCCAGCTATAGAGTAAAAGGCTGAAGTGAACCTATAAATATGAGGTCCCAGAAGATATGGGAGAGAAAAACACTTAGCCAGCAATAAGACCAAGAAAAGATATCTGGAGAAGCCCCTGCTACTTATATGGCTTCTGAGCTCCTCCAGAGTCATGACTGTCACCATGGCTTCTCTGCTTTTTCCCAAGATACTTTGTAAAAATCAACTGGGGAAGAAAAAAAAAAAAAAAAAAAAGCTTAACTCATAGAAACAGAGAGTAGAAAACTGGTTCCCCAGGAGTTGCCATAGGGGAAATAGGGAGAGGTTGGTAAAAAGGTACAAACTTCCAGCTGTAAGATGAATTAGGTCTGAGGATCTAATGTATCATGTATGACCATGATTGATTACATTGTATTATATAATTGGAATTTGCTAAGAGAGTAGAACTTAAATGTTCTTACCCTACCTCCCACAAAAAAGAAAAGGAAAAGTAACTATGTGAGGTGATGAATATGTTAGTTACCTAGGTGGGGGGAAGCCTCTCACAATGCATAATAGATCAAGTCATCATATTATACACATTAAATATCTTAGTTTTGTCAGTTATACCTCAGTAAAGCTGAAAAAAATCAATAATAATTATTAAGCTCCTTTAATTATGCTCTGGAGTTATGGGGGATTAACTCTTAGAAGTAGTTCTTGCCTTCAAAGTTTATTCTAGTCAAAGACATGAAAGTAATATACATGAAATAGAGAATTATAATATTTTAGCTCTAGAAGGAATCGTACAGTTTGTACTTGTTTCTTGTTGCTGCAGTAAAAATTACCACAAATTTAGTGGCTTAAGGCTATGCTACATATTTGTTACCTTATAGGTCTAGAGGATGGGAGGTTAAAACTGTTCTGAGCTAAAATCAAGGTGTTAGCACAACTGCCTTTTTTCTGAGGCTCTACTGGAAAATCTACCTCCTTCTCTTTTCCAGGTCTGAAGGCCATCTGCATTCCTGGCAAAAGAAAGCCCTCAACCTCTGCTTCCATTGTCACATGTCTGGCTTCCAATTCTGATCCTCCTGCCTCCCTCTGGGAAGGATGCTTGTGATTACACTGGCCTCACCCACATAATCCAGGATAATCTTCTCTGAAGATTCTTAATTTAATCACATCTGCAAAGAACCTTTTGTCATGTAAGGTAACATATTCACTGGTTCCAGGGTTTAAGAAGTGATCATCATGGGCGAGGGGGGCAGGATGTAATATTCTGTCTTCCAGGGAGCTCTCCTAACATAGCCAGCCCCTGTTTTATTTTTATTTTTATTTTTTTAATAAGAAATTTATTTTTTATTGGTGTTCAATTTGCCAACATACAGAATAACACCCAGTGCTCATCCCATCAAGTGCCCCCCTCAGTGCCCGTCACCCAGTCACCCCCACCCCTGCCCACCTCCCCTTCCACCACCCCTAGTTCGTTTCCCAGAGTTAGGAGTCTTCATGTTCTGTCTCCCTTCTGATATTTCCTACCCATTTCTTCTTCCTTCCCTTCTATTCCCTTTCACTATTACTTATATTCCCCAAATGAATGAGAACATATAATGTTTGTCCTTCTCCGACTGACTTATTTCACTCAGCATAATACCCTTCAGTTCCATCCATGTCGAAGCAAATGGTGGGTATTTGTCGTTTCTAATGGCTGAGGAATATTCCATTGTATACATAGACCACATCTTCTTTATCCATTCATCTTTCGATGGACACTGAGGCTCCTTCCACAGTTTGGCCATTGTGGACATTGCTGCCAGCCTCTGTTTTAGATGCACAAGGGTAAATGAGTCACCCAGAGCCACGAGTTTAGACTAGAGCCCATGTCTGATTCCTATCACATTTCCTAGACAGGTGCTCTTTCTACTACATTAAGCTGCCACAAAATACACAATACAAATCAGTATAACAGTAAGTGTGCCTCACAGTATATGTTTATAAATACACAGGATTACGGGGTCAGAGAGTTAGTGCTCAGGGGACTTTAGAGGTCTTCATGTCCAATAATCTGATCCTAGCTGCATCCATATATTTTATATCTCCAGTTAAGGGGAACCCCACACCCGCCAAAGCAACTCACAGCCTATTTCTGCCCCTGTGAACTATAAGTAGAATATTCCTGGAATGTCTGGATCGCCAAGCTTCAGAGTTTGGACAATCCACACTATACATCCCAGCAGTGACCCTAAAACACTGGAGATCCCACAAGCCTAGATAGACAAGAAGTGAAGTCCCCTTCCTGGGGACTCGATCCTCTGATCCAGGCAAGAATACTGATGGAATTTACTACCATCTCAAGGGCAGTCCTGTGTGCCCATCTCTCTGCTAGAACCAGAACCCAGATAGCACTGCACAAACACTGCCAGACAAGTTTCCAAACATTCTCTCCTTAGTCACAGAATTTAACAGACACAAGACCAGCCTGCATTTCTCAGACTTCCTTGCAGTTAGGTGGACATAAGATAATTTTTTCCAATGGAATATGAATAGAAATAACGTGTACCATTTTAGGACCAGGCTTTCTAAATCAGGTGCTTCTTTTTTCTTTGTCTTCCTTCTGCCTAAACGCTGATGTCTTTGGGGGTCTAGTGAAAGGTACTTTTATTTCTGAATCACTGCACAAAGGAGAGAGAACCATTGACCAGCAGCAGCCACTTTAGACTGCTTTATGAGTAAGAAATAAACTTCTATAGCATTTAAGCCATCCTAACTTGGAGTCTAATTTGTCACAGTAGCTTAGCTTACCATAACTACAATAATACCGCTTAACTGCTGCCTGACCAGTGTCATTGCCACTGGTCATAGCCAAAGGGCAAGTTCTAATTGTTCCTGCCAGCCAGGACACTACCATTCCAGCCATGGAGGCCTAGGGAGGTGGGATGGGAGACTCAGAGTGGCCCTAAAATCCCCATTCATACCCCGATGCTTTCACAGAGACTACATTTTCTTAATACCATATAAGGCACTATGCCATCTCTGACACACTCCACTCTCCAATGAGATGGCTGTCCCAAGCCCCTTCCATGTGGAAATTCCAAACCCTGCACTGGTCACAAATGATACTCAAGTTGTCTGTAATGGAATTCTAGTCACCACCACTGCCACCTGCATCATGTCACCAGCTCTGATCACGTCACCCCACACTGCCATAGATCTCAGCTCACTCTGTAAGAGTTCTTTGAACATAGAGGACCAAGGTACCCCCCACCAAAGTGATGCTGAATGGCCCACGTGGGATAGGTTGAGCGAGCCACCCCTCATAGATTCAAAAGCACTGTTCTCTTTGACCACCTAATACTATGCTAAGGTCAAACCTCTGACCTCATCTCTTTTGATTCTTGTACTGAGTTTATTTTAGCTATCTTGGCGATGACCTTTCCTGTCACTGGATCTATCTTAGGGCCACTTTTTCTACCCTAACAGCTTTCAATTACTTTGAAAACTTCCTCATATCAAGTTTCTCTGTAAAACTACAAAAATAAAGAAGAAAGGAAAAAGTTCTACCTCATTGGATGTCTCATTCCACTTACATGAAATTTCTGCCTCTTGGTAACTTAACCCACACAATCCTGATTACACATAGGACTGGGGTTCTAAAGTATCTAGAACAAGAATTTCTCTACGTGGTAGTCCTCATAAAAACTAAGAATAACTCCCATGACCCCAAACAAAGTCATCTTTTTTAGGTCAATATTCTCTATTTGTTTGACTAGCTCTTGAGAAATTAAATAAGAAAAATGTAAGGGACACCTGGGTGGCTCAGGAGTTTGGTGCCTGCCCTCAGCCCAGGGCATGATCCTGAAGTCTCAGGATTGAGTCCCACATCATGCTCCCTGCCTGGAGCCTGCTTCTCCCTCTGCCTGGGTCTTTGCCTCTCTCTCTATCTATCTCTTTCTCTCATGAATAAATAAAATCTTTTTAAAAAATGTAAGAGGAAGCACTCTATGATCCCTTGAGCTCCCAGTAAATGCTAGTCAGTGTTGTGGCTGCTGGACGCAATCTCAGTTTTCCTCAATCTCCTTGCCTCACCTCTCAACACTCCCACAGGAGGAGGGAGACACCGACAGATGGAGTGGAGAACAAAGCTCCCTGGAGAGGAATCTGAGCTGGCATTTGAGGATGTATGTCATTATGCATACAATAGGCAAAAAATCAAAGTGAGAAAGAGAATATGAGTAAAAACAGGACCAGAGAAGGTTCTGGGTTGGTTAGGAAGGTTAAGAGGGCTGTGCGCCCAATTCCACCATGGGACAGGTAGGAGGTTTCCCACACTCACAAACAATGCTCCAACCCCAGTTAGGTGTTCTACAATTCAACTCAATTCTATCACTGTCTATTTGGAGTTATGGTCAGATCCCACAAGTTAAGGGTTTAGTCTTACAAGACTATCCCTCTTGCAACTTCAGACACCAATCTCAAATTCAAGTTATTACCTGTGCTTTTGACCAACCAGCTGTAAATTGGAGGTCGCCACGACCCCCTCCTCACATTTGCTCTCAGCACTCAGAGAAACAGGGGCTCTTGGGTGTCTCAGTGTTTGAGCATCTGCCTTTGGCTCAGATCATAATCCTGGGATCCTGGGATTGAGTCCTGCATCAGGCGCCCCACAGGGAACCTGCTTCTCCCTCAACTGTGTCTCTGCCTCTCTTTCTGTGTCTCTCATGAATAAATAAATGAAATCTTTAAAAAAAAAAAAAAAAAAAAAGAACTCAGAGAAACACTTTACTTACTAGATCACCAGTTTATTATAAAAGGATATAACTCCAGAACAGCTAGGTGAAAACAAGGAATGGGGAAAGGAACTTTCAAGCCTCCCTTCAAGAGCACTACTCTTCTAGCACCAAATATAACGCTCTCTAGCCCATCCTTTTGGATTTTTATGGAGGCTTTGTTATATAGGCAAGATTTATTAAATCATTGGCCACCGGGGATTGATTCAACCTCCAGCCCTTCTGCCTTCCCTGAAGGTCATGAAGGTGGGGCTGAATCCCAGGATTGGTCCCCCAGGGAACCAGGCCCAAACCATAGGAGTTTTTCAAAAATTGCCTTACTAACCTAACAAAAGCCACCTTTATCACTCTTATCACTTAGGAAATTCCAAGAATTTTAGGAGCCCTTTGCCAGGAGTTGAAGACCAAATATACATTTCTTATTATAAATCACAATATCGCAATGGCTGATTAGGAAGTCAATTTGCCTAGAATTGAAAATGGCTATATTTTGGAAAATAATAAGTGGAGGATCTTGGAAGTCAGCAGGAAAAAAATTAATAATGTACTGGAGAACATTATGACAATGGATTTGGGGCAGGTGAATGCTGTGATGTCATCAATAAGGAAAATATATTTGGCATCAGTGTTGGCTGGGAAGGAGGGGTAGGAAGCTATGGCAAGAATTTTGAAATGAGGAGGTAAGAAAATTAACTAGTGTGGTAACAAGAGAACCTCAGAGGAAAGGATGGATGTTAGACAATTTTAGGGATTTGGTGACTGGTTGGATTCAGAGATTTATCCATTTACAAAATTTCACATTTGGATAACTAGGACAGTAATTGTCCATTGGCGGAAATTTGAAGAGGCAGGGCTGGTTTTGAGAAGAAAATGAGTTCCTTTAGAGATGTTGAGTTTGAAGCAAAAGTAAAATATCTTCATGCACCTGGAGATGGGGAACTCGACTGAAAGATCAAATAGAAAGTCAGGAGTCATCAACACGCTGGTGATAAGCAGTAAACAAAAATGAATGAACTTTCCATCCACTGGGTCATATGACTGATTGAATGGTAAGAGAAGACATGTGATCATTCATTCAAAAGTCACAAGTGTCTGTTATGAGCCAAGTACTGTCCTAGGTGTTAGGAATGCAGAGCAAAGCCTCATTAGCCTCCAACAGAAAACAGACTGATTCTGGGGCAAAGAGTCCCAATGCCCAGCTATGGACAGGCCACTGGGCAATCACTACCAACCCACTGCATCCAGACCACTGGCTGAATTAGAAGGTAGGTGAGCTCCTATGGTAGGTAAATGATTTATTTAAGCCTCTCAAAAAGGCATATTTCCCTCCCCCCCCAATTTTCCTTATTTTTCTCAAGCTTTGGATTTTATCCAATGTTTTTAAATTCATTTTTTTTAAAAAGAATTACCTTCCAAGAAATGTCTTTCAGAAGAGTACACATTTAGAAGTTTAAAATAACTGTGATACATCTATTCCAGTTCACATCTCTCTCTGTTGGGGGGAAGACTCCCACTGAACAGTTTTGTGTCAAGAGTCAAGTGGCAAAAAGTCATTCCCTGCTGGGGGTAGAGGCAGACAAGTTAGAAAATTGTGAGAATTTGGCCTTTGGCCTCTGAGTGGCAAAAAATAAATTAAAAAAAAAAAAAGAAAAGAAAAAGAAGAGCACTAAGTTTCCATATATCTATATGTTAAAAACTACAGAGTTTTGTTTCTTTATTAACATTTCTCTTTGCCTCGTGATCTGAAAAACACTACTACATATTACACAGATGTTAAATGGAAGAATCTTTTTCACTTTGGTGGCATTTCTGCTATAGAAAATGTTGTTTCTTTCCTTCTCAAGTTTGGATTCCAGTTCAGTAAGTTGTCGGCATTCCGCATGGTCCGCCCATTAGTCCTTCACAATCTTCTCGCTGGTTACAGAGAAGCAGGACCTATTGGCTCACTGCTAGGGTGACAACACCCCTGAGAACTTCCTGACAATGATAATAGCACTCTCATAGAAAGAGATCCATTACTTATGCATATTTTGGTTCTCTTTTTTTTCAAAAAGCCAATTTAAAAATGCCTTTAAAAACAGAAAGTAAGTCCTTGAGTTTTTATCTTTGCAACAAATAGTCCCTGATGTTTTTCAGGAGGCCAATATTAACATATTCTCAGGAGAGTCCCTAGTGATCTGTAGTTTACTTATTTAGTATAGATGATGTGTGCTTCTGTGACTAATCACAATTCTGAGTTTGTTTAAAGATAGAATAAGAGGCCTTGGTAATCATCATGATGACTGTGTATTTGGCCAAGGGACTTTTTCCAGTGGACATACTTTTTAGAAAACGAAGCGCCAGGTTAGAATGCGCTTAAGACAATGAAAACAGGGCAGCCCTGGTGGCGCAGCGGTTTGGCGCCGCCTTCGGCCCAGGGCCTGATCCTGGAGACCTGGGATCGAGTCCCACGTCGGGCTCCCTGCGTGGAGCCTGCTTTTCCCTCTGCCTCTGTCTTTGCCTCTCTCTCTCTGTGTGTCTCTCAGTCTCTCATGAATGAATAAATAAAATCTTTAAAAAAAAAAAAAAAAAAAGACTGAAAACAGGGCAGCCTGGGAGGCTTAGCAGTTTAGCGCTGCATTTAGCCCAGGGCGTGATCCTGGAGACTGGGATCCAGTCCCACATCAGGCTCCCTGCATGGAGCCTGCTTCTCCCTCTGCCTGTGTCTCTGCCTCTCTCTCTCTCTCTGTGTGTGTCTCTCATGAATAAATAAATAAAATCTTAAAAAAAAAAAAGACAATGAAAACAAATTTTTCTCTTTATTCAGTGTTGCTTTTACCCATTCAAAGAAAAATGTTCTTCCATCAAATTAGTGTTTTCCCACAGGAATTGAATCTTGGGTCCTACAACAGTACTACAAAGGGGTTGATCTACAAGAAATGTAAGAATGAATAGCTAGAAACTTTCACACTGACACAACATCCAAGGATGTGATCAGTGACTTGTCTCTCTGAACAAGGTAGAAGCCAGCTTGAATGTCTCTTCTCAAGTTGAGTTGCATGTGGTATGAGCCACATAGTGGCACAGGTCTATGATGGATTGGAAATGTTTAAAATAATAATGATGAAAGAAGAAAAGAAAGAAAGAAAAGAAAGAAAGAAAGAAAGAAAGAAAGAAAGAAAGAAAGAAAGAAAGAGAAATAAAGAAAGAAAGAAAGAAGAAAGAAAGAAAGAAAGAAAGAAAGAAAGAAAGAAGAAAAGAAAAGAAAGAAAAGAAAAGAAAGAAAAGAAAAGAAAAGAAAAGAAAAGAAAAGAAAAGAAAAGAAAAGAAAAGAAAAGAAAAAAAGAACTGGTCCTTTACCATAGATAGTTTGAGAACCACGGGCCTGCAGAGCTATTGGTTACATGTCCATATTCTGATACACTTTGAGGCTTCCAGAATTTCAAATTATCTGAGTTAAACTTTCAAAGTGTTCAAAGCCAAAAAAGAAGAATTCAATGAAAAGTTTGTCCAGGGAAACTGAGAAACTAAAAATTGTAAAGCCAAAAGAGTGAAAAGAAATTCTGAATTATTCCAGTGTTTATTTGTGGAAATTTTTAGGGAATATAGATGGTTTTGCATTACACTGTATGCAAAATAAGTTCAGTGTAGGGCAAAACAATGTATTTCCAAAGGAACTCATGGCAGCCTGTTTGTAATAGCACAAGACTGGAAACCACCTACATGCCATCAATCAGAGGCTGGTTAATTCAATTATGACACTATCATGCAACAAAATGTTTCACAGTTGTTAGAAACATTGAGATATCGGGTGCCTGGATGGCTCAGTGGTTGAGTGTCTGCCTTTGGCTCAGGTTGTGATCTCAGGGTCCTGGGATCGAGTCCCACATCAGGCTCCCCACAGGGAGCCTGCTTCTCCCTCTGCCTATGTCTCTGCCTCTCTGTGTGTCTCATGAATAAATAAATAAAATCTTAAAAAGAAAAAAAGAAGCATTGAGGTATCTCTACATGTCCAGATATGGCAAGATTTCTAAGACATATTATTAAGTTAAAGAAAAAAGAGAAGGCACAAAATAGCATTAATACAATATGAAACGTTTTTTTATAAAGGTGAGGACACACATACACACACACGTTTCAATGCATGGATTACATCGGGAAGGAGAGAGTTGCCTCAGGGAGGTAAACTGGATATCTAATGGATAAGGAAAGGGAAGTTGCCTTTCTTTTTACCGATGCCCTTTAGTATCTTTCAAGTTTTGTACTATGCAAAACTAGTATCTCTTCCCAACAACATATTAAAAATAATAATTAAAAATATCAAAAAACAAACATGAGAAATAAATTATTCATGCTTAACCATACCCATAAACTGAAATGACATCTGCCCTTAAATCTTCCTGCAGGGTTTGGCACAGTGCCCTCCACTCAATATTTTTTAAATTGCTAAACTAAAAGTAATAGCTCATACAGAATTTAACAACATAACAAAACAAAAGGATCATTCAATATTTATCACTCAAACTTGATATGTTTTCAAAGAACTAAATCATTTTAGCCAAAATGAATAAAGTCCATTATAAAAACAGATTAAATCCCTTAAGTTGTTAAAAGACACTGGAATCAGCTTTAGAATCAAAAACTTCCTGAAATGGAATAATTTACCCTGATAAGTTTAATCAGTAAATTAAGCAAATCATGTATTAACAGTTACTTTTTAAGTTGCTTAGAAAATATAGGAATTAGATGTCATCCATGAGCTGCTCTTCAATCTTTCATTAATTTGACATAAATCTTCGGATTCAGCAATGTTATGTCATGTTTGTTTAGATGGAATCTGAGAAAATAACATTGTTTTGGATAAAATCTGAAAATTATACTCTTCAGAATCAAAGACATAAAAAAGCAACATTAGAAACTGTTATAGGTAACAAAATAACTATTAGCCTGAACTTATTTCTCAATTTTTTTCCTCTAGGTATATAGCTTGGCATGTCTAGGTACACAATAACCTATTATGATCTCGGGCTTGTGTTTGTTCTTTAATGTTAATTCTATGCAATCTTATATTCCTCAAACAAGTTTGTATCCTCATTATTCTCAAGATTCTCCTAAGAGGCCCAATTGTTCTCCCAGAAAAATTGCTTATTTACCCAGTCATTCCATTTAGGAAATAGCAAAAGTGTTCAGCAAAAATCTTCATGCAATTCCCCACTGCCACTCCCACATCCACATGTGTTGCTATGGGTCATTCAATTCCCTTAATGAGGAAATAAAATTAGGTTACTCTGGAAAGAATAAAGTGAAGACTTATTTTAATTTAAAAATTACTCCTCTCCACATAAAGACAAGGTTTTAAAACAGATTAAATAACCCAAAGCATGTAATGTCAATCCCAGCACAAATAATTTAGGAGAAGTTCAACATTTTAATGGAAGAAATTCACTCCTTATGCAAGGAAATTCATGGTGCCCTCTCATTCTCATCTGAAAAGCCCTTCCAATAAAGTAGAATCTTGCTTCAGGAAGTCCCAGATTGCATCATCTGCCAGAGATATATATACGAACCTGTACAGGTCTCCCAATTCCCAGAGACCCAAGGCAGTGACAGAGGTAAGGGAGAAAGAGCTCATTTCAAACATGTTTCATTTTTTGTTTGTTTTAAATCCCTGGGGTTTAGATGTATATAACCCATTCATAATATCAATACCCAGTAAGTACTTTCAAAGAAAACCAGCCCTAGGGAAAGGGCTTTTTCCCTCTCCGCTTCTCACATGTCCCTGCATAGCTCAACCTTTTGGGTGTTCTTAATGAATGATCAATTGAACTTGATTTCACTTACATAAAAATACCTGGTATATCAGTTAGCCATTGCTGTGTAATGAAGTGCCCTCCAAATTTAGCAGGGTCTGAGAAAGGAGAAAGAAATATATCAGTGCTTCCTCAAGCCTTGTAACATTTGTGTTGTCCCATCGACTAAAGTCATGCCACCAAGCCCAGAGTTCAAGTAGAAGGCCCCCACCAAAGAGCTTCAATACAGAGAGATGAAAAAAGGCATCCATCTATGTAATCAGTTTCCATGCTTGGAGATAAGCAACACAGAGGGCGGGGGTGGGGGTGAATGGGTGATGGGCACTGAGGGGGGCACTTGACGGGATGAACACTGGGTGTTATTCTGTATGTTGGCAAATTGAACACCAATAAAAAATAAATTTATTATTAAAAAAAAAGAAACTCCCCAAAATGACTCCAGCCCCAAATCTTCTATTCCAGTCACTTGCCCTTACTGTATAGAGTAAGTTGCAAGGTTGGCCACTGAGTAAGAACTAGGGCCAGCCTTAGTTTGTTTAGGTGCACATTGGCTCAGGATAGAGATGGGATAATTTCCTGCCACACCAAGGCTGGTAATTGGGGTACAGCATGGTTTGAAATGGACAAGAGAAAAATGGTATCATAGCCTCAGCTTCGAAAACTTGATCAGTTTCCTAGGCCCTGGACCAGAAGGAAATTGAATTCCATCACATTATACAGAACTCAAAACAATCTGCCTTGCTCTCTTCTTAGCCTGACCTCTCTTGTTGTCCTCCCTTGGGATGTATCTTTCCTCCCCATTGGGCTCACTATTTCCTGGACCAAGTACTGGGAATCTCTTCCTAATCACTGGGAGGAAGGGTCTTCCCTTGAACTCTTCTGGCCACATTCGGGTGTATGACTCTACCATCTGCCACAGCTAATGGGCTCAGGGCTGGACATATGAACCAAGCCAGGGCAACCAAGTCCCTCTCCGAAGCCTGGAAGTAAGATCCAGCCTACTTGACAAGGATCCTCTCAGGAAATCTCTTTCTGCTTATACTGATTCAAAGTGGGTCTCTGTTACTTTAATTCATGGGGAACTTGACCAAGTCAGGAGTTCATCAAAAAATCCTTGGGGATGTTCAAGAAGCAAAAATCAAATAAGCTTTTAGTTAATGGGAATATGTTCATATTGTGTTACTGGACAAGGAAGTGATCCTAATGTCTGGAATTTTTAGCAGAGATATTTCTCTATTACTCCAAAAGGGCTGAGTTAACAGCACTACAAAGACAACTTCCTCCAAGAGTCTTCAATATCAGTGATGAGTTCAGAAAGTTATGTAGATGTTTAAATGCAAATTTTACCCAAATATATTTGAGGTACCCAAAGCAAGTATCAGATTTTTTTCTTAAACTAAAATTAAAGTCATATAAGCAATTACTAATTAGACTTACTAAAATGTATTGTTTGGCTAATATAAAACTACATTAATTACAGTTGAATTAAAATATTCTTTAATGTGTTGTTTGGGATTTTTTCCCCACTATCATTATTTCTGGACAAACATTTTTATTGTCGTAGAGAAAACTCTACAACTACCAATAATTCTAGTTCATCTCATATCAAATGAGAAGAAGCCAGTGTAACTTGAACATCTCTCCAGTATATATTCAATTTAGCTTTAGTTTTACATACGTAGAAGAGGTAGGAAGAGATAGGTCTTGATAGTATCTATATACCCAGTTGATAGTGTAACCTAACTTTTTTTATCTTAGCACTTAAAAATGTTAAATGTCTTTTTAGATCTCAATCTCCTATTGGTTTTTGTTGCTTTGTTCTTTCCTGGACATTGGTGTTGCAGCTAGGACAGATTTGATTAGATGCTTCTTCCCATCTTTTGCTCACATGCTTTCCTCTAAGTGATGGCCACAGTGACCTCTTTAGAACTCAAGATGAGCTCAATCTCTCCAAGGGGCCTCAGCTAAAAGTATGGATCTCTTAGGTCAGCGAAAATTCATTCTCCCCCAAATTCCATATGGCTCTGCCCCATTAAGCCATTACTAAGCTGACTAGAGGCTGTGTTCTTAATACTTAAGTAGAATGTACAAGTGATTTGATATTGATTCTTCCTATTTTATTTTATAAAGCATTCCATAGGTTGCAAAGATACAGGTAGAGACTGGCTTCTATTCCAGAGATCACCAAATATACCCTTAGTCCTAAAAATTAATATTATACCCTAAGTATCATCTTTGTGTAGAGTTGCTACTGACCTGTGCTGTTAAGTGAAAATTAGAAAAAGTATATTGGTGCAAATGAGAAAATGTGCCACTACAGGCAGACACTGCCTTCAAGCACTGAGCTTGGCAAGCAGCCCAAGGGCCAGATTCCAGCCCCCACTCACTCTCTCAAGTCCCTCATCAATGGATGAACAGCACAGCCATAGACAGTGACCTGCCTTTGGGATTAAAAGGTATCTTTACCTATTTTTCCAGTTCTGCATTTAAGAGAGATGGTGTAATAAAAGTGTACAATTGCTGTTAATTCATGGACTTTAGAAAATAAAAAGGTATAAATGTTTGAGATCATCAGTTTTAAAGTTCTTTTCCAATAGCCACCAGGGCATAGACATGGAAGAGAGGTAAGCTAGAAGCTGCATTATTAGGAATTCTCTTTGGAAGGCAGCTTATACCTATATGTAGTAAAGGGCATAAAGTGTACTAATCCCAAATCTACACACCTCAATGGTTTTTACATATGTTTACACTCCACAACAACACCCAGTCCCAGATACAGAACATTTCCAGCACCCCATAAGATTTCTTCTTCCCACTTCCCAGAAAATCACCCCTACCCTATGGCAATCATGTTCTGACCTCCATTACCTTCGATTTGTTTTGCCTCTTCTTGGATTTAGTATAAAAGGAATTGTACTGCATTTATTCTCTTGTGTCTGGCTGCTTCTAATCAGCATGATGTCTGTGGGGGTCCTTCCATGTTGTAGTATATGTCAGCAGTTTGATCTTTTTGTTTCTGTGTAAAATTCCATAATGTGATGATACCACAATTCATTAGCTCTCTTCTTGATGTACCGGTATGTGGACTATTTCTAATCTGGAGCTATTATTAATACAAATACGTGTTCCTTTGAATTCATGGAATAGAATTTCATATTTTAACTCAGCATTATTCCACAAAGCTTGTACAATAAAATAATAGTAAAATAGGGAGACACAGAAAATTAAAATAAGGATAAAATACCAATGTGTGGGCAGATAAGCGCAATATGCAATCTGTCGGGTCTTTATAGTTGTGCTAATTGAGTTTCAAGTTATTCGAGTTAGACTCTGAGCTTCCTGGAAGCCAAACAAAAAGGGAAATATGGTAAGTGATATAACTTTTTTAATAGAAAAAAAAATACAGTCGGGGGAAGCAAAACTTCTGTTGCCACTAAGTTCCAAAGAAAGTTTTTCATGTGGAGCTTCATGAGAGGAATTATTGGGAGATGTAATGAATAATGTCCTTCACAAGAAATGCATGGACAGATTTTTAGATCGTTATTCTTATAGCGCTCATAAGACATGACTCCAGCCCAGCAGTTATCAAGCAGTATCATAAGTACTGAGGCATTGTGTGGGGTGGTATTTTTAAGGAGAGAAAAATAGGGGCACCTGGGTGGCTCAGTGGTTGAGCATCTCCCTTCAGCTCAGAGCGTGATCCCAGGGTCCTGGGATAGAGTCCCGCACTGGGATCCCTGCAGGGAGCCTGCCTCTCCCTCTGTCTGTGTCTCTGCCTCTCTCTGTGCATCTCATGAATAAGTAAATAAAATCTTTAAAAGAGAGAGAGAGAGAGAGAAATATTTTAGAATGTCAGAGGTTGGCAAACTACAGCCCACTGACTAAATGTGACCAGCCACCTGTTTTTGTAAATAGCTTTATTGGAACATAGCCATACCCATCTATTTACACAGTATCTGTGGCAGCTTTCCTGGGAGAGTAGCAGAGTTGGATGATTGTGACAAAAAACGTCTGGCCCACAAAGCCAAAAAACTTATTATTTGACCCATTACAGAAAAAAAGTTCTGATTCCTGCCCTAAGTTAGCAATAGAATAGAATTCCAGGTATGATTTTCTTCTTGGTTTCTCTTTTTATCTTTCTGTAGTCTCCAGTCCTGCAATGTGGGAAAAGGAATTTTGCAGGTTTCATTAAGGTGCCAAATCAGTTGGATTTTATGTAATCAAAAGAGATGCTAAAAAGAGAGATGGACCTGACTTAATGAGAGGAAAGTTCTAAAAAAAGGGACTGGGTCCATGCTCTGATCAAAGATTTCTCTCCCTTGCTTGCAAGGAAAAACAACTAATGTTTTTCTTTTTTAAGAAAAAACAGTGTGTTGTAAGTGTGCCTCTGGAGAGAACCATGTGGCAAGGAGCTGTGGGTGGACTCAAGATGCTGGGGGCCTCAGTCCAGCAACCACAAGAACCAACCTCTGCCAATACCCAGGTGAGCTTAAAAGAGGACTTTGAGCAATAGGGACCCCTGCAGCCCCTACCAACACCTCTGTTACAGCCCGGTGAGACCCTGAAACATAGTCTACCCGGGTCTGGACTCCTGGCTCATGGAAACTACTAAATAATAGGTGTGTTTTGTTTTAACCCACTATAATTGTAAATTTTTACACTGCAATAGAAAACTAACACAACTACGTATCCTCCCCATTTTTTTCTGAAATACACATATGGTTTAAGCATGAGAAACAACCACAATTTTTATAAAGGGTGCTTATATTTTAGAAGCATTTAAGGATAAAATGATATGATATCTGGGATTTGCTTCAAAAAGTGTGGAGGGGACAATGGGATGGTATAAATGAGATAAGATTGGCATATGTTGATAGTTCTTGAAGCTAAATAATGGATTCATGGGGATTTATTACACTGCTTCTTACACTTTTGTATATGTTTGAAAGTTTCCATAATAAAACAGTTTTTAAAAATTAGATTCATACATAAGGAATTAGCTAAAAGAATGTTTATAGTTTCTGATACAGGAAAACTAAACAATTTAAATGCCTACATAGGGAATTGGTTAAATTAATCACTATAGATATACAGTATGTTTATATGTATTTTTAAAACTTTGTAGAATAATGATTCCGTTAACATTCGTCTATGGTCTTATAAGTCAATGTGAAGTAAAGTATTTGTAAGCAACAAAACAAAATCCACAAAGCCGGTGAATTTTTAAAAAATTCATCTGAATAAATTCTGTTCTGTCAGTGACTGAATCCAGCAGCATAAATGGCTCCCCTTGATGGAAGGAGCATAGTAGGGCATATTGGGAGTCCCAAAATGAGGGGGGAAGGGAATCTGTTGAGCAACCCAGTGATCCCTCGCATCTATCACTGATCCCTCAGTCATCTGTTAGATAAGAGGCAACTTTAGGTAGCCATGCTCTGTTAAGAGTCTCTGGTTCTGCTATGAATGGACAGAGGTAGGGCAAGGAAGAGGATAGAGTCAAACAGGTCATTCAAATATTCGTGCATCCATATAATCCTGATTCTCAAGAAATTTTTGAACTGTGACCATCATTAGGGACTTCCAGTTTTTACTATGGCCTCAGATTCATATTATCACTCATAGGTTTCTCCAGCTTCTTAAAAAAATATAAGTTCTTCTGTATCACCATCTTCTGTTTCCCCCAGTTCTCTTTGTCAATAAGATTAAGGGACAAGCTATAACTATACCAAACTGATTCTTGGGCCCATTTTTTAGAATCATTATTCCAGATCACTTCAGGGCAGAATGTTCAAAAGGCAGTGAGGACATGGTAAATGTTCTGCCAAATTATGTGCAATCACAAAATGCCAGAGATGAAAGTGCCCTTATAAATCATTTAAAAAAAAATTTTTTTTACAAACTAGAAAAAAAAATGGAGACCCAAGACATCATGCAACAATGACCAACATCACAGGGACACCCAGAGTATCTGAAAGCAGGACCCATATGTCAGCTCTCAGACCAGTGCTGTTTGCCTGGGGCTGGGTGCCCTGCCTGAGTCCATTCTTTTCAATCTTAATGAAGTCTAAGTTTAAGTTTCACTTAGACTTACAGAGCAGTAGCACAAAACCTGCAATGTGGGTGACCAGTGAATGTAGGAAGGAAGGAGAAAGGGAAGAAAAGAGAGAGGAAGAGAAAAAGAGGAAGTTCCAATGGCCAGCAGATAAATTCAAAGGTGTTCAAGCTCATTAATCATCAGAGAACCACAAGCAAAATCCCAGTAAGATACTACTCCCAACCTATCAGGGTAGCCAAAATGAAAAAGACTGACTGTACCCAGTGTGGCACACATATGGTATGACAGAAACTCTCCTGTGTCACTTGTAGGGCTGTAAGTATAGTGCGTTGAAAGATGCAATTACTTTGAACAACTGGTTAGCAATCTCTACTAAAATTGAACTTGTGCCTACCTGCAAAGTCAGCAACTCCATCTCAAGGTATACTCCCAACAGAAATGTGTACATGTGCTTACCAAAAGAGGTACATACACCAAAATGTTCATGGCAGCATTATTTTTAATAAACAAAACTAGAAGCTGCTGCAACATCCATTGACAGTAGATGGATGATAATAGTGATATATTTATATAATGCATATGCAATGTGCAAATATGAATGAAGCACTGCTATAGACAATAACAGTGGAAGCTATAAAAATGTTGAATGAAAGAAGCCAGTCACAAAATAAATTAATTCCATTTTTTAAAAAATGTATTCACAAGAGACCCACATAGAGAGAGGCAGAGACACAGGCAGAGGGAGAAGCAGGCTCCATGCAGGGAGCCCCACAAGGGACCCGATCCCCAGTCTCCAGGATCAGGCCCCCGACCGAAGGCGGCGCTAAACCGCTGAGCTATCCAGGCTGCCCAAATTAATTTCATTTATAGAAGCTTCAAAAAGTGGCAAAGCTGATTAATCATGTGAGGAGTCAGGACTGTTGTGATTTCTGAGGAGAGGGAGGTGGGAATGACTAGGTATGATCATGAGAAGGTCTTTGGGGGTGCTGGCAGAGAGCTGAGTCTTTATCTGAGTGGTAAGTGCCAGAAATTTTCACATTGTGATCATTTATTGTGGTGTATACTTATAATTTGTGCACTTTTCTAAACATACACTATTTTTCAATAAAATAGTTTCTTTATATATATTTTTAGAATAAAGCAGCAGCAGTTATTTTGGTAGAAGTCCAAGGATCTCAAGATTCTTGATCAATGCAGCCTTCCTGAACTTCCTAACACCCAAGAAGGGCATTCATTCATTGAGATCTCAAACATCAGCCCCATTTCACCACTACAAAGAGAGATGTCTACCAGGCAGTGATACCAAATAAATATCATAGACCTCATGTTAAATCACTAATAATCTCAAAATAACAGAAAGAGACAGAGTCCAGAGAAGTTGTTATCTTGGAGGATTCTCCCAGTAACCCTTTACAACAGGTACTATTATTAATCCATTTTATAAAAGGAGGAACTAAAGCTTAGTGATTTTAAGGAATTTGCCCAAGGTCTCAAGGCTTCTAAATGGCAGAACCTAGAAACTAATCCAGACTCACTTTGCTCTAAAAAAAAAACCCAAGTTTTTCCATCATGCCCCACATAGCCCTGGACTATTAATGCCTTTGAGAATAAAGGGAAAGGAGAGAAATTGAGTGAAAATATCAGTGAGGGTGACAAAACATGAGAGACACCTAACTCTGGGAAATGAACAAGGGGTAGTGGAAGGGGAGGTGGGCGGGGGCTTGGGGTGACGGGTGATGGGCACTGAGGGGGACACTTGGCAGGATGAGCACTGGGCGTTATGCTAAATGTTGGCAAATTGAACTCCAGTAAAAAATAAAATAATAAATAAAATAAAATAAAATAAAATAAAATAAAATAAAATATTTGAAAGTTAAAAAAAATTAATGCCTTTGATTTTAAGCAACAGAACAATTTCAAAAAATTTGCACCCTTATAAATATCTCTTATAACCAAAATACCCTGAGGTGATTTCCTGGAAATATTATTGCGTTATACTCCGTTACCATTTATAACCCAGAAAATGTCCTACAGCCTTTACTCTTAATAAGAAAAAAAAATGAGATACAGGTTCCCTGATTCCCAAATAACATTTAACTGCCCATGACATCTCCAAAGTGCAGCCAAACCAGCCCAGCCCCCACCTAACTCATCCCTACCCCAGGATCTTCTGAAAAGGGGAAATTACCAAGGCTGTTACTCTTTTGAAGCTTTCTTATTATAGCTGTTTTATTATTCATATACTTTAAATAGCATCTCAATGATTGTTTTATAGACCTGCTATAGCTTAAGTTAATGCTAAGGACATTACAAGCAGCTCCCTTTTAAATTTTTAACTGGAATAAAAGTTTACCAAAAAAAACATAGGTACTCCAGAAATGTTAAGATCTTGTATACACGCAAAACAGTTTTACAAGGCAACTAACAGATTTTAGGGGAGCCCAGAGATATCTGCTGTCCATTAAAACTGCAAAATCCAAGCTCCTGGTGACTATTTATCTATAGGCAAATATGTGACACTTTTTACTTAAAGGCTATTTTCAGGAAGTGTCATAGAAGAAAATGAAGACAATAAAACATTCTATTTCTCTCCTTTTCATTAGACAAGAAAATCAAATGTTTCAGCAGTTGGAGTTGGGGTTGAGAGGAGGTACTAAACAGGAAGATGATAGAAGGTACAATATTATGCAATTATTGAGCGAATCTACTTAAACTGCCCATGTGGATGTGCCTGGTTTAGAAGAGGTTAATGGTTCTTTTATTGAAGAGGAATGAGTTTTATTAAATGTATTGACAGTGCTAACTTATTAATAATTGAAGCACAGAGCTTCTCCACTGCCCCATTAGACATGCGCTGTCATATATATATATCTCAATAGTGGAAATCCTCTCTATAGACAGTTGGGTTCCTGAAGAATCTTATGGTAGAAGAATCCCCAGCTATAGAGGGTAACCTGATGAGAAAAGCATGGTGGAGGGAATAAGGTCCTGAGTGAATCTTTGACAAATAATTTTATATTACTAATATGCAGTGAGAAAGCCAGCACAATGCAGTCAATAATGACATCTTTACATATCTTAATTTAGTAACAGTGGCCTCTAGACAGTTAACATTCATCCCCTATCTCTTGACTCCATGGATATTTATTAAGATGTCCATTCCTCAAGTTTCAAAGGGATGCTACTGAAATCACTTTATCTTTATAAACTACAAGATAGAAGGCACCTTTTCCTGTTTAGTTTTCCAGCCAAATGTCTTTCTACAATTCAGATTTTACAACTCAAGAGCTGTGGCTACTGCCCTCTCCCTATGCCTGCCCAGTCCCCAACCCCCTGCCTCAAACCCAACACAAATTATTTCAGGACTGCCTGCCTTCAGTTCCAGAGGTGCAGGGATTTCTTTCAAATGGAAACATCTTAGAATACCTGAATTGGCTTATGCATTCCAGGTTAGGAAATTGTTCTTCATTCTCTCCTATCCCAGAAAGATAGTCTCAATGTCAGCATACTCACTGGTCCTCCTGCCTCCTCGCCATACAGCATAGTCCACCTCAGGAATCTGTGATTCCTTTCCTTCAGTTTCCTTCTACTTCATGGCAAAAACTCCAACTTCATTTACTGCGATAGTTTTATGTATCAACTTGGCTAAGCTATAGAGCCCAGTTACTCTTCAAACACTAATCACGATGTTGCTGTGAAGGTACTTGGTAGATGTGGTTAACATCTACAGTCAGTTGACCTAAGTGGAAGAGAACACCCATGATAATTCAAGTGAGCCTCCACCAATCCAGTTAAAAGCCTTGAGAGAAAGAGAGGAAACTAAGAAAACTAAGGTTTTCCAGAGAAGAAAAATTTCTGCCTGAAGACTGCAGCATCACCTCCGGCCTGGGGGTCCAGTCTACTGGCCTGGACCACCGATTTCAGATTTTGAACTTAGCTGCTCCCACTCCACAATTGTGTAAGCCAATTTCCAACAGAAGAATGCCTACAATAATCATTATTACTGTGTCATAGGATGAGTGGCTATTGATTGAAAACTCACCAATAACAAATACTACTAATGAGATCATTCCACCCTCCATGTAATTTGTCAGGAGTTATAACCAGAAACTGTTATTGCTGTTTTTCCAAGGAAAACCCACTGGCCAACCCCAGTTGACTAAAGGAGTCCTTTGTAGAATTGGTGAAAATGAATCCTGGTGCCACTTGACCAATGAATAATAAAGTGATCTTTTTATAAGTTCCTCAGGTCATTAGTCAGAAAAAATATCACAGGGAACCAGGGTAGAGGTGAAGAGCCCCTGAGAAAAGGACTGTCCACACTGGTTACCAGCCGCCCCTTTACCACAGCCTCACAAGCACCAAAAACTCTGACAACATCCCACTTGAGGTCACTAAAATCTTCAGGCCCTTAACAAATGGCATTTCCCAGCCCAATGCTGATGCCACCTCTGATGGGTGAGGCAGGAAGATCTTTACTCTCCCTCCCCATCCTCTCCCCACTCCCCCTTCCCCTGTGACTACCATGGATACTACAGGAAAAGGAAGCCCGAATCTCCACAGATGCTGATCTGCAGAGGCTAAGTCTGAGGTCTCATGCTGCATTGACCCCCATCATTTGTCACTGACTGAAAGAATCTCAATTAGGAACAGCTGAAGAATCAAACTGGCTTGCATGAGGCTGAAACAACCATCATGCGGGGATTAAAAGCAATCTCATGTTTGCAAAGCCCTGAGCACTAGGCAATGCGTGTAGAATGATTTATTTGAATAATTACTATGAAAGAAACATTATACTTTATTATATAAACATGAATGAGTCAAGGTCCTCAACCTCAGGGGGCTTATTTCTGGTGGAGAAGACTGGCAAGTTCAAAGCTAAAAGGTGGGGGATGAAATTTGAAATTTGCTTAATTGAGGGTGACAATCCTATAGAAACCCACAGGCGGAAACAATTAATTTCAACTAGGAAAACTGGGATAGGCTGCCTAATAAATTACTAGAAATTAAGGTGGTTTCCCCTAGAAGCTCAAAAAGAAGGAAATTTCTGGGGTTCTTGAAACTCAGAGAAGACAAGAACTGGAAAGATGTGACATAGAAGGAAAAGTGACTACCAGCAACCTGGCAGTGGGCAGAGGCTCCAGGAGATGAGAAAACACTCTTTCTAGGCTTATAGACTGAGCTGTAATTCACCTCCTATATTTTTCAAGCCTTCAGTAGAAGTCTACAATGCACAACAATTCTCTGTAGAGTGTTTGGGGACAAAGATAGAAAAGGACTGGGTCAATCTTTAGGTCAGCAAGATAAACAGACCTTTTGCCTCCAAGATATATAAATCTTAGAAACTGTATTTGGAGGACTGTGCTTCAATATTAAAGAAACAGAGAACAGAGGACTTGGCAACACTCAGGTTTCACACATTAAAACGGTAAAGTAATAAATTTTAAGATGACAGGCAATGTGCGAAGGAAGGGAATGGCTTTCACGTTCTATAACCCTGAGCCAGTCAAATGACCCAGCATCCGTTCTTTCTCTTACTGCCCTGTTAATTCATGCTACTTCTTCCTCTGATAAAACATTTTTATAAGGGTCACCCAAATGCTACCTCCTCTAGAAAGACTTTCTGACTCTTCTAGAGAGACGTAAGCACTCCTACTCTGCTCTCATGCACTTTTCTCAATTAATTCCAATCATCTAAGAAATGCTTATCCACTGGACAGTCTCCCCATTAAATGGAAAAGCGGCCTCAAGAATAGAAGCTATGTGTCTTTTAATCTGTGTGACGTTAGGGCCTCGATACCCAACACAGTAACTAACACACATTTGATACTTAATCAAAGTCTCTGAAAAAAAAAAAAGAGAGAGAGAGAGAGAGAGGAAGGATGAAGATTTCAACCAGATTGTGAGGTTATGGTTATGATGTGATTAAATGTACAAGAGATTCAAATACATTCTAAGCAAAGGGAGCACTGAAAGGAGGGACATAAAAGGAATGTAAATAAAAACTTAAGAAATAAAATCTAAAAATAAAAGGAATGGACTGATTAAAATAGTGACCTGAATAAATACATGTGTCTGTACTCTCTTCTGAAATGCAAGACAGTTGAGGAATTTTTTTAAAACTATGAAGTCACAGGACATACAGCGCTAGTGATGTGAACACATTTTGGGGAAACAGGAAGTCAAAGTGTAATTAATGAAGCTGCAAAGGATGAAGACCAAGTGCCTAGAGAAAGAGAAGCCAAAGAGTAGCAGAAATGCATGCCTTAGAAACACATGCCTTAGAAATTCAAGAAACACATGCCTGAGAAGCACATGCCTAGAAGAGCCTGGATCTGAGACCTACCTATTACCAACCTGAAAACAGAGAGATGAGTCTGAATATAGAACTTTCTAGGGATCCCTGGGTGGCGCACCGGTTTGGCGCCTGCCTTTGGCCCAGGGCGCGATCCTGGATACCCGGGATCGAATCCCACATCGGGCTTCCGGTGCATTGAGCCTGCTTCTCCCTCTGCCTCTCTCTCTTTCTCTCTCTGTGACTATCATAAATAAATAAAAATTTAAAAAAAAAAAAAGAACTTCTAGAGCCTAGACCTTTCCTCCACCCAATCCCACCAGAAAACCATGATATCCCACCCTGGCATGATACTAGAAGATAGTTCTATAAAGATTTTGGATCAGATTTTCCAGATTTTCAGTGGACAAGCCATATCTTCTTAGATATACCATATATTAAATATTCATGTACCCTATACTTTCATACCCCTTACCCCAGACCCTTCAACAACATCAACCCCAGATCTTGAGGATCCCGTAAAAGAAAAGTGCAGTTGGGGGCCTGATCACCAGTAGAGTCCACTGGTTGGCAAGTTTACTCTGCACTCAGAACTTTTTTTTTTTTTTAAGATTTTATGTATTTATTCCTGAGAGACATACAAAGAGAGGCAGAGACATAGGCAGAGGGAGAAGCAGACTCCTCGCATGGAGCATGATGTGGGACTCCATCCACGGACCCAGGATCACACCCCTAGTCAAAGGTAGATGCTCAACTGCTGAGCCACCCAGGTGTCCCTGCACTCAGAACTTTTTATCACCTTTCCTAGTGACTCATAAGGAAACAAAAATTTTTGAAAACCAATACTATCACTCAATTTCCCCTTTTAATGCAAACGACTGTATTTACATCTCTATGTTTGTTTAAAAATATAAAGACTGTAGCCAAACAGAGAAGATGTCTAGAGGAAACAGAAGAAGCCATTTCCAAAATGATTTATTGTAGGTCAAGCATCCCCAGAGAGATGCATAGAACTAGAGTCCCTGTTAGAGCAGAACAGAGTTTGGTTTGTACTGAAGAAACTATTATAATTAAAAAACAGTTTATTTCTGTTCATGTCTTTTGCCCATTTCATGATTGGATTGTTTGTTTCTTTGCTGTTGAGTCTAATAAGTTCTTTATAGATCTTGGAAACTAGCCCTTTATCTGATACGTCATTTGCAAATATCTTCTCCCATTCTGTAGGTTGTCTTTTAGTTTTGTTGACTGTATCCTTTGCTGTGCAAAAGCTTCTTATCTTGATGAAGTCCCAATAGTTCATTTTTGCTTTTGTTTCTCTTGCCTTCATGGATGTATCTTGCAAGAAGTTACTGTGTCCTAGTTCAAAAAAGATGTTGCCTGTGTTCTCCTCTAGGATTTTGATGGAATCTTGTCTCACACTTAGATCTTTCATCCATTTTGAGTTTACCTTTGTGTATGGTGCAAGGGAGTGGTCTAGTTTCATTCTTCTGCATGTGGCTGTCCAATTTTCCCAGCACCATTTATTGAAGAGACTGTCTTTTGTCCAGTGGATAGTCTTTCCTCCTTTGTCGAATATTAGTTGACCATAAAGTTGAGGGTCCACTTCTGGATTCTCTATTCTGTTCCATTGATCTATGTGTCTGTTTTTGTGCCAGTACCACACTGTCTTGATGACCACAGCTTTGTAGAACAACCTGAAATCTGGCATTGTGATGCCCCCAGCTATGGTTTTCTTTTTTAATATTCCCCTGGCTATTCGGGATATTTTCTGATTCCACACAAATCTTAAAATAATTTGTTCTAACTCTCTGAAGAAAGTCCATGGTATTTTGATAGGGATTGCATTAAACGTGTAAATTGCCCTGGGTAACATTAACAGAAATCTCACAGAGGAAGACATAGACATAGCCAACAAGCACATGAGAAAATGCTCCATATCACTGGCCACCAGGGAAATACAAATCAAAACCACAATGAGATACCACCTTACACCAGTGAGAATGGGAAAAATTAACAAGACAGGAAACAACAAATGTTGGAGAGGATGTGGAGAAAGGGGAACGCTCTTGCACTGTTGGTAGGAATGTGAACCGGTGCAGCCACTCTGGAAAACTGTGTGGAGGTTCCTCAAAGAGTTAAAAATAGATCTACCCTACGACCCAGCAATTGCACTGCTGGGTATTTACCCAAGATACAGATGCAGTGAAACGCTGGGAGACCTACACCCCGATGTTTCTAGCAGCAATGTCCACAATAGCCAAACTGTGAAGGAGCTTCAGTGTCCATCAAAACATGAATGGATAAAGAAGATGTGGTTTATGTATACAATGGAATATTCCTCAGCCATTAGAAATGACAAAAACCCACCATTTGCTTCAACGTGGATGGAACTGGAGGGTATTATACTGAGTGAAATAAATCAATCGGAGAAGGACAAACATTATATGGTCTCATTCATTTGGGGATTATAAAATATAGTGAAAGGGAATAAAGGAGAAAGGAGAAAAAATGAGTGGGAAATATCAAAAAGGGAGACAGAACATGGGACTCCTAACTCTGGGAAACGAACTAGGGGTGGTAGAAAGGGAGGTGGGCGGGGGATGGGGGTGACTGGGTGACAGGCACTGAGGGGGGCACTTGATGGGATGAGCAGTGGGTGTTATTCTATATGTTGGTAAATTGAACACCAATAAAAAATAAATTTATAAATAAATAAATAAATAAATAAATAAATAAAGCTAAGGTAAACTTGAAAAAAAAAAAAAAACAGTTTACTTTCTAAAGAAGCTTAGAAACCCCTACAGGGATTAAAGGGGACTCCTGAGCAAATGTCAAACTGGGGCTAAGACCAAAGATTTGTCTTTTAATTCTTAAATAGAATAATTTTTTTAATTAAAAAAATGTTTTACCCCAATTCTAGTCAAGGAAAGTGATGTAACTCTGCCTTAAATTTCAAAATTAAAATGAAGGAAAGCAGCAAATGAAAGAAAGAAGATTCCTAACAGATTTAAGAAGTCTCAAAGGTAGATTGGGAAAAGATTTACAATCCTTTATTTCCTCACATTATAGACATCCTTACCTTTTCTCATGTGATGTTGCTGACCTCTACTAAAGTTAGATTTGGCCATGTGCCTTTTTTGGGTCCACAGGTTGCATTAGCAGTCATGATGCAAATAGAGACTTTATGCTTGTGTGATGCAACTTGGCTTTTTATGCTATTGGAATCCTACCAGGTAGCAATTCCCTTCCATTGTGATCCCCAGAGTGAGGATATGAAGCATCCCTGAAACCAGCTGCAAGCCTAGAATCCAACCTGGCCCAGCTAAGCCCAGCCTGAATCAGACAAAGTGGCTTACTGTCAGATGCCTGAATGTGAAGATAAATATTTGTTGTAAGCCACAGATCTTGCAGTTGTTTGTTGCACAGGAAAAAACTATTATAAGCTCTTAACTCAATCACTACCTCTTAGAAGCAATACTAAGGGAAGATGAGTAGATAAAATGTTCAAATGTGCACATTACCCACTAATGTGAAGAGATGCAAATTGAGTAAGTATACAGGCAGCCTACAAAAGTGCAGAGAGGAAATCCTCAAGAGATGAAGCATTTATCTGCCCTTATAAGAGGTCAAGACCTCACAAAAGGAAAAAAAATAAAACCACCAGGGCTAAATTAGAGGATCTCTAAAGCCTGATCTTCCATGTTCCTTGAGAGTAGTACATGTTAAGGCAGAGAACAAGGACTCCAAGAAAAGCTTCCCAAAGCCCCAACAGAATGTTCCTCCACTGGCCCAGCCACACACCTCCAACTCCACATGTTCTGGTTATATAAAAGCAACAAGAGTGCACAGAAAACAATATTCAATTGTCAGACTACAAGACAAAGACAAACAGGTCCTACAGAGTCTGAGAAAATTCATATACACTACATTATATTGACTATAAAAAGTGGGCAGAGCTGCTCTTGCCAAACTGGGTCACAATAAAAAGAAATAGCATAGCAGCTAAGCTAACACTAAAGCACAAGAAAAAAAAAAAATTAAGGGGGATAAAAGGGAAGGAGGATGGAGGAAAGGAAAGAAAGCGGCAGATAAAAGACACAATCAGAAAGAAAATATAATCTAACATAGAGAAAACAATTCCCTGTGAGTACTTCTTGTAAAAAAAAAAAAAAAAAAAAAAAAAAACACCTTAAGAAAAATGTGGATTTAGTAAAACAATAATCCAGGTCAAAATGAATAAGTAATGAAGTGAATGACAGGGAGATTGTGGAACTAAGGAAATTAAATAAGGATCAAAACAACATCACTATAGAAATAATAAGTAAAAATCGTGAGGAGAAGAGAACAAGCCAAAAATAAATTATTGACATAGAATAAGGCCTTAGTTAATCAGGTGAGAAAGGAAAAAGTTTTCCTTGACCTTCTTACAGTCTCCGGCTGGGGTAGAAAATTAAACTGACAAAAACTGATTAACAGGAGAAAGCATACATGTTTTATTGGATTCTTGTGGGTACATGGGAGACTTCACAAGAGAATGAAGACCCACAGAAATGACCAGAGCAGGAAGCTTTTACACCTTTCATACAAGGGAACAATACATTTGGGAAGAACTGGCAAGATAAGAGTTTTGGAATAAGGGTACTCCAACTAGGGCTAGGTGGTCCTTACTTCCTTAATTAGGAAGAGAAGGGTTAGTTTGTTCTGAGATTCCTCTGGCACCTTCTCTGGGCTAATAAGAGTCAGTCACTAATCAAAGGAGAATTTATTTTCTGCCTATAGGCAGAAAAGAAGCTTTTTCTGCATTCAACACTTCTTAATCATCTTCAGTTCAAAACAATTTTATGTCAAACGGGCATATACTGGGGTGACATATTCTGGTTTTCTTTCAATAGCAAATGAAAGCAAAGGTGTAAAAGCAATTGAGAGGATATGCAAGAACAAAAAGGATGACATGTGTTCTCAAGATAAAGAACTTCTCAAGACAGAAAAGGTGGTAAAAAATAAAGTAGAAGAAAACTTCTATGACATGAAGGATGAACTAAGCCTGAAGCACAGAAAGGGCACAAAACTGATATAAATGATTAATACATGACATGTCCTCAAGAAGATATTAATTCTAACAGTAGAGAAAGAATCCTTCAGGCAGTGGGGGAGAGGGGGGGACAAGGGGCAGTTAGATACTCCCAAGATAAAAATAAAGCTGTGCTCAGGCTTCCCAAGAGCAATATCCAATGCCTAAAAGGAAAGGAATAATGCCTACAAGGTCGCCAGGCAAAGAGAGATCCCTCCAAGTGTGACAGACACAGCCAGGAAAGCCCTCCAGCATGAATACAGGTGGACATTTCCCAACAGGAAAGAACAGGAGAAATGTAGCAGTTACACATCACAGAAAAAGTGGGATTCTTGACCCAAAATCCAACCAGCCAAAAGACACACAAAGAAGACGTAACTTTAAAATTATACCCCAAAAATTAAAAATAAAAATTATGTATCACTTGGTAGGAAATGTAACCCATTATATGTCCAGACATTTTGTCCTTTGAGTATGATGCTGAGAGACAAATCAGAGACTAAAAATCCTGTAAGTCCTTCTTGAAAATATTTACTAGGCAACTTAGTAAGAGAGAAATCAAAACTTTAAAAAAAGGAAACAGAAATGGAGAAACCTTGATTTAAAAAAACATTGGTGGTAGGCATTAGCCCATCTATTGAAACATCTAAGACCAAAGGACCCACAGGTAATTGTGGTGACAAAATAGAATGTAAATTATCAGCCTTGACTATTTAAAATCAATCAAATGAGCAAAGGGAATTCAGGCAGGAGAAGTGAAAGAACACTTACTTCCTTATCTGTTGGAGTAGGAAGTCAATTGCTCCATCCAAAATTGAAAACTGGACTTTCAAAAGCAAAAAGATGCCCAATCTTTTCATTTTCTACCCACCCCCTTCTAATTTCACAGGAAATATTTTAGGAACTATTATCACTCGCTGTGAAGAAGTGTGTGTCTGGAGTTCAGTAGCTCCTGCAATCTTATTTCAGTTCATTCCTTCTGTCAAATTCAAGTAAAATTGAATTTACTATATTTTTAAATATAGCTTTCATTTTTATAAAGATGCTTTCATCTATATAAAATTAGATCTCTCTTTTTTCCTCTAGGGATATATTCCCAAAGACTCAAGTGAGAAGGAAAGGGAAAAAAAAGATTTGGGAAATTATGTGCACCTAATATGAATGATGGTTACTCTGCATAAAGGGTTAGCAACCATACCCTGACAGCCATCTGGCCCTAAATAAAGTTTTATTGAAATACAGTCATATCTGTTCATTTACCTTCTGTCTATGGCTGCTTTCCTGCTACAATGGCAGAAGTCAATTGTAGTGTTAGAGACCAAAGGCAAAGATATTTACTACCCTAAACATTTGCAGAAAACTTGGTGACCCCCACATAAATGATGGGATTGGGTGTGGGGTGCTTGAGTTTGGATTCTTACTTTCTTTTTCATTATTTGTTACATTTTGCACAAAATTCATAATTAATGTTGTAATTTTTAATAAAGCAATGAACCCACTTCCATATTTAAAAAAGACTACCTTCCACATGTAGGATTTAGACTAAGTGACCCTGTGGATCACCTACAGCTTCACACACTCCCTTCTAGAGCAACATCTTTCCACCCAAGAGGCTGGTGTTTTCATAGAGAAGATTTAACACAAAGCTGGCTGGTGGCTGTGGAACTCTGGGCCAGCTTGTTAGGTGCCTGTCTGAAGAAGGCAGTTGTGTCACTGGCTTTGGCAAACAATTTGAAAACCCCATCCAAATAATAAGAGGATGAGTAGGGGAAGACAAGGGGGGAGAACGGTTTTGGGGTTTTTTTTTTTCTATTTAGCAGTTGCCAAAATCACAACCTTCAGCAAATATCACATAACTCATTAAAAGATTCCTCATTTACAGAAACTAAAATGGAAATGGCCCAAGAATCAAAAGAAAGAAAAGCTAATCACTCTTGCTCGCACATTTAAAATCTATTTCTCAACTGCATGCTAATTTTCCCATGCCCAAATAAAGGCCTTTTCTCAACAATTCAAGTTAGAAAATGTTTCAGGGCCCAGACAATTCAAGGGATAGTCAGAAATACTATCTGATGGATTTGTAAAAGACCTTGTCACACCCACAGCTGTGAGGAAAGGAGGCTGCAGAAATGCGTCCCCCACTGTGAGCCTTTGCCCTTCAGCCTCTGGGCTGCACTCTGCAGTCTTTCCACCAGGAAAATCCTCTGATGATTTAAGCAGCTAAAGAATCCCAGCAAGGAATGAACGCCTGTCCCTGTACTATCACTTCCCCAGCATAAATTATTAATTAATTACAGAGCATTCCAAGGGCACAGAAACATAATTCTATAGGATGAGTTATCAGCCATTAGAAACAAGGAGAAAGATTAAGACCCATGAATTAAAGGTTTCATGATTCAAGATGTTTTCTGTCTTAAAATAATTAATAATGTTGATTTTATTCCCTATTGAATAAATGTACTTATTCCAAGAACAGTAAATCTCCCAAGTTCAATAGCAACCAGAATGCAAAGGTCTCCAGCAGAAACCTTCTGCTTCCTTCCTGATTAGAAAGCAACTTTATTTTTTTAGGAAAAGGAAAAATCTATCTTAAAGATTTTTACTAAAAATGCTAAGTGATCAACTAATTATATCTAAAAACAGAAACTACAAAAATTTTTCTTCATGCTTCTTCAGGTTTCTTACACCCAAAGATTTTACAATTTTTGCTCAGATTTTATAGTTCCTCCTTATTTTATTATCAGTCATCCAGATGTTCAGTAAAACCTAGGATATTCTCTCAAATACAGAAAATTATCTTATCTGCCCTACACTGATCAACTACCTCATCCCCAGTCCCCCCAAATCCCTTACTGATAAACAACCCTGACTAACATGATAATTTGCATTTTTTTAAAAGAAGGAGTTGAAGGGTGCCTGGGTGGCTCAGTCAGTTAAGAGTCAGTTAACTGACTCTTGATTTCAACTCAGGCCATGATCTCAGGGTCATAAAATTGAACCCCAAGTCAGGCTCTGTGCTCAGTATGGAGTCTGCTTGAGATGCTCTCTCTCCCTTTTCTTCTGCCACTCCCCCTGCTATAAATAAATAATAAATAAATAAATAAATAAATAATAAATAAATAAAAATATTTTTAAAGATCAAAATTAAAACAAAAGAGTCAACTCTTTTTAAAACTCAGATACGGGGCAGCCCAGGTGGCTCAGCGGTTTAGTGCCTGCCTTCAGCCCAGGGCGTGATCCTGGAAACCTGGGATTGAGTCCCATGTCGAGCTCCCTGCATGGAGACTGCTTCTCCCTCTGCCTGTGTCTCTGCCTCTCTCTCTCTCTGTCTCTCAAGAATAAATAAATAAAATCTTAAAAATAAATAAATAAATAAATAAATAAATAAATAAATAAATAAAACTCAGATACGTTTCAAAATATCATCTCTCTGCTGAACCACAAAATGCTGAGATCCAGTTAAGGAGGCCAGTTTGTCTACAGAGGCACATTTCTCCACAAATTGAAAAACATCAGCCAAGACATTAAGAGCAATTCAAAAACAATTCGTGATTTTAGATCAGAAATCCAATCCCAGGATGTGGGAGAAATGTGTGAAGGGAGTCAAAAGGTACAAACTTTCAGTTATAAAATAAATAGGTCCTGGGAAATCTACTGTATATTATGGTAACTATAGTTAATAATACTGTATTGCAAGCCAAACTGTGGAAAGACTCCAGGTGTCCACTGGCACATGAATGTATAAAGAAGATGTGGTATATATACATGGAACACTACTCAGTCATCAGAAAAAAAAAGAAATCTTGCCATTTGCAACAATATGGCTAGTACTAGAAGATATTATACTAAGCAAATTGAGTCATGCAGAGAAAGATAATTATCATATGTTCTCACTCATAGGTGGAATTTAACAAATGAAACAGGATCATAGGGATGAGAAGAAAAAATAAAACAAGACAAAATCAGAGCGGGAGACAAACCATAAGAGAATCTTAATCATATGAAACAAAAGGAAGGTCCCTGGAAGGGAGGGGACTGGGGAGACAGGGTAACTGGATAATGAACATTTAGGAGGGCACGTGATGTAATGAACACTGGGTATTACATAATATTGATGAATTGCTGATCTCTATCTGTGAAACCAATAATACATTTTATGTTAATCAATTAAACTTAAATAAAAGTTTAAAAATCAAATAATAATAATACAGTATTGCATATGTGAAAGTTGGGAGAGTAGATTTTAAGAGTTTTCATCACAAGAAAAAATTGTGACTTACTACAGAGATCATTTCACAGTATTTACATATATCAAATCATTATACTGTGTGCATGAAATTAATATAGTGTTATGCCGATTATACCTCAATTTTTAAAAAAAGAAATTTAATTTTATTGCCAAAGCCCAGACATTCTATGTTCCATTAATCATTTAAGTCAGACTAAAACACTCCCAAAGAAAAAAGAGCCAAACAAGAGTGTTTGGAGTTTGAAATTAAGGAAGGTATGCATATCGAACATTATTCTTTGCATATCTAGACATCTTTATTATATGCAGAACATTTTGAATGACATATTGTAGAGATTCTGGATTTTGTTGTATTCCTCTAAGAAGTGTGATATTTTGCTTAACAAGTAGTTGAATTACTAATAGGTCATCTTGATCGGAGTGAGTCTTGGGTTTTGGCTTTGTTAAGGCAGATGTGTTTCATCTTTGTTCTCAATGCTATGGCATGTCCCTTACTCCTAGGACATAGTCCTTCCTCCTGAGGTGGGCCTTTCCAGAGTCTCAAGTAAGCGTCCACCTCCACTTTAGCTGTGTCAGAATTCCAATAGCTCTCTTGAGTGGCTACTACTCAAATCACGGTTCACCTCTCAGTCCCCAAGAAGCTGTTCCCAGCTGACTTTGCAGAGTCTCATTCCATGTATATACAGCTAAAGATCTAGCAAAGAATCTGAAGGAAGCCCTTACACAGATTTCTGGGGCTAGTTCTCTTCAGGTTCGTCCTCTCTGGTACCCAAACCTGCAAGTTCCAGCAGCCTTACCAACTCTGACCTATTTTTGTGTCCTTTCCCCAAACAGACTGATGGTTTCTGCTTAGGCTCCACTTCCCTACAGTTTGGAAAATGTCTCAGGCAAAACGTCAGCATGGAAGTGAACCTCACCTTGTGTGTTTCTCTTCCCTCAGGAACCACAGCCCTGGATGCCTGGGATTAGTTCTTCATCTATTTTGCCCAATTTTAAAGCTGTTAATGGTAGAAAAATGAACCTGTTACTCTGTCTTGGCAAGAACTGGAAGTCCTATGAATCTTAACACATCAATAATTTTCATTATTCTAAGAATAACAATGACCTCTAAGCTGAAACCACCAACACCAGTTTAAAATAAGTCCTGGGCTTGTAGTGAGAAAACCCAGTTACTCCCCCAGTTCCTTCTCTGCCTGGCTGTCATTTAAGCTCCCTAACTCTCAGATTTCAACTCTGTGAAACAAGCCAAGTTACCTGATCACTGATGTCTCCTTTAGCTCTAGCACGTGAAGGTCCTTCTACTCCCATTATGTAATTGGGTTAATGAGAAGTATTACTTCAGGAAACAAATCAGCGGTTCTTTGTAAAGGGAAAAGCCATGTCTGAAACTCTCCATCCATAGGAGATTCATTGGGGATCCAAGCCCCCAGCAGTTCCTCTGTGCTTGAATGATGGTGCAGCAAGCTCCAGGTCAGTACAGAGGGCAGGAGCCGTGAGCCACACAGAGGAACACAGCGTGGTGGACCACGTCAGAATACAGGCCCCAACTGACCCAATGTCCAAACTCCTTACTTTGCTTCTCTGACCTACCTCACCATCTGTGAAATGGCAAAAATGATACCCCCTTGTAGGGCTGTTCTAGGGATCAACTTAGATGATGCATGTGTTTTGAGGTAACACACAGAAGACTTTTTACCCCTGATATTTTAAAAGGCCTCTAAGAAATGGCAATTCATACATTAAGTTTTGAAATTTCTTCCCCACCACTGTATCTTGCCCATCCCCCTCGTGCTGCTACTACAAACACCACTATCCTGATGCTGTATGCATGGAGAGCAGTCAGGGGTCAAGCAGCATCCTCTAAGTGGCACCTCATCACCTCTCCCCTTCCTGAGGAAATAATACAAATATTTTCACCTTCGATGAAAAAGAATTGAGAAGGCTTGAATCAACTAAGATTATCTCAAGAAGAGAATGGAATACATTTTTTTAGATTTTGAGGATTGCAAAAGAAAAATATCTCAACCTTGGTCTCAGTCTCTACCTTTGCACTCAAAATATTCTCAAAACTAAAGAAAGGCAGGGTTTCAGATCCTGGGAGGAGGTCCCCTGAGCTACCCATTGAGTACCAGCCCCAGAGGACAATGATCAAGAACTGAGGACTGCTCCAGAGAATCCACTGAAGAGCACTCTGAACTAAGGGAGGCTCAGAGGAAGTAACATCGCCTTCCTTTGAAAGGCACCAGCTAGTACTGGGTGGAGCAGGTACCATATGGTCAATTGATAAAGGGGTTAGGGCAGGGAGGGTAATGGGATGAGACACAAGGACAATCAGTTCAGCAGCGCCCCCAAGTGGCAAGAAACAGCCACTACGAAGGGCTGATCAACTTGATTTTTCCCCACCTGAAAATGGAAGTCTGGAGAAATTGCCTATTAGACTGCAAAACTTTCAAAAGCTTCATGAATGATCCAGAAAGAACAGGGGACCCAGAAGAGTGTTATAATAAGCTTTTTGCCAATCTAGTGAGTGGACACTTAAGCTTACATGTTCTATACAAGCTGCCACCTACAATGTGCCTGAAGACCAAAAACAAGTCTCAACACATATGAACTCAACAAATTATTATCATGAATAACCATGAGCTGAATTAAATGAATACAAAAACATATATATTATGCTGGCAGGACTTACCAGCCAAAATGACACCCACTAAAATACAAGCTTTATAAAGATGGAATTTTTGTTTGTTTTGCCCATTCCTGTATCCTAAGTATTTAGAATGATGAATGTACAGCTTAACAATTATTTGTTGAGTTGAATGTTAAACGAACTGGAGGAAGGGAAGGATCTCTTATAATGTGTCACATGGCTGTTTCTCAATTCCTCTACTGTGTAATATATTTACCAGCAGCTTGAGGAAAGACCTAGAAGATCCCCTTCTCAAATTAGCCAACAACATCAAGGTAGGGAAAATAGTAGATTCATTGATGACTTGCATCAAAATGCAAAAAAAAAAAAAAACAAAAAAAGAACTCAATTTAGAAAACTGGAACCAACAGAAGGAACTATAATTCATAGAAATTACTGCATATAAGCTGAAAAAATCACATGTACAATTTCAAGATAAAGAAGGCCTGCCCTCACATTATTCTCTAAAGAAAGGACTTGCACATTTTAGTTGGCAGCAAGGAAGGCCTGTATTTGCAACATTAGACACCGTCAGAACACTCATGAAGAGGCAGATGGCCTTTTTGGTAGAGTGTCCAGAATAAGGACAAAGTGGTGGAGTAGCTTTAGGGCTCCATGTATAGAATGTCACATACATCTGGAGTATAATGTGAGTCATGTGTTGTGAACCCAGAGAGGAATGGGCAAAAGAATGAGTGGGGAATCTTGAAAACATATCATATGAGGGACACTTAAAAACAAAAAAAAAAAACTAGGATGCCTGGATGGCTCAGTGGGGTAGGTGTCTCAGTTCAGCTCAGGTCATGATCTTAGTGCCCTGAGATTTGGCCCCACATCGGGCTCCCGACTCAGTGGGGATTCTGCTTCTCCCTTTGCACCTTCCCCCATTATTACTCTCTCATAAATAAATAAATAAATAAATAAATAAATAAATAAATAAATATCTTTAAAAAAAAAAAAAAACTTGGGTTAGTCGTAGAGAAAAAATGCTGCAGGAGGGACAAGATGATTGTCTTCAAATACATGTATACATAGATGGCCCTGAACTGGGGGACCCAGAACCTCCAAAGCAAATCAACACCCCAATCCACCAAAGAGGAACTTGGGGGACAAGGTCCTCATTTCCGAGGACTTCCCTCACATTTTTCTGCCTTGCATTCTGCAAGTCTCTCTGTGGAAGATGCTGCCCTCTGGACCCTCAGAAAGAATGGGTCCTGGGGCTCTGTCTGGCAGATAAAAGAAAAAAGCCAAGTTCTTCATGAAAGTCAGTCACTTCCGTAGGTTCTGGGGGGCTCACACCGCCCCTGGAACCCTGGACCACTGGCCCCCTGGTCCCTGGCCTGGCTGATGGAACAGGGCTCTTGCCTAACCTGCCCGTAGGCACAAATCAGCCCAACTTCCCCTTGAACTCCTCTCTGCAACCCTGACTCTGCCAGCGGCTACAGGGCTTTTAGCTGGGAGATGTTCTGATAGAAGACAGGGAGGAGCCACGGGATATCTGTCACAGCCATCATTTTCCACTCAGGACACTATTTTGCATCTTCACCTGAGGCCCAGAAAAGCCTAGAGGGAGGAGCCCAGAAATCCGCAGTGGGGAGCTCCTTAAGGAGGGGGCGGGTGGCCGGGCCGACCGCAGCGAAACACTGCCACCACGTGGCCGCTCCGGGTCATCACAGGCGCTCGGCCCGGCCCCGCACCTTGCGCACCCACGGGGACCCAGGCGGCCGGGTGGGGCGCCTTGCCCTTCTCTTCTCCTTAAAACTATTCTATTTATACCACTGGAAATGCACTCGACGGACAGAACTCGGAGGGCCCCCAGGCTCCCCAAGGGAACGTCGGTCTCCCCACCCTTGGCCCCGAAGGCGTGAATGTAGCGAGCGTTCCCTGTGTAGCCAGCGGGCGGCGCTCTAAGCACACAGGTGCTCCCGTGGTCTACACCTAGGGGGGCGCGTTCCCGTCCTGTTCCTGCTGCCTCCCTGGGGTGCGGGCAGACACGGCGGATAAACATACTCCCCATCTGCAGCTTGGATTTTCTCACCTGCTGTAGCTCATGCACAGTCCCGTCTCTTGCGATTGATAAAATCCCACCTCTCACAAATACAGCAAGAAAAACAGTAGATAATAAATCAGAGACATGATTTCAACCAACTGGCCATTCCTTCCCACAAAAAAAAAAAAAATCAACTCAGGCCACCTTTCGTGGAAGCCTTAGAAACTCCCTAGTCCAACCTCATTTTACAGGTGAGAAAACAGAGGAGGAATGGGCCTTCATGAGATCACACAGCGCTGGCTTCCCAGGCTCGGGTACATCCACCTGGAGGCTTAGTTGGGGATCTGTACCTTGTCATGAGCCTGAGCCTGCTCTCTCATCCTGACTGCTCCCTGGCCCTGCCTAAGGGACCTGTGTTCACGGGCCCAGCTCTGTTCCTCCCAGCACTTCTCAGAAATCTGGGCTGATTCCACAGCACCCAGGGCCTGCTGCTAAATGCTGCAATTCAGAGGACCCTCTGTGGTCCCGAGCAGCCCTGAACACCAGCCCACGGGGTACCAGACTGAATTATTTAGCTTCAGCTGCTCTGACAGCCCACACGGTCCTGCACTGTGAGAAATTTAGGCTTAACAGACCCCAAAAAGGACCTTCTACGGGCCAGGTTATAATCCTGAAATGGATGGCCACGGGAACTAACAGAATCTCTTCTAGAGATCCTACAGTTAGACAGTTACAAAAGAATGCAGCGTATAATCATGAATCTGTAATGCCGTAAAACACGAGGTAAAGCAAAATAAGAGACCTCGAGGACTGCCTGGAATTTGAAACGGTTTGAAAGTCTCCGACATGCACAGACTCTATGAGCCATGCTTCAAGCACCTCTTAACACACTAACATGAAGATTATCAGACAAAATCTTTGCATTTACATTTCATGAGAAAGGAACCTAAATATTACTTGTTTTTTCCTTGATTGATAGCTTCATATTTAACTGGGTACATGGCAAGTTTAACTTTTTGGCTTATTAAATAATAATAATCATTTTGAAATCGCCCAACAATTTTATCATTTTTTTAATGATGAACAATTACACGTAAGGTTAGCTGGCAGTTGTTTTAAGGAATTGATCAACACTTTGTAAAGTGTTCTTTACAAAAACGGAAAGTGAAAAGGCCAGAAAACCTATAGAAAGGACTCTGGGATGGTGGAATCTGGTATCTGAGGGACGGAACCCTAGCACAACACTTTTTTAACATGAGGAAACTGCAATGCAGAGAGTGCAATGGCTTGCCCACCGCCCCTCACCTGTCACCACTCCACCACACACCCTCCCTTGGGGTAGTGGCTGGGAGCACCCCTACCCGAGATGGGAGGCCTCTGGGTTCTCATTTCACTCAGCAGCTACCTGGCTCTGAAATCCCAAGTCACCGTCTACTCTCTCTAAGCCTCAGGTCCCCATCCATATAACGAGGAGGCTGGATGACAGGGCGTCTCTGATGCAATGTCCCTGCAAACTCTCCATCCTCATGAAACGAAGCATTAAATACACAGGAATCAGCACAAGCACATTTGCATCATCTGTAAATCAGAACGCAGCCAGAGCCTCGCAGCATTGGTTCCCAGGTCGGGCTGCAGCTGGAAGGCCACTTCCTGAACAGCTGTGCCTGACCCCACACCGCCTTCCCGCCCCTCCCCAGCCGCAGATCTGAACGTGTCAGCTTCCATAATCACAAACCAATTCCTTATAATAAACCTCTTTTTTCTATATATACATATTCTTTTGGTTCTATTCCTCTGGAATCTCTAATATACATACCTCATAGCACTGTTATACAAGTTAAGTAAATTATACTTGCAAAACACTTAGAAAGATGCTTAGCACATGCTAAGCATTAGTCTGAGGGGTATAGATATGTGTAAATCAAGATTATTCTTCATCTAGGAAGGCTGGTCATCATTTGAAGACCCCAAATCAGGACTCCACAAAGCAGAGGTGTTCAGTTAGTGATAATCAGAGGAGTAGCAATCATAAATCCATGCACCAAGCTTGTAAAAGGTAGAGGGATAATTGCTTCACATTTTATGTCATGCTGGAGCATTTCCCAGTGAGCCTGCCTGACCCTCACCTGACACCCCCAGGGACTGTCACCACATACTTGGCTAACAATCGGCAGTAAGACTGCAGGCAGTTGTTAGCTCTGCCAGGTTAGAAGTTAACCTGCAGAAATTGATAAGTTGTTCTGACTTTATGACCTAGTAGAAAAGTGAGCCCCAAAGCTGTTGCCATTCCCCCAGGCCACAGAAAGTTAAAGTCCTGTATCTAACCTGGCCTTATTGAGCACCCATTTCCCCAAGGACCACAAATCCCTCCCTCTCAAATGCTCTGAGCCAGCACTTTGGCCTCCCTGCTAGTTCCCTCATTAAAGAATTAAATCAAATCTTGATGCCTGGTTTCTATCTATTTGTAGGAAAATTATGTTTATAACACTCCAGAGGGAGCCAAATCTGCACCAGAGGGTTCATGATTTCACACAAGACGTTTGAAATAATGTTTCCATGGATGAAAAAGTGCTGGCGAGAAATGTGATTGTCACAGTGCTTCTCAATCTTTTTTTTATTGTGCCTCTTAGGAAAATTTTTTGACATTTCTTCCCCTGATCATCCCCTTCCTGTGAAGCTTTTGTACAATCCATATATTGTATCTGTCTGTGTACTGTGACCCTTTGGAGATCCCCAAACCATTGTGACAGCTCATGTTTCTTCATCCCCCGGAAGGACCCATGTGTTCTCAGTGGGGCCTCCAGGGGGGATGGATTTTAAGCTCTATCCTATCATCCATTTGATCTTGAAGCTGTGACTTTCCTCTCTTCTCATAAGACAGTTGTGGGACACAGACGTGGGAAGAGAGAGGAGCATCACTCTTCCCATATGTATGTGTCTGGGCAGAATAATTAGACTCTAGCCTCCCTCCCAATCACCAGTGCACTCTCCTATATATACACACAACCATCTCACTTGAGTGTTTTGGGTTTGGAGTTTTCTTTTGGCGGGGGGTGGGGGTGTTGGAGTTTTTTGATCATTTGGTAAATTGGTTGCTTGGTTTGAAGTCATGATGCCTTGAAGCTTCACCCTTTTTTTCTTTCTGTATTAAAAGTATTGCTAACTATGTATTATTCATTATTTATTTAATTTAATGCCATGGCAGTTACAAATGTGAAGCACGGATAGCCAGCCTCTCCAGTTATTTAGATCCCGTGTGCAACCCTTTAACACCAGCTTCAAGTGATCCTTTCTAAGGGAAAGACCATTTCTGTCTCAAGAGGACATGCTGCAAAGACTGGAAGACCAACGAAAGCAATATGTCTACTCAATACTTCTACTAATGTGATAGTCATGGTGATACAGTTATAGCCCGAGAGGCAATCTTCACAGAACTCACAGTCATTTCCTGTCATGTGATTTTTGTCCTTGAAATTTAACAGGCTCTCCCACTCCAGACTCTGAGAATCCTGGCTCCCCCTGGCTGGGAAAAACAAGAGGCCCTGAGAAATATGGATCTGCTGCTCTGTGTGAGACCCAGTCAGGGCCGAGATCCAAAGGTGACACCATCCCTAGGAAGGCCTTTTGCTGGAATCAGCAATAAGTTCAGAGCGGCATTGGCAAAAGATGGAGGGGACACAGGAGAGAACTCCCTTCTTACCCCCAGGCCCATCATATCATCTCTTACTAAAGCCTGAACCTCAGAATTTTGGTTAAAAAAATAATAAATAAATGAATAAATGAATGAATGAATGAATGCATAAATAAATAAATAAATAAATAAATAAATAAAACAAGGAGGATTTTTCAAAAAGGCCATGAATCAATACTTATATAACCAGAAAGGAAGGAGAACATGACCCGCAGAGTGGTCTAAAAGACACTGGACGAGGAAAAGTGGAGAGAAGGGTTTTTTTCTTGAAGTTTCAGGCTAATCCAAGGAATAAAGGACAAAGAAATCAACCCTAGGCTCCTCGGACCAGCCTACTTGGTTTTCTTCCCAATTTGGTCCTTTATATCTCCCAAAGGTCTTTACAACCCATTTGTATCCTCTACATGATTGAGTTTAAAATAAGATCATTTTAATACTGGGAATGAATGAAGCCCACCAGGAATCTATATGCACTTCCAGGACAAAGAGGATATTGAGATTGCAGTTCCATCATCTGTAGAATTTTCCTAAGCATGATCAAAAGAAAATTCATAATGAGGGAAATTGTGCTCTCGGGGGTCAATTAAAATCAAATTTTCCTGATGTCCTAGAAAGAAGTATTTTCTAAGTGATCTAGTGTTAACAAAGTGAAGTTAATCCTGCATACTTACTATACTCACAAAGCTGTACCACATTTATCAGCATACTTCCCCTATGGTGCAATACATTTTGTAAGCCTCCCTCCCTGAAAAATGAATATTTTTGAGCTTTAGGCTGAATACAGTCAATTCTTGTCATTCATACAGTTCTGTTAGAAATTCATTGTAAACACTGAATTAGCAAGCACAAAATCACCGTTTCTACGGAAAATGCATAGTTCAGTTCTGGTCAACCTCTGGTCACATTTTTGTCAACAGATCAATGCACGCCTTCCTTTTGTCTGTGTTTCTGTTTAAAGATCCCTATTGGATGTATATTGCTGATCCATTAGCACTGCACTCACAGCCAAGGGCACTGGAACTCAGGCCAGAACACAGCTTATCTAAGCTTGTATTCTCCTTGTAAGATACGTGCCAGCCGTCCTTATCACAGGGAACACTAGACAGTACTTCAACACCACACTTGAGGACTGGTTATGTTAAATAGTGGAATCACCACCAAAAGGCATGAAAATACAAAAAAAATGTAGCACAAGCTACATTGGGAAGAGGACACTTATTTACAGTACGAGGGCTGAAACAAGAAGGTAGTGTGTCGCCTTGTCTGACCTCAGCTGGAAACATGTGACTCAAACTTTGCTCCAATCTGCACATGTCCGCAAACGACTGCTAAGGCACTATATGCAGTGACTTGGGGGTTACAAATAAATCTTAGAAAGTAGGTGAATTTGCACATCTGTAGGAAATGGGATCAACTGTATTTCTGTGTTTAGCTCCCATGGCACAGATTACAGAAGCTGAGTTTAGGAAGTCCCTCAGTTTTATACAGACTTTACACCCAGTAAAAGAACCCTTTCAATTCCATTCAGACTTTCTACTTACAGGAGTCCAGTCCTCTTCTTGGCAGTAAAGAGGAACCGAATAGGCCACCCCAAAATATGCCACTTTGACATACTGATTATTTTGAATGAAAGGTGCTTGAGATACAGCCAGTACAAGAAGGATGCCCTGATCATCCTTTGTCTCACTGAAAGCAAGAACTAAATTTGCCGGGTGAAAGGTACCTGTCCCAGGAGAGTAGAAGACATCCTTATCACCAGACATAGCAAATGCAGAGTTAAGAAGGCTGTATAAACAAATCTTGTTACTTCTTCACCAATTTACTACCCCAAGCTCAAACCTCTTTGTCTTGTTGATTCATCACAGTAAATACAACAAATATATTGTCATAAAAGCTTCCTGCTTTAGTGACTTCTTTGAGTCTCATATTTTTATGCAGTTCCCACTGTACGATATTATGTTTCTCTTGTTTATCTGTTTTATGTCAATTGAATTATTGGACCACCCAAGAATTTAGAAGAAAGAAGAGTATATTTTTCTGCCCCAGAGAGTAGCCAGTTTTATCTGTTAGAAAGTTCCTCCACTAGAGGAGCCTGGGTGGCTCAGTAGGTTAACCTTCTGACTCTTGATTTTGGCTCAGGTCATGACCTCAGGGTCATGAGATGGAGCCCTGTGCCAGGTTCCACACTCAGTGGGGAGTCTGCTTAGGATTCTCTCTCTGCCTGTCCCTCTGCCCTGACCCATAAAATAAATAAATAAACCTTTAAGAAAGGAAAGAAAGAAAGAACGAAAATTCTTTCTTCTTCACCTAGTAGACACAGAGCCTTGGGGTTAAGAATGGACTCTGGATCCTGATGTCTGATTTTGATCCCAAACACATCATTTACAAGGCATGACCTTTGGCAACTCAATCTCACTAAGTCTCAATTTCCTTGAGAATGGAAATGATAAGAGTACCTAACTCACTGGGTTGTTACAACACTTAAATGATACAGAAAGTTTAAAAAACTTAACCACTTGCCTGCCATGTTCATGAGTCCTCAGTAAGGGAGATTATAGTAAGGTGAACAGAACACACAACCTGCAATACTCACACAGAGGGTAATGCATGAAGCACCACTTTCCTTACATTTTCAGAGCCAGGAGCTGCACGGCCACTATTAGACAGAAAATAAAATAGTGTCCTTAGTAGGCTCATTTTAACTGTGTGTACTCTTTAACCCATTAAGTGAATTTAATGTCAGAAAAGGGGTAAAAACAAAAGAAAGTTTACGCAAGGTCTCCAGTGTTTTCCAGATCACAAGGTCTGCCTCAGCGATGGTCCACCTCTCCTCAAAGGGGAAGTTTAACCAGTGAACTCCATGGACCAATCTTGAACAATAATGATCCAGCCCAGCCTGACTTGTGGCCACTTTTTCCCTCCTCTTCCAGGTGCTGAGGCTACAACGGTCTTCCCCAAAGCAGTTAAAAACAAGATCTCATAAGATGTTATTGTATCTTGAGTCTCTGTTTACTGCTGTGGGTCTCAACCAGCAGGGATTTTTGCCTCTGGGGGGACATTTGGGAGCAATGCCTGCAGACATTTCTGATTGTCACCAAGTGGAGTGGGGGAGGTGCTTTTGGCATCTAGTGGGGAGAGGCCAGGGATGCTGGTCCAATTTTACAAGTGAGAAAACTGAGGTCTGAGGTATCCTGAGGTAAACTGAGGTATACTCTTACTACACAATCAGGTGTAATCATGCTCCTTCGTATTGATTCAATTCAGCTGAAAACATACTCCCACACAAAAACCTCCACGCGGATATTTATAGGGGCTTTATTCCTATTTGCCAATACTTAGAAGGAGCCAAGGTGTCCTTCAGTAGGTGAATAGATTAATTCAGCGCTAAAAACAAATGAACTATCAAACCATGAAAAGATTCGGAGGAAACATAAGTGCATGTTACTAAGTGCAACAAGCCAGCCTGAAGAGGCTGCATAAGATTCCAACTACATGATATTCCAGAAAAGTCAAAACTGTGGAGACAGGGAAAAGTTGAATAGTTTCCAAGGAGAGAGGGATGAACAGATAGACTACAAAGGATTTTTAGGTCAGTGGAACTACTCGGTGGGACGCCATAATGGTAGATACACGTCAATAAACATTTGTGCAAACCCATAGTACATACAGCACCAAGACTGATCCTAATGTAAATTGTAGCCGTTGGGTGATAATGATGTGTTAGTGTAGATTCATCAGTTGAAGCAAATGAGTCACTCTGGTGAGGGATGTTGATAATGGGGAAGGCTCTGCATGTGTGGAGGGCAGGGGATATATGGGAAATCTCTGTACTTTCCACTCAATTTTGCTGTGAACCTTAACTATTATAAAAATAAGGTCTATTTTTTTGTGAAAAAGAAAAAAAATTTAGCTCCTCTCAGGAAATTCAGATATTATTGCCCTGGAGGGGTTGCCCAATCCTCCCATTGAGTCCCTATTATATCCATGTTTGGAAACCACTGGCTTAACTGAACTGCTGTCTGCTATTTAATAGCTCCATGACTCTGTGAACTTTGGCAAACTCCTTCACCCATGGCTTCAGTTTATTAGCCACAAAATGGGGATAATCTCTTTATGAGACTCTGGGAAGGATTTAAGGAGGATTCAGTGTAGGATAAAATATCTAAACATCCACCACCATCTACACTGCTCAGTCCCTGGGCTTAAAATGTTACCATAAGCTTCTAGTGGTCTTCTGGTTTTCAACCCCAAGCTATTTTCTATAGTGCAGCCAGAATGTTATTTAGAAATATAAATCAAACCTCTTTCACACCCCAATTTACAATCTTCTAATAGATTTCATGACATTGAACAAAATAATATTCTTTAACCTGGCTTTTAGGATCCGGCCTATTTCCTCTCTTACTCTACTGACCATTTTCTTCCCCTTCTCCATGATAGCCTTTGTTCTCCACCAGCTCAATTCAAACCCACCTAAGAATATGTGCTATAAATGCAGAGTTCTATGTCTTACCTCAGACATAATGAATGGGCCTGTCTAGAGGAGAGATCAGAAAATACAGTTAAGCCTTAAACAACATAAGTTTGACCTGCACAGATCTACTTAAACACAGATTTTTTTTCGGTTTGCTCTGCCTAGAATGTTCTCCCTGTCCTCCCATCTACCTACCCCCACCTGCCCACTACATCCCCTCCACTCTTGCATGCCAGCTCCTAACTCAGATCTGCACTGCTGTCACCTCCTCAGAGAAGCCTGCCCTTCTGACTTTAATTTTATACCTAGCCCATATCACCACCTACTATTTTTCTTGTTCATTTATTGCTTGATCATTGCATTGTCTATCTCTTCCTATTGGAATGTCGCCTCTCTAAGAGGAGCAACTGTCTGTCGTGTTCCTCACTCCTGGCCTGTAATAGGCATGCAGTACACTCTGCTGAATGAATGAAACAAAATTATGCAGGGGTAGAGGAGGTGTTTCCAAAAATGTCTTTGATGATCATACCCCAACAACAAGTATTACTTTCATAGCACTCTTTAACACTCGTTCCAACATTTAGAGTACCTTACTGCATTACTCCTTTTGCACATTGACCTCTCTGATGCCCTTTTAGGGTAAGGAACATTTTCTTAATTATCTTTTCATTCCCAGCATCTTGCTCAGCATCTGACACATGCTAACCGTTCAGCAGTTATTTGTAAACCAGATGAATGAATGAATACTTCTCAGTTTAGTTTTATTTCTTACTTGCCAACTTTCATTTCTCATTTAGTTGCTTCCTGAATCATTCCTAATGGCATTACTTTAACTCTATCTCCTCTCCTCATACTTGTGGTTGAGACCTGCTCACATTCAACATTCATCTCTCCTGATATTGGACTAGACTATGCCCTCTAACTTGGATCTCCAAACTTCTCTCTTTTTCACCATGTCATTTCTCTGAATTCTCTCATTTCCTCTCTCCTCTACTCTTGCCCATTTTTACCTCCCTTATATGCCCTCAGAGGTAGTGTTTCTCCAAGGATAGTCAGAATCAACTCCATCAACTGCTATAAATGCAGAGTTCTGTGTCTTACCTCAGACATAATGAATGGGCCTGTCTAGAGGGGAGATCAGAAAATACAGTTAAGCCTTGAACAACGTAGGTTTGACCTGCACAGATCTACTTAAACACAGATTTTTTTTTCTGTAAGTACAGTACTGTAGGGATCCCTGGGTGGCGCAGCGGTTTGGTGCCTGCCTTTGGCCCGGGGCGTGATCCTGGAGAACTGGGATCGAATCCCATGTCAGGCTCCCGGTGCATGGAGCCTGCTTCTCCCTCTGCCTGTGTCTCTGCCTCTCTCTCTCTCTCCCTCTCTCTCTCTCTCTCTGTGTGACTATCATAAATAAATAAAAATTAAAATTAAAAAAAAGTACAGTACTGTAAATGTATGCTTTATGATTGCCTTATTATTTTAATAGCATTCTTTTCCCAGCTTCCTTTACTATAAGAATATAGTATATAATATAGATAACATACAAAACACGTGTAAATCATCTGTTTATGTCATTGGTAAGGCTTCCAGTCAACAGCAGGCTATTAGTAGTTAAGTCTCTGAAAAGTCAAAAGTTATACTCGGGTTTTTGACTATGTAGGATATTCAAGTGTTAACTGTATACATTTTTAACTTTCAAGATGTTGAAGAAAATATGTCTCTTTTACATGAAAACTGTTTTTTAACTAAAGGCTGTTAAGAACACAATTAGTAAATATAGAAAAAGCTTCCCTATTTCTGCCTAAAGGCAGGAAATCAATTCTCCTTTCACTGGAGTTAGACATATATCAGCCCATAGCTGGCACCAAAGGAATCTGCAAACAAACTTTGTTAAACTAACTTTTCCCTCCCTAGTTAAGGAGAGACAAACTACCTAGCCCTAGTTGAGCCTCCCTTAGTCCAAACACCTTGGTCTTGTCAGTGCTTCACAAATATATTGTTTTCTTATCTAAAAGGTATAAAAGCTTCCTGCTCTAGTTACTTCTTGACATCTTCACTTTCTTATGAACATGTAAAAATTCAATAAAATCTTCGTGCCTTTCCCTTTGTTAATCTTTGTCAACTTAATTTTTAGCTTCATCTTGTGATCCTAAGAGGATTGAGAAAGATTTATTCCTCTCCTGCAATTCTTGAGGGCACCAACACTTAAAACATCTACTAAGGTATTTTTAATTTTTGTAAATAGTGCCCTCACAAAGCAAAAAATTCTAATAGTGCGGTAGAATTTCAGTGACTTGCCACAAGTAACTATAGAATTCCTGTTATTTAATAAGATGACCAATAATCCAATAGAAAAATGGGTGAGAGACATGAACAGACATTTCTAAGAATGGTCAACAAACATATGAAAAGATATACTATCTTGACAGAAAAAAACATCCAGATCTATATCTATAGCCCCTCAGAATTCTTGCACTAAAACATATTCAAGAATGTTCCCAGCAACATTGTTTGTGATATAAAGAAATGGAACAACTCAAATGTCCATCAACAGAAGACTAAATAGGTAAATGATATTGATTTGATTGATTCAAAGGAATACTATACCACAATGAAATAAGTGGACCATAGCTATAAGCTTCAACATAGATTATTCTTAGAAAATAATATGAGGGGGGCACCTGGCTGCCTCAATCCAATGAGCATGGGACTCTTGATCTCAGTGGTTGTGAGTTCAAGCCCCACATTGGGTATAGAGATTACTAAAAATAAAATCTTTTTAAAGAAAAAAAGAGGGGCACCTGAGTGTCTTAGCTGGTTAAATGTCTGACTCTTGATGTCAGCTCAAGTCTTTATCTTTGGGTTGTGAGTTCAAGCCCTGCATTGGGCTCCACTTCCAGCTTAAAAGTAAGGAAAAGAAAAAGAATTTGGAGATATATAATGGGGAATGTAATTTTTTCTAACCTTCTGAATTATTTTTTAAGAGTTTTATTTATTTATTCATGAGAGGCACAGAGAGAGAGAGGCTAAGACACAGGCAGAGGCAGAAGTAGGATCCCTAAGAGAAGCCTTATGCAGGAATTTGATTCCAGGATTTTGAGATCACAATCTGAGCTAAAGGCATAGGTTCAACCACTGAGCCACCCAGGCATCTACTATCCTTCTGAATTCTTAACTGAGACCCTCATGTAATAAAAGATAGTTTTACAAGAGAAAAACAAACAAGTTTATTTACATACATAACTTCCAGGGGCACCTGGATGGCTCAGTTGATTAAGCCTCTGACTTGGGTCAGGTCAACATCTCAGGGTCTTGAGATGTAGCCCAGAGTGGGGCTCTGAGCTCAGCAGAGAGTCTGCGTCTACCTCTCCCTTTGCCCTCCTCCACCCCAACCAATATTTCTGCTATCAAAATAATCCAGATGCCAAAAATGCATATTTTGTGGTGTCATATTCTGCTACCTTTTAGGGGGAGAAAGCGAATTAACTAGTTGCAGAAGAATAAACAAAATATTATACCATTTGTATAAAGTTTGTAAATAAACAATACCAAAGAATATTTCACCTAAGGGTGCATACCTATATTGCAAATCTAGAAAGGAAGGAAAGGCAATGACCTTCTAACAAATTCAGGACAAGGATCACCTTAAGAGATGAGGTGGAATGAGAGGCAAAGTAATGAGATAGAGAAAAGTCCATAGAAAATGTCAAGAATGTTCCATGCTGAGGGATTACCTCATAGGTGTTTATTTTATATATATTATGTCTCATAATTTACATGGTATTTTATTTATTCTCTTGAGGGTATATAATATTTCAGTATTTCCAAATGAAATAAGAGATTCAAATGATTTAGAACAGAAAGCATATCTCCCTCTATCCCTGTGCCCCAATCTTCAGAGGATACTACCCTCAGAGACATTCTAAGGACTAACAACTCTGGGTGCATATATACACCTTTTTACGCGTATGGTACCATAACACATAAAACGTTCTGCTTCTGCATCCTGTATTTGACTATTGCATTACAATGTATTAGACTGTATCCTTCTATATCCATCTTGTTTTATTTAGTATTGATGGGGGAACACAGGGCTAGCTGAGGACAAGGCATGAGCCTGGGGCAGCACATTGACAAGTCTTGAAAGAGGCAGAGAGACATTCCTCTACAGGTTCAACTGCTTCGTTGTTAATACTTTGCTAAGGGCAAAAGGCAATCTTAGCCCGACCCCCAGGATCCTGTAAGTCTACTTTAACATATAAAAATTATTTTGTTTTTTTAAGATTTTATTTATTTAATCATGAGAGACACAGAGAGAGATGCAGAGACACAGGCAGAGAGAGAAGCAGGCTCCATGCAGGGAGCCCAATGTGGGACTCGACTCCAGGATCCCAGGATCACGCCCTGGGCCAAAGGCAGTTGCTCAACCACTTTCTTTTAGAAATTTCCCTTTATCTCTAAACCCCCAAGATACGTGTTGGCAATCATCCTCCAAGCACATGGCTCACTGATATACATCTGAAGGGTCCCATGACTCAAGTTTTATTAGATGGTAATCAGTGACCTTTTCACAATAATAGCCACCACCACCACCACCCCAAGGTCTTGGAAACCTCACTTCCAAAATTCCTTAGAGTACGCTATCCTCAAACCCCTCCCAACTCTCAGGTATATAATCAGCCACCTCTCATAGGCCCAGGGCAGCAGCTCTTCCTGCCCATGGGTCCTGTCCTTGTGCTTTAATAAAACCACCAAAAAAAATAAAAAATAGGGATCCCTGGGTGGCGCAGCGGTTTGGCGCCTGCCTTTGGCCCAGGGCGCGGTCCTGGATACCCGGGATCGAATCCCACGTCGGGCTCCCGGTGCATGGAGCCTGCTTCTCCCTCTGCCTGTGTCTCTGCCTCTCTCTCTCTCTCACTGTGTGCCTATCATAAATAAATAAAAGTTTAAAAAAATTTAAAAAAATAAAAAATAAAAAAAATAATAAAAAAAATAAAAAATAAAAAATAAAAAAATAAAACCACCATTTTGCACCAAAGATATCTCAAGCATTCTTTCTTGGTCATTGGCTCCAGACCTCACTCTACCAAACCTCATCTATATTGCAAAACTTCACCACGATTGAGTTGTTGAGCTCTTTCACATTTATTTGCAGGAGCTCCTTTTATTTTTTTAATAGGTTTTTCATACGCAAATACATTTTCCTCAGCTTGTCTCTTATCTCTTGATTTTTGTTGATATTTTTCCTCGTAAAACTTGTATGTTTTCATGTTGCAAATTCATCAAATTCTTTATTGGTTTGTTTATGGTTTTTTTCATCCGAACCTAGGCCTTTCCCATTCTAAGTTTTAATTTCCATATTTTCTTGTTTTTAACATTAATATGGACTTGTTTTTAACATTAATATTTTTATCATCTGCATTTCTTCTCATGTGTTAGAAAACAAAATTCAACCAGGTAAATTTAAAGATCTAATTGATTTTATTCCAAGATTATGAGTTAGGCAGCACTCCTCCTAGTAGATGGAAAAGTGTTCCAAGGAATTGTACAAAATAAGAGGATTTTATATGCAAGAGAATGGAACAAAAAAGTTAAGAATGGATTACTTGAAAAGAAAAAAAGTAGATTACTTCAGACAAGGCTACCTTCCCTTAGGGGAAGTGTTCTCAGGCAGGCTACCTCACTAGTGCTGATCAGAATAGGGGAGCAAAATTTACCAACACAAAATATGTCTCTTTGCCATATAAATTATTTTAGGCTGATTATGTTTAAGAAAGAGAAGGCTCAGCAAGAACCTTTGATATTCCCCTCATTTATCTAAAATAATAGAGATAAGAGAAGCCTGGGTGGCTCAGCGGCTGAGCACCTGCCTTCCACCCAGGGCATGATCCTGGAGTCCCAGGATCCAGTCCCATATCTGGCTCCCTAAATGGAGCCTGCTTCTCCCTCTGCCTATGTTTCTGCCTCTCTCTCTCTCTCTCTCTCTCTGTGTGTGTGTGTGTGTGTGTGTGTGTATCATGAATAAATAAATAACATCTTAAAAATAAATTAAAAATACAATAAAATAATAAAGATAAGCTATCACCATAGGTAACTACAGTATAATATGAATAAGGTGTGGTAGACTGTGAGGGTCTTAGCAAAGTCCGTTAAAATTCCTCTCTAAATTCCAATGTCTGTGTCTCTGCAGACATTTGTTTACCAAGAATGTATTCTTTCATATGCCTGTGAATTACATTCCTTCTCTTTGAAGTCCCAGACCCCTATACTTTTCTCCTTAGCTCTGGATAACATATGAGCCTTATTTTCCTGACTGCCTATGGGCCTCATATTCTTAGAGAGGCACTGTATATATATAATTAATCTTTATTTTCTCCTGTTGACCTGTTTCATGTTAGTTTAATTCCTACACCATCCAAAAAAAATATTTAAAGATAGAGGCAAAATTTTCCTACCTAATAAGAGAAAGTTCCAGACTAATTGGTTTAAAATTCCACTCCTATACAGGCTGAAACCTTGATCAGGTGAGGTATTAAGTCTAGCAGTGGCTTAGCAAAAGTGACTCCATTATAGACATGTTGTCTCTTTTTAACAGTAATAAAAAGGAAAATTGGGATCTCGTTCTTTTTTTTTTTCTAATTGGTCATATGTTTTTCCAGCACCATGCACTAAATAAGTCATATTTTCTCAGCTAATATGATATGCCACCTTTTTCATGTAATAAATTTCTATACGTATCCAGGTCTGATGAATCCATGCTTTCTCATCTGCTGGACCTCATCTGCTATCAAGGGCAACTCGTGTCCTTAGAACATAGAGCTTGTCCAAAGAAAAAGAAAGCTTGCCCAAAGAAAGCTCATTAACATGGAGCTGCTAAGACCTCTCATTACAACTGTTTGTAAGATTAAATACAAAGGACATCTAGATATGGTCCAGCCTTCTCCAGATCCAGTGTGTAATGATCAAAAAGCCCTTCCCAGATTGGGTTTCAATCATTCCCTGCAAAAGACTGATACTGGATTAGCAAAACATACCTTCTCCAGGCAACCAATTTGCTGCTGATTTTCAAGATTAGCAACATTTTAATCTATAAAGAGGGATATTGATCTCAGCCCTGTGGGAATAGGACTTCACTAAGCACAGAACTCTGCTTTGAATCAGTTGTAATAGAAGCTTTTCTGAGGTACCTCTACCCACGGGAGAATTTTCTTCTTCCCTTGTCATGTGGGTTAGCCTCGGAACCAACCTGAAATTTTTTTCTGATTTCTTGGCAAATTTTGCTATCAGCCAAGTTCTCTCATAATTACTCTTAAAACACCCCTCTTCACTATCAAAGGATGTTAATAACCTTGAGAATTCAAAGTGTGCATATTAGACATTCTGAGTATCATGGACTCTATCACACAGATAGTATACCCCTACTATGTGTAAGGTGCCATACCAAAAGCTATGGAAAAGATAAAGACATATGTGACATTGTCTTATTCCTCAAGGACGTTGGTAACCCACCAGGTAAACAAGGTAAACAAGTCACAATAGTACAAACTATAATAGGATCAGAACCATTCATGCAGATGTGAGAAGCTTAACTGGGGAGTCTTTCTGTATAACTGTTACTATGTGACTTAGTCATTCTGGGTGTCTCTCTTCTTACTTGAAAAATGCAGTAAAACCCATACTTCTAGTGTCAATGAGAGAAACAACTGAAACTTACATGTAGAAAAGTATGCTACAGTGCCTGGTGCACTTGTGGGCACTCATTACAGAACCATCCTCCCATCATTACAAAGTGCTATGGGAATACATTGAGGGACCCCATCATTACTTCTTGGGCATTCCAGGATGAATAGCTTTTACAAAATTAAAGACTTAGAGTTCAGGTAAAGGCAACAGTTTGGAGAGAGTACAGAAGCTGGTTAGGGGAATTCCAGGGTGCCTGAAGCGTGCTCTCCCTACCAAGATCAGTCTGGGAAGGGAGTAGAAGACCAGAGAGGACCACGAAGAATGTAGTTAGAAATTCTGCTGTGAGTCCATAGATGAGGCATTAGGTCTTGGATCCAACCAGAGAGCTCAGCAACCAGCCTATGCTAAGTAAGGGTGAGCTTTCTCTTTTTCCTATGTAATCTTTTCCCGCTGGCACTTTATCCCTTGTATTTGAAAGATGCATCTCCTGGGCTCTGCCAATCACGACTGCATCTTCCCATGTGCATGATGCTAACCAGAATCTCGTTAGGGGATCATTTACTGTCCTCCCACTTTATTTCACTAAATACTAATATTCCTTTCCATCTGGACATAATAAAACTCATTGCCACCTTGTTCTTCCAGCCTCAAATATTCCATTTTCCTTCCTCTTTGAATGACAGAGGTTAAGGAAACACTATAAAAGTATACCTTAATTATGCTGTCAGACTGAAGCTTTTCTAAGGTATTTATCAGGTCTACAAGGGTGGAAGAGAACAAATATAGGGGAAAACCATGTTTTCAAGGATTTAAGATGCATGAAATTCTTAATTATTAAGAAACAGATTTACTGTAACTAATTAAAGAAAAGTTTTTTGAAAATAACAAGGTTATTTTCAGTATCCCTAACTGGAACCTACCAGAAATGCCAAGTTTAAAGATGAGGGTTATGGGAGTAAAACCAAAGATAAATGGCAGCTACTAGGTTGACATCTGACATCACCTATAACCAGGCCAGACAGGGCCAGTATTTAGAACTCACTGGATTTGCAGAACCTAATCAAAAGCAGAAGGTGGCCCTAGAAGCATATCACCTCAGAGAATGGGTTCAGTAAGTCTACTTTCCACAGTAGCCACAATGATTTCTTTTAAAAGGTAAATAGGATCATGTCACACCCTCCTGTACCCTCCTCCGATCATCTTCACACTTCTGACCTCACCCTCAGTCCCGTTGTCCACAACTCCATCACCCTAGCCACCCGGACACACCTCATGACAGAACATCATACTTTTGCACAGTCAGTGCCCTGACCATCCTTCTGCCAGACACCTGCTTGCACCATTCTCAGGGAGGCCACCCTACGAAGACTGAAACCAGTCCTCCTACTCTCTGGTACCCCAATGTCCCTATTCTACTCAGTTTTTCCTTTTTTTTTTCCATATCTTTGATCACTATCTAGCATTACAGGAAGTCCTAGCCATAGCAATCAGACAACAAAAAGAAATAAAAGGCATCCAAATCAGCAAGGAAGAAGCAAAACTTTAACTGTTTGCAGACAACATGGCACTCTATATAGAAAATCTGAAATATTTTCTAGAACTAGAACTAGAAAGATTTCTAGAACTAATACATGAATTCAGTAAAGTCACAGAATATAAAATCAATGTACAGAAGCCTGTTGCCTTTCTACACACAATAATGAATCAGCAGAAAGAGAAATCAAAGACCCAATCCCATTTATAATTGCACCAAAAAGCACATGATACTAGGAATAAACCTAACCAAAAAGGTAAAAGTTTTGTACTCTGAAAACCATAAAACACTAATGAAAGTAATTGAAGATGATACAAAGAAATGGAAAAGCATTGCATGCTCACGGATTGGAAGAACAAATATTGTTAAGTGTCTATATTATCCAAAGCAATCTACACAGTGCAATCTTGATCAAAATACTAATAGCATTTTTCATAGAACTAGAACAACAATCCTAAAATTTTGTGTGGAATCACAAAAGATCCAAAATAACCATAGCAACCTTGAAAAAGAAAACCAAAGGTGGAAGCATCATGATTCCAGACTTCAAGTTATATTACAAAAGTGTAGTGATCAAGACAATATGATAGGGGTGCCTGGGTTGCTCAGTTCATTAGGAACCACTCTTGATTTTGCTCAGATCATGATCTCAGGTCATGAGAACAAGCTCTGCTTTGGCTCTGTGGTCAATGTAGAATCTGTTTGTCCCTCCCCCTCTGCTCCTCTCCCTGTTCATTCTCTCTCTCTTTCAAATAAATTAAAAGTATTTTTTTTAAAGTTCTTTAAAAAACACAATATGGGGGATCCCTGGGTGGCGCAGCGGTTTGGCGCCTGCCTTTGGCCCAGGGCGCGATCCTGGAGACCCGGGATCGAATCCCACGTCGGGCTCCCGGTGCATGGAGCCTGCTTCTCTCTCTGCCTGTGTCTCTGCCTCTCTCTCTCTCTGTAACTATCATAAATAAATAAAAATTAAAAAAAAAAACAAAAACACAATATGGTACAGGCACAAAAATAGACTTCTGGATCAGTGGAACTGAATAGAAAACCCAGAAATGGACCCACAACTATATGGTCAACTAATCTTATACAAAGCAGGAAAGAATATCTAATGGAAAAAAGTCTCTTCCACAAATGATACTGGAAAACTGGTCAGTTATATGCAAAAGAATAAAAGTGGACCACTTTCTTACACCATACACAAAAATAAATTCAAAATGGATTAAAGACCTAAATGTGGGACAGGAAACCATTAAAATCCTAGAGAAGAACACAGGCAGTAACCTCTTTGACATTGGCTATAGCAGCTTCTTACTAGATATGTCTCCTGTGGCAAGGGAAACAAGGGCAAAAATAAACTATTTGGGACTTCATCACAATAAAAACTGCACAGCAAAGGAAACAATCAACAAAACTCAAAGGCAACCTACAGAATGGGAGAAGATATTTTGAAAATAACATATTTGATAAAGGGTTAGCATCCAAAATATATAAGAACTTATAAAACTAAAACTCAGTAAAAAAATAATCCAGTTTTAAAAATGGGCAGAAGACATGAATAGACATTTTCCAAAGAAGACAGGCAGATTGCCAACAGACACATGAAAAGATGTTCAACATCATTCATTATCAGGCAAACACAAAACTACAATGAGATATCACCTCATAACTGTCAGAATGGCTAAAATCAGCCACACAGGAAACAATAGATGTTGGCAAGGATGTAGAGAAAGGGAAACCCTCCCCACACTGTTGATAGGAACGACACTGGTGCAGCCACTCTGGAAAACAATATATAAATATATATAAATAGAACTACCTTACAATTAAGCAACTGCACTACTAGATATTTACCCAAAGAATACAAAAATACTAATTCAAAGGGATATATGCACCCTGATGTTTATAGCAGCATTATCAACAATAACCAAATTATGGAAAAAGCCCAAGTGTCCATTGACTGATGAATGGATTAAGATGTGTGTATATATATATATATATATATACATGCACACACACACAATGGAATATGACTCAAACATAAAAAAGAATGATATCTTGCCATTTGCATGGAATCGAGAAAGTATTATACTAAGCAAAGTAAGTCAGAAAAAGACAAATACCATATGATTTCACTCATATGTGGAATTTGAGAAACAAAACTAACAATCATGGGGTGGGTGGAGGGAGAGAGCTAGGCCAACCAAGAAACAAGCTCTTAACTATAGAGAACAAACTGATGGTTACCAGAGGGGAAGTGGTTGGGAGAATGGGAGAAATAGGTGATGGGGATTAAGGAGGGCACTTGTGAGGAGTTGGATGTTGTATGGAAGTGTTGAATCACTAAATTGTATACCTGAAACTAATATTACACTGTATGTGAACTAACTGAAATTTATATAAAAACCTATTTTTAAAAGAAAATCATAAAGAGAAAGTACATTTACAGTACCATACTGTATTTATGGGAAAAAATTCAAATGTATGTGGGCCCAAGGAGTTCAAACTCATGTTGTTCAAGGGTCAACTGTAAAACCCTCACGTGTTTTCAACATGTACAAAACTGTAGTTCAACATGTTTTTAAAGTCTTATGTCCCTATTTTCCATTTTTGGAGGGACAAGATAAATGTTGTATTCATTATTTGTTAAAAGAACAAGCTGAAGTGTTGGGCTATGGCATTCTCCAAAATCAATAGGGGGGTGCTCATTTTGCCTGGTCTTTTCATTCCTGTGTGTCAACAGCTTCCAGAAAGAAAGAATATGTTTCTTTGGATAGTTAGGAAATTTCTGAGTTTGACTTTAGCAGGGAGCAAACAAATCCCTTTGGACAACTGCACTGAGTTAGAAATTCACCTCATTTTGTTTTTATTTTAATTTTTCATTGAAAAAGAAGTCATCCTTATTAAAGGTGGAAGAATTCTGTAATGCATACCTATATGTCTTCCAACTGGATTCACTGACATTTTGCTACAATTCCTTTTCTCTCTCTCTTAGAATTAATTCTGTGAGAACTTGTGAACATCAATTTCATCCCTAACTATTTCAGCTGTGTTAAAATCCATTATAATGAGCTTTAAGGAGACAGCAAAATCACTCGACCTTCTTTGAGTTTAGTGTAGGTGAAGGTGGCTACCAAGCCAATAGTGTAGCGTTATAGGAAGCTATAACTAAAAGGGAACTAAAGGAGTAGCAGATCAACCCCCTTCATTTAATAGGCAAAGGAAACAAAGCCCCGAAATTAAGGGTATCATAGGTCTCATTATGGTAGGCCCGAAGTCAGTGTAAAGGTATCAAGATATGGGAGAATTTGCACACAAGGTGGACAAACTGCAATGCATGCATAAGTGGCCTTTGGTCCAGTCAAATAAGACATGACACACTGCAGGCAGCAACATGTCATGGATACAGGGTACAGGGTAATGAATCACCCTGGCTGGATACGCTTGTGTATTTGAGGAACTAGGGACCTGAGCTTTGGCCAAGAACGAAAAGAAGTAGCAGAAACACAAAGACTCCCATATACCCCTACATTCAGATTTTTGGTGTGTGTGTGATACTGATGTTTGAGTACTTTGAAAAATAATTAAATTTAAGGTGGCAGATCTTTGCTATGTTCTGGCTTGTTTTATCTTTGGCACCGATCAGGAGCACATAGTCAGCCACTTATGAGAAAGGCTTCTAGGCTATAGGAGAGCCATCATGGTAAACATAATAAATGTTTCAGATAGATTTTTCATTGGGGAAATTAGTAAGCTTGGTACTAAGCATAAGAGTTGTTAAAAGTGAGCTTTTTTAAAAAAGAAAAAGAAGAGGTTTTATTTATTTATTTAAGAGAGCACGTGCAAGTGCGGGCAAGGGAGGGGTAGAGGGAATCTCAAGCAGACTCCACTGAGTGCAGATCCTGACACTGGACTCCATCTCATGACCCTGAGATCATGACCTGAGCCAAAATCAGGAGTCCATCACCCAATCTACTGAGCCACACAGGCACCCCAAAAGTGAGCTTTTATTTAGGGAAATTAATGTTATTGGATCAATTAATGATATATGGATTGGTTCAAATATTCCAGAGACTCTACCCAATCAATAATAGCCCAAACAGAGGCACCTGGGTGGCTCAATGGGTTAAGCATCTGCCTTTGGGTCAGGTCATGATCCCAGGATCCTGGGATCAAGCCCTGCATCAGGCTCCCTCCTCAGTGAGAGGCTCCCTCCTCAGTGAGGAATCTGCTTCCATCTCCCTCTGCTCCTCCCCACCACTTATTTTCTTTTTCTCTCTTTCCCTCTCTCTCTCAAATAAATAAGTAAAATCTTCAAAAACAAACAATAGCCCAAACAAATAAGGGAAACCAGGGAGATCTATTACCTGTGATCTTAAGGAAAATGCCCTGAGCTAAATCCTATGGGGTCCCACCATGATTTCATTGTGCTTGTTACCTGATGCCAATCATCAATCTAACAGATTCCTACCTTTCGAGCAGTTTCTCAACCTTGGCACTGTTGCTATTTTGGCCCAGATAATCCTTTTTGGTTTAAGACTATCCTAAGCACTGTAGGATTTTTTAGCAGCACCCTTGCACACAACCCTCTCTTTTGACAACCTAAAACATCTCCAGATATTACCAAACATTCTTGAGGGAGCTAAATTGCTCTCAAGTACTGTTATTAAATAGAATTCTCTGTGATGATGAAAATGTTCAATGTCTACACAGCTCCAACACAGAAGCCATTGTCACATATACCTTACTAACCTTTGAAATGTGATTGATTATTGTGTCCAAGGAACTGAATTTTTAGTTTTATTTCATTTCAATTCATTCAAGTTGAAATCTGAATAGCTATATGTGGCTGAAGACTACCATGTTGGGCAACACAGGTCTAGAATAAATCATATCTGTCTTGAGTAAACCCTTCATGGAAGGTGGTGGCCAGAGTATCTACAAAGAAAGAGAACTGAGACTTTATTAAGGTGCCAAACAAGTTGTGTGAACTGTGTTTACAGCAGTTTACTACTAAATGTTTGTTTTATAGATTGAGAGGAGGAAAAAACAAAAACAAAAACACTCCAACCAGATCTGTCCAAGGCAGTTTTCTTCCTGATTTTAGAAATAGGTTTGCTATTTTTGTGACCTGTTTCTATCCAGCCATACCCTACATCATAATCAGAATCTTGCAGAGATTTTTTTTCTTACACACAAAGGGAACAAAAGGAAATGAGCATAGGCTTTTTTGAGATTTGTTAGATCTGTTAGTTAGAGATGAATCCTCATCTTGCTTTTCCCTCACATTCATAATTTTTTCAGCTCACATTTTATCTATTCTTTATTTCTACTCTAGTAAAAAGTCTGTCCCCAAAGCAATAAAATTATTATTCAGCCTTCCATCTTTTATCAAAATAACCTTTCAATATAAACAAATAACTATACCAGGCAACTCTAGGTATCAAACAGTATCTGGATAAGGGGACTGACCCCTCCATAGATAGATAGAAACTGATGATTGGATATATTTGTAACAGTCATTCTGGAACTTTGAAACATCTAATTATTCTAAGGTGGGGAAGAGGAAAGCCAATAGCACAATGAATCATGTCTCAATAGGGATTATGACAATTCTCATATCGTGAATGAGATAAAACTGAGATCCAGTCCAGAACTGGAAAATCACATCTATAAAAGGGACTGAACTTGGGTCTTCTGACCCATATCTAGTATTACTGCTTCTTCTATTTTCAGACATAAGATGGAAACAAGAGAATTGATCTTTATAATTGGTTTTCAGAATGTGTACTTTCCTGCATCCTTAATAACTGGTGAAATCACAGAAACAATCTCATTTTAGAAAAGGAATTATCATAACACTCAAAGTATGAAAGGAATACTTTGTTGATTCTATTATAACTATTATATGGAAAAGTAATTTTTAAAATCCTAGCTAGTGCTAGGTTTAAAACTTTGGTCTATGCCAAAATCACCTGTGCCATTTACCTAAGAGGCAGTGGTTTATGAGCATCCGACCATGCATTCTGACTCTGAATGTCTGGAGTAGGGCCTAGTCATCTTTCTTTTTTCTTCTTTGTTAACAAAACATTTACACAATTCTGATGCAGCCCAAAGTTTGATCATTAGTCTTCATATAGAGCATAAGAGAGAAAGAGCAGTGAGATAGAAGGGAAACCAGGAGAGTGATGGGTCAAAGAAACTGGAAGATGATGCTTCAAAAAAGTGGAATCAGGTTAAGAGAGAGAAGAGATAAAACGTCAACTGACACCAAAAACACAGGCAACAAAAGCAAAAATAAACAAGTCTACATCAAACAAAAAAAACTTCTGCAAAACAAAAGAAAAACTCAAAATAAAGAGACAACCTAAGGAATGGGAGAAGATATTTGTAAATCATATTTTTGATAAGGGGTTAATATGTAAAATATATAAGAAATTCATTTAACTTTTTAAAAACTCTGAATAGACATTTTTTCAAAGACAAACAAATAGCAAAAAGATACATGAAAAGGTACTCAACATTACTCATCATCAGGGAAATGCAAATCAGAACCACATTGAGACATTCCCCCACACCTGTTACCATGACTATTAACAAAAAGACAACAGATAATAGGTGTTGGCATAGATGTGGAGAAAAAGGAACCCTTGTGCTCCATTGGTGGGATGTAAATTTGTTCAGCCACTATGGAAAACAATATGGCATCTCCTCAAAAAATTAAAGATAGGGGCACCTGGGTGGCTCAGTCAGTCAAGTATCTACCTTCACCTCAGGTCATGAGCCCAGGTTCTTGGGATCTAGCCCTGAGTTGAGCTCCCTACTCAGCAGGGAGTCTGCTTCTCCCTCTTCCTCTGCCCTCCTCCTACTTATACTCTCTCTAATTGTCTCCCGCTCTCTCTCGCTCTCTCAAATAAATAAATAATTTTTTTAAAAAAAATTTAAAAACAGGACTATATAACCCAGCCATCCTACCTCTGGGCATATGTCCAAGGACAATGAAAGCAATACCTTGAAGAGATACGCCTGCAGCCCCATGTTCACTGCCGCATTGTTCACAATAGCTGAGACATCGAAACTACCCTACCCATTCTTGAACAGATGAATGGTCAAATAAAATGTGGTGCATGTATGTATACAATGGGATATTCAGCCATAAAAAAAAATAAAAGGAAGAAAATCTCACCATTTGTGACAACATGGATGCATCCTGATGGTATTATGCTAAGTAAAATAAATCAGAAAAAGATAAATACAGTATGATATCACTTGCAGTGGAATCTAAAAAAGTTGAACTTATAGAAGCAAAGAGTAGGCTTGGTGATTGCTGAGGCTGGGTGGTGGAAAGGTGAGATGTTGGTCAGAGTATATACACTTCCAATTATAAGAGGAATAAGTTTGGAGGTTTCATGTACCATATGATGACTTTAATTAACAATATCATATTGTATACTTGAAATTTGCAAACAGATTAGATCTTAAATATTCTTAACATACACTCAAAAAATTCTAACTATGTGAGGTGATGGATGTGTTAACTAACTTTATTGTGATAATCGTTTCACATATATCAAATCATTATGAAACTTACACAAAGTTAAATGTCAGTTATATCTTAATGAAGCAGAGGTAAAACAACTTTAAAGAGAATCATGAATATTCAAATCCTTAAAAAAAAAAAAGATGTAGGGCTAAGAAGTCAGGTCTAAATCCAGGCTATATCCCTTTCTTTGGATAATTTATTTAATCTCTCCTGCCCTGATTTCATCTACTGAGTGGGAGTAATAATAAATGAGTTGTTGTAAGAATTAATCATGAACATTGAGGGCGTGTCACAGAGTAATTGGCCATTGCTTCTGTATTCCCAGAACACTTTGCTTTGTATTTTGTTGGAATTGACAAAAATTAATAAACAGAAGGATCGGTGGATGGATGGGTGGATGAATGAATGGGTGGATGGATAGGTGGATGAATGAATGAGTGAATGAATGAATGAACGATGGAAATGGTCCAGTAGAGAAGAATCTAAAAGTTGTTCTACATAGCAAATCCCAATATGCAAACACAGGATTATAAACAATGCAGATCCTTGGATCCTCTCCCAGAGACATTCTCTTCACTTGGCTTCTCAACTCCGCCCTCTCCTCCACTACTCTCCTACCTCACTGCTGGTACCTTCTCAGTCTCTTTTGAGCTCCTCCTCCTCTTTTGTTCAATCTTCCAATGCCAGAATATCCCAGAGATTAGTTTTAGGAACCTTGTTCTTCTTCATCTATATACTACTAGTTGCTTTCATTGTGTTTTGTGGTTTTAAATACCAGTCAGGATATCTAGGACCTTGGATGGGGAAATATCTTATTTCCACTAATCTGTAACTGAAATTTGATATTTTTAAAATTCATGAATAAAAGACTTAAGTACTACCTTCAGTCAACTGAATTTGTCACCAATAGAAATCACATTTTCACATGACATTACAGTTGTTCCAATTATCTGAAGACATTATTTTTTTATTACTTTGAAACCATAGTCCTTAATTTCTCAGACCTCCGGTTGTTAATTTAACACATATTTCTATTAGATCTGTTATTTAATGTGTTGATAAAAGAACACATTATGTTACTAATCACAATTTTTAAAACTTCTTTATATTTGATATGGTTTCCTGTATGATCTTATGCATGTTATTTTATATTTAAGACATCCTTCCAAGAAAAATTCTAGGCTTCACTAGGTTCCCAAGGGGTCCATGGCATAAAAAAAGTTAATCACTCCTGAGTTAAGTGATTAGTCCTAAAGATCTAACTTCAGATCTGAGTTCACTCTGGCTGCAACCTCATATATTAAGTTGCCTCCTTGGTCCCTCCACAAGAGGTGTCCAGGAGGCCCCTCAACATCAGAAACAGAGAAAACAACTCAAGGGCTCCACACTAGTTCCTCCCCCTCAAATCGCCAAAGCACAAAGACGACCACCTCCAGAACAGCACCTGAAATTCTCTAGTCTACAAGCTTCAGGAGAAAAAACAGAAGCCAGGTGTGCCCCCCGAAGAAAAGGTTAGTTGATTCTTATTTTGAAGTCAGAAAAGGATTGGAATAGCTACAATGAGCCTCTTCAGAAAAACCCCAAACCAGAAACCTTCCTTAGTAGTTACTAGGGATGAATTCCCCTGCACACACACCCTCCCACCCCCTGGATTGAAAATTCATATTGTCCATCCTTTTGAGGCCTACCCTAGGGTGGTACAAATCAGGATGGGTAGGGCAGAGTGAAAGAAGAAAACAAACAGATCCTTTAAAATGAGTTTATCAACACCCAGCTGGTAGGTAGGACTCATAAGGCATTCCCAAAGGGTAGAAGACATCATCACAGGTGAGCAAGATGGAGAGTCAACCTGGCTTCTGGCCCTCCAGTCAGATCCACCAGGGAGGACACACCCTAAAGTGTAGAGATCATCTGTGGCCCCAGTGGGAGTACAGAGAACAGAACTTCCTTTCCTGAAATGCTTTTCTTTGTATAACTCAGCAAGTACGTGATGGCTCATATCCTGAATAAGCCCCATCACCTTATTTTACGTTTATCCTTAAATATCAGTCTGGTTTCAGATTAATCATTGACTATGAGCTCAGTTAACAAGTATTTCATGTGGGGAGGGAAACTAACATTTACTTAGTGTGTGCTGCATTCCAGGCACTATGCTGGGGGTTTTTCACGAGTGGTATCATTTAATCCCCAGTGAAATGTCAATCTCTTGGGATTAATCCTGGACTACTGTCTCCTGTTCACCCTACATGTCTACACGCTGTCAACTCATATTTCTAGCCCTCCCCCCCCCCCCCCCCCCCCCGCTTGGGTTCTAAGGGCACATCCAAACAAACTCTAACTTCTTTCTCTTTTCTGCTCAGATCCCCTGTAAGAATCCCAAACGTTGCCAGGACTCTCCATGCCCTGACCTGGCCATCACACCAAACTGCTAATCTCTGAGATTGCTTATCTAAGTAAATGATAGCCAGGTTACTTTTAAAGGCTTCACATTTTTTCCACCTTGCCACTACCCCTTGCTCCTGTCAGCAAATGCCTGCCTGACTCTCAACTGGTCTCCCAAGCTTCCAGGCCCGCCCCTTCGCACAGATCCATCCTCCCTCACTGAGAACCTCCCAGGGGCTTCTCATAGTTTCTTAGAACAGAATGCACATTCTACCTTAAGAGTTTGGCTTTATTTTCTGCCACTCTAGCCACAAAGGCCTTGTAGGTTCCAGAGCCCTTGTCAGAATCTTTACCTCCTACACACCCACAGAGATAAAACATGAGAGTAGTCTTTAAATTTTTTGCACTTCGATACTTTACAATGAGGTCCCTTTGTTTGTTCTTAGGCGCTGATACCAGCTGTAGCTTTCAGGTTAGGTCCAAAGACATTTTAATTTGGACACCCTGTTTTAGACCTTGATTTATATCTCATGTACATGCTTTCAAACACACCCACAAAAGGGATGATAGTACACATATTGTTCTCCAAGTTACTTTTTTTTCATGTATTTTGCAGAATCCTTTTATATCAGTTCTTATAGATGTGCTTTATTCTTTCTGGTGCTCACTCTCCCCTGGTACGAATGTACCATAACTCACAGTTTCCCCTATAAGCTGTTCTACTGTTTTGCTTTTATTAATGCTACAATGAACGTCTTTAGTACATGTGTCCCCGAGGACTTGAATATTTCTGTAAGTCAGTTTCCTACAAGTGGAATGCTGGAGTGTATATGAAATGTGCATTTTAACTGTTTTCTCTTTGGTCTAGCTGCCCTAAACTCGAGTATTAGACAGTATGTGGTCTGTTGTGCTTTGTAACAGGAGAGGAACACCCGGAACAAAAACACCTGGGGGCAGCTGGAGATGAAAACACGGCTAGGATGGGAGGAGGGGCAAGGGAAGGTAGTTTGGAAAGCCCGCTGGTGGTGGTGGGATGGTGAATCCCCTGAGAGAGACTACCTCTAGAGGAGCAGCACCCTCCAAGATTGGGAGGAGAAGAGAAGACCTGGAGGGAAGGAAGAGCACCCAGGAGAGTGTCCAGCAAAAAGCAGCACCATCTGTAGAACCACAGGCCAGAGAAGTTGAGACTGGACCCGAGGGAAGATGCTTGCATTTGGCAAGGACGTTTTCCATAGAGTGAATTCTTTTTTTTTTTTTTTTTTTTTTTTTTTGTCTGTTTCAATTTATCCTATTCTAAAAAGTTTTTATTTCAAATCTTAGAAGTTAAAATGCCGTGTAATATTAGTTTCAGGTGTACAATACAGTGATGGTCTGGATTCTTATCAAGGACGTATCTGAGTTCATGAATGCAGAACCCACTAACATGTATTGGCCGTTCACCCCTAAGCCCTCTAAGCCACCTCTGAGACAGAGGAGAGGTCAAGGACCCCCATCACACAGCTAGTGAGGGGTTAAAGCCTCATGTGAGGGGATCCCTGGGTGGCTCAGCGATTTGGCGCCTGCCTTTGGCCCAGGGTGCGGTCCTGGGGTCCCGGTATCGGGTCCTGCCTCGCGCTCCCGGCATGGAGCCTGCTTCTCCCTCTGCCTGTGTCTCTGTCTCTCTCTCTCTGTCTATCATGAATAAATAAATAAAATCGTTGAAAGAAAGAAAGAAAGAAAGAAAGAAAGAAAGAAAGAAAGAAAGAAAGAAAGAAAGAAAGAAAGAAAACCTCATGTGAACCACAGTGCTCCCTCCACACAGGGATGGTCTGTGTCCCTAGAACTAGCTCAGAAGACCCCAGCTCCCAACGCGTTGCGTTAGCTCGTCTTCCCCACCCCTATAAGGGCAGAAGCCTGTATCCAACACCTCCAGACCATTTCCAGGTGGGGCTCAGGTCCCGCCCACCCTGGCCACCCACGCAGACCACGCCCACCAGGCACGCCCACCCCGGGCCGCACCCACAGCCCACCCAGCGGACAGGTCCATCCCAGCAGGCAGGTGAGCCAGGCTCACCTAGAAGCCTAACTGGTCCCCTCGCTTGTGTCACTTCAGGGTATTGGTCTCTGATTAGGCTACTGTTGCTTGAGCAGGTCAAGAGAAAGGCAATACACCGGGTGGGTTGGGGTTTGGACTTCAGAGTGTGTATCCGGCCTGAACATTTGGCTTCACCACTTATTAACCAAGAAATATGGATCCAGTTTTGGTCTCTGAACCTCCCTTTCCCAGTCTGAAAAGAGAGGAAAATAGTAGGACCTGCCTCAGGGTGATTGTGAAGGCGTGAGGAGGTAATATAGGTGCTGAGCTTAGGAAAATGCTCTTCATAGATGGATGAAAGCTGAAGGGGAGTAGCAGGAGCAGGGACTGGATGAAAAGGCAGTGTGGTCCAGAGGCTCGGAGCACAGACTCTGGGTTTTGTCTGTCTGGGTTTGAATCTGGCTCTAACGGGGAGCTAGCACGCTCTCTGGTCCACCTCATTGAGCTGCCTCATTGATGAAGTGGGATCATGAGCAGCACCACAGACTGTGTGAGGATCCAGTAGGCAGTGGCATTAGAACCAGCCTGTTACACCGCACCATCCAAGCATTTGCTGCCATTCAGCATTCTCTCTCCAGCTGTGAGAAGAGAAGCCAGTGCCTGGCACAATGAATTACCTTTATAAGAATCACTAGAAAATATCTTATTTTGGTTCCCCGTGTTGCACATTACTTCAGAAAATATATCAGTTTCTTATTACAGAAAAGAAATATGTCAGACAGAGAAAGATAAATACCCTATGATTTTGTCCAGTCCCCAGGTGACATAAGCCTGACCCCTGGGATCTGCCCACTTCCTAGTTAAGCCCACCTAGCTACATACCTCCAAGTTTCACACACCCCCAGCTGCATTTGCATTTTCTACTGGAGTGAGGCTCTCCAACGTTAAATGATTTACACAAGCCGGCACTCTTGCTCTATATAGACAGAACCAGAGCAAGGTTAATGGAAGCAACACAAAGAAAATCGAGACCCAGTGGGGTCAGGGCATCCAAACCTCCCAAGCTAAAAGGGAGTGAAAAAGCTATATGGAGAAGGTTACAATTTACATGTGCTGGTCACTCGTTTAATTTCATTTTTGTCATCCATCCCTCTATGACATGCTGAGATTTATTTGCAACTGTGGGGATTAAACAAAACAGCAATATGGTACTGTGCCCAGATCTAAGCACACTTTGGGGTGATTATCTATTTCCATTACTTCCTCTGTTGGCCTATGACAGCCTCGAATGCAAATGCAATTTTTTTCCCTCAGAGCCCAGAACTACCTAGGTAGAGAGCTCCATAAAATCCCCATCCGTGAGGAAAGGATTCTTAACAACAGACAAACAAAGGTAGTACTTTTTTTATTTTTAAGAAATCAAGACCTTTTTTTTTTTTTTAACAACTAGAAGCCTGTATCTCCCACTCCCCTTCATGTCCATTCTCCACCTACCCCCTCTGACAACTTCCAGTTTGTTCTCTGTGTGCTTATGTCATCTGGGAAAGCCAGGAGGCCTCACAGAGGAGGCATCCCTTGAAGGACAGACTTGAAGCCTGGGGGTGCTTTGCCTGGTGGACATGGAGAATGAAGGGGGAGGTATTGAGGTGGAGGGTGAAGTTCCCTACAGAGAAGCTGCATGTACAAAGCAGAGTGAGAAAGCTTGGCATGTTCTACAGGCCACAAGAGGTTCAGCATTGCTGACCAAATCATGCTGGAGATAGAAAGATAACGAGAAGTGTAGGCAAAGGCCAAGGCCTTCGTTAACTTGGTTCAGCTGCCTTTTCTGTGAGCAATGGGAAGCCACTGAAGAATAAGAGAAATAAGAATGAGAGGCAAGAAGTTGACAAAGAAACTGTGGCTTTGAATTAGGTGAGTATGTGAACAGGGCAGATGCTGAAGGGTGGAAAGGAAGCAAGAACAGAGGGAAAACTGATTGGCCATGCATGAGGTGTGAGAGTAAAGTTAACAAGCTAAACTCTCCTTCAAGGTCCTGACTTAGGAAGCAGGGTGAAGGGCAATGCCATGCACAGGTGAAAGAAAACAGGAATGGGAACCTGTTTGGGGGGGAGTGATTTAAGTTTTAGTCACAGTGAGCTGGAAACGCCTATGGGTTCGTCAGGTGGAGATGTCCAATGGACACTTTCCTAATATGGGTGTGGAGCATCTGCCACCTGCAAACTTGGATTTCATCTGTGTCCTTCCCCATTTCCTCCTACCTTGTCCCCACTGGTTCTCATGGGGCCACGGATTCTGAAGAATGATGAGAGCTCCAGACCATATCCCCAGGAAAAAAATATGGACACATGCAGAAGAGACACCTGTTCTCTCCCTACACTTCCCCTTTACTCGACCACGAATCCATGACACTTCTGACACCAGAGGTGGGGGCTTTTACCCACACACCAAGCAATTCTGTGACACCATCTGGGTGTCTTAAAATTTAAGTCAATTCTGACACCATCTACCTGGTAGTAGCATCAGATTCCTCGGGTTAAGGGGACAGTCCCACCAGACTCCCCTACTCCCCATCCCTCCCCCAAACACACACAGACTTCAGATGCCAGTCACAAGTCCAGGCTGTCATCTGTGCTTGCCACCAACCTACAGGCTCTAAATCAGAGGTTTCCACAACCACCTCCACAGGTTCCATTAAGTTGCTATAAGCCTCACAGAACTCAGGGAATCAGTACTTACTATTTACCAGTTTACTGGGAGACGAGATGATAAAGGATACAGATGAACATGCAGATACCTTGTATGCCTGAAGGAGTGCAGAGCTACCATGTCCTACCCACAGACACTACTCTCCCTGTGTGTCCATTTGTTCACCAGCCTGGAAGCCTTCTGAACCCCGTATTATTGGGATTTTTATGGAGGCATGATTGTATGCATGATAGATCAATAACTCCATTTCCAGGACCCTGTCTGGAGAATGGGAGGTGGAGTTGAAAATTCCAGGCTTCTAATCATGGTCAGGTCTCTCTGGGGGCCAGGTCGCATCCAGGAGCTATCCAGGAGCCCACCCAGAGTCGCCTCAATAGAAGAAAAGAAGTTCTTAGTGCCCTTATCACTTGGGGATTTACACAGGTCTTTGAGAGTTCTGGGCCAAGAAGGAGAACAAAGCCCAACTCCATAGTTCTTAAAGAAGTCGCAGTATCACAGGATGCATGCAAAACGTTTGCACGATCTCAGGACATACTGTGATGGATCTTATCTGTGAAAACTGAGTCACACATTCGAGGCAGAGCAAAAGGAAGCCCTAGGGACACTCCAAGGGTAGAGGAAAGGGAACCCCAAAGGCAACCAAGAGGGAGTGGCTGAGAAAGGAGCCCCGACAGACTGGGTGGGCAAAGTGCAGGACAATGTGGCCAGGGTGGGTCAAGGTTCAAGATCACCAGAGCAAGGACTGCCAAGAGTTTATGAGCTTGCAAGGAGGAGTCGCTGGGGACACTGGAGCCAATTCTATAGTGTGATGAGGCACAAGGAACTAAGAAGTAACCTTCAGAGGAAGTGGATTGAATGAGGTCTGATGAGATCTGAGGTAATTATTAACAGATTGTCATTGAGCACCCTGCACACCATAGCTGCTTCCATCAGCCAAAAAATAACCAGTAATCAATATTTATCTCAGCAATTAGATTCTCTTAGGAAATGAAAGTCAGGGGGCACCTGGGTGGCTCAGTCAATTCTGCCTTTGGCTCAGATTATGATCTCAGGGTCCTGAGATCCAGTCTGGCATCGGAAACAGGTTCCCTGCTCAGGGGGGAGCCTGCTTCTCCCTCTGCCTGCTGCTTCCTCTGCTCAATTTCTCTCTCTCTCTCTCTCTCTCTCTCTCTCCCTCTCCCTAACAAATAAATAAATAAATAAATAATATCTTTTAAAAAGAGGGGGATTAAAATCAGGTTTAAAGTAGAAAATACTTTGAAAACAGATTAAGGAAACAGAGCAGAGAGTCAGGAGAAAAAAAATACAGAGAGATGCGATTACAGAGGGAATTATTGACTTAATATATGTGCATTCATGAGCATTTTTCCTTTAAAGACTAAACCCTGGGATGCCTGGGTGGCTCAGCAGTTGAGCACCTGCCTTCAGCTCAGGGCATGATCCTGGAGTCTCGGGATCGAGTCCCACATCAGGCTCCTTGCATGGAGCCTGCTTCTCCCTCCTCCTATGTCTCTGCCTCTCGCTCTTTCTGTGTCTCTCATGAATAAATAAAATCACTAAAAAGAAAAAAGGACTAACCTGAGTTATTTGCTTTCTTCTTCTATATGCAAAATCAGAAATTAATAAACATGCTGAGAGGGTCATGGCACTTAAGAGGCAATGTACAAGGAAGATATAATTTCTTCTTAGCAAAGGTAGTAGATATGCATTTGGTTTACAAACTAATTGAAGGAGAAAAAAATTTCTTGGCTTTAAGATAGACTTACATTTAAATAATCCACATCCACAGTGAGGCCGATCCACTGCACACATAGATGGCAAGGGTCATCACTGAAAGATTGACAATTTGGGGGTGGGGGAAGAGCCTTGTTGTGTAGAAGAGTGTGAAAACAGCCTTGTGTCTTACTTCTTGGAATTCAAACTTCCTGTGTATACATTACTAATATAAGGAAAGGCCCTTTTTTATGGGATAGCACTGAAGGAATCAAGTAAATGATCTGGGCATCGACACTGCTGGCCTTACCTCCACTCCTTGACTCCTTGCTCATGTCTCGTGGGGCACTCTACACAGAGGCCCACATGGAGGGAGTCTTAGGGCCTTCCCAGAACTTCTCTGATCAAGACTGCAAGATTTCTTTGTACTTGTATAATCCTGTGAATCCCTTGTTGATTAATTTATATTTACTTCTATGTTCTTCATTCTAAGAACAATAACAGCCAAACCTTCAATACACCTTAGCTCTGTGCTAAGCATTAGTCTATGAAACTCACACAGTCTTTATAACACACAAAAAAAAGAGAGCCTGGCTGAGTCACTGCCCAAGGTCATACAGCTAATAAGTAACAGAACTGGAGCAGGATGCAGGTAATCTGTTCTTAACCACTACCACCTCGTTCTTATCTATATGCTTACCACACAGAAAATGCAAGGGTAAAATAATAAACAATCATGTTATCACCAGTCAGAAGTGGCTACTAACATTTAATCCAATTCATACCAAGACATTTCTCTTTTGAAGAATCAAAACAGTACACACAATCAACCTTGTCAAGGATCCTTGGCCACTGGCCCACCCTTCCTCCTCATGCTTGCAATGATTGTCACAAACTAATTCATAGTCTTCTTATCTGATTTGTAGTGGTGCTGTGGGCATTTCCAGGTAATCCCCTTTACTGTCTCCTGACTGCTGTATGTCTCCTGTTTCAAACACTACACTGTCACCCCCTCACTCCAAAAATCCTGCACTTGTTACTGCACTTGAAATGCCATTATCCAACCAAAGACTGAGATGAAACTGAAGTACAATGATTAATAGGGCTCCATGTGGAGGAGAGGTTTTAATGCCCAGGAGGACTGTGTGCAAGAATATTCAGGGGTGAAGCAAGGAGTCCTTCTACAAGATGTTTAAAGAGTCTCTGTCCCAACGCTGCCCATCACAGATGCCCCCATCTCAGGCAACAGGGACTCCATTCAGGAGCTCAGGCAAAATCTTGGCATGATCTGTAGCTCTTTATTGAGAGCTGTATGGTCTAGCTCCAGTCCAACATCTCACAGATATTCTTATTACATCCTCACAAAACCTTAAGAGGTCTAGGAAACCGAGGCTAGGAGATGCTGCATAAACTGCTCAAGATCCCAACCCAGAAGTGGGGGAATTAAGAGTAGAAGTAGACAATCTCATTTCAGTGCTCTTGAGGAAAAAAAGAAAGAAAGAAACCAAAACATACACATGCAAAAAGAGAAGTGATAACTCATACATCATATTATCCCACATCAGAGGCTCATAATAGCTAGTGGCCCCACTTAAAAGAAATTTTGGGATACCAGGATGGCTCAGGGGGCCAAGCTTCAGACTCCTGATTTTGGCTCAGGTCATGATCTCATGGTCTCAGGATCATAGGATCGAGCCCCATGCTTTCCATGCTAAGCATGGAGCCTGCTTCAGATTCTCTCTCTTCCTCTCCCACTGCCCCTCCCCACTTACACACTCCCTCTCTCTAATAAAAATAAACTGAAGAAAAAAAAAGTAGACCCATTTTCATCAAAATTGACCTGATCTCCTTTTCCCACCCTTTCATGCTTCATGTGCCAGAATGTCACCTATGTGTAGACTTCAGCTCCATACCCTGTCCAGCACTACACCAACTACCCACCAAATAATTTAACACCAACCAATCATCCTTACTCAAGGGGTCTCCAAATCACACCATTTGATTCTTATAATTTCTCTTATATTTGCTGCTAATATAAAGTATACCTCCTCATCAGCTGGGCTATTTGGTTACCTTGAATGCAATTCCTACAAGACAACGTAAATGTTTACTTTTCCCCTGTACAAACTTTCACAGTAAGGAATTAATCCTGCTTAAGTGATGACAAATGAGAGGTTTCTTCCTAGAGTTTTCTTTTTTAAAACTCATTATGGACTCATGAAATTTGATATACTTGGTGTGTTTCCATTCCACTATAAACATTTTTCTTTTTGGTGTTAAATCACCTTGAGTTGGAGGCCTTTTGATGCCCTTTTCAGATACAAACTTTAGATACAAACTCAGTCAGGCTTAAAAACTTCCTTGTTTCCAGCACACATTTTAGGGATACCTGTCCGGTTCTTTCCAGGGGGACAGCATTTAGAAGCCAAGATCTGAGCCCTCCAAGCTTCTGTATAGCTCCTCTCTGCTGCCCCCAGGAAGAGTCCTGTGCCTGCAGGGAGATTCAACAGTGCAGGGACAGTCAGGCCCTTGGACTAGAGGCGGGCCAGCTAGAGGATTCAGAGGTTTGAGACAACCCACTGGGGAGCTGAGGACCAAGCAAGGTGAAAGAACCAGTCCAAGGTCAAGTGAATATTCTCCAATCCAGAACAGAGTCTGAAGGGTCTGGAACATTTGTGAGCAAGGATGTGAACAGAACAAGATAGTCGAGGCCCAGGCGTTTCTGCCCTGTTCTTCTACCAACAGAGAACAATGGTTAACAACATTTCAGTATGTGCAGTTCTCAGAAGAGGAAGCTGGGATTAGGATTTCTTTTTTTCTTTTACTCAAAAAAGTTTGAATGGAGTCGGGGTGCCTAGGTGGCTCAGTCAATTAAGCATCTGTCTTCAGCTTGGGTCATGATTCCAGTGTCCTGGGATCGAGTCCTGCATCAGGCACCCCGATCCATGGGGAGCTGCTTCTCCCTCACCCATTCCCCCTGCTTGTGACCTTTCTCTCTGTCAAATAAAGAGATGTTTAAAAAAAAAATCTTTAGGGCAGCCTGGGTGGCTCAGCGGTTTAGCACTGCCTTCAGCTCTGGGCCTGATCTTGGAGCCCCGGGATCGAGTCCCACATCAGGCTCCCTGCATGGAGTCTGCTTCTCCCTCTGCCTGTGTCTCTGCCTCTCTCTCTGTGTCTCATAAATAAATAAAATCTTTTAAAAAATCTTTTTAAAAATTTGCACAGAATGAATGAAGAAGTTACCTGGAATTTTTATAAGTTTTGCATCCTCCTAATGAATGGTAACAAAGCAAGTGATGACTAACACACTAAAGGTAGCAGAAAAACTCAGAAACTGAGGTTTTCTTGCCTTATTTTACATAGTTTTGAGAATTTAGAATTGTGAAGGTTACCAGGCATATGCAGAATATAATCCTTTCCTGCTGCACAGTAGAGTGAATAGAATAAAATACAAATATTGCCTAGTGTTCCCAAATAATGCTATAACTTCTAGATGTGCTCCCACCCAGTTTAAGAGCCCCAACACCATCTCAAGCTTTGATAATATGTGAAATTATAGCATAGTGATGGGTACGGCTGAAAATATAAGTGAGCTCAAGATCTCATTTAAACATTTACTTTTGCATTTAGAGCAAATGTTAGAACAATTGACAACATTTGGGGTACATGCTTAAGTTCTTTGAATTTAATGCCCCTGATTGAAATTTGATGTCACTGTTGGCATTCTGTAAATATGAGCCAGACTACTTGACCGACTAATGACAGATCTTACCATTTTATGGATGTGTTATATGAGAAGAAACCCCTATACCAAATATCTTAACCCCCAATCCATAACAGAATTTTTGATGTTGTTATTAATAAATCCATCCCAACTCTGAACTCAAATGATAAAATTTGTATGGAATCTGCATTTAACCACATAGGAGAAAATATGTGGAATAATACAAAGATTCAAAGATTTTAAATATATATATATAGGAGGAATTCTGGGAGTGGTGAAAAACAGGTCAGTAGCTGACCACGACAGGCAGCTCTTAGCTCCATCAGCTGGCTACAGCTCTGCGCCTCTACTTCCTCCAAGTGGGATATGAGTCCTTTGACTCAGAAGATACTCAGTGTTACATGACTGTCAAAACTGTTTCACAAGAGAACAGTGCAACAAGAGAGCCCTCGCCAGCCAGTGTGGGAAACCATTGCTCAACATCAGGTGAGGGCAGCCCGGTTGCAAGCCTTCCATTCCTCAACCTTGAAAGAACCTACCATACATACAAGTGCAAGGTACTCACCAAACTGCTTAGCAGGCATCAGAGCAATGTCCACACCATCCTGCACATCACAGGCCACTGAATGTCTCACAACAGAGCTCTGAGGCCAGCATGGCCCCCTCCACTACACATGGATCCAACAGGAGGACAGCCATGTGGCTGACAGCAGCTCCCACTCTTAAGAAGCATAGACTTCGCTGACCGTGTCAGGGAAAAGGGAGGCAAGGTTTTGGGATCTCCTGTTCATCCATCATCTGCATGGCTTAGCTCATGAAGACCAAGTAGTCTGCCTGAAGGAGGCCTTACATTACCTCAAGCAGAAGAGTATGATCTCATCCAACTTTGGCCTCATGCACCAGGTCCTGCAGGATGAATCTGGATCCTGCCTTCCAGAGCGACTGTGATTTTCTTTTTAACTCATGTGCATTTCATACCTGTGCCATAGTAAAGATTCACTCTGTTCCCCTACTTTGGAGGGCAGGGGAGGGGGGATAGTGAGCAGTCACCAGGCTTATGGATGAACTTCAGACCTACCTCCAGGGTAGTAGGTTCTCGAGTCTGAAGGAAGGTCAGGCTGTTATGAGAAGACAGTGAGTACTGACTCCAGCACTTCCAGAAGCCCTGCCTTCTGGACTACCTAGTACCTGCACCTCAGATTTCACATTTAATTTTGAGTATAAGGTAAAAAATATAAGGAATAACAGGGGAGAAGGAAGCTGCTAGATCAGGATAAAAGCCAGTCAGAAACCCAATTCATCTTGTCGGAAGCACAATTTCCATCTTAGTTTTTAATGTTGACAGCCTCAGTGTCTGTCTCTGTTGCTTTAGGATATATGTTGATCACTATCCAAGATAGTTAACCCTAGAGGATTTGTAGGGACACCATATATATGCTGATTTGAGCCCTCAAAATTTTTGAGGTTCCCTCTTGAGTCCAACAGAGACAGTTGGTTGAAGGAAGTATCCAGACATTGACATTCTGAGTTTCCTTTTCCCTATAGGTTCTTCCCTGACCCTGATCTTTGGCATGATTCTTACTCTTGAACATTTCTCCTTGCACAGCTCCTTAAAGACACTCTTGTGTCATTTGGGAAACGTTCTTCAGACCATATATCAAAAATCATCCCTTTGTGGAACCTACTGTATATTCTGGATCAGTGGTGTTGAAAACAGAAATGACTGGTTTCCCCAGCTTGTGGTGCTTATGTGCTTGCCCCATCTTGTGACTCACTTGTGTGCTTTCCTGCCCTGGGGGTTGTCTTTGAGCGATTGACTTCTGTCATTTGCAGATTTCACAATGGGGTACTGTATTTTTGTCTGTAGGTTATTTCTCCAGAGGAAAAGGCAGTAATTTCCTAAAATCTGTATGAATGTGAAGAAAAGCATTATTATTGGTTCTTGTTTTCTACAGTGCAAAATAAAATAGTTCAAGGGGAATTATATATATAAATTAACCATTTCGTTATTACAAACATAACTGGCAGAAGCTAAATTTATAAGTTCACATATGTGAATCATTCATAAAACATCTCTTTTTATAACTTTCTATTCTGAGATCATCTGAAACTTATAGAAATGTTGCAAGAATAACATAAACCCCTAGAACTTAATCAGATTCACCACTAACACATTGCCTCATTTCCTTTTTTTAATTTTCTCTCATACTTATGTATATTTATCATTTGCTTTTTTCCCTAAGCCATTCAGGAATAAATTACAGACATCATACTCCTCTAATTCTAAGTATCCAATGTCTACCTAAGGACTTTCTCTTATATAACATGGCATAGTTATGAAGATGAAGAAATTTAACATTGATATATTGCTATGTCCAAAATTTGGTCAATGTGTCCCTATATTGTCCTTTATAACAAACATTGCCCCTTAGTCCAGGATCCACTCCAGGATCACCCTTTATCTTGGGTATCATATCATCTATAATGGTCTCTCTGCCTGCACTGCCTCCCACGACCGTAACAATTTGGAAGAACACAGGCCATTTTAGTTTGTAAAATATCCTTTGATTGGTTCTAATGTCCTTATTGTTAGATTTGAGTCACGCATTTGGGGCAGGAATCCCTCGGAAGTGATCTGTCCTCCTCTGTGCATCATATCAGGAGGCACATGATGTTGCTTTGTCCCATGCTTGGTGATTATTTGGTTAAGAATGCATCTTTCAGGTCTCACAATTATAAAGTTTCAACTTTATAAATGAGCTCTTCTCATCAAAATTTTCATCTACGTTTAGCACCTGTTCAAGATTCTTGCCATGACAGTTATGAAGTGATGTAGAAAATATATTTGGGTGTTCCCTTTTCCAGAAATTGCAATTTTTTTTCCCCAGTAACAGCCCTATTTTAGCTGACCATCTAAAACCACCCACTGTTCCCTCATGAACTATGTCCTGGTTTCTCATCCATGATAAAGGACAATGAGTGTTTTCCACAGTAGAATGACCAGCACTGTGGTAACTTAGGAAATAATGCCTAAGTGTTCAGACCTTGGGCCAGGTCCATGGACCCTGAAATCGCATAAGATCCACTCACCTGATCATGTCAGAAGAACGCAGCTGACACTATTGTTAACCACTTTTATGGGTAAGAACTGAGGAGAGTTTATATGCAGACCCAGCCCAGCATGATGCTTTTCTGCAGACCACTTTTTTCTCTAAACTAACAAAATGAAGGGGAAGGTTTTTACCTCTGGGAATCTCATATTCTCAGACTCAGGAACAGGTTTCCTCAAAAGCCTTTGTTCCTCCACAAGGATTACGTTGGTATTACCATAACCCAGGCCAAAATCAATTTTTTTTATCACTCCCCACTCCCTTAGTTAACCTTATTTAAGGGACGTGTGATGGTACCTACCTAGCCTACCAGACACTGAGCACTAGGAGTCCACTCTGGGCTGGCATGTTTCCCTCAGAATCTTGAGTATGCACATTCTCACTACCTAATGCCAGCCACTGTTCACACAGTATTTCATTTAACCCCCACAGCAGGCCTATTCTAAGTAAGAGAGGTGCCACTATACACCTCATTTTACTGGAATGTAGGGACTTCCATTTTCTTCCTTTGATCAATGGACAAGCTATTCAGCCTCGAGCCTACTCTGTTCTAGAGCACAGAAGAGAAAGCAGAGACTAAGATGGATACAGCTTAGATGGAGATAGCTTGCAGCCCAAATGTTCATTTCTGGTGGAAACAATAAGTCAAGCCATTACTTGGGCCTTCTTACAAATCACCTCAACTAAGCATTGGCACATTTTTTGAGGATTTCAAAATACACAGGTGGATGAGACTCTGCTGTCGAGCCCATCATTTTTCCATTTTATTCACTTTTTTGCATTTAGCTTGGGGATGGTTTGCTTTCTCAACTGATAGAATGAGTGCTTCTGGGTATTAACTCAGTTGTGCTTCCTCTGGACTGTATTTCTCCCCAGAACATAGAGCTCTTGATATGACCATCAAGAGGCATGGGCCCAATTTAGACTTTGCCACTTATTCATTATGTTCTGGGAAAAATCAGTGTGTCTCTCTGAGCCTCCAGTATTTCCTCTGTGAAACAGAGAGTGTAATACTTCATTTGCAAAGTTACGAAGATAAAATGGAAACAACATAAATACTTAAAAGGCACATGGCAGTGCTCACAGATGCTAGTTCTCTCTCTTTCTTTATTGGTCATCCCTTGAGCCACAATCATCCTTCCCAGGATTCTAACTAAAGTGGTGCAGACAGACAGAGGCACCTGGCTGGCTCAGTGACTGACTCAGGGGGTCCTAGTATCAAACCCCAAGTCAGGCTCCCTGCTCAGTGGGGAACCTGCTTCTCCCTCTCCTTCTGCTTGTCCCCCCCCCCCCCATTTGTGCACTCTCTCTCATAAATAAATAAATAAATAAATAAATAAATAAATAAATAAATAAAGTGATACAGTCTGCCAAACAATCTTAAATCACAGTTAAGTATTCCTCAGGCCAAAAATCCACTGACCTATCTTTGACTATAGGAAGTATTGTGGCTAGCTATCCTTAGCACAGCAGGAATGTTGAAAAGCAAAAAGTTTTCTTGTTTGAAAACATCCCAAAGTATTTATTTCAACTACATGTTATTGTGGGGTTTTTTTTTCTTCCACTCTTGAATATCTGAATAGAGTTGGTTAATGAGATTAAGCTTTGTTAGCATCCCAGGATTACATTTTTGGTTTATTAAACTACAAGATGTATAAGCAAATGTCACTCTGTAATACGTGATGAGTCCCTTAGGGGAAAACAGCAGGGAGCAGATAAAACTCATGTTATAACACATTGTTCTTAATGTGGGACAAGTGTTACACATATTTTGAAAATTCATTTGACTCCTTCTGGAAACACTCTCACCAAAAAAGAAAGAGTAACCTTACTCTAGAATCACTCACAAGGCAAGATGTATTGTCATATATTTCATTTTCTTTGCTTTCGTATTTTTAATAAACTTTGAAGTACTTGCATTTTTTCCATTTGTTTTTCTTTGATGAGCTTGTACATGCAGTCTTCATAAAGCCAATTCTTGGGGTATGGAATGTAGAAATTATTTGATTAAAAACACCAGTGACTGGCCACACAACGGTTTATTTTTTTTAATTAATTATTTATTTATTCATGAGAGCCACAGAGAGAGAGAAACAGAGACATAGGCAGATGGAGAAGCAGGATCCTCGCAGGAAGCTGATGCAGGACTCGATCTGGGGAACAGGAATCATGCCCTGAGCTGAAGGCAGACTCTCAACCAGTGAGCCACTGAGAATCCCCACACAATGGTTTCAAGTTTAAAATTGAGTTTGAGGAACACGGCAATGAAAATAGCTCAGACTCAGAGTTAAGGGACCGTTCCTCTGGCCCGGGCACCAGCTATTCCTTACAGATAAGATTCTACATGGCCGAGGAAGGATTTAAAATACAGTCTTGTAAAGTTCAAAGGGTCCTTCACCTCATTTTCTGATCACAATTTCTATTTCCAAATTGGTCAAAATGAACCATAGATCTACAAAGCTATCAATCATTTTAACCAATGTTGCAAAGAAAATCTGAATTTCATTAGTTTTTAAAGCTTTTAGCAACAGGTTTGAAAGAGATACGTTTTAAGTTAAAACTTCTCTATGATTGACAATCACTTTTGCATTTTAGCACATTGTTGTACATATAATTTTTTCTTTTTTTTTTTTTTTTAAAGATTTATTTATTTATTCAGTCAGAGAGAGCAAGAGAGAGCCAGAGACACAGGCAGAGGGAGAAGCAGGCTCCATGCAGGAAGCCTGATGTGGGACTCCATCCCAGGTCTCCAGGATCACACCCCGGGCTGCAGGCGGCGCTAAACCGCTGCGCCACCAGGGCTGCCCCATATAATTTTTTCTAATTAGCTCTCCATTTTTCCTTTTCACTGGTGTAGGTGGAGCATAGAAGAGGCAAGTATGTGTTTTCCATTAACACTATAGTGTTCTTGTTTGCACAGTGATATATTCTCAAAAATGTTTGTACTCTTTTCAAACTGAAGTTTGAAAACAGCCTGGGGGCAAAGAAAACACTGGGTTGTATGTTATAAAAATTTCTTATAAGAGTATCTGCAGGAGTGTCAAGCACGTCAGTCAAGCTACCTGTGCTCATAACCACATATATCAGAATAAAATTTGAGTTTTGTTTTGTTGTTCCCTCCAGAGAGTAAGATGCTACCTAAGCTCTAACTAGATTGAATCATGAGCTCATGGTGGTTTTGATATCTGGTTGTAGCAGCTGGTTTCTTCCAACAAATTTACAATGAAAGTTCCCCATATGATCTGCTTTCTGTTTATCTCACCTTTCTCAATCACTTCCAATTGGACTTTTAGCATCTGGTAACATGGTGCCTACTTATGATGGCATATCACAATTATGGGGAAGAACTGATCAAAATTCCCAAGTCTCCATTACTCAGTGAGAATCAATAAAGAGCATGCCCATAAAGCAAGCTCTGATGGTGTTGAAACATGGTGAGGACTTGGAACAGGGGTGTGTACAGGAGCACACAGTGAGAAGTCAGAGATCACCCTTCCCACACCGCCAATACAGTGGGGCTTTGGGGAGAGACTGGATTGACAATCTAGTGGGAGTGCTAAGCCTTCCCGTGTAAGCACATGTTACCTGCTCAGCCAGAGGTGTACCTGGCCTCAGGGAGAAAATTGTCCCTAAAATGCATGCAAACTACTGTTTAGAGATCATCGTGTTTTTTTTTTCTTTTTTTCTAACATCTTAAGATAAGTATTATCATATCACAACAAATTTAATATGTGCCCAGCACCAGTCTATTTTTAGTTGTACATCTTGTCATCTCAATTATATACTGTAAAATGACAACTATTATCCCAATTTTATAGATGAACTATTGAGCACAGAATTTGGTACCTTGTCCAAATTCACAAGGTTAGTCAGTCAATGATCAGCACACATTTTCCATAAAGAGCCAGGTAGTGAATATTTTAGACTTTTAGCCATCAGTCTGTGATCCCTTTCAAGCTACTGTGGAGCCATCAGCAGCCGTAAATGATACATAGTGCATGGGTAAGTTGGTGTCCCAACAAAATTTTATTTATGGACACTGAAATTTCAACTTCATATTCTTTGCTTGTGTCATAAAATACTTGTACCTTTGATTTTTTTTCCAACCATTTAAAAACCTAAAATCTCACACAATGAGATGAGCACTGAGTGTTATACTATTTGTTGGCAAATTGAATTTAAATAATTTTTTTAAAAAATAAAAAAAAATAAAAATTACAGAAAGTAAAACAAAATAAATTAATTAAAATACATAAAAATCTAAAACTATTCCAAGCTTTTAGATTGTATGTATAAAAATAAGCACCTTGGAGCACCTGGGTGGATCCGTTGCTCAAGCAAACAACTCTTGGTTTTGGCTCAGGTCTATTTCATGAGATCCTGCCTGCATGGGGGTGGGGAGAGTGGGTGTCTGTACTCAGCAGGGGGTCTGTTTGAGATTACCCCTCTACACCTTCCCCCTTCCCACATGTGCCTGCTATCTCTCTATCTCTCTTTAAATCTCTCTGAAATAAATAAATGAATCTTTAAAAAAAAAAAAAAAGCAACTGGCTGAGTTTAGCTCTTCAGCTATAGTTTGCTGCAGGAAGTGGTAGAGACAGAATTTAAACCCAGAATTTAATCTCATCCAGGCAATGTGGATTAAGAACTCACTAATCATTATAGTAAATCATGATAGAAATTGCAGCAAAGTATGAAACAGAAAATAAGAACCACCCATAATACCTCAACCCAGAAATAACCATTAATAATATTTGATATTTTCTACCATTCTTTTCTTTCATTCTGTATGCAGTATATCGTTCATTAATTCTAGCTTTTCACTTCTTGCAAGCATTTTTCACATTTCCAAAAAGGCCCACAATTGCCACTCATTTTAAAGGTACTAAGGGAAACTGCCATTTTTGAAAGAATTGTATAGCTAATAATTTCCTAAAATAGAGAATCTTTTTATTAAATGAGCAGTTGGTCACATTCCATTTATCTGCTGCATATTTGCATTTCTAGGAAGTAGATTTTGAAAAGCAATCCAATCTGTGGACAGGGATGTAGTCAAAAGGCTTTGGAATCATCTAGACATGAGGTTGGCCTCTCACCATCCCTTAATTAGCCAACAACCCTGAGCAAATCATAACTTTACCACACCTGGTTTTGCTTGTACTGAACCCAAGACCACTGTAAAAGTGTAGACCTGGCACAGAATATTGGCAATAGATAAAAACCAGTCCTTAAGGTCTTTCCCCATCCCCCAAGATTCCTAGTCCCCAGCACCACCCACAGGAAATAGATTATTTCACTCATCACTCTTGTGAAAGCATCCTTTTCTGTCCTGTTCACTGAAAATGTTTTCCAGAGTAAAAACAGCCCAAGCTTAATGAGGTGGGTGGACCTGAACTGGAAGGGTTTCCTTCCCTTAAAACCACTCCTTCCACCTACTCCGCCCAACAGATTCTTCAGTTTCCAGTGCAAGCCTTGCCCAGGTGCCATAAACAGCAGGTAGCAGCCTGACATCAGCAGAGGCTGTGATCCCTTTCAAGCTACTGAGGAACCTCTAGACCAGATCTGAAAAGAATTCGGAGCCCAGCCAATTCCATGAGCAGCAGAGACTTTGTGGAGCTGACGGGTATGACAACCCCCAGAGCCAAGGGCTGCAGCAACACTGGCTTCCAGGTGAGCAGACAGGCGTGTTGCCTTGTGTTTAAGACCACGTCAATGGGAATAAGGCTCTTTTCTTACCACCTTGGCAGGTTTCTGAACAAAGCAGTGGGATTACTGGAATGCAATAAGATTTTCTCATAAAACTTTTTCTAAAATATTGTATTTTGCTTCTTGAGTTGTTCCTGTTGACAAACCTGAAAAGTCTCTTTTAATTGAACTTGTTTGCATCGCTGACTTGCCCTGTCACTTAGGAACAAGACTTTCTTCTCTGGCTTTTGTTTTGAGTTCACAGGCCCTGCCAGCATTTTCCAAAGAGCTAGTAAAATGGAGAGAATGGGGTGAGTCCAGCTCCTGAATGTAAGGAGCACACTTGAGGCTTTCTTTCTTTATACCAGGTCCCAAAGCCCCTGTCTGACAGTGGCCTAGGTGCCCCCCTCTCCAGTGCAGCCAGGTTATGCAAACTAGTCTCATGTCATCAATCAAAACTCACTGAGTGATTAATGCCACTTACCTCTGGGCTGGGTGCTGCAGAGACCCGGAAGGAGCCCTGTTACAGGGAAATGCCAGGTGTTCTGACTGGCACTGAGATGGGGGTTTTCAGAGATATCCCGGGCTGTGGTCCCTTCCCTAAGCTAGCATGGGAGTCACACTAATGGGGGTCAGCAACCTCCTGGGATTCATGGTTACCAAAGAAAGCAATACAAACTTTTAGGCACTGGCAAAGAAAGGAACAAGGAAGGTAAAAGGGCTTTAGCACACGTCCTAAGTCTTCTACCCACAAGTTACTGTCCCTTCCCTGAGTTTCAGTTCAGCTGCCTGTAAAGTAGTCACAGTGATCTTCTCTCAAGGTTAGTAGTGTAAGGGAAGAAAAGTTTTGTCCTCTTCCCTCTTAGATTCAGCACCTGAGGTCTGTGAATTAAACTGAGAAATGGCAGATTAAACAGAGAAAGGTAATAAAGTTTATTAATATTTTAATGTTAGGGGGATCCCTGGGTGGCGCAGCGGTTTGGTGCCTGCCTTTGGCCCAGGGCGCAATCGTGGAGACCCGGGATCGAATCCCACGTCGGGCTCCCGGTGCATGGAACCTGCTTCTCCCTCTGCCTATGTCTCTGCCTCTCTCTCTCTCTCTCTGTGACTATCATAAATAAATAAAAATTAAAAATATATATTTTAATGTTAGGTTCATGTAGCTTCATAGAAAAGAAATAAAAAATTCAAAGAACCTCAACAACTCAGGGGCTTATATACCATTTTAACAAAGGAAAAAGAATTGTGGAAAAGTGATTAGACAAAAGAGAAAGAGAGAGAAAGAGGTTAAGGGCCAAGAGATTGTGGGAAGTGACTAGGAAATATTGGGGTAGCTAATGGAAGATAAGGTTTAATATGAGGTTTATGCAATCTTAACTCTATTACCAGTGATTAGGAGTATTCTCCTCTCACTGATGGAAGAGAGGACAGCTGCACAAGGGAAATTCATGCCCTGCTCTCAGAAAAAGGGAGGAAGACTGAAGAGAGTTTTCTGTGTCTGCTTTTCCTTAATTGCTTACAGCTCAAAATTACTCTTAGCCAAAATGGCATCTTTTGGCGGTGGTATATCCTAACTCCCTTCATAGGAGTTAAATGAGAAAAAGCATAAAGCAGAGGTTCTTTACGGTTCAAGAGAATGGAAGAAACAGAATGGCATAGAATTAAAGTCAGGATGAAGCAGGACCCCCCCCTTTTTCTGCAGTGGAAGGGGGCCCATATCACCAGTAGTTGGCATCCCAGTCAGTGAGGAGGACACAAATCCATCAAAGATAGCCCTGGTTTCTATGCTTCATTCTCTTCTATCAAACATAGCAGTTCCAGGTATCAAACTCAGGAGAATTCCACACATCAACACCCACAAACTGTGACCAGGTTATTTCTTCCAACGCTTGCGGTTTGACAAGACACATGTTTACTCAGCAAAATCATTAACTTCCCCCCTTATTTAAGACCACTGCTGGAAAGGGATACCAAGGCAAGAAGGGATAAGACACTATTCTTGCCCTCCAGGAGCAAAGCAAGCAGAAACCAATATGCAATTGTAACATGATGTAAAAATAAACAAAAAACGATGTCAGAAGTTGGCAGAGAGTATATTGCCCATACAGATGCAGGTGAGCCGGGCTGACCAGGAAGCCTCTCAGGGTGAAAGAAGGGGCAGGGATTTCCCAGTTGAACAGGGAGAGCTGTCAGCAGAGCACTGCAAGCAAAGAGAACTTCCCGAAAGAGGGTATGTGCTTGGGATAGAGAAGATGAGGTACTGGAGCTGGAGAGTAGGCAAGCTGGCCCCAGATCATGTGGACTCAACGCATGCTAGCACATTGGGGACGAATCAACCAGAATTTGACTATCCAATTGTTAAAGTACTCTACTAGCCCTGTCGAGGGTGGACAAAATGGAAAGAGATTTGTGTGTGGTTGTGATGCCACTTAGAAGGGTAGCATGATAATCATGGTGCAAACCAGCACGGGGCAGAAGTACCAATACTGGTTGGAGGCCCTCTCAGCGTGGAACTAGCGTTGAGTCAGGGTGAGGTAAGAGTTGCTCTGGCTGTGAATATTCCCGTTCTCTCCTCTGAAAGGTAGGATAATGATAGTATATCTTGGGGTTGAGAGAATTAAGTGAATTAATATATGTTAGGGGGAGAAAGTATTTGTTTTTAAAAACTGTGCTGTCTTAGTTCGTTCAGGCTGGTATAAACACCATAAAGTGGGTGGCTTATAAATAAAAATTTATTTCCCATGGTTCTGGCGACTGAAAGTGCAAGACTGTAGCACCAACAGACTCGGGATCTGGTGAAGACACACTTCCTCATGGACAGCCATCTACTTATTGTGTCCTCAAGGGCAGAAGGTGCAAGGGGATCTCTGGAGTCTCTTTTATAAGGGCACTGATCCCATTGCTGAGGGCTCTACCCTCATAGCCTAATCACCTCAAAGTCCTCACCACCTAAATCTGTCACGTTAGTATTAGATTTTCCAGCAGGAATTTTGTGAGGATAGCAGGGACACCTTCAGACCTTAGCAGGTACCTAGCTAGCACTCAGAGTGAACATAATAATAGTATCTCTTGGTGCTGGGGCAGGTTAAAGAGAGTGACTAGCCAACATATCTGGCTTGAGAGCAGAACTTAGAAGTGATTCCCTTTATAGAAACAGGAAATCCAGAGGGATGATTAGAACAAGGACAACCATGAATTCATTTTGAGGCCTGCTGGATGAAATTAGGGTGATTCCTCACCCCTAGATGAAGATGGGGAGGAGGCAGGAAACTGCAGGCATACATGCACCTGGAGGCTAGAAGGGGCCATCATGCATTTGGGGGCTGTTAGCACACTGATGATCCAGTGGCATGAATGAGACCGGCTTATAAGAGAAACCTAGGAAGCCCCAGTGTTTATGGAGCTGGGAGGTTGGAGCAATCAAAGGATCTTCATCCTCAGGGAGAGAATGAGGAGCAGCACCAGGAGAGGGGAGAGTCTGGGGAAGCCAAGGGAAAAGAGAACTACATGAGCAGCAGCAAAGACAAATTCACTGGATTTGCCAACCAAGAAGTCACCAGTGACCAGGAGTGGGGGAGGAGGACAGGTGGTGTTATGAGCGGGAGCTGTGAAGGGGAGCAAATGAGGGAAGAGAGGACGTTCTTTCCCCTGGCAGAGCAGAGCGGGGAAGAGAGACAGACTCAGGGGAGGCAGGATTGAGACTATAGACAGGAGGCTTTTTAACTCAAAAAAAAATTTTTTTAAGGATTTTATTTATTTCTTCACAAGAGACACAAAGGGAGGCAGAGGCATTGGTAGAGGGAGAAACAGGCTCCCTGCCAGGAGCCCAATACAGGACTTGATCCCAGGACTCCGGGATCACGATCTGAGCCAAACAAAGGCAGATGCTCAACCACTGAGCATCCCCCCAAAAAAATTTCATTGTGAAATATAACATGCAAAAAAAACCACACTTATTATAAAGTGCCATCCACGTCAAGAAACAGGACATTGCATCCCTCAGCTAGGACACCCCAATTCTGTACATCTGTCACAACTGCCACCTCCACTGGGGATGACAATGATCCTAACTTTATAGGAATTACTTCCCTGCTTTGCTTTATGTCTTATCTTATAATTATGAATCCCCTAGCACTGCTTTTGCCTATTTTTAAATTTTATATAAACAGAAAATTACAAGAAAATATTTGCTTATTTTAAAACATTTATATGGAATTGGGCAAGATGAATCATTTTGTGTCTGACTTCTTTTGCTCAGTTTTGGATTCCTGAGACTCAGCCATGGTATTGTGTGTAACTGGAGTTCATCCCATTTCATTGATATACAGTATTCTCCATAAACATTACACAATTTATCTCTTTTACTGTTGGTGGACATTTATGTCATTAAGCTTGGAGCTTTTAGGAGCTTCTACAAGCAAACACAGCTCTAAACACTCTCAGACATGTCCCCTGATGCGTATGTAACAGACTTGTTTGGCATTATATTTAGGAGTAGAATCGCTAGGTCATTGGGAATGCATCTATATTTTCAACTTTAGCGACTCTGGCAACCTGGTTTCTCAAGTGGTTTTACTAATACACACTTCCATCCAGGGAGTGTGAGTTCTTTTTATTGCAGAGCCTCACCAATATTTATCTGGCTTTTTAACTGCAATGTTTCTGGTAGATGTATAGTAAGTAGTGCAACACTTTGGTTTCATTTTACTTTTCCCTTGTTATTGGCCACTAGATACCAACTTTATGGAATGCTTGCTCAAGTCTCTCACCTGTTTTCTCTACTGGATTTTGTCTCTTTTCCTACTGATGTGAAGGAGTTCTTTTTATGTTCCAAAGACAAGCCCTTTTTCAGTTATATGGTTTCCAAATGACTTCTATACTTCTTAAGTTGTCTTTCACCCTTTAATATTTGGATGCACAAAAGTTAATTACATTGTGGTCCCAATTATTTATTAAGTGTTTCTGTTTTATATATCCTGTTTAAGACATCTTTTTCTGTCTCACAAGATCATAAAATACCCCCCCATATTTTCCAAAAACTTGTTGCTGACTTCCACATTGAGGACTCTGGTCCTCCTGAAATTAGATCTTATGAATAAACAAGGTGGGAATCAAGTTTTTGTTTTTCTACACAGGCATCCAATTATTTCAGCATCACTTAAAAAACAATATTTTCCCCACGTGACTAGTATCACATTTATCAAGTGTCCATATTTAGGGTATGTCTTTTTAGAATAGGGCAACTAAAAGATTTTCCCAAACTGAAAGCAGGGGGAAGGATCCAGAGGAGACAGAGAATGGAAAATTGACAGCAAGAGAGGTCAGGATTTCTAACGGTGAAAATTGAGGCAATTTTTGAAAGAATACTCTTACTAAAGGGTGTTCTGTAGAAATACAGGTGAGGTTTCATCCTGCCTATGAGTCATTGATTTTAGGACCTGTGGCCCTCAGAGCCACACAGCCCATGCTCACTCAGATGTCAGCTGCGTGGTACCCACTTACAAGAGTCTCAACACGGAACTGGGTGGGAAATGTGACTCTGCACACACACACACACACACACACACACACACACACATACACAGATTGACCTACTCCTTGAATAGTCTGGCGAGTTAGTTGAATTTGAAGAGTTTGTTAAATTATGGGGAAATTTTGGGAGGTCATCTAAGTGCAAGAATGTTTGACACAGATAATTTGAATAGAGAAGTTCAAATTATCTGTGGTTGGGAGTAATCATGCAAAGTAAGGAGGAAGAGCTTTATTTCTCTCTAATCCTCTGAGGGAGGTCCACATGAATCACACCAGGTGGTTGAGTAGGTTTCCACTAACTCAGAACAAGCTTGGCCAGAACTATTGAGGTACTTTTCAGCCCACAGGTGAATTAAAACACAGAAAACACATGACAGTAATTGCCTTTGTGAAGGACGTTTTAAAAACTTCTCTCTCCTTTCCTCAAATCAGATCATACTTAATTTATTTCTAACAACCTAGATGGCTAGAACCCAAGGCATTTCCATGATGCCTCAGTGGGGAAGGATTTAGTGATCTAGTTTTGCCCTTTACTCCAGTCTCTCACTTTACTTGTGGGTTTTTTTTTTTCACATCTCTTAATTTAAAATGAAGATAGTGGCGCCTACTGACCCATGCAGATAGAGCAGGTGAGAGCAAAGAAACCGACAAGTGACATTTCCAGGAGGCACCAAAATTAGGCTTCCTGTTGACCCACATGGCTACTTCCTCATTCCCCTGCAGAGCATGAGATCTCGAGGTCAGAGTAGAGGGAAGAAAGAAGTAGATGGGGAAGAATTTTAAAAGCACAGCTGGAAAAAGAGGTGGTCTGTAATGTTCCAAGAACTGACTATATGGCATGTGACTTTGACTTTGGTTAGAGATAACAAAGAGCCTCTTCTTAAGGAGGAAATGGAGAGGGAAGAAAGGGATGAGCTTTTGAGAAAAAGCCACACTGGGGTGTGGTGGTGGGTTAACCACAGATGCTAAGGTTAAAAGTCACATACTGAATCATTGTGAGGAGGGCAAAACATAGGTTCTTTGGGTGAAGAGTTGAGACTTCAAAGCCAGAATGCCAGCCTACCATTAAGGCAAGTTACCTAACCCCCAAATCTGTTTCCCCATCCAAAAACCAGGTCCTAATACCCTACATCATAAGACTAGGGGGGATAGTGGAAAGCTCTAGCACCTAACAAATGCTCAAGTATCAGCAACTATTAGCTAAACCATTTAGTTGGGGATGCTATTTTGGGTGCAAAGGCCAAACCAAAGTTTGAAATCCAGGTGTGAATTCTGTGTATCTACAATAAGAAACTATGGAAGATGCTAAGAGGCAACTTGGAATTATTTTAATGTCAGCCAAATGTAAACCTCAAGTCCCTTGGGTCCCTGCCAGACTGAGAGACCTTGGCTCTCAGCATCTGTGTCTCTTTAAAAGGACTTTATAAAGTTATTTTTATTTTTTTAAAGATTTTATTTATTTAATCATGAGAGACAGAGAGAGAGGGAGAGACACAGGCAGAGGGAGAAGCAGGCTCTACACAGGGAGCCGATGTGAGACTCGATCCCGGATCCCAGGATCATGCCCTGAGCCAAAGCCAGATGCTCAACTGCTGAGCCACCCAGGCATCCCTACAAAGTTATTTTTAAATAACTTTTGGTTTATTCTGATCCATTTCTTATAAGTCAAATGCATCTCTAAAAAAAATTTTTAGGCTCTAAATTTATTCACTGTGTTTCTAATTAATTTACATTCATTTAGTCAGTGCTCTTTGGAATGATGTGCTTGATAACCAAAGTGATTTTAGGATTAGCCAAAAAGCAACGTTCTTCCTAATGTAAGCAAATTCAAATGCTTATGGCACACTGATGTATTCTCATTAATGCCTCACTATCGAATGTTCTGACTTGAGATAGCCTGATTCAGGATAAGACTAATACTTAGGAAGTGACCATGATTTCCCAAAATTGAACAAGAGTAAGGCAGGCCCATGAAACCAAGATTTCATCCTGGAGGTGATTCAGGCTTTGGCATCAAATGCATTTTCATAAAAAAAGAGATCTATTATCATCCTTGATCCCTTTAGACAGACTGGAGATTTACCTACTAAAAACCAATCAGAGAGGGAATAAGAAGAATTTTTTTTTTCAATTGATGGCTTAAAAGGGATTATACCCTTGTTCATTTTTTCCTCAACTGTCAGAAGATGTTTGCTGTTAAGAACATTTCTGTTTCAATTTTAAAAACATATTATAAGCAACTAAATGCCAACAAATCAGGCAATCTGGAAGAAATGGATACACTCCTGGAAATCTACAAATTACCAAAACTGAAACAGCAAGAAATAGAAAATGTGAACAGGCCAATAACCAGCAAGGAAATTGAAGAAGTCATCACAATCCTCCAAGACACAAAGGTCCAGGGCCGGATGGCTTCCCAGGGGAACTCTAAAAAACATTTAAAGCAGAAATAATACCTATTCTACTAAAGCTGTTTCAAAGGATAGAAAGGGAGGGAATACTTCCAACTCATCTTATGAGGCCAGCATTATCTTGATCCCAAAACCAGACAAAGACCCCAACAAAAAGGAGAATTACAGACCAATATCCCTGATGAACATGGATGCAAAAATTCTCACCAAGATACTAGCCAATAGGATCCAACAGTACATTAAGAGGATTATTCAATGTGACCATGTGGAATTTATCCCTGGGATGCAAGGCTGGTTCAACATTTGTAAAACGATCAACCTGTTACATCACATCAATAAGAGAAAAGACAAAGAACCATATGATCCTCTCAGATGCAGAGAAAGCATTTGACAAAATTCAGCATCCATTCCTGATTAAAACTCTTCACAGTGTAGGGATAAGCAGAACATTCTTCATACAATAAAAGCCATTTATGAGAAGCCCACAGCAAATATCATTCTCAATGGGGAAAACTGAGAGCCTTTGCCCTCAGATCAGGAACACGACAGGGATGTCCATTCTCACCACTGTTATTCGACATAGTACTGGAAGTCCTAGCCTCAGCAATGAGACAACAAAAAAAATTAAAAGGCATTCAAATTGGCAAAGAAGAAGTCCAACTCTCCCTCTTTGCAGATGACATGATAGTTTATATAGAAAACCCAATGGCTCCACTTCAAGATTGCTAGAACTCCTACAGCAAGTTGCCAATGTGGCAGGATACAAAATCAATGCAGAGAAATCAGTGGCATTTATGTACACTAACAATGAGTCTGAAGGAAGAGAAATTAAGGAATCGATCTCATCTACAATTGCACCCAAAATCATGAGATACCTAGGAATAAACCTAACCAAAGAAGTAAAGGATCTATTTCCTAAAAACTACAAAACACTTATGACAGAAATCGAGGAAGACATAAGGAAACACAGTCCATGCTCATGGATTGGGAGAATAAATATTGTGAAAATGCCTATGCTATCCAGAGCAATTTACACATTCAATGCAATCCTTCTCAAAACACCTTGGTCTTTCTTCATAGAGTTGGAACAAATAATCTTAAGATTTGTATGGAACCAGAAAAGACCCCAAATAGCCAGAAGAATACTGAAAAAGAAGACCAAAGCTGGGGGCATCACAATTCCTGACTTCAAGCTGCATTACAAAGCTATAATCATCAAGAAAGTGTGGTACTGGCACAAGAACAGACACATGGATCAATGGAACAGAATAGAGAACCCAGAGATGGATCCTCAACTCTATGATCAAAACATCTTTGACAAAGCAGGAAAGAATATCCACTGGAAATAAGACAGTCTCTTCAATAAATGGTGTCGAGAAAATTGGACAATCATGTGAAGAAGAATGAAACTAGGCCATTCTCTTGCACCATACACAAAGATAAATTCAAAATTTTGAGAGATCTAAATGTGAAATAAGAATCCATTAAAATACTAGAGGAGAACACAGGCAACAACCTTTTTGAACTTGGTCATGGTAACTTCTTGCAAGACACATCTGTGAAGGCAAAAGAAACAAAAGCAAAAATGAATTACTGAGACTTCATCAAGATAAAAAGTTTCTGCACAGTGAAGGAAACAATCATCAAACTAAAAGACAACTTACTGAATGGGAGAAGATATTTGCAAACGACATATCAGATAAAAGGCTAGAATCAAAGATCTATAAGAACTTATCATACCCCACACCCAAGAAACAAACAATCCAGTCATGAAATGGGCAGAAGACATGAACAGACTTTCTCCAAAGAAGACCTACACATGGCCAACAAGCACATGAGAAAATGCTCTATGTCACTTGCCACCAGGGAAATACAAATCAAAACCATAATGAGATACCATCTCACACCAGTGAGAGTGGCTAAAACTAATAAGACAGGAATCAACAAATGTTGGAGAGGATGTGGAGAAAGGGGAACCCTCTTGTGTTGGTGAGAATGCAAACTGGTACAGCACACTGGAAAAACAGTGTGGAGGTTTTCTAGAAGTTAAAAATAAAGCTCCTCACCACCCAGCAATTGCACCACTGGGTATTTACCCTAAAAATACTGATGTGGTGAAAGATGGGACACTTTCACCCCAATATCATAGCAGCAATGTCCACGATAGCCAAATTGTGGAAGGAACCTCAATGTCCTTCAACAGATGAATGGGTAAAGACGATATTGTCTGTATGAACAATGGGATATTACTCAGCCATCAGAATATCTACCATTTGCTTCGACGTGGATGGAACTGAAGTGTATTATGCTGAGTGAAATAAGTCAATCGGAGGAGGACAATCATTATATGGTTTCACTCATACGTGAAAATTAAAATAATGAAACAGATTATAAGGGAAAGAGGGAAACTGAGCAGGAAAAATTAGAGAGGGAGACAAACCATGAGAGACTCCTAATTCTGGGAAACAAACAGAGGGTTGCAGAATGGGAGGAGGGTGGGGAGATGAGGTAACTAGATGACAGGCACTGAATGGGCACTGAGAATGGCACTTGATGAGATGAGCCCTGGGGATTATAGTATATGTTGGCAAATTGAATTTAAATAAAATATATATTTTTAAAAAGTACATTTCTGTTTCCCCATGACTAAAGGGATTGCATCTTTGGAATTTCAGATGCAGCTAAGTTAATTCTAATTAATCTGTAAAAGCATTACGAAGTGTAGGAGTTGAACTTCTTAAGTCTTAATCATGAGTATAGTAAAATAATTAATTGTGTAACTTATGTTTGACAGCTTCTCTTCTAAATTCCCTGAGAACAGGGATGATATATGCAGTCTCAGCGACCAGCATTGCTAGCCCATTGACCATAGCAACCCATGACGTCAGACAGAAGACTGGTTTTTAACAGAAGGAAAGGATGCCTATGCGTGAATGCTTGGTTTCATGGCAGTAAAAAATGATAAAGATTCAAATATTTGAGAAGCAAGGGAAGGAAATATTAAGTACAGTTGTGGGGAGGGAGGACTGCAGAGTGCTGTGTCTGGCCCAGGAAGTAAGGAGTCCAGGTATTGTCATATATTGCTCTAAGGATAGCAGCTTGTCCAGGCTGAAATCAGACATTATCAAATATAAATTATCAATATAAATATCAAAAGCTAAAATAAGAGTGAAAGGCAAGCCAGGAGGAGAAGGTCAGTGATATCTTGGAGCACACAATTCTACATTTATATGACTTTTAGTTAGCTCCAGGCTCAGGAAACTCTGGGCATAAAAAAATAAAAATAAAAATATACACAAGTGCATTTGCAGACATTTAACTCCACTCTTTTGGTGATGACTTGGTTAGGATGGAGGAGAACACCCCACCACTACCAAGGCATGTTTCCCTGTTTGTAATTAGTAAGCTATCTGTAGAGGTGATATTCAAGGCTATGTGAATATCCAGTTGCCCAACACATTTCACCCAATGGTGTTAGCTTCCCTTCCTTGAATCAGTTATCACCTAGGGAGCTGCAAAATGAGGGTTTTCATTGCTTCATTGTTCCTACCCTGACATTCTTCTGAAAAGAATACACCTCCCTTTTTTTTTTTTAAGAATACACTTTGATCATCTTCTTCTCTCTGGACTAACATTCTTTCTTTTGTTACATATTTTATAATCAATTCCCAACATTTTTTTATTTCTTGCAACATTTTATGATAAGGACTTTTAAACATAAAGGGAAGTTAAAAGACTTGCATAGCAAACATCTCTATATCCACCATCTGTGCTTCATAATTAACGTTTTGCCATACTCAAGTTTCTCACATATTTGTTCATCTACACTCCCCTCTATACACCCATCAGGCCAGCTCATTGTTTGATACAAATAAGTTGCAGGCATTATTCATGTTTTTGGCTTTTTAGTGCTCAACTTGTCCCAAACTTGGCCAGTGATCTCAGAATGCTTTTTGATAAGGACTGAATTTACTTATTAGATGCAACTATCCTAAACAATATATGAAGTAAACATTTATGGTATATAAAATTGAGGCCATGTTTTAGCATATTAATGCTTTTAACCACAGCCAGAATCAGAAGTGGGGCCACACCTTGGCCTTCAAGACACCTCTATTTAGTGTTAGTGGACAGGCGCCACCAAGTGGACATTTCAAGCAGCAACCATTAGTGTCTGGCCTGCATTGAGCATGTTTGGTCTGGTGCCACAATAACAGCAAAAGCTAATCTGCATTTTATCTTCCAAAGAGAACTCTAATGAGTTCTGATGCAAAAAAAAAAAAAAATGACCTAGTTTTAGAAAATCATATGACATTCACCTCGATTAAGCAGGAAGCTTAAACATCACTCATTAAATGCTTATTTCAAAAATCTCTATGAACACGATACCAAAGCCTTTATTCCTGGGCATTATTTGTTATCCTCCACTAGTAGATTTGCTGGATGATGAGATGGACAGACCTGGAAGTAAAACCCAAATATCCAAGTGCAAATAAGAAGGAAAAGTATGTAATCTCCCAGATGTATTATGGTCACTCCTATGAGATGCACCAGGTGGAAGATGGACCTGAGAGGGAGAGAGAAAGTCCCATCCCACAGACCAAGAGGAAGTAGAACTGCTTGTTTGAAATGGAGGTGAAAGATGCAAAATAACCCTCCCTACACTGAGTTAATGTATATAAGTAGAGAAAATATTTGGTATCTGTTGCAAATACCTCCAAATAAAATTTACATGATGGCACTGAAATTAAGGTAGTTAATAGAATTTTCCTCTGGACCTTGCTGGGGTTTATTTTCTTGATTTTTAAGGTGTTAATAAAGATGCATATGCACTATCTCAAATTAATTTTAATAAATAGATTTAACTATAACTGGTTCCCTTTTAGTATCATATATTTAATTTTATGTATTTTAAAACATTCTGAAAGGAAACCATAGGCTGTACCAACTGTTCTGCTTTGGGACACTTCCCAGAAGTTACACATAGCTTCAATCACAGGGGCAGAATTTAATCATAGCCACAGAGAGTTTAGAAATATACCTTGAGGCTGGGAAATTTGGGGCCCTGTTCAAATTCAGAGCCCTATATTTAAAGGAATTAGAGAAGGGGCACCTGGGTGGCTCAGTCAGCTGGGCATCCAACTCTTGACTTTGGTTCAGGTCATGATCTCAGGGTCATGGGATCGAGCACTGCATTGGGCTTGGTGCTAGGTGTGGAATCTGCTTGGAATTCTCTCTCTCTCTCTCTCTTCCTCTGCTCCTGCCCTTTAAATAGAAGGGGAAAAAAGGAAATAGAAAAGAATAGATATTAGTGACAACTAGGAGTCTTGGCCACAATATATTTCCTACTGGGGTTATAGAATTCAACTTATGTTAATCAGATTGTATTATTTATTATTATCTTGATCTTTCTTATCCTTACTTTTGCCCACTTGATCTGTCATAGACTGAAAGAGTTTTATCAACCTTTTGCTAAATGTGTTTCTAGGTACTTGTCCCTCAGTTTCCTTTATATTAATCTATGCCATTTGTATGCAGAGTCCTCCTTCTCAGAGCGAGAGTTTGTACTCTGACTGTTGTTGTTTTGGAACAGTTTAATTGCTTTTTTTAATCCTGTATTCAGACTTGGTAAATTAAGATCATGACCACTGCCTGTTTTATCTTTCTGAGTTGCTACTGAGTCATTTCCAGTACAGATCCTCCTCAACTTACAATAGGGTGATGCCCCAATAAACCAATCAGGGCTTCAAAGTATTGTATATCCAGATGAGGTATATGAAATGTACCTCATCTACCAAACATCATACCTTAGATGTGCTCAGAACACTTATATTAGCCTACAGTTGGGCAATATCATCTAACAGAAAGCCAATTGTATAACACAGTGTCAAATATCTATGTAACGTGTACTAAATATTGTGAAGTGAAAAACAATGGTTGAGCAGGTACAAACTTCATTGTAAACATATCAGTTGTTGACCCTAGTGACCTCAAGGCAATGTCCAGCATCACATGTGAGGATCATACTCCACATCACTAGCCCATGAAGAGGACAAAATTCAAAATTCAAAGTACAGTTTGTAACTCAATGCATATGACTATCACAACATCATAAAATTGAAAGACATGAGTGTATGGTTGTGTTTGTTATTCCATCCACCTCAGTCAAATCCACTGATTTGCCAGATGGGTTTATTTGTTCTGAGCTCCACCCATATTTTATATCCTGCTCTCTAAATATCTTTTCACTGTATGTTTTGCATATTTTTTATTTGTGTTTGGTTTCTTCTGAAGGCGTATGTTTTTTTTTTTAGTGGTTCCTTTTACAACAAGTTTAAGATTATAAGTCTTCACAAAATTAACATTTTTTCTAACTACTATTATTTTCATTCCTTCTCTTCTACCATTTGATCTTAGCTGGATATATATTTTAGCATTTACCTTTCTATCTTAAACATTGTTGCTTATAATCTCTTTTAGCTCCTAGAAATCAAAGATAAAGTTGGCATACTCACCTTCCTCTAATTTTTCTCATTGGATATAGAACCCTGCCTTTCCTTACACTCCTATACTTGGGGGGTTCCATTTGCCCCTGGATCACAAAGATCACAAAGGGAGAATGTTATCAGTGTTTTGTGGTCCTGCCTCCTTTGCACCCAACTCAGAGCTGCCTTCAGAGCATTCAAGGTGACAAAGAATTGTGCCAGAGAAGTGGGACCATGAACCACAGGCTGACCAGGTGATTGCCTCGCACCGTACTGCTGTTCCTTCATTCAATCCATTACCCCACACAGGCCAGCAACAAAAACAGGAACTGCTCAGGGAGGAACAGTCCAGCTACTGTCCATGAACTACATTAAGGATTCCATAAACCTGAGACCTGAGGCAGAAGGCCACCTGAGACAAGAGAGTCATGCGCGATATGCAAAGAGCAAAGGCTTCTGGGATACCACCTTTGAAAACCCAAACCTTCCAAGGCAAAGCCCATACAATTATGAGGAAATGTGATAGAGAAAATGGTCTTAGAATATTTGACATTTGTAGTTTTTAAATGTACGAAATAAATAAATAAGGTAAATAAATAAATAAGGGTGAGCTACATTTCCAAACAATGCAAAGAGATCAGACTCACCAAACAGATATTGGCATTTCCATGCCAGATTTCAACCACAGAGAACAAAGTGACTATAAATGCATAAAAGCAAGTGAGTAAGTAGCAAACTCAACCATAAAATTAATCTAAAAGTCAAATCACAAAAGTCAATTACTATATGTGGCACTAGGTAGGTAATGAATGCTGTGCTCCTATATAGTGGTGAATACAGCCTCAAGAGATTAAGTCTCAATGTGAACTCAGAAATGATGATGAAACACAGCCTTTTATCATAATGCAGCACCAATTAATATAGATAATTTGTCAATATTCCTGAAACCAGCCATCCTAAGATTTATGGTGAGCCGCTTCCTTTTATCTACTCAAGTTGGATTTTGGAATTTTAAGTCACTGTTTGAAGCAGTTGCTCCAATCTAGTCCCAATCCATGTCCATGGAAATGGATACAGAAATATTAAATGGATCACTTGAAGCTTAAAAAGATAGAAGTGTATTTCTGACATCTTCATTTAGGCACCTAATGCTTAAAATATTGGAACATATAGTAATCTTCTTGGAGGAGTAGAGAAAGCAGTCCTGTACCATTTTGTCTCTACTCAGAGGTAGAGACACTATTTCAGCTGCACTATAATAAGCTCAACTGTCACCTGGACTATCTTTCCATTGCAAAACAGTTACCAAGCACTACTGTGCCTGTCATTGTGTTATGCATGTGGTATTCAGAAGAGAAGAGGGGACAGAGAATCTGGCTTCTCAGCTTAGAGTCTAGGGGTATAATCTAGATTTATACAGATTTACACAGTTCCAAGTTTTTGAAGTGACATCATATTCCCATTTTTTCCACAAGCCTTGAGACTTGGGCATCCATAGCAACTTTTAAGGCATCACTTCTCAGAATGTACCTCACTGACTGCTTCTAGAAATATTGCTTTATTTTATATATATATATATATATATTTTTTATTTTAGAGATAGAGCGCACGTATGAGCAGGGGGATAGGCAACTAGGCTCCCCAAGGAGCAGGGAGCATGATGCGGGCCTCTATCCCAAGACCCTGAGACCATGACCTGAGCCAAAGGTAGATGCTTAACCGACTGAGCAACCCAGGCACCCCTAGGTAGATTGCTTGAAAGATGTTCAGAATGTGGAGATAGGTAGGTAGAAAGATAGATAAATACATACATACATACATACATAGACAGGCAGACAGACACACATACACACATAATACGATAAACAACTCTGATCACCAATCTAAATCTCTTCTGGTGCTATAAAGCCTTCCAGCCAAGGTATATTAGCAAACACTAAAACAAACTTGCTGTGAAGTGTCAAGCTCTAGAATCAGGTAAATATCTCAATAGCGGCTCCTCAGAGTCCTTTTTGACATCATATTTGCCTGGTAGGCCATTCCCATCTGTCATTAAACATCATCTATGTCCCATCAAGGCCAAGATGCAAGTCTCTCCAGGGGTGAAGGTGTCCATTCTTGCTCCAGGCTCACGGCCATCAATGCCTCCTTGTCAAGGTCAGTTATGCAGTCAGAGCACACCAGGCCAGAGCAGCTTCCATAAAGAAGCTCGAAGAAAGTCTCCTCTGGCACAATGATGTTCAGCTTGCAGCAGAGAAACCACAACCACAAAAACTGAGAAATGGATGCCACACAGTGCATCCAGGGCCATCATGGGAGGGAGAGACCAATAAGTGGAGCAGACACAGTTGCAAGAGAAAGCGACAGACTAATGGACACAAGACATGTTCAGAAAAGCAGGAGTGCCCACTTATGCAAATAAAAGAGAACATCTACTTAAAACCAGTCTGTGAGGGGGAGGCCCACTATTCTGTTTGAGAAAAAAACACCAAAGCCTAAGTATAGTTAGAAAATGGCCACAAGAAATTTCAAGAGTTCTTCACAATGATACACAATGATACAGTAGTTTCTGGTGTACATATAGTGATTCTGCAAGGTTCTATATTGTGCTATGCTCACGGATGTAGCTACCACCTGCCCCCATAAAATGCTATAATCATACCATCGACTTATGCTGTATCTTTTATGCCTGTGACTTCTTCACTCCATGACTAGAGCCTGTATCTCCCACTCCTCTTCACCATTTTGCCCATCTCGCCACCCTGCTCCCCTCTGGCAACTGGCAGTTTGTTCACTCTATTTATGGGTCTGATTTGCTTCTAATTTGTTTACTTATTTGTGGGGTTTTTTGATTCCACACATAAGTGAAATCATACTGTATTTGTCTTTCTCTATCTGATTTATTTCACTCCACATAACACCCTCTAGGTCATTCCACATTCGAAATGGCACGATCTCATCCTTTTTATGGCTGTGTAATATTCCATTTGCTATACAGATAGACCCCATCTTCCTTATCTATCCATCTATCGATGAACACTTAGGCTGCTTCCATGTCTAGCTATTATACATAATGCTGCAATAAACATAGGGGTGCATATATCTTTTTGAGTTAGTGTTTTTGTTTTCTTCAGATAAATATCCAGAAGTCAAATTAATGGATCTTATGGTAGTAGTTTGCTTTTTAATTTTTTGAGGAACTTCTATACTGTCTTCCAGAGTGGCTACACCAACTTACATAACCGTCAACGATGCATAAGGATTCCTTTTCTCCACTTCCTTGTCAACACTTGTTATTCCTTGTCTTTTTTATTCTAGCCACTCTGACTGGTCTTTTAATATCCTGAGGTCAAATCAGATATTCTTGATGGAAGCAGAATTTAATCTGTAGGTGTACCACTACCTTTTAGACACTCCTGAGGCCAAAGTGTCCTGGCCCAATGTTCAAACTCTATAGGCACAATACAGTTTGGGTTGGACAGTCTGAGTTCACGTCCCATCTCGGCTACTGTGGTTATATAACCTGAGTCACGTAAATGGCTTATCTTGGCCTTAGTCTCTTCATCTATAAAAATGGAGATCACAGGACTTTAAAGAGATTAACCCTGTGTCTTGTGCTGACTACATATTATATCAACCCAGGTACAAATAAAAACAAAAACAAAAAATAGTAAGAGAGAAGCTTATTTCCTTCAGCTAAAAGTCAGGAAGGAGGTAGTACAGGACTGGAGTGGAAGCACTACTCAAGGTTATCAAGCACCCAAGTACCCCACAACTCACCACGCTGACATCCTCAGGGTGGGGCTCTTGTGTTCATGGCCCAACTGGAACTATCCACCACAAGGTAGCAGGATGTAGGGCAAAATGAAACGGACAACGGGCATCTGCCGTCATCTCTGAAGGAACATTCTGAGCTGCCCCACTCAGGGTACCACATGTATTTATATTTCAACTGGCCAGAATCTAGTTATAAGTGGAAATGTAGCCTGTCTTCTGGGTGGCTTCATGTTCAGCTATAATTCTATTAAAGGGAAATAGCATAAATAGATGGCGTTGAGGGGATGATTTCCAGAATGTTTTAGAAGTTGAAACTGAATGAACGGAATAAATTAATCATTTTTAAAAACTTTCTGTCCAACTGTACTCCCCACGACACCCACTGTGGATCTGCAGGTGCTCAAACAGCGCTGAATGTGCAGGATCAAAGTCCAGGCACAAGGGACTCCAGGCTCAAGGATCAGCTCTTGAGAATCTCAAGCCAGGACGAGTACACCCAGCAAATAACAGTAACTATGGAAATTAAGTGATGTGCCGTCAGCTGCCTAGAATTACTCATACACAACCCCACAACGTGGCCACCCACTCAGTGGAGTGACCAGCTTGCATTTAGAACACAATATTGGTTGTAGTTCAGTGCCCTAAGGTATGTAGTAATCTGTACTAACGGATCTACTTAATCTGAAGTGCTGAGTATATATATGTAAAGAAACAAGGAGCTAAGAAGTACTTATGGACACCCATTCAGGCTTATGACTCCAATTTGAAAAGAAGCGATAAAACAAAGCCAAGAGACATCTTAAGGGTTATTTTTCCAACACCGACCAACACCCACAACAGCCCCATTATTCCTGTTGGAAATCCTCAAATGGGAGACATTGCTCTTCTTGAAAATTTTTCTTTAATTTTGTTTATTTATTCATGAGAGACAGAGAGAGAGAGTCACAGACACAGGCAGAGGGAGAAGCAGGCTCCTCTCAGGTACCCTGATGTAGGCCTTAATCCCCGGACCCCAGGATCATAACCTGAGCCAAAAGCAGATGCTCAGCCACTGAGCCACCCAAGTGTCCCTTCCTGAAAATGTTAATAAGTCAGGACAAACACTCTACTGGGGGTAAAACAATCTCACCACATGTCACAAAATCCATCCGGAGGTGCCTCTGTCTCCACTTACACCTTCTCTACCCCATCCCCAAACACACACACACACACACACACACACACACACACACCTTCTCTTTCATGAACTTTAAAATCGCAAGCCCTGTCCTTGTGTTCCCCAACTTTCAGATTTTGCCACCAGGTGGCAGGAATAATCAAGAATTAGCAGGAATTACCAAGGAGGTTGCCCTGGCTCCTCTGGAAACCAGAAAATGTCAGGTTTCTGGAAGGGATCAGAGCAGCAAATCGAAACTGTTAGACTGAGGCTGAGAAGATATGACCTACCCAGCATCACACATGAAATTGGGGACCCCGAAGACCAGCACCCTCACCCATCTGTGTCCTATATTTCCACCACCTCACGCTGAGTTTTATTTTTAATTTTTGGTTAAGGAAATTTTCAGCATCCATGAAAGTGAGAATAATAAAATGAGTCCCGAAGTGCCTACCAGCCGGCTTCTGCAATTAGCAACACTCTGTCATCTTTCCATACCACATACAGTGCCCCCGACTATATTTTTTACCAAATACTCGCATGTACTACATTGCAATACCAGTTAATGCAACTTTAAAATCACTGTGGTTCATTCATTCAACAAATAACTGCTAGTGTCTGCTACGTGTGGGGAATTGTGCAAAAGTAAGATACACAGCTGTAACCAAAAGGGCAGTATGGCAACAAGGCTTTCATGCATAAATCACGTTGTGTGCTGGAAATTAGGTTTTTTTTTTTTTTTAAGAATTTACTTATTTGAGAGAGGGAGTGTGCAAGAGAGAGCACAAGCAGGGGGAGTAGCAGAGGCAGAGGGAGAAGCAGGCTCCCTGCAGATCCCAGGACCCCGGATCATGACCTGAGCTGAAGGCAGACGCTTAACCAAGTGAACTAGATAGAGAATTAACCCAAGTTGGAACTGTATTATTTTTATAGATCCTTGAGGCCAGCCTGGGATCTAAAGTTAAATCAAAGCCACAGACTTGTTTTTCTTTCAAAGACAAGGTCACAGCCAACAGGCCTCACAGAGGACATTTCCTGGAAAGTTACAGGGACTTACCTAACACAGTTTATCTATCTTGTTGCCTTACTCAAAATGAAGTACCTGAGGAAGGAAAGTTGGGATGAGATGGGAGAAAGACTGGACTGCCTCAAAAAGGTAAAAGAGAAATGAGCCAGGTGTCTGTCACATCTCAAAATAACTGCTCCGGGGTGAGGACACTCCTCCAAGAACACAGCTTACTCACGTCCTTAAAGTCAAATCAAGACAGCCTGACAAAAGAAGGCATTTTTCTTATTCTCATTACTACCAGAGTTTGCTTTAAACCAAACAAAACACATTTTAGCATCTCAAAAATCTAACATCTAAGAAGGAAACTCTCTGGCCTACATTATGCTTCATTTATAAATTGAAAGCCTGTGTTAACATGATATACCCTAGTCTCAGCTAAGCTTATTATAAAGTCACATGACTTAGATGGGGGCACCTGGTCCTCCTTTCTCTCTTTCTCAAGTTAGACCACACCATTCCTTCTCTCAGAACAGAACAAAACAGAAATCATGTTTCATTACGAGTCCAAGATTCACTGCCTGTCTTTATTCAGCCGATCCATCTGAATACCTTATCTTTGCTGCACCATTCCTCAAACGTCTTCTAGGTAATATTTATTGACAGATCATTTGGATTTTTTGTTCTAAAATTGTATTTTTTGCAATCTGTACATTTTTCGTAGAATGACGAAGACCTTGATGAAAACCAGAACACATCAGGAAACAACAATTCGCTAAGGTGTAGAGTTTCAAAAGGCAGAGAACACGAAAACGCCAAGCAGGTACTCCAGTGATGGTTGAGTGAATCTATTACCACGTAACTGCTGTGCAAAAGAGACTGAGCTATGGGGACAGAAAGCGTGCACTCAGCTGACACTCAGAGGAATTAATTAAATGGTAATTAGAATGTGTAAGGCAAGGTCGTGAAGAAACCACACATGCTCAAATAAAGAGATGTTGTGTTTATAAACCTGTCCTCAGAGTTTTCTGCTGGGGAGGGTACAGAGGCTTTCTCTAACACTTCACTAGTACAGATTCCAAACTCCATCCTAAAGCAAAAAACACTGGTTTAAACCAAAGCATCTCAATGTTAAAGTAAGTGAGGCAGATGAGGAAAGTTCTAAGATCTGTTTTTTAAACTGTCCATTGAGCCCTCATGTTATCCAGAGACACCTAAATTTACAGCAGACAGGTGCACTCTGCACAAGGCCACTCTTATTTTTTTTTTAATATATTGAATTCTGGCTAGGATCTCATTTGAAGAAAGCCTTCTGCTGCTAAAAATCAAGCCTATTATCCATGTAGATCATCCTTCTTTTTGGGGGGGCGGGTAATTCTGGGTGCCTACTATCAACCCATTTATTGGAGGGAATTATTCTCATGATAAAAAGAATAACTTGCTTGAAGTGGAAAGTGTGGGAAATTATCGCAGTAAAATTTGGAAGACAAAAAATTGTTACCTGTATAATTCCAGGGGAAAAAAATCAATGCCTAGCATCTTAAAATTTGTCCTTTCAAGGCAAATATACACCCACATGCACATGTCACCTATATTGGGATCATGCTATCCATATATTACTGTCTACTGTACTTAATATATTGTAAAAAAAAAAAGTGTCCTTTACACTCATTGTTCAACAAAAGAAGGGAAAACAATACTTCTGCCCTACAACACCCACACATAGAAGTTTATAGTACCTTTATTCCTAACTTCCAAAACTTGGAAGAGGCCAAGATGTTGTTCAGCAAGTGAATAGAGAAATGAACTGTGGCTCATCCAGACAATGGAATATTCTTCAGCATCAAAAAGACATGAACATTTGAACCATGAATAGACATGGTTGCACATTAAGTATGTATTAGTAATTAAAAGAAGCAGTCTGAAATGGTTATATACTATATGATTCCAAGGAAAAGGCAAAATGGTGGAGACAGTAAAAAGACAAGTGGTTTCCGAGAGGGAAGGACATGTGGGCAAAGCACAGAGGATTTGGGAGCAGTGAAACTACTCTATGTGATACTACTATGGTGAATACATGTCATTATGCATTTGTCCAGATCCATAAAATGTACAACACTAAGAGTGAACCCTAATGTAACTATAGACTTTGGGTGCTAATGTGTCACTGTAGGTTCATCAATTGCAACAAATGTACCACTCTAGCAGGAGATGGTACTAATGGGGGGAGGCTATGCATACATGGGGGCAGTAGGTACATGGGAAATTTCTACTTTTCCTTCAATTTTGCTGAGAACCTGAAACTGCTCTTTAAAAAATGAAGTCTTTTTTTTTATTGTTTCACAAAACAGCCAAAAACAAAACAAAATAGATACTTTACTATTATAAACAAGAATATAAAGAGGGAGGAGGAGCCACCAGATTTGGCAACAGTGGACCTTGAGTGACCTTGGCAGCAGCCATCTCAATAGAAGTCTGATCACAGTCGGCTAAGTGAATATGATGTGAGGGTCACTAAAAGTAAAGGCAATAATTTCAAGTGGTTTGGCTGTGAAGAGAAAGAGGGAGAGTAGATATCCCATGACTATGAGGTCAGGAAGATTTTGTGTAGTTTTGTCGTTTTTGGTTTGTTTTAAAGATGGGGATGGGGACAGCCACATGCAGAAGAATGAAACTGGACCAGTCTCCTATACCATGCACAAAGATAAACTCAAAATGGTGGAAAGATCTAAATGTGAGACAAGAATCCATCAAAATACTAGAGGAGAAAACAGGCAACAACTTTTTTGAACTTGGCCACAGCAACTTCTTGCTAAAAAGATCTATGAAGGCAAGGGAAACAAAAACAGTCAACAAAACTAAAAGACAACCTACAGAATGGGAGCAGATTTTTGCAAATTAAATATCATATAAAGGGCTAGTATCCAAGATCTATGAAGAACTTATCAAGCTCAACACTCAAGAAACAAACAATCCCATCATGAAATGGGCAGAAGACATGAACAGAAATTTCTCCAAAGAAGACCTACACATGGCCAACAAACAGATAAAAAAAATGCTCCATATAACTTGCCATCAGAGAAATACAAATCAAAACCACAATAAGATACACCTCACATCAGTGAGAATGGCTAAAACTAACAAGACAGGAAACAAATAATGTTGGAGAGGAGGTGGAGAAAAGGGAACCCTCTTGCACTGTTGGTGGGAATGTGAACTGGTACAGCCACTCTGGAAAACTGTGTGGAGGTTCCTCAAAGAGTTAAAAATAGAGCTACTCTATGACCCAGTAATCGCACTACTGGGGATTTACTCCCAGAGATACTGATGTAGTGAAACGTGCAGACACCTGCACCCCAATGTTCATAGCAACAATGTCCATAATAGCCAAATGCGGAAGGTGTCACAATGTCCTTCGACAGATGAATAGATAAAGAAGATGTGGTCTATATATACTGTGGAATATTACTCAGCTATCAGAAAGGATGAATTCCCACCATTTGCTTTCACCTGAATGGAACTGGAGGGTATTATGCTGAGTAAAGTAAGTCAATCGGAGAAGGACAATCATCATATGGTTTCACTTAAACACAGAATATAAGAAATAGTGAAAGGGACTATAAGAGAAAGGAGGGAAACTGAGTGGGGAAAAATTAGAGAGGAAGACAAACCATGAGACACTCCTAACTCTGGGAAACAAACAAAGGGCTGCAGAGCATGAGGTGAGTGGAGGGATGGGGTTACTAGGTGACGGCACTAAGGAGGCCACTTGATGGATGAGCACTGAGTGTTATACTATATGTTGGCAAATTGAATTAAATTTTAAAAACTGAAAAAATAAAAAAATAAAGATACTGATGGGAGCTCACTTTGGCAGCACATATATTAATTGGAACAATAAAAGATTAGCATGGCCCCTGCACAAGGATGACATGCAAGTTTTTGAAGCATTCCATATTTTTAACACCAAAAAACATAAACCGATTAAAAAATGGGCAGAAGACATGAACAGACATGTCTGTTGGCCAGCAGACCCATGAAAAGATGCTCAACATCAATCATCATAAGGGAAATGTAAATCAAAACCACAAGGAGATATTACTGCACACCTCTCAGAATAGCTAAAATCAAAAACACAGGAAATGACAAGCGTTGGCAAGGATGAGGAGAAAAAGGAACCCTTGTGCCCTGTTGGTAGGAACACAAAGTGGTGCAGCCACTGCAGAAAAGAGTATGGAGGTTCCTCAAAACTAAAAATAGAACTACCCGGTAATCCAGTAACTGCATTACTGAGTATTTATCCAAAGAATACAAAGGGATACATACACACCTCTGTTTATTGTAGCATCATCTACAATATCAAACTATGGAAGCAACCCAAGTGTCCACTGATGTAGAAGAATGGATAAAGAAGAGGTGATAAGTGTATTTTATATATATATATATGTATATATATTTATATGCATAAATATTATTCAGCCATAAAAAAGAATGAAATCTTGTCATTTGCAACAACATGGATGGCTCTAGAGACTATAATGCCAACTGAAGGAAGTCAGTCAGGGAAAGACAAATACCGTATGATCTCACTCATATGTGGAATTTAAGAAACAAAATAAATGAACAAAGAAAAAAAGAGATAAGCCAAAAAACAGACAACTATAAAAGAGATGGGTACCAGAGAGGAGGTGGGGGGGGTGTGAAATAGGTGAAGGGAATTAAGAGTACACTTACCCTGATAAGCACTGAGTAATGTAGAGAACTGTTGAAGACTATTTTGTACAATTGAAATTGATATGAAGTTGCATGTTAATTATCTTAAAATTAAAATTTAAAAAAAGAAAAAATCTGTGCCAATCTAGTAGGTAAGAATAAACAAACAAACAAATAAATAAATAAAGATGGGAACAGGTTGGGGGGGCCAGACAGTTAATGCCAGACATTCCATAGACAGTAGGTAACTTGAAATTTCAATGAAAGAAATTTCAATGAAAGAAAGAATTTCTTTGAATTTGAATTTCAATGAAAGAAATTTCAATGAAAGAAAGATGATGAAGATGAAGATGAATCTCAATGAAAGAAAGATGATGAAAGAAAGATGAAATTTCAGTGAAAGAAGAGATGGGGTATGGCTAGAGGGAGAGAGAATCCTAAGCATGCTCCACACCCAGCATGGAGTCCAATACGGGGCTCAGTTTCATAACCCTGAGGTCATGACCTGAGCCAAAATCAAGAGTCAGACACTTAACCATCTGAGCCGAGGTGCCCCACTTATGACTTATTTCTGAGTTCGCACAGTACAGAGAACCAATGGCTACCTGGGATATGACAGAAAACAGAAGCTGAGATTTGACATTATCCTTTTTAGAACCTGTTCAAAACTGCTCCGCATCTGCAAACTGCCTTGCTACCTGTCTTTGCCATGCTTACAATAGCTGGACCTATTTGAGACATTATTGCAAAATGGAGGGAGGCAGGCAATCCTCTATGCTATCCTGAGAGCAGAATGGGTCATGGATCTTGAAAAGCTCAAATGGTACCTTCAAAGATACCCAGGTATATACTTCACTCCATTCCTTAGAGCAAGGGTTAGTTGAGAAAGGGCACTACTTCCAAACTTTAGCCCATTGATAGGAGGACCCTAGTTCCCAAGGGAATGTTTATCAGCCCTTGAAGATACTGGACTAGTGCTCACATCTGCAGACCAAGCCTTGGGCTTCCAGGAAAATAAACTGGCGTTGGTCTCCGCCCTCTGGAAACCACGTCTGGCAGAGTATAAAAGGAGACTTATGCAGCCTCTGATATTAACTTCATTGAGCTCATGCCCAAAAACAGAGCAGGGGTTGAAGGATTAGAGTAGAGACAGGAGCAAGAGGCAGAGATATGAGCCTATTTCCTAAAGAAAAGGAGGAAACACTGCAGCTCTTTTGGAGAAAAGAGAGAGAGAAGTGTGATCCTGTACTTTTCATGATAAAGGGGAAAATGTCTGCACAACTAGGTAATAGGAGCTATATTCTTGCATAATAATTTTAAAAGACCTGTTGTCAATCCTTTGCCAAAATTCTGGCAAAGATTAGGGGCTGTTATGCCCCAGATTCTCATTATTCCATCTCTCCTACAATGCTTGATTTCAGGATGAAGAGCAGATCACCATTGAGCAGGATTCTTTAAGAAACAAAGAAGATATGGAGGATGATCCAGAGACACATCAAAAAGGGTACAGGTTTAAATCAGAGAAATAACCATACTGATCTCCTAATTGGTTTTGTCACTTTGTTTCATCCTCCTCTAATTTTAAACATTTATTACTATTTATTAGCTATTATCACCACCACCACCAATCCCTCTTCCCTACTACCCACCCAACACCATTTTCAGAAAATTTAATGGATTTCTATGATAATAATTGTAGTAAATTCAAACTACTGATGTCCTGAGAACCCAATATCCTGGCCAGTCATCTAATAAAGGCATACATTACCAACTAATTGCTCCAGCCCATGCAAAAGTAGTTAATTCATCTTCCCAATGTCAATCAATAAGCAATTGATTTCTCAAAACCCAATCCATATTAAGTCCCAGCGAATTTGCTCTTACGTTGTCATATCCTGAAGGTATTCCTAGTCCTTATTGCCTCATGAGGTAAGAGAGGCAAATTATTTTCTTTATTTCTTGAACCAGGAAGATGAAGCTAGAAGTGGCTTACTCAAAGTTAGTTAGCTAGAGAGGAACAAAACTACCTTCACAATTTCAGCTTCTGATTTCTAGTCTAAGATTGCCTGGGACTCTGTCTTAACACTCAAGTATTTGTCAAGTTTCTGAATGTCCATTTAAGTTTTGTTTCAATGTCTAAGTCTCTGAGGAACTTTGTTTTTATGCATCAGAAGATATCTCTGGAGTTGGTGAGAATTGGGATCAAAAGCTCTTGTCACATATGCACCATCGAAAATATTTACCACCTCAGAAACCTGAGCTTACTTCCATCTTTCATTTTACTTTATGGATCTCTGACCCCAGGGCCTCAGAAATTCTCCTGAATGGTCAGAGGCATCAGACGTTGCTAATGTTAATGGGATGGAAGCAATCATCAGGAGGTTGGGAGTCATCTAGCCAAGATAACCAAATGGCTGAAGCCTCTATTTTGAGCTACTTTATTTTATGCGGTGTGAGATTGCTATTTGGGACCACATATATTCCTTGCAATTCAAGAATCTGATGAATCCAAACTAAAGTACATGAATGCACCCAATTAAATGTTGCCTTCCTCCATGGCCACTGTGAAACTCTATCAGAAACTAAGGAGGAAGCATCATCCACCTTTCCTAAATTCAACCATGAAAACTTAGTGTCTACTGAACTGGTATTCCCTTAATATCTTCTAGATCAGTGTTTCCACTGCTCAGTACATGTATTCATACATTAAAGTTTTCATGAAATAAGACTCATCGTTACTATGTGTGATATGCTCTGATACATCCTCTTCTTTCTTATTAAAGATGGGTGTCCTGCAGTGTTCTTCATAACCCACAGATGGGTCCCCCCGCCCAGGGGTAGAATACTGTTCCAGAGAAGCAACACACAGTCCCACTTCATTTAACTAGTAATTCAACATATGCTGGTCAAGCAGCCGAATGTCCAAGATCCTAGTGGTATTGGGCTCACATCTAATCTCCAGAAAGTTAGCCAGTTGAGGTTTCATCACAAAATATGATCAAGGAAGACAGTAGGAGTGAAGCACAGAGGAATGCCTCTGTCCCTGTCTGAGGAGATGCAAGAAGGTGTTGTAGGAGTGAGGGGCTTGGGCCGTGCCCTGAAGCAGGCAGTGGGTGCTGATACTTGGCATAGCTGCTGCAAGGTGGAGAAGTGAGGGTGTTAACAAGTAGAGGGGAGGTCCCAACTCAGGGATGAGTCCTTTGTGATCCTGGAGATAAGGAATCTCCTTTAGGGACCAGAAGTGACCTAGAAGTGGTCTCAAATTAGCAATGATTAAATGTGTGAATAAATTCCTTCCTCCAGTGGGAGAAGAAGAGGTCTCCATTATAAGGGGCATAGAGGAAAGAGGTGAGTGCAGGGAAGCCAGATTTCAGGGCAGGTGTGGAGGGAACCAGGAGGACCCCAGGAGAAGTAGAGGAGAGTCATCATGTGTATGGCCCTGGGGCCCCTCCAAACTCACTCACTGATGGACACCATATTCCGCAGCAGAAGTGATCAGATGCACATATTGCTCACTCACTACCCACGACCCCCTAACAAAGCTCTGAACAGAAACAAAGGCATGCCAACAATGCCAGAACTTTCTGAAAAGCTATATTACAACCTGCTGGTTAATAGCTCTGAAATCCACAAAATCCTTCTTTACATTTCAAGCACCCAGTGAAGTGTGTCAGTCTCCCACTAAAACATACGGTGAGCCAGGACAGGGAATGACCAACTTACTCAAACTTTGTGAGACCAGATGGCATGAGAGTTTCTAAAATCAGATTTCATAACTGTAGCCTAAAAGCTATCAGAGGCCCTCCTAGTCCAGTGAGAAACATTCTTGTCTCGTGATTTTTTATCAGCGTCTGGTTAGTATCCATCCCCCCTGCTCTATCTCCAGAAGCATGTTTTCTACATTTCTGTAAGCCCTCAGGGCTTGTCATATCCATGCAGCAAAGGTCGACCCAAGCCATGGTTGATTGTAGTCTAAAATGAGATCAGTATCCCCCTTCTGTCTAGTAGGACATACACCTCATCAATTTGTTTGTTTGCTTGTTTAATTTACAAAGCCTCACCTAGCTCAGTATGTCCGTTTGTTTCTTGTTTTCTTTCAGCATTTTTGCTTTTGTGTTGCTACAGGTATCTGGAAAGGAAATATGATACAGTTTGTGATTTTTATAAGAAACACAAGACCATCTTTCAGTACATCATCTGGGGCATCTTAATACTAGGTAAATAATGAAAGGAGGATAGATGCCAGTGTCTTTATTCAAGAATCCCCCATATATTATCTTTCTGTAGAAGGAAAATAAATCTTTCTAATCTTTCTGTTCCCCCAGACTTCAGCGAATCCACAGAAGCAGAGAGGTTAATTGAGAAACCCTGAGTAGTGGGTCTCAATTGGGGTTGAATATACAGATAGTTTCCTTGTTTGACTTATGCAGCCAGCAGCTAATTATTTAGGTCCCCTGCTCTAATGGCCTTTGTTGTTGTGATATGGATTTAAGGGTTGGTTAATGCAAATCCAGGTAACTAGAAAATATGGTCATTCTCACAAGGTGGGAACCTAATTGCAGGAGGGAATCTAAGCAATTAACACTTCATGCAAATACAGCATGAGCAGGAGTCTAGGGTCATGTAGGCTATTCTTCTTTCCTGTCTTCACAGATGAGAAGCTTCCCTATTTTTACTCCTTCCAAAGCAAAGGATTCTGCAGCCCATTTTGACGAACACTCCTGTCTATAAAATATGAACCCTCACACCCAAGTCCACTGACATTAATCCAAGACCAATGCCCTTCTAGGGTCAGTGGCTTTTTTGGTGTTCAGATCTCAGAAACAAGGAACAACAGGGTTGAAAGCTTCCACTGTACTGGGCCACATAGTATTTTAGACTTTTCAGGCAAGGCATCAAAAGCCACACAACTCTACAGTTTACAAAAGTAAACAGACAGGCATGGCTGTGTTTCCAAACAATTTTATTTGTAGAACACAGATACGAGTATACAAATACAATTGTACCTACCACCTACAAAAACAAGTGGTAGGCCAGATATGACCTGCAGACCATGTTTGCTGACCCTTCTAGGAAAACTTGCTCTAGAATCTCCTCCTCAAAGCAGCCACCTTGGTAATTATCCCTCAGCCCTTTCTTTAGAGATTCTTTGGAACTCTGAGATTTCTGGTAAGTCTATTTTCCTACTAAAGCTTAGGCCAAATCTGAGCTGCCAATAAGGAGAATCAATACTTTTTTGCCAGTGGTTGCTTCACACCTGATGTTTCTCTGCTAGAAGCTCACCTGCTGACTCTGAACACACAAAAAAAGCTATTAGTACTGAGAGACCCAACAATCTAGCATCAAGATTCAAGAACTCAGGTTTCCATGAGAAAACAGATCTAGCACTCTGTCCTCCCTGCATGGGTGAGACTCTTAGGGGATTTCTTTGAAAAAAGAAAAAAACAGGACACCTGAATGGCTCAGTTGGTTGAGTATCTGCCTTTGGCTCAGGTCATGATCTCATGGTCCTGGGATCAAGTCCCACTTTGGGCTCCCTGCCAGAGGGGAGCCTACTTTTCATTCTCCCTCTGCCCCTCATGCTCTCCTTCAAACAAATAAAATCTTAAAAAAAAAAAACACCTCAAAACATAGTACTAATAATTACTGGAGCCAATAGCTGTATCAAAAGCTCTCCTGCATTTGGTGACCTCTTGACTGAACCTGCTTGTGACTGAGCACTGTCAGTGCTGGTTAGCAGCTGGTGTTGGTGATGTTCTCTGTTCTGTACTCACTTTCCCAACAGGTTATCTGGCGATGGTGATTGCAGCTTGTGTGTTGAACTTCCAGAGAGCTCTTGCCCTTTTTGTGATCACTGTTGCTGCCATCTTCTTTGTTATCTGGGATTACTTTATGGCCAAATATGAGCATCAAATCGATGAGTGTCTGTCTCCTGCCAAAAGGCTCCTAAACAGCCATTGGTTCTGGATGAAGTGGTAAATGCACCCAGTCCTCTTGTTGCATTTGAGAAGGATGTTAGTCTTTCCCAACACTGTTCCAAACATATGTTCTGAAATCGCTCCTTCATTTATGGGCTATTGAAACTAGAATAACCTAGTTATGATGCTTGTTATAATGCCGTCATTTTACAAACAGGAAATCAAGGTCTAGATAGGGCATTGATTCATTCAAGATATGTTCAAATGCCCCTACAAGTGCCTGTAATTCAAGAGCCACCAAATGATAAAATGATGGGATAGTTCTGACTTGAGGAGGCAGCTTTCTGCTCTGGGCCTGAAGCTGGCCTCTTGGAGAGAAAGACCCTGTGTATTATTAAAGCCAACTCTTCCCTATAGAATCTCATATCCTATGAATGACCACTCAGGGCTTTTCCTTCTGCCTCTTTCTGTGAGCCTCCCTTTCCTCCAGGTGGCCCTAGTGGATTGCACACCAGACAGGATTACCCTAGTGGATTGCACACCAGACAGGATTCTCCCCAGAATGGCTCATAAGGAATGTACCAGGAAAGTTCACATATCCTTGGCTTATTTACACAGTTTCATGCAATCCCAACACAGCATGTTTTCCACCTCTGTGATCCAAACTGTGAATCAAACATGTTATGCCCACTAGATCCACCAAGGAGTCAGAGCCCTTAGCTCTCTGAGGCCCATCTGAAGTCCCCCAGCTTCAGAAACACATTTCAAGTTCTCCCCTAAAACGAAGAAAAGTAAAATCTCTCCTATCTCCCAAAATGGAAGCGAGGACACACAGCAAATCTCTTAAAGAAATCACCAGACTTCCATCTCTAAACATCCTTTCTCATCTCTGACCCCTTTGTATGTCCTTGAACCAGCAAAGAGCCCCAAATTTGCGGAAGGTGTTTAACACAGCACGTAATTTTTTGTCTATTTGCCTTTATAGCCATAATGAAAGAGTCTGTGTAATTTCTAGAAACATAACTTCCTGGTGCCAGGGTGTGTTACACTTAATAAATTTTCTGTTTGTTAAAGCCTGCTTAAGATTTTCAGGGTAGCACAAAAAATGCTGTCGATGCCTCCTTTCTGATTATCTTAGGGTGGTTTGGAGCTTACTGATCCTGGGAGTTATTCTCTGGCTGATCTTTGATACTGCCAAATTGGGCCAACAGCAGCTGATATCCTTTGGTGGGCTCGTAATGTACATTATCCTGGTGTTTCTATTTTCTAAGCACCCAACCAAAGTAAGTATGAAATAGATTTAGACTTAAACTTTTCCTTCTAATTTTCCCCTCAATGTCTAAATTGTTCAAAATAATGAGTTTGAGAGAATTTCACTGTTATTCAGATTTTGTCTTACCTTGCTATGCTGTTTTAAGTAGCCAGGGACCTTTCTTCCCAAGCTTTCTTAGAACTGGTACTCTCATTTTTCGTTCCCAGTTATCTTCCAATTACACCACCAGTGAGGTGTTCTCTCTTGCCTAGTCCAATTTCTACTCACATACACCACCTCCCTCAATCAAGCACAAAAAGAAAATTTATCTATTTTGATACCAATTTCCCCAGACCGGTAATAATCTAATATTTCACTGCTAGATTGTGCATTTATCAAACTTCTATTTGCAAGTTAGGCTATTTTCCTGCCAAACTCTGTCCTTAAACAGTTTTGTTTCCATTGAATTCAGTTCTCATCCTCATTTTGCCAGCCTGTAACACATGATATGGGAATCCAGAGACACTGAAGCCTTCACATGTGACTCAGAAAGCAAACTCCAGCACATTTTTCTGGCTTTCTGAAAGGTTGACCCAAGAAAAACAAGTCACCTAATAGGATCCAAAGCCCTTGGCCACCTCCAATCAACATCTCTGCCTGTTTCCATGCCTCCAATCCCACAGTTCTTTGCAGCCCACTCATCTCCACACCACAAATGAAAGCAGATGATTGTCCATTGCTGCTGCACTCCCTGGAGTCTGCATTAGAGTTAATTGGTTCCTTTTACAATGAAATGAGAGCCCCTCAACAGGGGGGAGTTTCACTTAATTCACTTACAAATTGTCAGATTAACAAACCTTGGGCACACAGGGAAGCCATGTTCTGCCTTTCCATTTTCCAGACAGGAAATAATTATAGGTCTCTAGTATTTACAGCACGATGAAGAGGACCAGATCCCTCCTCTTTTAGGGTCCCCGCTAAGACTATGCTTTGTGTCTAAGTTATTCTATCAGGCTATAATAGTTACATCTCTCCAGAGGCTGGAGAACTCAGACTCGGGATTTGAACCGCGAAATGCAACCCTGAGATCTGGGGGCATGATTCTATCAAGGGATTCTCTGCTCACAACTGCCTTGGCTCCCAAAGAAGGTGGATCATAGGCCACGTGTGAGAAGCTTCCAAGGAAATAGTCATCCTCTGGGTGTTTATGCGGACCTTCGCATTCATTTTCTAGTAAGATCTATCTCTTCATCTTTCTGCATAGGTTTACTGGAGGCCTGTCTTTTGGGGAATAGGGTTACAATTTCTTCTTGGGCTCTTAATCCTGAGGACTGATCCTGGATTTATGGCTTTTGATTGGTTGGGCCAACAAGTTCAGGTAAGTTGAGTTCAAATGAACATCTTGCCAATAAGTGCTTTTAGTATTTGGATATAATCCTCAAGACATGTCAGAAATAGGTTCAGCTTGACACAGCTGGCACCTCTGGGGCGGGATGAAAGGGACAATCAGGATAGGATAGTGATGTCTTGGATGATATGGGGGAGAGACAACAATTATTAAGTAATAATTAAACAGATTAACATATTCTACACAAACAAAAATGTAGGTCAACTAATGCAGATGAATAAACCTATTTCTGCACACCAGACAGGATTACCCTAGTGGATTGACACAGCGGGCTCCTTCTTAAGCATCCCAGAGTCATACTGAATGTCACAAACGACAGGAAATCTGTATGCAGTTATAGCTCAAAAATATACTTCCACGCCATCTACTGGAGCGGGGAAAGCTATGAGGATAGTCCTTCCACAACTCACCAGCAAGTTTGCTGGGCTCCTCCTTGGTCGACTGTAACCACCAATTCCAGGTTGTAATGATTGTCGGCTCTTCCTTTCTTTAACTCAGACCTTCTTGGAATATACTAATGCTGGTGCAGAATTTGTCTTCGGTGACACGTACGCAGACCACTTATTTGCATTTAAGGTAAAACCAAATCCCTTTTTGAAGTAGTTACCTCCTTTCAGGACCGTCTGGGTCTTTATAGACATTCTGATAGAACCTGACCAGAAACCAGATATACACCTGCTGGTCATGTCCTACATAGATAGCACAGCATTGCCTTTTTCCACTTATCTGATTTTATCTGAAGTCCACAGATTGTAAACATTTTCTTTGTGACTACAGCACTGAGAGAAACATCTAGAGGAAGTCAGAAATATACAAATAGTTTTGAGGGGGCTCCTAGCATTGCCTGAGATACTACTGAAAAGACCTATGGGGTAATAGTATCTGTGACATCAGGGAAAGGAACACTTGGTACCTGGCCATGATCAGGCACATGGCCACTGAAGACTTCTAGGCCCAGGATCAGTGACAGCTCTGTGCTCAGGAACCCCATCAGCCTCCCAACAGGAGACTGCTGCCCACCCACATTCACCTCTGTTCTTCCAGAGCCATTTCCGTGCAAAACCTTTCGTGTCCTTCCTTCAGCACAGCAGACCTGGAGGCTGACCCTTCTCCCAACCAAAGGAGGGACATTATTCTCCAGGGGAAAAGCATTCTGGCCTCCCTGCACTCCCACACACCCAGGAGCACAGTTTCCCCTGTCAAGACCCTGCAAATACTTGTTGATGAGTCCCAAGGATAAATTTGGCTTTTTCTACAGCATTCTTTCTTGCAGTGCTATTGTTTCTATACTTCTAAATTGTTTTCTCACTTAGGGACTCTAAGCTTACCTCCAAACTACCCAGTATAAAAGACCATCTTTTATACTGATTCTTGACTTGTTGATTTTTTTAAACTGCTGATTTGATGCTTTGGTGCTGAGATAACTAAGCCATCTCCAAAAGGCCAAAGGTTTGGAAATATGCTGCTATCAAGAATTGAACCTAGACTGGGAAAAAGAAAAGTCACTGGGAAAGCCTAATTTGCTACTCTTTAGACTTTTCCTGCCCACCCACCCACCCACCACCTCCTCTTCCCCAGAGCAGTGGCCTCCATCCTTTCTGCCAAAGCAGAATCCCTGTGGGAACATTCACGAGATAAGCCCCAATAATTCCCTGAAGCTTTCAGGAAGGCTCTGCTTGCCCATTAAAGCCAATAAAAGCATATAAGTGAGCTCTGAGTAATGGCACAGAATGTCTTTTAATATATATTATTAATAGATTTTTTGAATTAATTCTGTACGAATTGTCCTTGGTCATTCTATGTGTCTGGTGGCAGCTTGTCCCTGGCCATTTAGCTGGAGAACAGAGGGGAAGGGGTACATAGGGGCAGGAGTGCGGAGGGACCCAGCCCACAGCTGTGTGTGTTCTCTGCAGGGTAGAAACCGCTCACTGTGGAAACAGGCTGCATTGAAGGCACCCAAAAACGTCAGGGAAACAGGATCCAAAAAAAGACAATTGTGGTATCACTGAAGTAAACTAGCTTCCAAAGTTCATTTTTTTAGCAATTAAAAAAATCTATAAATAAAATAATTGTTATTTTAAAAGGAGAGAAAATGAGTGGGAAAAATCAGAGAGGGTGACAAAACATGAGACACTCCTAACTCTGGGAAACGAACAAGGGGTAGTAGAAGAGGAGGTGGGCGGGTGGATGGGGAGATTGGGTGACATGAACTGAGGGGGGCACTTGACGGGAGGAGCACTGGGTGTTATACTATATGTTCTCAAATTGAACTCCAATTAAAAATATACAAAAATAAAAAACAAATAAAAGCTAAACGAATAAGTGCTTACTCTCTGGAAGGCAGTGCACATAAGCACATATCATGCCATATCTGATCCCTGTAGCCTTTCTAAATAAGAAATCTGAGAGGTGACTCGCACTCAATTTTGACCAGGATATTCTGCTAATGAGGCTGTTTAATATCAGAACTTCAAGAATATCTGCCAGTGGCCTTTAGTTTGTTGATCTACTGGTTACAAATCCCCCCAAAACTGCATTCCTTCTCTGAGTAACTACAGTAAGAAAACTCATCATCGCAGAGAAACAAACAAAAAAAAAAGTCAAGTTTCTTATGAAATATACTCAAGCTTATCCAGAGCAAATTCAAATAAGAGATTATAGATGCCTGATTAAAGTGTCTCTGATTCAAGAGGAGTTTCCAGTATGATGATGATGTTTCAGCAGGGCAAAAGAGGCAGGAGAGAGACCTGATCTGAATCATACGAATATACCGAGGCCAACATCAACTCATGATTGCTTTCATCCCCCCAACTCACCCCCAGGTCCTGCCAATCGTGGTTTTCTTCAGCACCGTAATGTCCATGCTTTACTACCTTGGATTGATGCAGTGGATCATTAGAAAGGTACTGGGACTTGAAACGATTGGGTGACAGGTGTACAGCCGCTTATTTGGGGACAAAGTCTTAAATGCCTTTTATCTAGGTTTTCCCAACATGCCTTTATGTTCATACCAAGATCCTCCATCACCTCCTCTTCCACCCCAAGTTATTAGACCCTCGCAAAAAATCCTACATGTAGCCATAGAGCAAATTTTATCTCGGAGACATTTAACGGGGCTTTGACCTGCTGGCTATCTTCAGGAAACCTTAGTAATTACTTCTTTGACCAAAGTATTGACTCCAGCAGAGCAGACATCTGTGGGGAGAACAGCACCCTTCCTTCATCCTGGCTGTGTTTCCCTGTGCCTTACACGGAGTCCCGGCTTTCCCTCAGGATGTTGCAAAAGTGGAGACGCCTGCTCTAGTTGTTAGAAGATCAAAGCAAGAAGGGGAAGCTGCTTTGTGTTTCTGAGGGACTTGATAAGCACACACAAGTTTTGTTTTTTTTTTAAATAAAAATCGTCTGAAAAGTTAATCTCATTCCTGCCACCTCAGCATCTGTCAGTTCTACTAGACTTGTGTTAAATCAGAACCTGAGGAAATGTGTAAGTTAGTGCAAATGCACACCCAAACCAGGCGGTGCATACAGAGATTGGGCACAGCCATAGCCCTCCCTTGATCCTTGTAAATACATAAATGAGAGGGAAGGAGAGACAAAGGAGAAGGAGAGAGAGGGAGTCAGAGAGGCAGAGAGAAAGAATAGCAGCTGAATTCAGAATTTCAGCAACAGTGTAATTTTCTGATTGTTGACTTGAACATTCAGCAGTACTGGGCTCATGTCTAAGCAGAAAGGAAGGACAGAATGCAACAGGATGTCCCCATTCTGAAGCGGGCACCACAGTCTCTAGCGGAAGGGCTAGTGTAGAAGTGGGACCATAAAGCATGTTCATTTGAGAGTTTAGCACAAAAGGCCAAACCTCAACTACATCCCACTACTTACTAGCTGGGTGATCTTAGACACCCAGGTGTTCTGTGCCTTGGATTCCTTTGCTATAAAATGGCTATGATTACAGGACCTCTCACAAAGGGTTGTTGTGATCATTAAATTCATTGCCTGAATCAAGAGCTTAAAACAGTGCTTGGAATGCAGCAAAGCTTGTCATGACTGTTAGCAGTTATTATAATTTATTACTCTTATACAACATTTTGATAGACAATTGTTTGTATGATGAAAGTATGAATTCAGAGGATATACAGTGACTCAGCCCTACCATTCACATAGGAGGATTTGATGGGTCCACTTTGTAGGCTAAATAACATACGCTCACATTATGCACCAGTGCTGGCCTGCCAACAATTATTGAAAGCATTTTCCTTGAAAGATTTTCATCCCTACTTTGAAGTGTCACATATACAAACAGCTCTTCACTGACTTTGTTCCTTTTCCCCTTTTAGGTTGGATGGGTAATGTTAGTTACTATGGGATCATCTCCTATTGAATCTGTAGTGGCTGCTGGCAATATATTCGTTGGACAGGTAAGTTGTAGAATCTAACACCATCTTGACTCGATTACTCCTACCTGCGGGGTAAGAGGGCTCATGTTCTAAGTTTCTATTTAGTCCATGAAGTGAAGCTCAACACATTCCATCTTATAGAACAATTACAAATAATGAGGGGAAACTTGTAAAATTGCACACATGCTTCTGCGGTGCTCAACTGAATACTTACTATGCTAAAAGTACAGCTATTATTGATAGAGAGTCCCATGTAACAGGCCACCTGTCCTCCTTAATGGGATTCAAGCCCTTACAACACTTTCTCTAACTCCTTTCCACCCAAGGAGAAGAGTGGGGTATATGATTCCCAATTAGGATAACCCCTTTGGGCACCTGTAACCTGTCCTTGTTATTGATGGTATGTTCTTAGGCATCTCTATTTCCCTTTGGTGTAAGCAAAGAGGTTTATGGTCGGTCACGATGAAGCTGGAAGATGTGAAGTCACCAGTTCACAAGGCTAGGCCTCAGTTACTTGGGCAATAGTGTTCCAACTTAGAAAAGTGTACCTGGCCAGTAGACTAGGCTAGTGGAGACCTTATATGAATTGGCCCTGTAAACTCTTGCAAAATTTACACATGACTCAATATGCACACTGACATATTGAACTCTAGTTCAGTGATCCAGACATCAATGGTGTTAGTTCTCAAATGAATATGCATCAGAACCACAACTGAAGGCTTGTTCAAACAGTATGATAGCTGGTCCTATTCCCATAGTTTTTGAATCAGTAAGTCTAAGAATTTGCATATCTAGTAAGTTCCCGGGTGATGCTGATGGAGCTGTCTGTGGTTCACATTTAGAAATACTGCTTTACATCTAACTCTTGGTTTTGGCTCAGGTCATGATCTTCTATGAGTGCTGGGATTTAGTCCCGAGTCATGTTTCGAGCTTGTTGTGGAATCTGTTTGAGATTTCCTTCCCTCTCCCTTTGCCCTTTCCACTTGTGCTCTCTTTCCCTTTCTCTCTCTCTCTCTCTCTCTCTCGCTCTCTCTTAAATAAATAAATCTTTCAAAAAATAACAAAGCAATACTTCTTTAGAAAATGGAATCTGGGGGGATCCCTGGGTGGCGCAGCGGTTTGGCGCCTGCCTTTGGCCCAGGGCGCGATCCTGGAGACCCGGGATCGAATCCCACGTCGGGCTCCCGGTGCATGGAGCCTGCTTCTCCCTCTGCCTGTGTCTCTGCCTCTCTCTCTCTCTCTGTGGCTATCATAAGTAAATAAAAATTAAAAAAAAAAAAAAAAGAAAAAGAAAATGGAATCTGGGAGACCTGGGTGGCTCAGTCAGTTGGGTGTCCAACTCTTGGTCTTAGCTCAGTTCTTGATCTCGGGGTCGTGTTTTTAAGCCCTGCACTGGGCTCCGTTAAAAGATAAAAGGGAGAGAGAATCTTTAGTAGATTGGCACACATTCCTATGATTTAAAAGAGAGCATTTAATCTTGTCTTGCTTTGTTTCTAGACAGAGTCTCCACTGCTGGTCCGACCGTACTTACCACACATCACCAAGTCTGAACTCCATGCAATCATGACAGCTGGGTTCTCCACCATTGCTGGAAGTGTCTTGGGTGCATACATTTCTTTTGGGGTAAGAAAATTTGAAGATAAATTTATGGAAAATTCAACCTCTTCTTTCTTTGCTGATCTATAACTATCCTCTATATCTCTGTCTTTTGTTGACCACTGCTGTTGGAATAGGAGGCAAGACATATCAGATAAAGGGCTAGTTTCCAAGATCTATAAAGAACTTATTAAACTCAACACCAAAGAAACAAACAATCCAATCATGAAATGGGCAAAAGACATGAACAGAAATCTCACAGAGGAAGACATAGACATGGCCAACATGCATATGAGAAAATGTTCTGCATCACTTGCCATCAGGGAAATACAAATCAAAACTACAATGAGATACCACCTCACACCAGTGAGAATGGGGAAAATTAACAAGGCAGGAAACCACAAATGTTGGAGAGGATGCGGAGAAAAGGGAACCCTCTTACACTGTTGGTGGGAATGTGAACTGGTGCAGCCACTCTGGAAAACTGTGTGGAGGTTCCTCAAAGAGTGTCCTTTTGCTGTATAGTTGGTTATTCTTCCTCTGGCCTTGGAATGGAGTGACCCTGAGGATCTCTGTGGCTTCACTTTCAAATCCTGCCACCTAAAACTGAATTGTATTCAAGTGTGGTAGAATGAAATCATATTATGAGGTTCCCTTGGCCAAATATCTAACAACGTAAAACAATAACAAAACCGTTATTACTGTCACTAGTAAAGGCAGTCTAGACTGAGGGTCGGCAAAGTGTGACTTGTGGGCCAAGCTAGATTGCTCCCCTTTATGGTAACTAAAGTTTCACTAGAAACCAGCTACTCTATTCATTCTTCTATGGCAGCTTTCATGCTACAGAGTTGAGTAGTTGTGGCCTGAAAAAGCCAAAAATATTTACTCTCTGGCCCTTCACAGAAAAAGTTTTATGACCAGTGGCTTAGAGCAGTGGTTCTCAAAACTTACTGCACATTTAGAATCAACCAGGAATGTTTAAGAACCCAGACGTCCAGGCCCATGCCACAGAGTAATTAAACCAGAAGCTCTTGGGGTGAGACCCAGGCATCAGTAATTTTTTAAAAAAAATTCCTCCCGTACATTCTTATGTGGAACCCAGTTAGAGAGCTGCTGGTGTGTGGCACAGGGCCGCAGAGCATTATAACCGGTGCTTGTGCCCCAAGCACAGAGCTTGTAAGCCCCAAAGAGAGGCAGCCTCCAGTGCAGACACGGAAAAATGAAGAGGTGTGGCCCCAGGTGAGTAGGAGCTCTTACTAGAGAGGTTTCATCCCTTCACTTCAACCAGTCCTCGGAGAGCCAACCAATAGGAAGAGGGAAGAGCAAAAGTGGAAGAGGGGGCACCTGGGAGGCTCAGCCAGTTAAACATCTGCCTTCACCTCAGGTCATGATCTCAGAGTCCTGGGATGGAGCCCGCATCCAACTCCCTGCTCTACGAGGAGCCTGCTTCTCCCTCTCCCTCCGCCTGCTTGTGCTCTCTGTCCTTCTCTCTGCTAAATAAATAAATAAATAAATAAATAATCTAAAAGGGGGGAGGAGCTGAAAGAGTTCTCAGGAATAGCAGTTTGGATCTGCAGATGGTCCACTCAGCCACCGCTCTAAGAGTGCTGCCTGTGAAAATGTGCTGGCTGGACTGGGGGTGGGGAGGGAAGTGCAGATTCCGGCATTCTGAAAATATAGGGAAGAGAATTCAGAAACAAAATAAGCATGTGGGGACGAAAGGCAAAAGAGTTTAAGTAGGTTCACAGTGAGGGAAACAGAAATCACTTACAGATTAAAGGGACTCTGGATAATGAATATTATATAAAAGCACCACAGAATTCAGAAGACTGAAAGGAAGACAGAGAGGGGTGTACCTGTGCCTGCACCCCAGACACTTCCCTTGTCTAAACTGATGATCTAATGAAATACGTGTTTTCGGGACTATTTAAACATTCATCAGGTCCACAGGGAGGGAGAGGAATCTTCTTCTGAAGTTTTTACCAGGATTCATTCTCTTCTGAAATGATTAGATTTTGGTTTTGGGCTTCTCACCAAAGGATGTGGTCAATTAGCACAAATTCCTCCCTTCGTCCTCTGACTCTCAAGGTGATGCTGACATGGCTCACTGAGTGCTCCCAAGCCTCCAAAAATACACTATTGTGAGGCAGGCTCCGTTCTGCCCTTCTCTCCCCTTGTAAAGCTTTTGGGCTGTTCATTCTGAGCACAACAGAAAAGCTACACTTCAGCTGGCCCTTCTCCCAAAATCACAGGTTTCACCCTCCCACCTTTTAACTGCGTCAGTGATGTCCGCACCTGCATCGTTGGCTGTGGCTAAACTCTTCTGGCCTGAGACAGAAACACCTAAAATAACCCTCAAGAATGCCATGAAAATGGAAACTGGGTAAGTGGGATACCTCGTTCCTACAAGCTGGGGAGGTGGGATGGGGGTGTCCAAATTCAAAGCACAGACAAAAGTTGATCATTGGAGAGCCCATGACCTTAAAATGAATGTAATTTCCCAGTGACTATCAGGCTTCATTAGACTTCCAAAAAAAAAAAAAAAATCCTTCTTCAATACTTGAAAAGCTTCCTAAATACTTGTATGTCAATACATTTCCTTAACCGTAGAATGTAGATATTTCATTTTAAATGTGGTGTAGTGTTTTTTGAGCACTGATTTAAGACCGTTGGAAAGCAATGGGACAACCATTTCTGGAAGTTTCTTATATAATAGGAAGTATGAAGGTATGATATAGATATCTTTAGCCCCTCTTCAGTTCATTTTTTTGCCTTGTGCAAAAGAAAGGAAGAAAGGGTGAAAAGGATAAAGGGGTTCAAGATAGTCAAAATAATCAAATTCAATAACAGAATCCATCAACAAACATGTTGCTGGGATTCATCCCCTGTTTGTATATAGGTATAGTCAGTAAAAAGCAACTTGTCAAAGAATGCATGTATGGAATAGGTGTGATTTCACTTGTAAAGTTAAGCAAATGTGTATATCTATGCAACATATTATTTAGGTACACACTCACATAGGAAGAGGGAAAAGAAAGGGAATGATAAGCAACCTCTAAGGAGCCAGGTACCTTTGAGATTAAAGAGAAGAGAATAAGATTAAGGAAGAAGGGGTACTCAAAAGTGATGGTGGCATTCCATTTCTTAAATGAGGTGATGGATATTCAGGCCTTCTTTGAATTATTAGTTCTTATGCCATGAACTAATATTTTACTAATATTTTATAAATATTTTCTAGTAGCTACCTTAATATAATTTTTAAACTTATAATATTTTTATCTTTTCCCAAATTTTAATTATAACCTCTTCCCCAATTAACAGAGTAGTATAACCATGAGACACCCATATGACCATCACCTACACTCAGGAATTATAAGCAATTATAAGTGATGTCATAGAATTTAGTTATTTTGACCAAGGCATGAGCTTGTGAGGTTGTGTCTCCAACCAAATGAGCTCTGATTATTCCATTCTTACACCTGTGATGTCCATCCACTGATAACACCTTGGTAATTCTGAAATTGCTATTTTTTGATAAAGTGATTCAAGGAACCTCCTAGAAGCCGCAACACAGGGAGCATCCTCATCCATCTCCCTTGTGGCAAATATAGCTGTGAATCTGATTGCCTTCCTGGCCCTGTTGTCTTTTGTGAATGCAGCCTTGTCCTGGCTTGGAAACATGTTTGACTACCCACAACTAAGTTTTGAGGTATAATTCTATCATGTCTCTCTCCATTTTGTTTCTACCTATCTTTGTTTAAAAAAAAAAAAAATAGGTTTGTGAATTGCCTTCCGTAACCACCTGTAGTATACTCTTACACAATGCACACACTCATCATGTATCTCCCATCTTCCCACCTCCTCCTGCCCCTCAACTCCTATCACCCTCCTGGAGAGAATGATTGACCTCATGCCAGAAATTCAGGGGACTTCATATAACCCAATGCTAACCTTGACTCCTAATGGAAAGAGATGAGCAAAGCAATGTGAGGAAATTTCTACACCTAAAGGAGATATAGAGAGGTTGAGAAAAATCTTGTAAAAAGGGTGAGGCAGAGAAACAAGAAGCAAATCACCATTCTAATAAGGAATCTATTTTTGAGTTTTGTAGATAATATGCTCCTATGTCTTCATGCCCCTTTCCTTCATGATGGGAGTGGAATGGCAAGACAGCTTCATGGTGGCCAAACTCATAGGCTATAAGACATTTTTCAATGAATTTGTCGCTTATGAACACCTCTCAAAATTGATCAGTTTAAGAAAGGAGGCCGGACCCCAATTTGTGAATGGTGTGCAACAATATATGTCGGTGAGTAATTACATTGATTTCTCAATACACTTCTTTCTCACATATCTACATTGGTCAAATAGTCACTGGTGCTTGTGCATAGTAGGCCAGGCATTTGGGTATACATAAGAGAAAAAGACAAACCAAAAATCCCTGATCTCATGGAGCTCATACTGAACATAGCACCTCATAATTTTCAATAATGTTGAATTAATCCGTGTGTATGTATCTTTGTGTGAGGTATACACAGCTAGTCCTTACTACTATGATCATTTACTTTTGAGACCTGTAGATCCAAACCTAGATGAGCTGGGACAAGAATCAATGAAAAAATATTTGCCACATATCTTCTGTGTGCAAAGCACCTATATACACTGAGGCCACAACATGGAACAAGTGATGAGGTTTCTGCCCTCATGGGATCATAGTCAAATAATGTCAAGGGTCTCTTCCTTCCAGCCTTAAAAGTCTATGAACTCTGAGAAACTGCCCAAATGCAAAATAGTGCCTAGAAATCCTAAGGAAATAGTGAGACACAGTTGCTACTCTTCAAGTGAATGAGGGAAGAGAAAAGCTTGGGTTGTGGTCTGAATTTTTGAGACAAGCACCCTATAACTATGTCAGGACTTCAGATAAATACACTCCAAGGCTTTATTCATGTCTGCTTGACCTCAGATGGGACAAGGGAATGTGGGTGAAGCCATTACTTAGGTCATATTCTACAGCCGAGTCTCCAGCCTTTCTTTCCTGAAAAACAGAATTGTCCCACACACAGAACTCTAAGGAAAATGGGAACCTTCTGACCAAAAGAAAGTAGTTTTTATACTGAGAAAAAGAAGCTCATAATCCTAGCAGTGCCAAGCAGATTTGTGCACATTATTACAAGAATAGAGACAGAACAGTAGGACTGATTTGGGTTGGGGGTGATCCCAACCAGAGGCAGATCCACAGAAGATATTTGAAGACAGGAGCCCAATAGCTTCTGCTACTGTTTAGTCAAAATGGCAAAAGCATTTTTTCCCATTTTCCTATTTACAGGCAACAAAATGGGGATGAGTACCTGCAATTTTTGTTTACCAACCAACAAGTGGTGGGGGGTGTCACATCATCCCCTGGAAAAGGCACCACATGACCAATGCATAAGATCTAGGTCCATGAGGCAAAGCCCAATGTTATCCAGGTCAGAATATGTATGTAGCATGTTGTCCACAGGATGAGCTCTTCATTATGCCATCATCTCTTCTTTCTTAACATAAAAGAAATACTGTGCATGTTTGTTTGTTTACACTTAATTTATACACACCCTGGTATAGTATTAAAAAGGTACAAAAAAGCAAGAGGGATAAGTGAGTCATCCTCCCTATTTTTCTGCTGCTCAGCTATTCTCTTTGTACCGTATTATGCTCTTACTCTTGCTCTTTGCACTTAATAAGATATCTTGGATGCCATTCCCTATCAGTGTCTGTGAAAGAGTATTCTATAGACTGAACACAATTATTAATTTTAAGCCATCTTTTGTTGATGGACACTGCTACCAATTTTCTGCTATTGGAAGCAGTGTTACAATGACTGTCCCTGTATATCCAGCATCGTTGCTCAGGCTCTGGGAGAACCAAACGATGTATTATTGATTTCCTAGTGCAATGCAGCTCTTTCCATCACTCAAATATGGGAAAAGGAAGAACAGTAACATTTTAGCCTCCTGTCCCTCTTATTACAAAACTCTAGATGGAACCCACTCTGGAGCAGAGTGGTTTCTCAGATCTGAGGGAGTGTGCTCAACATAGTTTCAGTTGACCAAGATTAACTGGGGTTCAGAAGTAGATGCTCCTCCTTCTGACGTATCATCTAACATTACATCAGAACACCTACATCATTTATTACCCTTTATCACATCACATAGGCACTTTATCATTTCATATCACCACAAGAAGAAGGCCACTCTGCACTGGACAAAATAACTTGAAAGAAGAATTCATCACAAAAGAAATAAGCAGAACAATACTCTCTGTCCTAGAATTACAGAATTAGGATTTAAATACAATGTCAGAAATTCAATTCAGAAGTATAATTATAAAGCTACCCGTGGTTCTGGAAAAAAGCATAAAGGATTCTAGGACTTCATTATTACAGAATTGAGATCTCCTCAGGCCAAAATTTAAAATAGATTAAATGAGATGCAATCAAAACTGGATGCTCTAACTGCTAGGGTTAATGGAGTGGAAGAGAGAGTGAGTGATATAAGAGGCAAGTTGACAGAAAAGAAGGAAGCTGAGGAAAAAAGAGAAAAACAATTAAGAACTCATGAGGAAAAGCTTAGGGAAATAAATGATAGCTTGAGAAGGAAAAATATACATCTAATTGGGATTCCAGAAATGGCTGAGAGAGAAAGAGAGGACCATAAAGGATATTTGAATAAATAATAGCTGAGAACTTCCCTAATCTGGGGAAAGAAGCAGGCATTCAGATCCAAGAGGTAGAGAAGACCCTCCCCCAAATCAATAAAGATCATTCAACACCTTGGCGTTAAATACTGAAACTTGCAAGTTTCAAAGAGAAAGAGAAAATCCTTAAAGCAGTGAGGGACAAGAGATTTTTCACTTATATTGGGAGAAATATCAGATTAACAGCAGACCTCTCCACAGAGCCTGGCAGGCCAGAAAGGTCTGGCATGATATTGACAGGGTACTAAATGAGAAGAACATGCAACCACGAATACTTTATTCAACAAGGCTGTCATTCAGAATCGAAGGAGAGCTAAAGAGCTTCCAAGAGGCAGCTCTGAAAGAGCTAGGCAGAAACTGAAAGAATATGTGACCCCAAAACCAGCTCTGCAAGAAATATTAAGGGGGACCCAGTAAAAAGAAAGAGGGAGCCCAAAGAAACAATCCACAAATACAGGGACTGAATACATAATACAATGACACTAGATTCATATCTTTCAATAGTTAGTCTGAACGTAAATGGGCTAAATGATCCTATCCAAAGACACAGGGCATCAGACTGGATAAAAAAGCAAGACCCATCCATATGCTGTCTACAAGAGACTCATTTTAGACCTAAGGACACCTCCAGCCTGAAAATGAAGGGGTGGAGAACCATTTACCATTCAAATGGCCCTCAAAAGAAAGCTGAGTTAGCAATCCTCATATCAGATAAACTAGAGTTTATCCCAAAGACAGTAGTAAGAGATGAAGAAGGACACTATATCATACTTAAAGGGTCTATCCAACAAGAAGACCTAAGAATCATGAATAGTTATGCCCTTAATGTGGGAGCCACCAAGTATATCAATCCATTATAACCAAAGTAAAGAGATACTTAGATAATCATATACTAACAGTAGGAGACTTCAACAGGGCACTCTCAGCAAGTAACAGATCTTCTAAGCAGAACATCACCAAAGAAACAGGGTCTTGAATGATACTTTATCAAAGAGTTTTTACAGATATATACAGAACATTGCATCCAAATGCAACTGAATACACATTCTTCCCAAGCGCACGTGGAACTTTCTCTAGAATAGACAACATATTGGGTCAGAAATCAGGTCTCAACCAATACCAAAAGATTGGGATTGTCCTCTGCATATTTTCAGACCACAGTGCTTTAAAACTAGAACTCAATCACAAGAAGAAATTTGGAAGAAACCCAAAAACATGGAGGTTAAAGAGCGTCCTACTAAAAGATGAATGGATCAGCCAGGGAATTAGAATAGAACTTAAAAGATTCATGGAAACTAGTGAAAATGAAAACACAAACATTCAAAATCTTTGATACAGCAAAAGCAGTCCTAAGAGGGAAATGCATTCCAATACAAGCCTCCCTCAAAAAACTGGGAAAAACTCAAATACACAAGCTAACCTTGCACCTAAAGGATTTGGAGAAACAACAGCAAATAAAGCCTAAACCAAGTAGAAGAAGAGCGATAATAAAGATTAAAGCAGAACTCAATGAGATAGAGATCAGACGATCTGTAGGAGAGATCAACAAAACAAGGAGCTGGTTCTTTGAAAGAATTAATAAGATAGATAAACCCTTAGCCAGCCTTATTAAAAAGAAAAGAGAAGACTGATATTATTAAATCACGGATGAAAGAGGAGAGATCACAGCCAATATCAAGAAAATACAAATTTTGAAAATATGAGCAGCTATATGCCAACAACTTAGGCAATATGAAAGAAATGGATGCATTTCTGGAAACTCACAAATTACCAAAACTGAAACAGCAAGAAATAGAAAACGTGCACAGGCCAATAACCAGGGAGGAAATTGAAGAAGTCATTACAATCCTCCCAAAACACAAAGGTCCAGGGCCAGATGGCTTCCCAGGGGAACTCTAAAAAACATTTAAAGCAGAAATAATACCTATTCTACTAAAGCTGTTTCAAAGGATAGAAAGGGAGAGAATACTTCCAAACTTGTTTTATGAGGCCAACATTACCTTGATCCCAAAACCAAAGACCCCAACAAAAAGGAGAATTACAGACCAATATCCCTGATGAACATGGATGCAAAAATTCTCACCAAAATACTAGCCAATAGGATCCAATAGTACACTAAGAGGATTATTCAATATGACCACGTGGAAATTATCCCTGGGATGCAAGGCTGGTTCAACATTTGTAAAACGATCAACCTGTTACATCACATCAATAAGAGAAAAGACAAGAACCATATGATTCTCTCAGTAGATGCAAAGAAAGCATTTGATAAAATTCAGCATCCATTCCTGATTAAAACTCTTCACAGTGTAGGGATAGATGGAACATTCCTCATACAATAAAAGCCATCCATTAAAAGCCCACAGCAAATATCACTCTCAATGAGGAAAAACTGAGAGCTTTTGCCCTAAGATCAGGAACACAACAGGGATGTCCATTTTCACCACTGTTATTCAAAATAGTACTAGAAGTCCTAGCCTCAGCAATCAGACAACAAAAAGATATAAAGGCATTCAAAATACAAGGCATTCAAATTGGCAAAGAAGAAGTCAACTTCTCCCACTTCACAGATGACATGACACTGTATATAGAAAACCCAAAAGACTCCACCCCCAGATTTCTAGAACTCATACAGCAAGTGGCAATGTGGCAGGATACAAAATCAATGCAGAGAAATCAGTGGCATTTCTGTACACTAACAATGAGACTGAAGAAATAGAAATTAAGGAATCAATCCCTTTTATAATTGCACCCAAAGCATAAGAAACCTAGGAATATACCTAACTAAAGAGGTAAAAGGATCTATATTCTAAAAACTACAAAATACTTATTAAAGAAACTGAGGAAGACACAAAGAAACAAAGTCCATGTTTGTAGATTGGGAGAATAAATATTGTGAAAAAGTCTATACTTCTCAGAGCAATTTACACATTACATGCAATCCTTATCAACACCTTGCTCTTTCTTCATAGAGTTGGAACAAATAATCTTAATATTTGTATGGAATCAGAAAAGACTCTGTATAACCAGTAAAATGCTGAGTAAGAAAACCAAAGCTGGGGGCATCACAATTATTTGGCCTGAGCAACACCTCTTGGTTGTCAGATCAGAACCAGAGGGCTATGCTCACACTTCCACAAATTCACCCTCCATCTTTCTACTGCCCTGTAAACGTGGGCACCTGACATTCCCAGGGGATGGTTAGAGCTGAGGACCAAAGAGAGGCAAGGACACACCACAGCCAGAATGAAAGGAACTCCTATTATATCTGTGAGTTTCCTCTTTACTAAATTAATCCCTTTTCTTTTAAGTATAATTTATGTACAATAAAGTTCCTTTTTTTGTGTATATATGAGTTTTGAGAAATGTATCACCTGTGTAACCACAACTGCAATGAATATATAGAACATTTCTATCACACCTGGAAAATTTGTCTCAGGGCCACCTGCAGTCAATAGTACCCCGACCCACCCCCTCATTCCCAGACAGCCTGATCTTTCATTCACTATAGATTACATTTGCTTGTAAAATCATACAAATGGACTCACTTAGCTTTCATGTAGTTGCATGTATATATTTTCCTTCTTACTATTACTATACTTACTAAGAGTAGTATTCTATTTCATAGATATCCATAATTTGCTTATCGATTTGTCTGTTGAAGGGTATTTGGATTGTTTCTAGCTTGAAGCTATTATAACTGCCATAAATATTCATGTACAATCTTCTTGTGGATATAGATTTTTACTTCCCCAGGGAAAATTCCAAAGAACATTATTGCTGGATAATGCAGGCTATGTCTACCAACTTGATAAGAAACTGTCAAGCATGTTTGTACTTTATAAACAGGTTGTGTCAGTTTATATTCCCACCAACAATGTACAAGAAATCCAATTATTCTACATCCTTGTCAACACTTGGTATTGTCTGATTTTTTAGCCATTTTATGGATGTATAGTATTATGTTACTGTTTGTTTTGCATTTCTCTGGTGACTAATGATGTCAAACATCTTCTGATGTGAGATATATATATATATATCTTGTAAAAACTAGAACTCAATCACAAGAAGAAATTCTGATGTGATATATATATATATATATATATATCTTGTAAAAACATTTTAGTCATTTTTTATTAGGTGCTTGTCCTCTTATTATTAAATTATAACAGCTCTTTATAGATTCTAAATAAATCCTTTGTCAAACAAATGTAATGTGAATATTTTCTGGAACCAATCTTATATCTTCAGTAGCTAGCACTGGGCCTGGTACATTATAGCAGGTGGCCAGGTCATACTGAATATTAGAAGTTATCATTGGGGGTGCCTAGGAAGCTCAGTTGGTTAAGCAGCTGCCTTTGGCTCAGGTCATGATCCTGAAGTCCTGACCTAAGCTTGCTTCGCCCTCTGCCCATCCCCCAGCTAGTGCTCTCTCTCACATAAATAAAAATATTTAATAAAAACAAGGAAGAAGGGATGCCTGGGTGGCCCAACGGTTGAGTGTCTGCCTTTGGTTCACGTCATGATCCTGGGGTCCTTGCATCCAGTCTTGCATCGGGCTCCCCATGGTGAGCCTGCTTCTCCTTCCGCCTATGCCTCTGCCTCTCTCTGTGTGTCTCTCATAAGTAAATAAATAAAATCTTTAAAAAAAAAATTTTTTTCATTGGGCTGAAAGTGGCATTTGTAGAGGCCAAGATTATCAATTCCAACTCCTTTGTAGAAAATCTCTGAATCCACACAGCCCTTTTCCCTCTCTCAAGATTCAAGGGGAGACAAAAAAAAAAGTCTATGAAACAACAGTTGTTTGACATCATGCACTGAATATTTATTTGTCAATATTAATTCCATAGTCAGAAAAGGAAGCCTGGTTAGGATGTCAGATTTACTAAGCTAGTCACGCCATGTATACTTCTAAGTGTTTATGCTTGTTTACAGATTCGTTCTGAGACAATTGCCACTTACGCTCTCTGTGGCTTTGCGAATATCGGTTCTCTAGGAATAGTGATCGGCGGACTTAGTAAGTGAAAAGAATTTTCTTTAATAATGTATGTGACATAAACATACATTCAATCTCCATCTGGCTCTGTAACATTATTTGTGTCAGGGGAAGAAAAGGCCCTGGGACAGTAGTAAACCCTTTGCAGCCTATTTTTATCCCTGCTCTGCCATATAGTTTTCCTTTGTATACCCAAGCTAAACTCAGAAAGAATTTGTTCAAATGTGCAGGTGCTTGTCTACCCAAGGATGACACTAGGTCTCACTTTGTATGACAATTCCAGTCAATTTTTAAGGGCCACTGGAGAAGGATTCTGAGGCCTAGTGAAAGTGGAAAATGCTGTTATTAATTAGTGATGTCTTCCATAGGCATAGAAATAAATGGTGACGATGAGTTGCAAATGTTTGGATCTTTCCTTGAAATCTGTTTGCCTTGCCATGCTCTCCATACACTGTGATAAAACTTAGGACTCACTTCTTCTGTAAAAAATGGAAGCTTCTGGGCCTGTGGACAAATGTATTCCTTTCCTCTCCCACCAGAGAACTTCTCTGGATGTAAAGCTCATCATTAAGCTCTAGAATCTTTATTTTTCCCAGCTAATTTGGAAAAAAAGGAAGGAAGGAAGGAAGGAAGGAAGGAAGGAAGGAAGGAAGGAAGGAAGGAAGGAAGGAAGGAAGGAAGGAAGGGAAAGAAAGAAAAAGAAAGAAAGAAAGAAAGAAAGAAAGAAAGAAAGAAAGAAAGAAAGAAAGAAAGAAAGAAAGAAAGAAAGAAAGAAAGAAAGAAAGAAAGTCATGAGACTCCCAGCCCTAGAACAATTCTCAGAGGCTGGGGATTTGGAATTCCCAATCAATTACCTCAACATTAATCTCCTTCTTCCATGTTTCCCAGCATCTATGGCTCCTTCCAGAAAGCGTGATATCACATCGGGGTCAGTGAGAGCTCTGATTGCAGGGACTGTCGCCTGCTTCATGACAGCCTGTATTGCAGGTACCACATGCCATCCTTTGTGTCCTGTCTTCCAGAGCCCACAGAATGGCAGCTTTCAGGGGGGCCGTGCCTCCAACCTGCAGATGCAGCATATGCTACTGTCGGAAGCTGAGAGGCAGAGCTGCTGCTGAGCATATTGTAAAGTGAAATGTGTGGAACATGGTTGAAAAGCTAGGAACAGGAGGGCACAGTAATGTCGTAAATTAATAAAATAGATGACACTATTTCACTTCCAGGACTACTCTCCAGCACCCCTGTAGACATCAACTGCCATTACATTTTAGAGAATGCCTTCAACTCCAGTTCACCTACGAACACAACAGATGTGGTATCTTGTTGTCAATCTCTATTAAACAGGTATTGTATTCTTGAGTCTAACTTCTTCATATCTATTATTAATAAACAAATTAGGCCTATAGAGCCCATCCACTCATTTTTATAACTTTATAAATCTGTTTAAAAATAAGAACCTGTGGGACACCTGGGTGGCTCAGTCAGTTGAGTGTCCGATTCTTGGTTTCAGCTCAGCTCATGATCCCAGGGTCCTGAAATGGAACCCTGCCTCAGGCTCAGAGCCTAGTGGGGAGTCTGTTTGTCCCTCTCCCTCTGTTCCACCCCCCACTCACACTCACACACACACACACACACACACACACACACTCTATCTCTCTCTCTCTCAAATAAATAAACTTTTTAAAAAATAAATAACTTGTGCAAAAATTTATTTGGATTTAGATCACCCTTCATTTTGACTTTTCTCATCTGAGACTAGGACCTATAATACTAGCTAGTGCTATGCAAGCATTTCTTATGCCCTCAGCTTTGTGATAGGCACTTTGTATGAATTAGCTCATTTAACCCTGGAAACCACAGTATAAGGTAAGAACTATTGCTCTTTTTAGTGTTCAATAAAAATAGGCCTTGAGGAGGCTATACCACTTTCCCAAGACCAATAAAGATGCAAACTTTAGGTCTTTCTGTCTATAGAGTCCATGCCCTTAACTAGTACCCAAGCACTAATTCTTTGTTACTGCCTCTCTTTCAAGGGCACCAAGCAGTGCAGGCTGTCCTGAAAACATGGTGATAGCGATAGTGGTGGGCTACAGTGCATGAGGTGCCACCAGTGACCCATCTGGCCACTCCCACTCTGTACAGTTTCTATCTGCAAAATCAATATCCCTACCCCATTTGCCCTTTGATGCTATGTTTAATCTGACTTCTCCTGCTTATCTACTTTTTCTGTTCTACAGCCCAACTAACTGTTTTATTACACTTTTCACCAGCACTATTGTCAACGGTCCTGGTGTCATCATCCCAGGAGGAAACCACAGCTTGTCTTCTTTAAGGGGCTGCTGCAAGTTGTTAACTCCACCAACACTGAACTGCAGTTGGATCCCTGATGCATTTTGAGTGCAGCTGCTTCTCCAATGGAACTGTAGGTATAGATGCTGAATTTTCTGCTTTGGGGAGGAAAAAAAACTATTCTTCACAGACTGATACTTTCATTGTGGAATCAGCTTTAATTGGAAAAAAGGAAAACAGGAGTGAACCTTTCGGATCTCCAGAATCACGCTCCTTTCCTTCTTTCCTTCCCTTCTGCAAACCCTTCCCCACTAACAACTACTATGGTATCTTAAGATGAGCTCTTGTCTCCAGTCCCAAAGATGTTTTCTGACCCTAGAATTTTATGACATTTTACCAGAATACAGGCATAAATGAAGGGTAACAACAATGGGGCTGTGGCTCAGCCACACCTAGAGTGGCTCCCTTCTAAAATGACTTAGGGAGGTCACTGCAGTCATCCTGGCTGACCTAAAACAGCCAGAAGTTGAATCTCACATGGAAAAGAATCAATCACTTATCACCTGCTCATTGCCTGCCTGAGGAAGTCCTACAGAAATCAAGCATTCCCTAAGAGAACTTTTTGACCATTCTAGAATCAGGTTTCAAATACTATATGCTTAGAGATTTATACCAATCAGCTTACCCGAAATTTTGCTGCAATAGGATATAAGTCAAAAAACTTGGTGACTTGCAAGTTTACTTTTCTCTTACACCATATGCCTAGTGAGGGACAATTCTGGTGGTAATTCATATTGTCTTCACTTCTAGGACCCAGGCTAAAGGAGCAGCCACTATGTGGGGTATGTTGTGAGAGGTGGAAAAAAAGGTGGCTCTTAAAACTTCTGCTACGAAGGACCCTTCACTTCTACTACATTCCATCACCCAAAGCTAATCATGATGAGCACAATGTCAATGGTTATGGATGAATTATCCTGTCCTAGGGAAGGATAGTGAGCATTTTGGGGGAAAAAATATGATATACTACATGGATGCACGATATCCATGTCTCCCTTCAAGGAGTCACCTGTCCCATAACAGAAAGCCTACTCGTGTGTAAAATTGGTTTGTTCCTGTTGACATTACTGGAAAATAGCACAACTTTTCTGTTGAAATGTCCCTTAAGAACCACTGGAGGGAGAAAACTAAGTCCTGGTTGACATTCAAAGCCTTCCACAGACACTTCCATTCACCAGGAAAGCAGCAGCACCAAAGCTGCTTCCTGGGTATTAAATAAGAACCTTCCTCAATGGGTTCTGAGATTTAATGTGTGTCAGAAGAAAATTCCTGAGACAATGACAGGGTCTCTTAAATGAAATGCTCATCGCCAATTCTCTTAATAACACAAAGACCACATTGTGTGAGGAAACAAGGACACCAATGACTGAGTCAAAAGGTGATTCCCCAGAAAGAGATACGTGAAAAGGGTTTTTGGAATACTTGAATTTATTTTAGCTATGGTTTCTTTCTTGCTCGTGCACAATTTTTTGAAATGTATATATAAGTAGCTGGTGTGTGTGTGTGTGTGTGTGTGTGTGTGTGGCAATAGAGGTGAAGAATGATATTAAATGCCCAAAGGACTCTTTATCTCTAAAGTATAATATACTAGGATATTCTTAACTATTGATCATTTGAATCAAATTTTTCTTAAAATTTATATGCCCTTTCAGTATTTAGATTTTACTTTAGGAAACTACATTTACATGTTTTTTCCCTCTCTTCTCTATATTCCTTGTGGCAATATTTAAAAAAAAGTCTTCATTATGTCAGGTGTTCCAGTTATTCATATGTTGGTTCTTTTTGGTTTACTGTGGCTATTATCTTTCTAACTCCTTTTTATCGTGTCATTTCTTTGCAGTTTTCTATTTTGCTGATTCCTGAGACTCTCAAAGAGAATTTCTTTCCTCTTTCTGTGTGCTTCTATGGCCAACTAATTTTCAAATTCTGTCTGTTGCCATTACTGTTCTTTGGATGCTTATAGCTCTACTCTGAGGTCTCTTACTTCAAAGAAAACAATAATTACTGTCCTGTTTTTAAAGTTTTCTTTTTTTTCAGTTGCAGAAAGTAATATCCATTTGTAATAAAAAGTGACAAACACACACACCTTCCTTCAAACATATATAAACATGTAGAGGATTTGTTGATTCTATGAAACTAGAAAGAGTCCACTTAAATATCTTGTTCAACTTCTTTTCATCTGGCAATATATCTTGGACATTCCTACCAAGTCATTTTATATAGTTCTAACTCTATGCTTCCCTTCTTATTCTGTGTGTGTGTGCGTGTGTGTGTGTGTGTGTGTCTGTGTGTACAATTCCACACAAATGAGGTAATATATATGCTGGGAGAAGGAAGGAATTAAACATCTTACATTCTTGCTACTTGCTTCCTTCCTCTTCCTTATCCCTGACCCACCACATACACGTAACCCAGGTAAAATAACTTGACATATAGCTTTCTGTACTTTTCGTTCCTGTTCAGGTCCTGTTTTACAAACATATCTTATTGAGGATTGGTATTGTTGTTTTACCATAGTGGGATATTCTGGGACCACTCACATTTCTCTGCAGCTTACTTTTCTTCAATAATATTACTTTCTGTGGGATGCCTGGGTGGCTCAGTGGCTGATCATCTGCCTTCAGCTCAGATCGTGATCCCAGAGTTCCAATATTGAGTCTCACAGCAGGCTCCCCGTGATGAGCCTTCTTCTCCCTCTGCCTGTGTCTATGCCTCTCTCTGTGTGTCTCTCACGAATAAATGAATATAATAATAATAATAATTAATAATAATAATACTTTGTGGATATTCAGGTCCACTGGCAAAACTTTAACTATTTTTGTCAAAGGGTTCATAATATTCCATGACATATTATGTATATGTATTAACCATTCCTCTAAGGACAAGCATCCACTTTTGGGGATTTGATTTTGGTTTTGACTACTTGGAACAATACCTGCCCATTTACTTCACATATTATTAGCTTTATTCTATAGCAGTGCTAGCTGATAAAAATATAATGCAAGTCACATGTGATTTAAAATTTTTTAGTCACCATGTTAAAAATGTAAAAGGAAACTGGTAAGATTAAATTTAATACTATATTTCACCCAATATACCCATGATATTATCATTTCAATGAATTATTAAATATTCTTTTTATTGAACTAATCATTTAAAATCCAGTATATTTTTTATACTTAGAACACATCTTAAGACACATTTTCATTGGCAATACTTGATCTGTATTTAGATTTCATAAAATTTAGTTGAAAGTAAATACACATGCCCAAATTGTTCCAAACACACTTAAAGGCTTTCCAATACCTGAAATGAGCATCAGTTTTTTAAAGTAAAATTTTAGTTTCCTCTGTTCCACATATAAAATAGTTCCATAGTTCAATTAGCAGCTACCATATTGGGCAGGACAAGTCTATATGGTGGTTTCCTAGGTGGACTGACGGGAGTGTGTATATTTGGTATTAATATACGTTGTCAGATTGCTTCTTGGAGAAATATGTTGTCTTAATTTTTACCTGCATTGTGATCTAATCTTTCTAATGTGTTTTATTCATCTACCTTTGTGTGTATATGTGATATTTCTTTTCAAATGCAACCCTGTTCACATAAATCCCATGCTGATTTCTTTTTTAATATTTTCCATCCTTGAGCTGAGGAGGGCATATTATTCTTGAGCCACATGAGAAAGAAGAGTAAGGGCACAGACCAGACAAATGTGCTGATGATAACTTTGGGCTTATTGTATCCAGAAATCTTACCAATCCCCTGTAAATGTTGAATGGGCTCTGGACTGGCAGAAAGTTCCCCTCCTCCCCTTATTGGAGTTTTGGGTACATGGTGATGTCTCCACTCGTCTTTAGCAAACATAAAAGCTGGGAAGCTGCTTGTTCCCCTCAGTTCACCCTACACCCACCTACCTGTAGTCTTCTAAGATGGCCAAGATAGGGTATCCATGTGCTTCCTATACATCTGAGGTCCCTCGGTGCTGACAGAACATTGCTGTGAATCTATGCACCCTAAGCCTGTTTCAAGACAAGGCTGTGACAACTATTTTGAGGAATTCTGCACTCTGTCTAGGCAGCCCAGGAAATTTGAAGCTGCCATGCTTCTCTCTGTGCCTGTCTTCACATCAGTACAGTTTTCACTAGTCTGAAACACCTTTTATAAACACTGTATCATGAGTCCAGATATGAATATTTCCTAATTTTAATGAAGGTGGAAGCTTGGTTTATTGCTTCTTATTTTGTTCATTGTTTTCTATGGGCTTGAAAAGGAGAGGGGGCAGAAATGGCATTTCTGTCACCAAAGCAGAAGCCATGGCTATACACAAGTTCTCTGGACCTGCAGAGGCCTTATTGTCTCAGCAAAGAGCAGACTGTAGTCATGGGGTGTGAAGAATGTTCTCTGATTTTTCTTCATTTCGTTAATAAAATCAGCACCCCCAAGCAGTTAGATCTGAGTAAGAAAGTCTCTGTAACTATATAGATTACCAACATGCATTCATTTTGCAAGTGTTCCCAAATAATTTCTTTAATATTTCTGAGGCTTAATTAGGCTGGGAGGCCATGTGAAGAGCTTAAGGTGTGCTCTTGCCCATGAGGCTGACTTCCAATTACAGAACAATTCCAAAATCAGGCATGCTTGTAAAGAAGGTATTGAAAGACACAGCGTGCCAGGAAGCATTAAACTACCCTAGATGTACTGGAGGCAGGGATGGGGAGGCAACCATTCACATATTAAACAGGCAGGAATACAGGACTTAAGAAAGAAACGTCTGGTACATGTGCACTGTATGGTACTAATGAACCATATGGTCCTGAGAAAAGCAACTTTTTACAACCTGTTGCTTAATTTTAAAAATTGTTTTAAGCTGAAGGAAAGCATACCCTTAGCTATTCTCTTTCAGGATCTAAAGACAGCATAAACCTAGGATCATTACGTTTTCTTTTATATTACAAAGGCGATGTGATTGACCTCTGGAGGTAGAGTGAGTAATTTCAACCCCGGTCCTTAGTGGACTACTTGGCATTTTCATTTCAGGGGACTCTAGAAAGTAAACAATGAATCTGCATCAAGCCAGCCCCTCTCACCTGTTATGCCTTTTGCAAAATTGGAGGACAAGTTTCTGATAGTAGGGATGCAGCCTATAATCATGCAACTGAGAAAAGTATTTAAATGACAACCTTGAAATGTAGTCCTCTGGCAACTGAGAAGCAACCAGTTTGCCATGAGAAACCAGGAGCAGAGAAAAACTGATATTTTGTGAGCTATATTAATATGCAGAACCAGGCCTACATCTTCCATGTGCTGGGCATGCTTCCAGTAATTTCCATAAGATAAGAGAATTGTAGAACCCTAGGTCATTCATAAATGCTTCCATCTCCTCTAGCCACCCTACCCCAGTCACATAGAGACACCAAACCCATAGATTACTATGGCTACCTCATTCCATAATTGTTGGCCCTTATGTCTGTCTGACCACTAGACTACTAATTCTTATGTATCTCTAGTACCTCGCACCTGGCATCTCATTGACACTCAGTAAATATTTGCTCATTCAATGAATAAATGAATTACAAAATGGTTCATCTTCACATAAGTGGGAATGGTTAATTAGATCACTGTTAAAAACATTTTAAAATCCCATCAAAAATGCATACTCCTAACAAAAATTGCAAGTGATAGACAAGTATGTAACTGAGAAATTGGAACTCTTCCTCCCACCTCTATCTGTTCCCCATAGTTGGCTAAAGGTAACACATTGGTGTCGCTGCTAATTTTTCCCTTTACATGATAAACTATAGTAAGTTATAACAAACTGAAGTGGGTCTTCTTTCAAGCCCGATGTCTGAATCACCTTCACATTCCCTTTCTTGGCAACGTAGGGCACATGGATTTGCCTGTTGTGCAAAACTGTGTTGTACCATGACTAGTGGCCTTCCTGATACTCTTCAAGGCCAATCTTCAATTTAGTAGTGTTTTCCATGTTAAAACTAAATGGAATCATTAAAAGCATCCTAATGCCCAACATAAATAGGTGTATTTTAGGTAACCAGATTCCTTCTGCTTAAATGAACAATTGTTGTGCTATTGGATTTGGAAAAGCTCTTACAGAAAATGGAAAACAACAAACTGGTTGCTACTTCTGTTGGGGGTGGAAGTTTATTTCAGTAGCTAGGAGTCCAGCTCTGGAGCTGAGCTGCCAGGGTTCAAACTCTAGTCCCAGGCACTAGTTCCATTACCTTAGAAATTTATAAAACCTTTCTATGCCTCATTTTCCCTATCTATAAAATGCAAATAAACCTATTTCTGGGATTGGGCAAGATGGCTGAAGAGTAGGGTTCCTCATCTAAGTTAGTCCCACAAACCTACCTAGATAACTTTCTAAACATCCTGAACACCTAAAAATTCGACCTGAGATGTAAGGAGAGAACAGCTGGAATGCTACAGAGATAAAAGCTTTCACTTCAAACAAGGTAGGAAGGTGAAAATATTAAAAAGAAATAAGGTGGGGGAGGGAAACTGTGACTAGCAGGGCTAAAGCTGAGTGGTGAAAGCCTCCGGGACATGAAAGCTCAGCCCTGGAGAAGCAGGAACTTTAAAAATCTGTGCCTGAGTTTTCCCTGATGGAAAAGTGCTTAGCAGGGCAGTTGGGCAGAATCACAGGAGGGGCAGTGAAGCCACAAGATTCCTGGAGTCATTGTAAGAGGAGGAGTATCCAGAGGAAAGCTCACCAAAAATCAAGGTCTGATATCAGTAAAGGAGCACCGCAGTCTTCTGGGGCATTTGGGAGAAACCCACTAGTTATGCAGGCCGGCTCTGGAGCTACCTTTACACTAAAGCCCAGCAACAGACAGAGGTGGCTGTCTTCTGTTCCCTTTGGGAGAGGCAGTCCCCAGGACCATGGATCCAGTGGTGCAGGGCCCTCCATCCAAGGGCACCAAAGCAGACAAAGCCGGCTGTCTTGGGACAGGGGGAAGCCAGGAGGGCACAGGAAAGCAAGAACTCTCCTGCCACTGGGCGCTTGGCAAATGTGCAGATCAGTGCACCCACACCTGCCACCAGGAGCAACTAGGCCAGTGTGGACTGGGAGACTGTGGTTCGGCACTCGCAGGGAGCTTGACTCCAGAGATGGAAGTCTGCTGGCTGCCATTTTCCCCCTCTTTGTTTTACCTTGTGCCTGGGAGAGGCAGGGTGTCTAGGGAACAAAAGTCTCACAGGATAAACAGCTCACACTGAGCCCAGCATCTGGCAAGGGATGGGATATCTCCACCCAAGCACAGACATCTAAGAATCAGTGCAGCAGACCCTCCCCCAGAAGAACAAAGGAGGAGCAAGAGAAAAGCAAGTTTACTGACCAAGCAGCACTGGAAAGCTTCAGGACTGAGGGACAATAGCATAAAGAACTAGAGGATTTTTTTTCATTACGACTTGTTTTTATATCAGACTAAAAATTTGCAGTATTTTTCTCTTTTCCCAACTTAACTACAATATTTTACCAACTCTACATTTTTTTAAGTTTTTTTCCCCTTTCGACGTTCATATTACTACAATTGCATGTCTTAGGTATCTTTTTCACTTCTGGATTCCCTTCAATCTATTCAATTTGATTTTGGTAGATATACAAGATATGGGTATTTATTTTTGTTTTTTCTGCCTCGTTTTGTTTTACAATGGTGGAAGTTAGTACCTTCCAACACACAACCAAAATACACCCAGAACCAAGTAGGACACTCTGGTGTTTCATTCTGAGATTATATTCTCTGTTCCTTCCCATTCTGCCCTCTCCTTTATCTTGTTTAGGATTTTATGGTCAATGTTGTGTCTTTGGAATTAAGCACCTTCTAATGTACAGAAGAAAAAACACTCAGAACCAAGATGATCATCCTCTAGGACCCCTCAGGGAGACTACATTCACTCTCCACTTCAGCTTCCTCCCAACTACCATTTCCAGCCCTTTTTTTTCTCTCTCTCTTTTCCTTTTTCTTTTCTTCTTCTTTGTTTTTGGTATTTTATTTTAACTACTTTGTTTTACTATTTGTTTTTCACTTTAGAGATCTCATTTTATTTTGTTGTGTTCTTTTTGTTTAATTTTTTTGACTGACTGCTTTGGAATCATCTACAATGTATTTAATTTAGGTTGTGGTTGATATTTTTGAATCAGCTTGCTCATACAGCCACTATGCAATGGACAAAATGACTACAAAGAAGAATTCATCACAAAAGAAATAAGCAGAACAATACTCTCTGTCCTAGAATTACAGAATTAGGATTTAAATACAATGTCAGAAATTCAATTCAGAAGTATAATTATAAAGCTACCCTGGTTCTGGAAAAAAAGCATAAAGGATTCTAGGACTTCATTATTACAGAATTGAGATCTCCTCAGGCCAAAATTTAAAATAGATTAAATGAGATGCAATCAAAACTGGATGCTCTAACTGCTAGGGTTAATGGAGTGGAAGAGAGAGTGAGTGATATAAGAGGCAAGTTGACAGAAAAGAAGGAAGCTGAGGAAAAAAGAGAAAAACAATTAAGAACTCATGAGGAAAAGCTTAGGGAAATAAATGATAGCTTGAGAAGGAAAAATATACATCTAATTGGGATTCCAGAAATGGCTGAGAGAGAAAGAGAGGACCATAAAGGATATTTGAATAAATAATAGCTGAGAACTTCCCTAATCTGGGGAAAGAAGCAGGCATTCAGATCCAAGAGGTAGAGAAGACCCTCCCCCAAATCAATAAAGATCATTCAACACCTTGGCGTTAAATACTGAAACTTGCAAGTTTCAAAGAGAAAGAGAAAATCCTTAAAGCAGTGAGGGACAAGAGATTTTTCACTTATATTGGGAGAAATATCAGATTAACAGCAGACCTCTCCACAGAGCCTGGCAGGCCAGAAAGGTCTGGCATGATATTGACAGGGTACTAAATGAGAAGAACATGCAACCACGAATACTTTATTCAACAAGGCTGTCATTCAGAATCGAAGGAGAGATAAAGAGCTTCCAAGAGGCAGCTCTGAAAGAGCTAGGCAGAAACTGAAAGAATATGTGACCCCAAAACCAGCTCTGCAAGAAATATTAAGGGGGACCCAGTAAAAAGAAAGAGGGAGCCCAAAGAAACAATCCACAAATACAGGGACTGAATACATAATACAATGACACTAGATTCATATCTTTCAATAGTTAGTCTGAACGTAAATGGGCTAAATGATCCTATCCAAAGACACAGGGCAAAAAAGCAAGACCCATCCATATGCTGTCTACAAGAGACTCATTTTAGACCTAAGGACACCTCCAGCCTGAAAATGAAGGGGTGGAGAACCATTTACCATTCAAATGGCCCTCAAAAGAAAGCTGAGTTAGCAATCCTCATATCAGATAAACTAGAGTTTATCCCAAAGACAGTAGTAAGAGATGAAGAAGGACACTATATCATACTTAAAGGGTCTATCCAACAAGAAGACCTAAGAATCATGAATAGTTATGCCCTTAATGTGGGAGCCACCAAGTATATCAATCCATTATAACCAAAGTAAAGAGATACTTAGATAATCATATACTAACAGTAGGAGACTTCAACAGGGCACTCTCAGCAAGTAACAGATCTTCTAAGCAGAACATCACCAAAGAAACAAGGGTCTTGAATGATACTTTATCAAAGAGTTTTTACAGATATATACAGAACATTGCATCCAAATGCAACTGAATACACATTCTTCCCAAGCGCACGTGGAACTTTCTCTAGAATAGACAACATATTGGGTCAGAAATCAGGTCTCAACCAATACCAAAAGATTGGGATTGTCCTCTGCATATTTTCAGACCACAGTGCTTTAAAACTAGAACTCAATCACAAGAAGAAATTTGGAAGAAACCCAAAAACATGGAGGTTAAAGAGCGTCCTACTAAAAGATGAATGGATCAGCCAGGGAATTAGAATAGAACTTAAAAGATTCATGGAAACTAGTGAAAATGAAAACACAAACATTCAAAATCTTTGATACAGCAAAAGCAGTCCTAAGAGGGAAATGCATTCCAATACAAGCCTCCCTCAAAAAACTGGGAAAAACTCAAATACACAAGCTAACCTTGCACCTAAAGGATTTGGAGAAACAACAGCAAATAAAGCCTAAACCAAGTAGAAGAAGAGCGATAATAAAGATTAGAGCAGAACTCAATGAGATAGAGATCAGACGATCTGTAGGAGAGATCAACAAAACAAGGAGCTGGTTCTTTGAAAGAATTAATAAGATAGATAAACCCTTAGCCAGCCTTATTAAAAAGAAAAGAGAAGACTGATATTATTAAATCACGGATGAAAGAGGAGAGATCACAGCCAATATCAAGAAAATACAAATTTTGAAAATATGAGCAGCTATATGCCAACAACTTAGGCAATATGAAAGAAATGGATGCATTTCTGGAAACTCACAAATTACCAAAACTGAAACAGCAAGAAATAGAAAACGTGCACAGGCCAATAACCAGGGAGGAAATTGAAGAAGTCATTACAATCCTCCCAAAACACAAAGGTCCAGGGCCAGATGGCTTCCCAGGGGAACTCTAAAAAACATTTAAAGCAGAAATAATACCTATTCTACTAAAGCTGTTTCAAAGGATAGAAAGGGAGAGAATACTTCCAAACTCATTTTATGAGGCCAACATTACCTTGATCCCAAACCAGACAAAGACCCCAACAAAAAGGAGAATTGCAGACCAATATCCCTGATGAACATGGATGCAAAAATTTTCACCAAGATACTAGCCAATAGGATCCAACAGTATATTAAGAGGATTATTCAATATGACCACATGGAATTTTCCCTGGGATGCAAGGCTGGTTCAACATTTGTAAAACAATCAACCTGTTACATCACATCAATAAGAGAAAAGACAAGAACCATATGATCCTCTAAGTATATGCAAAGAAAGCATTTGACAAAATTCAGCATTCATTCCTGATTAAAACTCTTCAAAGTGTAGGGATAGGGCAGCCCGGGGTGGCTCAGGGGCAGCCCTGGTGGCTCAATGGTTTGGTGCCGCCTTCAGCCCAGGGTGTGATCCTGGAGACCCGGGATCGAGTCCCATGTCGGGCTCCCTGCATGGAGCCTGCTTCTCCCTCTGCCTGTGTCTCTGCCAGTCTCTCTCTCTCTCTCACTCTGTGTGTGTCTCTCATGAACAAATAAATAAAATCTTTTTTAAAAAGTGTAGGGATAGACGGAACATTCCTCATACAATAAAAGCCATCTATGAAAAGCCCACAGCAAATATCACTCTCAATGAGGAAAAACTGAGAGCCTTCCCCCTAAGATCAGGAACATGACAGGGCTGTCCATTCCCACCACTGTTATTCAACATACTACTAGAAGTCCTAGCCTAGGAATCAGACAACAAAAAGAAATAAAAGGCATTCAAATTGGCAAAGAAGAAGTCAACTTCTCCCACTTCACAGATGACATGACACTATATATAGAAAACCCAGGGCAGCCCCGGTGGCTCAGTGGTTTAGAGCCACCTTCAGCTCAGGGCCTGATCCTGGAGACTGGAGATCGAGTCTCATGTCAGGCTCCCTGCATGGAGTCTGCTTCTCCCTCTGCCTGTGTCTCTGCCTCTCTCTCTCTATCTCTCTATCTCTCTCTCTCTCTCTCTCTCTCATGAATAAATAAATAAAATTTTTTAAAAGGAGTAGTTTTTTTAAAAAGAAAAAAAAAAAAGAAAACCCAAAGACTCCACCCCAAGATTTCTGGAACTCATACAGCAAGTTGGCAGTGTGGCAGGATACAAAATCAATGCAGAGAAATCAGTGGCATTTCTGTACACTAACAATGAGACTGAAGAAATAGATATTAAGGAATCAATCCCTTTTATAATTGCACCCAAAGCATAAGAAACCTAGGAATATATCTAACCAAAGAGGTAAAGGATGTATACTCTAAAAACTACAAAATACTTATTAAAGAAACTGAGGAAGACACAAAGAAACAAAGTCCATGTTTGTGGATTGGGAGAATAAATATTGTGAAAAAGTCTATACTTCCCAGAGCAATTTACACATTACATGCAATCCTTATCAACACCTTGCTCTTTCTTCACAGAATTGGAACAAATAATCTTAAGATTTGTATGTACTCAGGAAAGACCCCCAAATACCCAGAGGATTACTGAAAAAGAAAACCAATGCTGGAGAGCATCTAATGCCTGGCTTCAAGCTGCATTACAAAGTTGTGATCATCAAGACAGAATGGTACTGGCACAAAAACAGATGCATAGATCAATGGAACAGAATAGTGACCCCAGAGATGGACCCTCACCTCTATGATTTACCCTTCTTCCACAAAGCAGGAAAGAATATCCACTGGAGAAAAGAGAGTCTCTTCAACAAATGGTATTAGAAAAATTGGAGAGCCATGTGAAGAAGAATGGAAATGGATCTTCTCTCACACCACACACAAAGAAAAAAAAATCAAAATGTTTGAAAAATCTAAATATGCAATAAGAACCCATTAAAATCCTAGAGGAGAACACAGGCAACAACTTGTTTGGACTTGGCCACAGTAACATCTTGCAAGACACACCTGTGAAGGCAAGGGAAACAAAAGCAAAAATGAACTGTTGGGACTTCATCAAGATAAAAAGCTTCTGCATAGCGAGGGAAACAATCAACAAGACTAAAAGAAAAGTTACTGAATGGGAGAAGATGTTTGCAAATGACATATCATATAAAGGGTTAGTACCCAAAATCTATAAAGAACTTATCAAACTCAACACCCAAGAAACAAAAATTCCAGTCATGAAATGAGCAGAAGACATGAACAGACACTTCTGCAAAAAGAACCTACACATGGCCAAAAGCACATGAGAAAATGCTCCACATCACTTGTCATCAGGGAAATACAAATCAAAACTACAATGAGATACAACTTCTTACCAGTGAGAATGGCTAAAATTAATAAGACAGGAAACAATAAAGGTTGGAGAGGATGTGGAGAAGGGGAACTCTTCTACTGTTAGTGGGAATGCAAACTGGTACAGCCACCCTGGAAAACAGTATGAAAGTTCCTCAAAGAGTTAAAAATAGAGTTGTCCTATGACTCAGCAATTGCACTACTGGGTATTTACCACAGATATACAGATAAAGTAAAATTCCGGGACACCTGCACTCCAATGTTCACAGCAGCAAGTTCACAATAGCCAAATTGTGGAAGGACCTTCAATGTCCTTTGACAGATGAATGGGTAAAGAAGATGTGTTGTGTATATACAAAGGAATATTACTCATTCATAAGAAAGGACAAATACCCACCATTCGCTTCGATGTGGATGGAACTGGAGGATATTATGCTGAGTGAAATAAGTCAATCGGAGGACAATCATCATATGGTTTCAGTCACATGTGGAATATAAGAAATAACGAAAGGGACGATAAGAGAAAGGAGGGAAACTGTGTGGGAAAAATTAGAGAGGGAGGCAAACCATGAGAGACTCCTAATTCTGGGAAACAAACAAAGGGTTGCAGGAGGGGATGTGGGTGGGGGGATGGGGTCACTGGGTGACAGCACAAGGAGCACCCAGCACTGGGTGACAGCACTAAGGATGGGGTCACTGGGTGACAGCACAAGGAGCACCTGATAGAATAAGCACTTGGTGTTATACAATATGTTGGCAAATTGAATTTAAATAAAATATTTCGTTTTAAAAAGAACATTTCTGTTTCCCATATGACTAAGGGATTGTGGAAAATCTGGCACAGCTAAATTACTTCTAATAAATTTGTAAAAGCTTTACAAAGTGTAGGATTTGAACTTCTTAGGTCTTTATCATGAGTATAGTAAAATAATTAAGGGTGTAACTTATAGTTGACAGCTTCTCTTCTAAATTCCATGAGAACAGGGATGATATATGCAGTCTCAGCGGCCAGCATTGCATAAACCATAGCACGTACACAAAAAAATATTTGTTAGACGACTGAATGAGAACCCCTAAGACCCAGGAAACTATATGTCACATTAAGGGTTGAGAAGAAAGGCTGATAGGAAACAAGAAATGGAGAAGTCTGGGTGGTAGGAGGAGATTACCAACATGTGTATCACAGAAGCCAGGGACAAGAGTGTTTTAAGGGAGAAGTGACCCATTGTGTATAATGAAAACTGGATGGAAGGACATGAAAACCATCAATGGCTCCACCCTCATGACTTAAGCACATTATTTTTTTGTCTATTTATCTTTATAGTCACAATGAAAGAGTCTGTATAATTTCTAGAAGGATAACTTCCTTATCTATTTTGATCCCAATTTCTCCAGGCCGGTAATAATCGAATATTCTACTGCTAGATTCTGCAGTTTATCAAACTTCTATTTGCAAGTTAGGCTATTTTCCTGCCAAACTCTGTCCTTAAACAGTTTTGTTTCCTTGAATTCAGTTCTCATCCTCATTCTGCCAGCCTGTAACCCGTGAAATGGGCAAGAATCCGGAGACATTGAAGCCTTCACACATGACTCAGAAAGCAAACTCCAGTAGAACTTACTGACTTTCTGAAAGCTTGACCCAAAAAAAACCAGTCACCTAATAGGATCCAAAGCCCTTGGCCACCTCCAGTCAACATCTCTGCCAGTTTCCATGCCTCCAATCCCACAGTTCTTTGCAGCCCACTCATCTCCACACCACAAATGAAAGCAGATGATTGTCCATTGCTGCTGCACTCCCTGGAGTCTGCATTAGAGTTAATTGGTTCCTTTTACAATGAAATGAGAGCCCCTCAACAGGGGGGAGTTTCACTTAATTCACTTACAAATTGTCAGATTAACAAACCTTGGGCACACAGGGAAGCCATGTTCTGCCTTTCCATTTTCCAGACAGAGGAAGTAATTATAGGTCTCTAGTATTTACAGCACGATGAAGAGGACCAGATCCCTCCTCTTTTAGGGTCCCCGCTAAGACTATGCTTTGTGTCTAAGTTATTCTATCAGGCTATAATAGTTACATCTCTCCAGAGGCTGGAGAACTCAGACTCGGGATTTGAACTGGGAAATGCAACCCTGAGATCTGGGGGCATGATTCTATCAAGGGATTCTCTGCTCACAACTGCCTTGGCTCCCAAAGAAGGTGGATCATAGGCCACGTGTGAGAAGCTTCCAAGGAAATAGTCATCCTCTGGGTGTTTATGCTGACCTTTGCATTCATTTTCTAGTAAGATCTATCTCTTCATCTTTCTGCATAGGTTTACTGGAGGCCTGTCTTTTGGGGAATTGGTTTACAATTTCTTCTTGGGCTCTTAATCCTGAGGACTGATCCTGGATTTATGGCTTTTGATTGGTTGGGCCAACAAGTTCAGGTAAGTTAAGTTTAAATGAACATCTTGCCAATAAGTGCTTTTAGTATTTGGATATAATCCTCAAGACATGTCAGAAATAGGTTCAGCTTCACACAGCTGGCACCTCTGGGGCGGGATGAAAGGGACAATCAAGATAGGATAGTGATGTCATGGATGATATGGGGGAGAGACAACAATTATTAAGTAATAATTAAACAGATTAACATATTCTACAAACAAAAATGTAGGTCAACTAATGCAGATGAATAAACCTATTTCTGCCATGTCTTGAGGATTATATCCAAATTGACACAGCGGGCTCCTTCTTAAGCATCCCAGAGTCATACTGAATGTCACAAACGACAGGAAATCTGTATGCAGTTATAGCTCAAAAATATACTTCCACGCCATCTACTGGAGCGGGGAAAGCTATGAGGATAGTCCTTCCACAACTCACCAGCAAGTTTGCTGGGCTCCTCCTTGGTCGACTGTAACCACCAATTCCAGGTTGTAATGATTGTCGGCTCTTCCTTTCTTTAACTCAGACCTTCTTGGAATATACTAATGCTGGTGCAGAATTTGTCTTCGGTGACACGTACGCAGACCACTTATTTGCATTTAAGGTAAAACCAAATCCCTTTTTGAAGTAGTTACCTCCTTTCAGGATCGTTTGGGTCTTTATAGACATTCTGATAGAACCTGACCAGAAACCAGATATATACCTGCTGGTCATGTCCTACATAGATAGCACAGCATTGCCTTTTTCCACTTATCTGATTTTATCTGAAGTCCACAGATTGTAAACATTTTCTTTGTGACTACAGCACTGAGAGAAACATCTAGAGGAAGTCAGAAATATACAATTAGTTTTGAGGGGGCTCTTAGCATTGCCTAAGATACTACTGAAAAGACCTATGGGGTAATAGTATCTGTGACATCAGGGAAAGGAACACTTGGTACCTGGCCATGATCGGGCACATGGCCACTGAAGACTTCTAGGCCCAGGATCAGTGACAGCTCTGTGCTCAGGAACCCCATCAGCCTCCCAACAGGAGACTGCTGCCCACCCACATTCACCTCTGTTCTTCCAGAGCCATTTCCGTGCAAAACCTTTCGTGTCCTTCCTTCAGCACAGCAGACCTGGAGGCTGACCCTTCTCCCAACCAAAGGAGGGACATTATTCTCCAGGGGAACAGCATTCTGGCCTCCCTGCACTCCCACACACCCAGGAAGCACAGTTTCCCCTGTCAAGACCCTGCAAATACTTGTTGATGAGTCCCAAGGATAAATTTGGCTTTTTCTACAGCATTCTTTCTTGCAGTGCCATTGTTTCTATACTTCTAAATTGTTTTCTCACTTAGGGACTCTAAGCTTACCTCCAAACTACCCAGTATAAAAGACCATCTTTTATACTGATTCTTGACTTGTTGATTTTTTAAACTGCTGATTTGATGCTTTGGTGCTGAGATAACTAAGCCATCTCCAAAAGGCCAAAGGTTTGGAAATATGCTGCTATCAAGAATTGAACCTAGACCTGGGAAAAAGAAAAGTCACTGGGAAAGCCTAATTTGCTACTCTTTAGACTTTTCCTGCCCACCCACCCACCCACCACCTCCTCTTCCCCAGAGCAGTGGCCTCCATCCTTTCTGCCAAAGCAGAATCTCTGTGGGAACATTCACGAGATAAGCCCCAATAATTCCCTGAAGCTTTCAGGAAGGCTCTGCTTGCCCATTAAAGCCAATAAAAGCATATAAGTGAGCTCTGAATAATGGCACAGAATGTCTTTTAATATATATTATTAATAGATTTTTTGAATTAATTCTGTACGAATTGTCCTTGGTCATTCTATGTGTCTGGTGGCAGCTTGTCCCTGGCCATTTAGCTGGAGAACAGAGGGGAAGGGGTACATAGGGGCAGGAGTGCGGAGGGACCCAGCCCACAGCTCTGTGTGTTCTCTGCAGGGTAGAAACCGCTCACTGTGGAAACAGGCTGCATTGAAGGCACCCAAAAACATCAGGGAAACAGGATCCAAAAAAAGACAATTGTGGTATCACAGAAGTAAACTAGCTTCCAAAGTTCATTTTTTTAGCAATTTAAAAAAGCTATAAATAAAATAATTGTTATTTTAAAAGGAGAGAAAATGAGTGGGTAAAATCAGAGAGGGTGACAAAACATGAGACACTCCTAACTCTGGGAAACGAACAAGGGGTAGTAGAAGAGGAGGTGGGCAGGTGGATGGGGAGATTGGGTGACATGAACTGAGGGGGGCACTTGACGGGATGAGCACTGGGTGTTATACTATATGTTCTCAAATTGAACTCCAATTAAAAATATACAAAAATAAAAAACAAATAAAAGCTAAACGAATAAGTGCTTACTCTCTGGAAGGCAGTGCACGTAAGCACATATCATGCCATATCTGATCCCTGTAGCCTTTCTAAATAAGAAATCTGAGAGGTGACTCGCACTCAATTTTGACCAGGATATTCTGCTAATGAGGCTGTTTAATATCAGAACTTCAAGAATATCTGCCAGTGGCCTTTAGTTTGTTGATCTACTGGTTACAAATCCCCCCCAAAACTGCATTCCTTCTCTGAGTAACTACAGTAAGAAAACATCATCGCAGAGAAACAAAAAAAAAAAAAAGTCAAGTTTCTTATGAAATATACTCAAGCTTAACCAGAGCAAATTCAAATAAGAGATTATAGATGGGGAAACTGCCTGATTAAAGTGTCACTTGATTCAAGAGGAGTTTCCAGTATGATGATGATGATGTTTCAGCAGGGCAAAGGAGGCAGGAGAGAGACCTGATCTGAATCATACGAATATACCGAGGCCGACATCAACTCATGATTGCTTTCATCCCCCCAACTCACCCCCAGGTCCTGCCAATCGTGGTTTTCTTCAGCACCGTAATGTCCATGCTTTACTACCTTGGATTGATGCAGTGGATCATTAGAAAGGTACTGGGACTTGAAACGATTGGGTGACAGGTGTACAGCTGCTTATTTGGGGACAAAGTCTTAAATGCCTTTTATCTAGGTTTTCCCAACATGCCTTTATGTTCATACCAAGATCCTCCATCACCTCCTCTTCCACCCCAAGTTATTAGACCCTCGCCAAAAAATTCTACATGTAGCCATAGAGCAAATCTCGGAGACATTTAACGGGGCTTTGACCTGCTGGCTATCTTCAGGAAACCTTAGTAATTACTTCTTTGACCAAAGTATTGACTCCAGCAGAGCAGACATCTGTGGGGAGAACAGCACCCTTCCTTCATCCTGGCTGTGTTTCCCTGTGCCTTACACGGAGTCCTGGCTTTCCCTCAGGATGTTGCAAAAGTGGAGACGCCTGCTCTAGTTGTTAGAAGATCAAAGCAAGAAGGGGAAGCTGCTTTGTGTTTCTGAGGGACTTGATAAGCACACACAAGTTTTTTTTTTTTTTAAATAAAAAACGTCTGAAAAGTTAATCTCATTCCTGCCACCTCAGCATCTGTCAGTTCTACTAGACTTGTGTTAAATCAGAACCTGAGGAAATGTGTAAGTTAGTGCAAATGCACACTCAAACCAGGCGGTGCATACAAAGATTGGGCACAGCCATAGCCCTCCCTTGATCCTTGTAAACACATAAATGAGAGGGAAGGAGAGACAAAGGAGAAGGAGAGAGAGGGAGTCAGAGAGGCAGAGAGAAAGAATAGCAGCTGAATTCAGAATTTCAGCAACAGTGTAATTTTCTGATTGTTGACTTGAACATTCAGCAGTACTGGGCTCATGTCTAAGCAGAAAGGAAGGACAGAATGCAACAGGATGTCCCCATTCTGAAGTGGGCACCACAGTCTCTAGCGGAAGGGCTAGTGTAGAAGTGGGACCATAAAGCATGTTCATTTGAGAGTTTAGCACAAAAGGCCAAACCTCAACTACATCCCACTACTTACTAGCTGGGTGATCTTAGACACCCAGGTGTTCTGTGCCTTGGATTCCTTTGCTATAAAATGGCTATGATTACAGGACCTCTCACAAAGGGTTGTTGTGATCATTAAATTCATTGCCTGAATCAAGAGCTTAAAACAGTGCTTGGAATGCAGCAAAGCTTGTCATGACTGTTAGCAATTATTATAATTTATTACTCTTATACAACATTTTGATAGACAATTGTTTGTATGATGAAAGTATGAATTCAGAGGATATACAGTGACTCAGCCCTACCATTCACATAGGAGGATTTGATGGGTCCACATTAGGCTAAATAACATACGCTCACATTATGCACCAGTGCTGGCCTGCCAACAATTATTGAAAGCATTTTCCTTGAAAGATTTTCATCCCTACTTTGAAGTGTCACATATACAAACAGCTCTTCACTGATTTTGTTCCTTTTCCCCTTTTAGGTTGGATGGGTAATGTTAGTTACTATGGGATCATCTCCTATTGAATCTGTAGTGGCTGCTGGCAATATATTCGTTGGACAGGTAAGTTGTAAAATCTAAAAACAAAACTCCTATTGAAGTGGATAATCTCCCTGGAAAGGAGAATTAAAACTATAACAGCATCTTTGTCTTTTAGTGTCTGGGAAAGGTGTCAAAATAAGGAACCCCCAGCACTGACAATGTCCAGATTCCATAGAAAGAGAGAGAGAGAAATGGTGTATGAGAGAGAACCGTTCCGAGTGTCCCAGTGCCCTAGCATCATTTTGGGTTCTTCAAAGTTTATGGAGAGGAGGCAAGATGCAATCATTTTATCTAAGTGTTATATAGATTCTGTACATATTCTCAACCCATCTTTTCTGAGTTGATTGAATTGTTAGGTCTCAGACCTACCCTTCAGAAGCTACCAGGTCACCCTCTCAAAGGGAGTTCACCACTTATCTTGAGGCTGCACAGATGTAACAGGCAGCCTCACTTTCTGTGGTATAATGCTTGTGGTAAGGAAAAATACCAAGAAAGACTTTTCACCAACAACCCTGCAGCTGTATAAATAGTTGCACTTATTCTCAATGTGTCTGTACTGGCTAACAGACTGTCTTAGATGGGCCTGAAGGAAAATGCCAATAAGCAAAAGTCTTTTCATATTTCTGATCAATCACATGGTTAAATGCTTTGACTGAAGCCCATTTAAGCAAGGAACTATGATGCCAAGGGGTGTCCTTCAAAAGAGCAGCATTCCTAAGGGGGGGATAAGTAAGAAATGGTAATCATCCTCATCACTCAGAATATGTAGCTTCAGGCAAATGGAATTACACACCCAGGAAACAACGTGTGAATGCTTGCCAGCACAGTGTCCCAAGGAAATTGAATCTGACACAAAATTCAAGTCACCCAGAGAAACACATAGCTCCAAATCCAAGGCTTACAACTGCTCCAGGCAGGCTGAGCCTTATTGGTAAGCCCAGTTTGCTAGCCTGGAGGATAGTCTTTAGGAATGAGCCAATACTTCATTCCCTAGGAGTTGAAATTAGTATAATTTTAGTCATAAAATATCTCAGGACTAATTAGAACACCATCTTGACTCGATTACTCCTACCTGCAGGGTAAAAGGGCTCATGTACTGAGTTTCTATTTAGTCCATGAAGTGAAGCTCAACACATTCCATCTTATAGAACAATTACAAATAATGAGGGGAAACTTGTAAAATTGCACACATGCTTCTGTGGTGCTCAACTGAATACTTACTATGCTAAAAGTACAGTTATTATTTATGGAGAGTCCCATGTCGCAGGCCACCTGTCCTCCTTAATGGGATTCAAGCCCTTACAACTACACTTTCTCTAACTCCTTTCCTACCCTAGGGAAAGAGTGGGGTATATGATTCCCAATTAGGAAAGCCCCTGTGGGCACCTGTAACCTGTCCTTGTTATTGATGGTATGTTCTTAGGCGTCTCTATTTCCCTTTGGTGTAAGCAAAGAGGTTTATGGTCGGTCACGATGAAGCTGGAAGATGGGAAGTCACCAGTTCACAAGGCTAGGCCTCAGTTACTTGGGCAATAGTGTTCCAACTTTAGAAAAGTGTACCTGGCCAGTAGACTAGGCTAGTGGAGACTTTATATGAATTGGCCTTGTAAACTCTGCAAACTTTACACATGACTCAATATGCACACTGACGTAGAGTTCAATGAATCAGACATCAATGGTGTGAGTTCTCAAATGAATATGCATCAGAACCACAATTGAAGGCTTGTTCAAACATGATAGCTGGTCCTATCCCCATAGTTTTTGAATCAGTAAGTCTGAGAACTTGCACATCTAGCAAGTTCCCAGGTGATGTTGATGGAGCTGTGGTTCACACTTAGAAATACTGCTTTACATCTGACTCTTGGTTTTGGCTCAGGTCATGATCTTCTATGGGTGCTGGGATTGAGCCCCGTGTCAGGCTCCAAGCTTGTTGTGGAGTCTGTTTGAAATTCTCTCTCCCTCTAACTCTTTTCCTCACACTTGCTCTCTCTCTCTCTCTTTCAGAATAAATAAACTTTCAAAAAAAAAGAAATACTGCTTTAGACAATGGAATCTGGGGCACCTGAGTGGTTCAGTCAGTTGACTGTCCAACTCTTGGTCTCAGCTCAGGTCTTGGTCTCAGGCCAACTATGGAAAAATCCCAATGCCCACCGACACATGAATGGATAAAGAATTGTGGTATCTATACAATAGAATACTACTCAGCCATAAAAAAAAAATCTTGCCATTTGCAACAACATTGATGGAATTAGAAGATATTATGCTAAGCAAACTCAGCCATTCAGAGAAAGACAATTATCATATGATTTCACTCATAGGAGTAATTTAAGAAATAAAACAGAGCATCATAGGGGAAAGGAAGAAAAAACAAAACAAGACAATATCAGAGAGGGAAACAAACCATAAGAGACTATTTAATTATAGAAAACAAACTGAAGGTCCCTGGAGGGGAGAGGGGTGGGTGGACAGAGTAACTGGGTATGAACATTTAGGAGGACACGTGATGTAATGAGCACTATAATTATATAATATTGATGAATCACTGACCTCTACCTGTGAAACCAATAATATGTTACAAGTTAATTAATTGACCTTAAATCAAATTTTAAAAATAAAAAATATAATATGGTATTGCATATGTGAAAGTTGAGAGAGTAGATCTTAAGAGTTCTCATCACAAGAAAAAAATCATAAAAAAAGAAAAAAATCATTACTTATTGTGGCGATCATTTCAAAATATTCACATATATCAAACCACTATGTTGCATGCATTAAATTAATATAGTGTTATGCCAATTATACCTCAATTTTAAAAAAAAATAATTTTATTGCCAAAGCCCAGACATTCTATGTTCCATTAATCATTTAAGTCAGACTAAAACACTCCCAAAATAAAAAAAGCCAACTGAGAGAGTGTTTGGAGTTGCAAATTCAGGAAGATTCACATATTGAAGATTATTCTTTGCATATCTAGACATCTTTATTACATGCTGAACATTTTGAATGACATATCATAGAGACTCTGGATTTTGTTCTATTCCTCTAAGAAGTGTGATATTTTGTTTTAACAAACAGATGAATTACTAACATGTCATCTTGATCCTATTGAGTCTTGGGTTTTGACTTTGTTAAGGCAGAATGTTTCATCTTTGTTCTCAATGCTATGGCATGTCCCTTACACCTAGGACATAGTCCTTCCTCCTGAGGTGGGCCTTTCCAGTGTCTCAAGTAAGCGTCCACCTCCACTTTAGTTGTGTCAGAATTCCAATAGCTCTCTTGAGTGGCTACTACTCAAATCACGGTTCACCTCTCAGTCCCCAAGAAGCTGTTCCCAGCTGACTTTGCAGAGTCTCATTCCATGTATATACAGCTGAAGATCTGGCAAAGAATCTGAAGGAAGCCCTTACACAGATTTCTGGGGCTAGTTCTCTTCAGGTTCATCCTCTCTGGTACCCAAATCTGCAAGTTCCAGCAGCCTTACAACTCTGACCTTCTATTTTTGTGTCCTTTCCCCAACCAGACTGGTGATTTCTGCTTAGGCTCCACTTCCCTACAGTTTGGAAAATGTCTCAGGCAAAACATCAGCATGGAAGTGAACCTCACCTTGTGTGTTTCTCTTTCCTCAAGAACTGCAGCCCTGGGATGCCTGGAATTAGTTCTTCATCTATTTTGCCCAATTTTATATCTGTTAATGGTAGAAAAGTGAACCTGTTACTCTGTCTTGGCAAGAATTGGAAGTCCTATGAATCTTAACACATCAATAATTTTCATTATTCTAAGAATAACAATGACCTCTAAGCTAAAGCTATCAACACCAGTTTAAAATAAGCCCTGGGGGACGGCCTGGGTGGCTCAGTGGTTTAGCGCCACCTTCAGCCCAGGGTGTGATCCTGGAGACCCAGGATCAAGTCCTACATCGGGCTCCCTGCATGGAACATGCTTCTCCCTCAGCCTGTGTCTCTGCCTCTCTCTCTCTCTCTCTCCCTCTCTCTCTCTCTCTCTCTCTCTCTCTCTCTCATAAATAAATAAATAAATAAATAAATAAATAAATAAATAAATCTTTCAAAAAATAAAATAAAATAAGCCCTGGGCTTGTAATGAGAAAACCCAGTTACTCCCCCAGTTCCTTCTCTGCCTGGCTGTCATTTAAGCTCCCTAACTCTCAGATTTCAACTCTGTGAAACAAGCCAAGTTACCTGATCACTGATGTCTCCTTTAGCTCTAGCACGTGAAGGTCCTTCTACTCCCATTATGTAATTGGGTTAATGAGAAGTATTACTTCAGGAAACAAATCAGCGGTTCTTTGTAAAGGGAAAAGCCATGTCTGAAACTCTCCATCCATAGGAGATTCATTGGGGATCCAAGCCCCCAGCAGTTCCTCTGTGCTTGAATGATGGTGCAGCAAGCTCCAGGTCAGTACAGAGGGCAGGAGCCGTGAGCCACACAGAGGAACACAGCGTGGTGGACCACGTCAGAATACAGGCCCCAACTGACCCAATGTCCAAACTCCTTACTTTGCTTCTCTGACCTACCTCACCATCTGTGAAATGGCAAAAATGATAACCCCTTGTAGGGCTGTTCTAGGGATCAACTTAGATAATGCATGTGTTTTGGGGTAACACACAGAAGACTTTTTACCCCTGATATTTTAAAATGCACAGTGGCCTCTAAGAAATGGCAATTCATACATTAAGTTTTGAAATGTCTTCCCCACCACTGTATCTTGCCCATCCCCCTCGTGCTACTGCTGCAAACTCCACTATCCTGATGCTGTATGCATGGAGAGCAATCAGGGGTCAGCAGCACCCTCTAAAGTGGCACCTCATCAACCTCTCCCCTTCCTGAGGAAATAATCCAAATTTTTTCACCTTAAATGAAAAAGAATTGAGAAGGCTTGAATCAACTAAGATTATCTCAAGAAGAGAATGGAATACATTTTTTAGATTTTGAGGATTGCAAAAGAAAAATATTTCAATCTTGGTCTCAGTCTCTCTACCTTTGTACTCAAAATATTCTCAAAACTAAAGAAAGGCAAGGTTTCAGATCTTGGGAGGAGGTCCCCTGAACTACCCATGGAACACCATCCCCAGAGGACAATGACCAAGAACTGAGGACTTCTCCAGAGAATCCACTGAAGAGCACTCTGAACTGAGGGAGGCCCAGAGGAAGTAACATCACCATCCTTTGAAAGGAACCAGCTAGTACTGGGTGGAGCAGGTACCACATGGTCAATTGAAAGGGGTTAGGGCAGGGAGGGTAATGGGATGAGACACAAGGACAATCAGTTCAGCAGTGCCCCAAGTCACAAGAAACAGCCACTACAAAGGGCTGACCAACTTGATTTTTCCCCACTGGAAAATGGAAGTTTGGAGAAATTGCCTTTTAGACTGCAAAACTTTCAAAGGCTTCATGAATGATCCAGAAAGGACAGGGGACCCCGAAGAGTATGATGATAAGCTTTTTGCCAATCTAGAGGATGGACACTTAAGCTTATTTGTTCTATACAAGCTGCCACCTATAATGTGCCCAAAGACCAAAAAACAAGTCTCGACACATATGAACTCAACAAAGTATCATGAATAAGTGTGAGCTGAACTAAATGAAGACAAAAGCATATATATTATGCTGGCAGGACTTACTAGCCAAAATGACACCTACTAAAATACAAGCTTTATAAAGATGAAACTTTGGTGTTTTGTCCACTGCTGTATCCCCAGCATTTAGAATGATACATATACAGCTTAACAATTATTTGTTGAATTGAATTAGTTAAATGAACTGGATGGAGAGAAGAACCTTTAATAATGTGTCACATGGCTGTCTCTGCATCCCCTTACTATCTAACATAGTTACCAGCAGCTTGAGGAAAGACTTAGAAGATCCCCTTCTCAAATTAGCCAACAACATCAAGGTAGGGAAAATAGTTGATTCATGGATGACCTGCATCAAAATGCCAAAAAAAGAAATGAAACCAGTAGAAGGAACTATAATTCATAGAAATTACTGCATATAAGTTGAAAAAATCAAATGTACAATTTCAAGATAAAGAAGACCTGCCCTCATGGAGTCTCTAAGGAAAGGACTTGCAAATATTAGTTGGCAGAAAGGAAGGCCTATATTTGCAACATTAGACACCTTTCAAAACACTCATGCAGAAGCAGATGGCCATTTTAGGAGAGTGTCCAGAATAAGTACAAAGTGGTGGAGTAGTTCTAGGGCTCCATGTATAGAATATCACATACATGTGGAGTATAATGTGAGTCATGTGTTGTGAGCCCAGAAAGGAATGGGCAAAAGAATGAGTGGGGAATCTTGAAAACATATCATCCGAGGGACAGTTAAAAACAAAACAAAAAAAACTTGGGATGCTTGGGTGGCTCAGTGAATAGGTATCTCACTTCATCCCAGGTCATGATCTTAGTGCCCTGGGATCTGGCCCCACATTTGGCTTACTCTCTCATAAAAAAATAAAAAAAATAAAAATAAATAAATAAATAAATAAATAAATAAATAAATAATAAAAAGTAAATAAAATCTTAAAAAAAAAACCCAACTTGGGTTATTGGGTTAGCTGTAGAGAAGAAAACACTGCTGGAGGGACAAGATGATTATCTTCAAATACAGGTAGATGGCCTTAGTTCTGTGTATACCCAAAAGATAAAAGTAGGGCTACTAGATACAAATTATAAGGAGGCTTTAGAAGAGCTTCTCACGATCCAGAGCTGTTTGAAAATAGAATCTGCTGTCTTGGGAAGTTGTGGTTCCTTACCACTGAAGGAGAGAGAAGAAAATGAGAATTTGTATTTAGAGGGCCTGCTGTGTACCAGACACTGGAGTAGAAAATTTGTGTGATCTCATTTCTTCCTTACATTCGTCCTCTGAGATAAGCATTTATTATTAATACAGAATCCTTATATCCAATATTATCCCCTGTAGATAGGTGGTTAATTGAAAAAAATAAGTTAAAGCAAATAATCACAAAAGATGGCACATACATACCTTAAATATTTAATTTCAACTTAATATATAGGTTGCTTTCATTCCCCAATGGGTGTTGACCCAAGGCCTTTCTTTGAAGGAATCTCCTGATTAGATCTACGTGGTCTGTCTTTCATAAAATCTACCTCTATGTGTCGATAGTGATTTCCAGTTTCCATTTCTTTAAAGCAGAGCAAGAACTTAAACTCTCTTAAGAAGCAATCTGAGGTGGACAGGTTTTCCACATTTTCATAACTTTCCCTAGGTCTTACAACCACCTCCTCTACACCTGATTCAGAAGCCACATTTTGCCATATGATCCAGTAATTCCATTTCTGGCTATCTAGCCAAAGTAAATGAAATCGGTGTCTAAGTTTATCCCCATGTTTATTGCAGCATTACTCACAATGGCCAAGACACGGAAACAATCTGTGTCCATCGATGGATGAATGGATAAAGAGAACGAGATGAATAGATAGATAGATAGATAGATAGATAGATAGATAGATAGATAGAATGGAATATTAATTAGCCACAAAAAGGGGAAATTTTCCCACTTGTGACAACATGGATGGACTGTAAAAGCGTTATGTTGAGTGAAATAAATCAGACAAAAAAGGACAAACACCCTATGATATCACACATATGCCGAGTCTAAAAAAGTCAAACTCACAGAAGCCAGGAAGCCAGGAGGGTGGGTGGGAGAAATGGTGAGATGTTGATCAAAGGATGCAAACTTCCAGTTATAAGAGGAATAAATTCTGGAGATCTAATGTACAGCATGGTAACTATAGTTAACATCCTATAGCATATTTGAAAGTTGCTAAGAGAATAGATCTTAAAAGTTCTCAATACACACAAAAGATCATAACGATGTGAGGTGATGTGTAATTAAACTTATTGTGGTAATCATTTCACATGCACATATCCGATCTTCACATTGTGCATCTTATTCTTATACAGTGTGATATGGCAATTATAGCTCAACGAAGTTAGGGGTCGGGGAAGCCAGTTTTTTATCAGCTTGTCTGCTCTAAGTCTTGACATTGCATTCAATCGACCATTTCAAAGGAGATGAAAACACCTCTGTTTCTTTTTAACATCCCTATTTCATCAATTTTCATGACATTTGATTAAATTATGTGAGGATAATATCAAAGAGAGCTGGCCTGGACAGGTTTGGGGAACAACAGGTCTGCCTATGGGAAGGTAGATGTGCCCTCGGGGAGCTCCAGGAGCATCTCCAGCTGAGCGTGCCGTGGGCATCTGTCAGCCCACAGAGTGGACTGAGGGGAGCCGAGCTGGAGAGATGCTTAAGTGGAGATCTGCTCGGCAAGCTTCTGCTCTGCCTTTCAGTGCGGGAGTGTTCTGGCTTCAGAGAAGGTCAGTAGCTCACCCCGGGTCAGACAGCTAAGGGTGTCTTATTCTGAGTCTACACTCTGGCACGGGGTGGGGGGGACCCCAGAAGAGTTTGTGGAAACACCGAATGCACAGCAGTCCTTGACCTGTCGAAGGACTCCAATACTGGGGAGAGGGGGAGCTGAATGCTTTCCAAAACTCCTCCAGCTCTGAATCTGTGAGGATCTCTACTGCACCAGGGCTTTGTGTTAGGGAGAAAACATTGTGCTACATTTCAAACACCCCCATTGGTGTACCTCTGCAACTTAAGGGGATGTCAGGACATAACGGCAAAAGTCTAGCCTCAAACTAAATGTAAAAAGACATTTTTGAGACAACGTTGGAGAAATTTGCATATAGACTGGGAATTATGTAACACCTAGAAACTATTACTAACTTGTGATAATGGTATAGGAATTATGAAGAAAATGCCCCACACAGGGAAGAAAGGACTAGATGCTTGGATTTTGCCTGAAGATATTTTATCAAAGACAAAGACCAAAAAAAGTATAATTAGGCAAAACAGCATAGCAAAATCTTAAAAATTGTTGAATCTAGGTAATGGATAAATAAGGACTCATACTATTTGCTTTACTTTTGTATATGTTTACATTTTTTTCATGATAAAAAGAATCTCAAGTCTAAAGCTGAGATACCCCCCACCCCCCTCCCACCCCCCATTATGAGGTAAGAGCCAAAAGGCCCTCCTGAGGACCATCACCCTCTGTCAGTGGGAAAACCAGGCACAGAACCTGCTTCCCGCCCCAGGAAGGTCCTCCAGCATCTTGAGGATATGAATGCACACAAACCTCAGCAGCTGTAAGAAGTGGAATCCAGGGCCATGTCCTCCACTGGAGCTATCACTTCACAACCACACATCGCCCGCCCCACACACACCGGAAGGAAATGAAAAGGCATCCCTAGACGCTGCACTGCAGGCTCCCCTGCTTTCTCCTGGGAGCTTATTCAACCCCCACACCCCTGGGCTCCAACCCAGACCCACAGAACAGACTGAGAAGGAGCAGGGCCCCAGAATCTGGGTGTGTATTGATTTCCCCAGTGATCCTGGGGCAGGTAGCCCTGAACTGGGGGACCCAGAATCTCCAAAGCAAATCAGCACCCCCATACACCAAAGAGGAACTTGGGGGACAAGGTCCTCATCCCCAAGGACTTCCCTCACATTTTTCTGCCTTGCATTCTGCAAGTCTCTCTGTGGAAGATGCTGCCTCCTAGACCCTCAGAAAGAATGGGCCCTGGTCGTGGGGCAGGGCAAGATAGAGGAAGAGTAGGGTCCCCAAGTCATCTGTCCCCACCAACTTACCTAGATAACTTTCAAATCATCCTGAAAACCTAGGAATTCTGACTTAGATTTAAAGAGAGAACAGGGCAGCCCCGATGGCCTTGCGGTTTGGCGCCACCTTCAGCCCGGGGTGTGATCCTGAAGACCCAGGATCGAGTCCCGCGTCGGGCTCCCTGCATGGAGCCTGCTTCTCCCTCTGCCTGTGTCTCTGCCTCTCTCTCTCTCTCTCTCTCTGTCTCTCTCTCTCTGTCTCTCATGAATAAGTAAAATCTTGTAAAAAAAATAAATAAATAAAGAGAGAACAGCTGGAACGCTACAGAGAGAAGAGTTTGCGCTTCTAACAAGGTAGGAAGACAGAAAAATAAATAAATAAATAAATAAATAAATAATAAATAAATAAATAAATAAATAAATAAATAAATAAATAAATAAATAGAATCAAGTCGGGGAGGGTCCCCCCGAGGGTCCCCCCCCCCCAGGAGCTGAGCTAAGGACTGCGGCGAAAGCCTCTGGGACAGTACAGCCCAGCCTCAGAGAAGCAGGAACTTTTAAAAATCCACACCGGAATCTTCCTGGAGGGAAGAGCGCTCGCAGGGAACTCGGGCAGGTTCCCAGGAGGGGCAGTGGAGCCCCCGGCTCCTGGGGTCACTATAGAGGAGGTGCCCCCCGGGGGAGAGCCCCACACCTGGGCGAGCACCCTACAGGGCTGGAGCGCCGGGCGGGGCGTGGAGGGGGCTGCGCTGCCCGGGAGCGATTCCAGCGGCGCAGGCCCCGGAGCCCAGGGCGCCGGGGGACACAGCCCAGGATCTGGCGCCCCCCTTGGGAGGGCGGAGGCCCAGAAGGCACAGGACAGAAAGGAAGCCCCTGCCACCGGGCCCCCTCCCCCAGCTGTGCAGGTCAGCGACCCCCGCCCCCGGAGCAGCCAGGCCAGTACAGACCCAGAGGTCCGGTAGTTACTGTGGGGGCTGACTCCAGGGCTGGGGAGCTGCCCGCTGACAGTGGGATTGTACCTCCTGATGTCACCCTGTGCCTGGGACGGGCGGGGCCTCCAGGGAACAGAGGTCTCCCAGATAAACAGCTCCCACTCAGCCTTGCACCTGGCAGGGGGCGGTGCACACACCTGAGAATCCGCACAGCCGGTCCCTCCCCCAGAAGACCAGCTGGAAGGACCGGGGAAGAGCAAATGCTTGACCAAGCAGCGCTGGAAAGCTCCAGGGGAAGTCGAGGGATTTACAGTATATAGAACCAGAGGGCAGCCCTCCTTGTTTTTTGTTTTGTTTTGTTTTGTTTTTAATTATTTGTTTGTTTTTTCTTTTTTTCTTTTTCTTCCTTTTTCCAGTACAACTCGTTTTTAGCCACTCTGCCCTGAGCAAAATGACTAGAAAGAAGAACTCACCACAAAAGAAAGAATCAGAAACAGTACTCTCTCCCACAGAGTTACAGAATTTGGATTACAATTTGATGTCAGAAAACCGATTCAGAAGCACAATTATAAAGCTACTGGTGGCTCTGGAAAAACGCATAAAGGACTCAAGAGACTTCATGACTACAGAATTTAGATCTAATCAGGCCAAAATTAAAAATCAATTAAATGAGATGCAATCCGAACTGGAGGTCCTAACGATGAGGGTTAATGGTAGAACGAGTGAGTGACGTAGAAGACAAGTTGACGGCAAGGAGGAAGCTGAGGAAAAAAGAGAAAAACAATTAAAAGACCATGAGGAAAGGTTAAGGGAAATAAAAGACAGCCTCAGAAGGAAAAATCTATGTTTAATTAGGGTTCCAGAGGGCACTGAAAGGGATAGAGGACCAGAAAGCATATTTGAACAAATCATAGCTGAGAACTTCCCTAACATGGGGAGGGAAACAGGAATTCAGATCCAGGAGATAGAGAGGTTCCCCCGCCCCCAAAAAAAGATCAATCAAAACCGTTGAACACCTTGACATTTAATAGTGAAACTTGCAAACTCCAAAGATAAAGAGAAAATCCTTAAAGCAGCAAAGGACAAGAGATCCCTAAATTATATGCGGAGAAATATTAGATTAACAGCACACCTCTCCACAGAGACCTGGCAGGCCAGAAAGGGCTGCCAGGATATATTCACAGTACTAATTGAGAAAAACATGCAGCCAAGAATACTTTATCCAGCAAGGCTCTCATTCAAAATGGAAGGAGAGATAAAGAGCTTCCAGGATAAGCAGAAACTGAAAGAATATGTGACCAGCAAACCAGTCTGCAAGAAATATTACCGGGGACCCTGTAAAAGATAGAAGATGCCCAAAGAAATAATACACAAAAACAGGGACTGAATAGGTATCATGATGACACTATAATCATATTTTTCAATAGTAACTCTGAATGTGAGTGGGCTTAATGATCCCATCAAAAGATGCAGGGTTTCAGACTGGATAAAAAAGCAAGACCCATCTACTTGCTATCTACAAGAGACTCGTTGTAGACCTAAGGACACCTACAGGATGAAAATAAAAGGTTGGAGAACCATTTACCATTCAAAATGGTCCTCAAAAGAGAGCAGAGGTAGCAATCCTCATATCAGATAAATTGAAGTTTATCCCAAAGACTGTAGTAAGAGATAAAGAGGGACACTATGTCATACTTAAAGGATCTATCCAACAAGAGGACCTAACAATCATGAATATTTATGCCTCTAATGTGGGAGCTGCCAAGTATATCAATCAATTAATAACCAAAGTAGAGACATACTTAGATAATAATATACTAATTGTAGGAGACTTCACAACACGGCACTTTCTGCAAATGACAGATCTTCTAAGCACAACATCTCCAAAGAAATAAGAGCTTTAAATGATACAATAGATCAGATGGGTTTCACAGATATATACAGAACTTTACATCCAAATGCAACTGAATACACATTCTTCTCAAGTACACATGGAACTTTCTCCAGAATAGACCACATCCTGGGTCACAAATCAGGTCTTAACCAATACCAAAAGATTGGGATTGGCCCCTCGCATATTTACAGATCATAATTCTTTGAAACTAGAATTCAATCGCAAGAAGAAATTTGGGAGAAACTCAAACACACGGAGGTTAAAGAGCATCCTGCTAAAAGATAAAAGGGTCAAACAGGAAATTAGAGAAGAATTAAAAAGATTCATGGAAACTAATGAAAATGAAGATACAACCGTTCAAAATCATTGGGATACAGCAAAAGCAGTCCTGAGAGGGAAATACATTGCAATACAAGCATCCCACAAAAAAATTGGAAAAAAACTCAAATACACAAGCTAACCTTGCACCTAAAGGAACTGGAAAAAGAACAGCAAATAAAACCTACACCCAGCAGCAGAAGAGTTAATAAAGATTCGAACAGAACTCAATGAAATAGAGACCAGAAGAAGTGTAGAACAGATCACCAAGACCAGGAGTTGGTTCTTTGAAAGAATTAATAGGATAGATAAACCATTAGCCAGCCTTATTTAAAAAAAAAAAAAAAGACTTAAATTAATAAAATCATGAATGAAAAAGGAGAGATCACCACCAATACAAAGGCAATACAAGCTATTTTAAAAGCATATTATGAGCAGCTATATGCCAATAAATTAGGCAATCTAGAAGAAATGGATGTATTTCTGGAAAACCACAAACTACCAAAACTAGAACAGGAAGAAATAGAAACCCTGAACAGGCCGATAACCAGGGAGGAAATCGAAGCAGTCATCAAAAACCTCCCAAGACACAAAAGTCCAGGGCCAGATGGCTTCCCAGGGGAATTCTATCAAATGTTAAAAGAAGAAACCATACCTATTCTACTAAAGCTGTTCCAAAAGACAGAAAGCGATAGAATACTTCCAAACTCATTCTATGAGGCCAGCATCACCTTAATTCCAAAATCAGACAAAGACCCCACCAAAAAGGAGAATTTAGACCAATATTACTGATGAACACAGATGTAAAAATTCTCAACAAGATACTAGCCAATAGAATCCAACAGTACATTAAGAAGACTATTCACCATTACCAAGTGGGATTTATCCCCGGGATGCAAGGCTGGTTCAACACTCGTAAAGCAAACAATGTGATAGATCATATCAACAAGAGAAAAAACAAGAACCACATGATCCTCTCAATAGATGCAGAGAAAGCATTTGACAAAATACAGCATCCATTCCTGATCAAAACTCTTCAGAGTGTAGGGATAGAGGGAACATTCCTCAGCATCTTAAAAGCCATCTGTGAAAAGCCCACAGCAAATATTCTCAATGGGGAAGCACTGGGAGCCTTTCCCCTAAGATCAGGAACAAGACAGGGATGTCCACTCTCACCACTGCTGTTCAACATAGTACTGGAAGTCCTAGCCTCAGCAATCAGACAACAAAAAGACATTAAAGGCATTCAAATTGGCAAAGAAGAAGTCAAACTCTCCCTCTTCGCCGATGACATGATATTCTACATAGAAAACCCAAAAGCCTCCACCCCAAGATTGCTAGAACTCATACAGCAATTTGGTAGCATGGCAGGATACAAAACTAATGCCCAGAAATCAATGGCATTTCTATACACTAACAATGAGACTGAAGAAAGAGAAATTAAGGAGTCAATCCCATTTACAATTGCACCCTAAAGCATAAGATACCTAGGAATAAACCTAATCAAAGAGGTAAAGGATCTATACCCTAAAAACTATAGAACACTTCTGAAAGAAATTGAGGAAGACACAAAGAGATGGAAAAATATTCCATGCTCATGGATTGGCAGAATTAATATTGTGAAAATGTCAATGTTACTCAGGGCAATTTACACGTTTAATGCAATCCCTATCAAAATACCATGGACTTTCTTCAGAGAGTTAGGACAAATTATTTTAAGATTTGTGTGGAATCAGAAAAGACCCCGAATAGCCAGGGGAATTTTAAAAAAGAAAACCAAAAAAAAAAAAAACAAAAAAAATCTGGGGGGCATCACAATGCCAGATTTCAGGTTGTACTACAAAGCTGTGGTCATCAAGACAGTGTGGTACTGGCACAAAAACAGACACATAGATCAATGGAACAGAATACAGAACCCGGAAGTGGACCCTGAACTTTATGGTCAACTAATATTCGATAAAGGAGGAAAGATTATCCATTGGAAGAAAGACAGTCTCTTCAATAAATGGTTTGGGAAAATTGGACATCCACATGCAGAAGAATGAAACTAGACCACTCTCTTTCACCATACACAAAGATAAACTCAAAATGATGAAAGACCTAAATGTGAGACAAGATTCCATCAAAATCCTAGAGGAGAACACAGGCAACACCCTTTTTGAACTCGGCCACAGTAACTTCTTGCAAGATACATCCACGAAGGCAAAAGAAACAAAAGCAAAAATGAACTATTGGGACTTCATCAAGATAAGAAGCTTTTGCACAGCAAAGGATACAGTCAACAAAACTAAAAGACAACCTACAGAATGGGAGAAGGTATTTGCAAATGACATATCAGATAAAGGGCTAGTTTCCAAGATCTATAAAGAACTTATTAAACTCAACAGCAAAGAAACAAACAATCCAATCATGAAATGGGCAAAAGACATGAACAGAAATCTCACAGAGGAAGACATAGACATGGCCAACACGCACATGAGAAAATGCTCTGCATCACTTGCCATCAGGGAAATACAAATCAAAACCACAATGAGATACCACCTCACACCAGTGAGAATGGGGAAAATTAACAAGGCAGGAAACCACAAATGTTGGAGAGGATGCGGAGGAAGGGGAACCCTCTTGCACTGTTGGTGGGAATGTGAACTGGTGCAGCCACTCTGGAAAACTGTGTGGAGGTTCCTCAAAGAGTTAAAAATAGACCTGCCCTACGACCCACCAATTGCACTGCTGGGGATTTACCCCAAAGATTCAGATGCAATGAAACGCCGGGACACCTGCACCCCGATGTTTCTAGCAGCAATGTCCATAATAGCCAAACTGTGGAAGGAGCCTCGGTGTCCATCGAAAGATGAATGGATAAAGAAGATGTGGTCTATGTATACAATGGAATATTCCTCAGCCATTAGAGACGACAAATACCCACCATTTGCTTCGACGTGGATGGAACTGGAGGGTATTATGCTGAGTGAAGTAAGTCAATCCGAGAAGGACAAACATTATATGTTCTCATTCATTTGGGGAATATAAATAATAGTGAAAGGGAATATAAGGGAAGGGAGAAGAAATGTGTGGGAAATATCAGAAAGGGAGACAGAACATGAAGACTCCTAACTCTGAGAAACGAACTAGGGGTGGTGGAAGGGGAGGAGGGCGGGGGGTGGGGGTGAGTAAGTGACGGGCACTGAGGGGGGCACTTGATGGGATGAGCACTGGGTGTTATTCTGTATGTTGGTAAATTGAACACCAATAAAAAATAAATTTATTATTAAAAAAAAGAAGAAGTCAAACTCTCCCTCTTCACAGATGACATGATACTGTACATAGAAAACCCAAAAGACTCCACCCCAAGATTGCTAGAACTCATACACCAATTCAGGAACATGGCACGATACAAAATCAATGCCCAGAAATCAGTGGCATTTCTAGCACTAACAATGAGACTGAAGAAAGAGAAATTAAGGAGTCAATCTAATCAGCCCAACTTCCCCTTGAACTCCTCTCTGCAACCCTGACTCTGCCAGCGGCTACAGGGCTTTTAGCTGGGAGATGTTCTGATAGAAGACAGGGAGGAGCCACGGGATATCTGTCACAGCCATCATTTTCCACTCAGGACACTATTTTGCATCTTCACTTGAGGCCCAGAAAAGCCTAGAGGGAGGAGCCCAGAAATCCGCAGTGGGGAGCTCCTTAAGGAGGGGGCGGGTGGCCGGGCCGACCGCAGCGAAACACTGCCACCACGTGGCCGCTCCGGGTCATCACAGGCGCTCGGCCCGGCCCCGCACCTTGCGCACCCACGGGGACCCAGGCGGCCGGGTGGGGCGCCTTGCCCTTCTCCTCTCCTTAAAACTATTCGATTTATACCACTGGAAATGCACTCGACGGACAGAACTCGGAGGGCCCCCAGGCTCCCCAAGGGAACGTCGGTCTCCCCACCCTTGGCCCCGAAGGCGTGAATGTAGCGAGCGTTCCCTGTGTAGCCAGCGGGCGGCGCTCTAAGCACACAGGTGCTCCCGTGGTCTACACCTAGGGGGGCGCGTTCCCGTCCTGTTCTGCTGCAGCCCTGGGGTGCGGGCAGACACCGCGGATAAACATACTCCCCATCTGCAGCTTGGATTTTCTCACCTGCTGTAGCTCATGCACAGTCCCCGTCTCTTGTGATTGATAAAATCCCACCTCTCACAAATACAGCAAGAAAAACAGTAGATAATAAATCAGAGACATGATTTCAACCAACTGGCCATTCCTTCCCACACACACACACACACACAAAAATCAACTCAGGCCACCTTTCGTGGAAGCCTTAGAAACTCCCTAGTCCAACCTCATTTTACAGGTGAGAAAACAGAGGAGGAATGGGCCTTCATGAGATCACACAGCGCTGGCTTCCCAGGCTCGGGTACATCCACCTGGAGGCTTAGTTGGGGATCTGTACCTTGTCATGAGCCTGAGCCTGCTCTCTCATCCTGACTGCTCCCTGGCCTTGCCTAAGGGACCTGTGTTCACGGGCCCAGCTCTGTTCCTCCCAGCACTTCTCAGAAATCTGGGCTGATTCCACAGCACCCAGGGCCTGCTGCTAAATGCTGCAATTCAGAGGACCCTCTGTGGTCTCGAGCAGCCCTGAACACCAGCCCATGGGGCGAACCAGACTGAATTATTTAGCTTCAGCTGCTCTGACAGCCCACACGGTCCTGCACTGTGAGAAATTTAGGCTTAACAGACCCCAAAAAGGACCTTCTATGGGCCAGGTTATAATCCTGAAATGGATGGCCACGGGAACTAACAGAATCTCTTCTAGAGATCCTACAGTTAGACAGTTACAAAAGAATGCAGCGTATAATCATGAATCTGTAATGCCGTAAAACACGAGGTAAAGCAAAATAAGAGACCCCGAGGACTGCCTGGAATTTGAAATGGTTTGAAAGTCTCCGACATGCACAGACTCTATGAGCCACACTTCAAGCAGCTCTTAATACACTAACATGAAGATTATCAGACAATATCTTTGCATTTACATTTCATGAGAAAGGAACCCAAATATTACTTGTTTTTTCCTTGATTGATAGGTTCATATTTAACATGGCAAGTTTAACTTTTTGGCTTATTAAATAATAATAATCATTTTGAAATCGCCCAACAATTTTATCATTTTTTTAATGATGAACAATTACATGTAAGGTTAGCTGGCAGTTGTTTTAAGGAATTGATCAACTAAGTGTTCTTTACAAAAACAGAAAGTGAAAAGGCCAGAAAACCTATAGAAAGGACTCTGGAATGGTGGAATCTGGTATCTGAGGGACGGAACCCTAGCACAACACTTTTTTAACATGAGGAAACTGCAATGCAGAGAGTGCAATGGCTTGCCCACCGCCCCTCACCTGTCACCACTCCACCACACACCCTCCCTTGGGGTAGTGGCTGGGAGCACCCCTACCCGAGATGGGAGGCCTCTGGGTTCTCATTTCACTCAGCAGCTACCTGGCTCTGAAATCCCAAGTCACCGTCTACTCTCTCTAAGCCTCAGGTCCCCATCCACATAACGAGGAGGCTGGATGACAGGGCGTCTCTGATGCAATGTCCCCGCAAACTCTCCATCCTCATGAAACGAAGCATTAAATACACAGGAATCAGCACAAGCACATTTGCATCATCTGTAAATCAGAACGCAGCCAGAGCCTCGCAGCATTGGTTCCCAGGTCGGGCTGCAGCTGGAAGGCCACTTCCTGCACAGCTGTGCCTGTCCCCACACCACCCTCCCGCCCCTCCCCAGCCGGTCTGGGCTGGTGGCAGGGGCAAGGTTCTCTGTGGCAGGTTGCCTCAACCTTACCCAGTAATTTGCTTCTAGAGATATTTGGAAAATGATTCAGAAGCCTCTGCCATCCTGTGAGTTACACCTGCTGCCCTCAGACGGGCAGGGAGGCCAGGCAGAGGCCATACTGCCTTCCCCAGGCTCAGACACATGAGCTCAAAGGTGCAGGCCAGTCACTGGGCAGGTGTTCGCTCCCTCTCAGTTGGTGGCGTCCTGAGAGATTTGGGGAAGGTGAACACCTGCCTAGGCCAGGCTGGCTGTGATCTGGGAAGCTGGGAAGCTCCCAGGGTGGGGAACAGGAGGGTGAGTCACCACCTTGCTGGCCTGCTGCAAGGAAGCAAATACCCCAGAGAAACTCAGAGCCTGTTTCCTCTACCGCTGGAGCATCTGTAGTGACAACCCACTCCCGCTTCCACCACCGGCCCCCTCACTAGCTCCCAGATCCTACCCCTCACCATGCCTCCCTCCCAGATTTGACCACCAGCCCCATCTCCTGGGATTTTTATGGTTGCCCTGCTCATGAGTAGCTGAGAGCCCCCAACGCAGGCTCCTTCTAATCAGAGCCTACATGACATGGGTTTAGGGAAGCAAGTGGCAGAGGCAAAACCCAGGATGCTTTGGGAGGAGCCCACTTTATGTCTCCAGTGTAATCCAGGGCCTTTGGTTTCCTCAGGGGACAGGTACTCAGAGATACTGAGTCCTCTCTGAGGTGTGAACAGACCCAGAATGACACCTGTGATCCTGCTCAAGACAAGGGAACAGGTTCCGGGCACCCACAGGTTGTTGTCAAAGGTGCGAGGGCCAGCTGGGAGGCAGAGGACAGAAAGAGAAGTGCACCATCCAGCATGGGTGTGCAGGGTGCCCCACTCTGCTCCAAGCCCCTAGCCCTAGCTAGGAGGGTGCACCCTTCAGGAGCTAGTGGGGAGGAGAGGGCAGGGGACAGCAACTTCCCTCTGCACAAAGGTGACTTTGGCTCCAGAGTTGCATATCTCAGGACTGCAGTTGCTCTTTTTAAACTCATCCACCCAGAAAGGACACCCTCTCCCAAAGTCACACGCAGAGGCTAGCAGGGGCCTTAGGTCTCTGGAGCCCTCCTTCCCCAAAACCCTGGACGCACTTCTCTGGGTGCTCCCTGCAGGACCTGCGGGAGTGCGTTCACTCCTGAGCACCTGTCTTCCCTTATAGGCAGCTCCTGCCTTTCCTTCAGACCTGGGGCCTAGAGGCAAGGGACTCTGACATGACAGCCTTGACCTGGAGAAGTGATTGCTGCGGGTCCGGTGGCCCTTCCCTGTAGGAATGGTACCTGACCCTGTTCCATACATGGTCCTAGATCCTCGTCGTTGGGTAGACGATTCTAGCTGCATGATGCATATAAGATTAGTTCGATCTGATCTCTATGCTATTATGGCATCAGTGCCTCTGAACAGGCTCGGAGAGCTGGGGCTTTGTTGAGCTCACAGACAGAGAATGAACTGATCTGTGCCCGCTTGCCAATAAATGTGTGTTTAATACACACCGACACGGGGCAGCCTCTGATCTGGTCCATGCAATGTTATCTACCTTTAAGTACCGGTGGCTATCGTGACAAGCCAACATAGAACATAATCCCTTACAATGACCACACAAAGGTCATGGTCTTCAACAGGAGAAGAAAGATGTGGGGGCCAGAAAGTGGAGGGGCCCTGGGACAATCCTGCTGCCCATAAGCCTGCAGTCCTGGAGAGCAATTCTATCGGGTAAAAAGCACCCAAGGTCTGAAGTTTCCAGGACTCCAGGAAATATCAGTCCCGTCTTACCTCTACTTCTCGAATGCTTAAAAACTCCCAGAGAGAATAGAATGGGCAAATCATGCTGCCCCTGTCTGCCTGTCTCTCTGCTTCATTCATCAACATACACACAGAGTCGCTACACTGTGCCAGGCACACGTCCAAGAACTGAGGCTGGATCCAGCAGTGAACAGAACAGACCGCGCCCGACGGCTCCGCGGGGATGGTCCCAAGCATGCCCTTCACTGGCTCCTCCACAATTCTGGTTGGAGCGCAGTGCTCAGTGTCGGTCCTGGGCAGCACTGGGGCTCTACCCAGACCCTTCTGACCCTGTTGACATTTCTGTGCTTCTCACCCTCCGCATGGCAGACCACAGGCCAGTGACTGTGGCAAGGGGTTTAAAAGCCCAGTCCCCTCATTTCAGGTCTAGTATTGCACGTGGATGTCACTTCCCCTGCACAGCTGGCCCGGGACCAGGCTGACGCCAGGCCAGCAGGCCTTGATGCGACCTCACTACCTCACTTGTCTTCCTCCCTCCCCTGTCTTGCTTCCTGGGATCCTTACTGGTCTCCCGGGAGCACTTTGCTAATATGTCACTTGCACACAAATCCTCATCTCAGGCCCGTTTCTGAGAGCCACTGAAAGGCGGCGATCATAAACCCACACGTGCTTCCAGCAGATCCCTCATCAGGTCATTCCGCAGCACCACTGAGCACCTAACGTCTAAGCACTGCTGGGTTTGGGCGGCACCCCCCAACATGACCTGGCCTCGACAGGAAGGCTGGCATGGCAGTTTAGTGGGACTAGTGCTAAGTTCAAAGAAGTGGTGATGGACAGGGGGCCGGGCAGGGGGGCCAGGGCGAGGAGGGGTGGGCGGGCACAGGGAGTGAGGAATTAACTGTGCCCTGGGCTTTGAGGGGAAGGCTTCTTACTTCCAATTAACCCAGCGTGAGAATAGGGTGCAGAAGCCCTCCTGCTAGCCCTCTCAGCCCTTCGTGCCTTTACCCCCTCCCTTGGGAGTGTGTTACCCGCTGGCTCCTCCCTGTCCCTTCTTTCCCGCCTGGTATCACCACCCCTCTTCCCTCCGTCTGTCCTTGACAAGATTCACCCTGGGGGGCAGAATCCTGCTTCCAAACTACACCCAGAGCATCCCAACATGCTATCCAGAGGGTTATGTTCCTCCCAAAGGGGGGAAAGCAGGAAGCCTTCACGTAGGAAGACCTTGAAGGTTGGGTGGGATTTTTGTATAGACCCCAAGGGAAAAAGAGGAGTCAGAAGTAGGAGGGGAGGGGGAGCCAAGGGAATGGCTTTGGCTCAGTAGGCACAGGGGGGAGAAGAGGAGCTGGGGGAGATGGATGGAGAGAGAAGGTGGCCAGAACGCGCAAGGCCCGCAGTCCCAGGGAAGGGAAGCAGCGCCAGGCAGCAGGAGGCATGCAGGTGGTGATGGCAGGTGGAAAGAACAGGGGGTGGGGCGAGGAAAAACCTCTGAAAGAAAGGTTGGGTGTGGAGGTTGATTCGGTCTGAGAAGGCCACGGGGCTCAAGGTCTCGAAGAAAACTGGGAGGACTTGGGCCCACGGATAATCGTGATGTCACAGGAGAGGGCTGACACAAGAGTGGTTAAGAGCACCAGCCTCGGGATCCCTGGGTGGCTCAGCGGTTTAGCGCCTGCCTTTGGCCCAGGGCGCGATCCTGGAGTCCCGGGATCGAGTCCCACATCGGGCTCCCGGCATGGAGCCTGCTTCTCCCTCCTCCTGTGTCTCTGCCTCTCTCTCAATCTCTGTGTCTATCATGAATAAATAAATAAATAAATCTTAAAAAAAATAAAAAAAGAGCACCAGCCTCAGGGTTATGGGACCTCTGGCTTATTGCTGCCATACTCCGAGCCTCCGTTTTCTCCTCAGGAAAATGGAAATGACAATAATCCATACTGTGTTATTTTATGTATCAGCTTAACTGGGCCACAGAGTGCCCAAACATGTGGTCAAATATTATTCTGGATGTTTCTGCTAAGGTGTTTTTGGATGACGTCAACATTTTTTTCTTTTTTAAGAGAGAAAGTGAAGAACAGAGGGGCAGAGAGAGAGGGAGAGAGATAATTTTTTCAGGCTCCATGCTCAGTGTGGAGCCTGACATGGGGCTCAATCTCAGAGCCCTGAGATCATGACCTGAGCCAAAACTAAGAGTCAGATGCTTGACTGCTGACTAAGCCACCCAGGTGCCCCTGGGATTAACATTTTAATAGAAAAGTAAAGCAGGTCATACTCTGTAGTGATCCAGGTGGGCCTTGTCCAATCAGTTGAAGGCCTGACTAGAACAAAAAGACCATCTCCCCTCCCCTACTCAGGTAAGAAAAAAAATTCTCCAGGAGAATGACTTTGGACTTCATCTGCACCATCTGCTCTCCTGGGTCTCAAGTCCTCTAGCCCACACCGCAGATCTGAACGTGTCAGCTTCCATAATCACAAACCAATTCCTTATAATAAACCTCTTTTTTCTATATATACATATTCTTTTGGTTCTATTCCTCTGGAATCTCTAATATGCATACCTCATAGCACAAGTTAAGTAACATTGTACAAGTAAATTATACTTGCAAATCTCTTAGAACGATGCTTAGCACATGCTAAGCATTAGTCTGAGGGGTATAGATATGTGTAAATCAAGATTATTCTTCATCTAGGAAGGCTGGTCATCATTTGAAGACCCCAAATCAGGACTCCACAAAGCAGAGGTGTTCAGTTAGTGATAATCAGAGGAGTAGCAATCATAAATCCATGCACCAAGCTTGTAAAAGGTAGAGGGATAATTGCTTCACATTTTATGTCATGCTGGAGCATTTCCCAGTGAGCCTGCCTGACCCTCACCTGACACCCCCAGGGACTGTCACCACATACTTGGCTAACAATCGGCAGTAAGACTGCAGGCAGTTGTTAGCTCTGTCAGGTTAAAAGTTAACCTGCAGAAATTGATAAGTTGTTCTGACTTTATGACCTAGTAGAAAAGTGAGCCCCAAAGCTGTTGCCATTCCCCCAGGCCACAGAAAGTTAAAGTCCTGTATCTAACCTGGCCACCTTATTGAGCACCCATTTCCCCAAGGACCACAAATCCCTCCCCCTCAAATGCTCTGAGCCAGCACTTTGGCCTCCCTGCTAGTTCCCTCATTAAAGAACTAAATCAAATCTTGATGCCTGGTTTCTATCTATTTGTAGGAAAACTATGTTTATAACACTCCAGAGGGAGCCAAATCTGCACCAGGGGGTTCATGATTTCACACAAGACGTTTGAAATAATGTTTCCATGGATGAAAAAGTGCTGGCGAGAAATATGATTGCCATAGTCCTTCTCAATCTTTTTTTTTTTTTATGTCTTATTGTGCCCCATCAACATTTTTTGACATTTTTTCCCCTGACCATCCCCTTCCTGTGAAGCTTTTGTACAATCCATATATTGTATCTGTCTGTGTACTGTGACCCTTTGGAGAGCCCCAAACCATTGTGACAACTTATGTCTCTTCATTCCCCGGGAGGACTCATGTGTTCTCAGTGGGGCTTCCGGGGGGGATGGATTTTAAGCTCTACCCTACCATCCATTTGATCTTGAAGCTGTAACTTCCCTTCTCATAAGACAGTTGTGGGACACAGAAGTGGGAAGAGAGAGGAGCATCACTCTTCCCATATGTATGTGTCTGGGCAGAGTAATTAGACTCTAGCCTCCCTCCCAATCACCAGTCCACTCTCCTATATATACACACAACCATCTCGCTTGAGTGTTTTGGGTTTGGAGTTTTTTGATCATTTGGTAAATTGGTTGCTTGGTTTGAAGTCATGAGGCCTTGAAGCTTCACCTCTTTTTCTCTATTAAAAATATTGCTAAATTAAAAAAAAAAAAAAGGGATCCCTGGGTGGCGCAGCAGTTTAGCGCCTGCCTTTGGCCCAGGGCGTGATCCTGGAGACCCGGATCGAGTCCCACGTCGGGCTCCCGGTGCATGGAGCCTGCTTCTCCCTCTGCCTATGTCTCTGCCTCTCTCTCTCTCTCTCTGTGTGACTATCATAAATTTAAAAAAAAATTTAAAAAATATTGCTAACTATGTATTATTCATTATTTAATTTAATGCCATGCCAGTTACAAATGTGAAGCACAGATAGCCAGCCTCTCCAGTTGTGCGGATCTTGTGTGCATCCCTTTAACACCAGCTTCAAGTGATCATTTTGAAGGGAAAGAGCATTTCTGTTTCAAGAGAACATGCTGCAAAGACTGGAAGACCAACGAAAGCAATACCTCTACTCAATACTTCTACTAATATAATAGTCGTGGTGATAAAGTCACAGCCTGAGAGGCAATCTTCACAGAACTCACAGTCATTCCCCAGTCACATGATTTTGTCCTTGAAATTTAACAGGCTCTCCCACTCCAGATTCTGAGAACCCTGACTTCCCCTGGCTGGGGAAAAACAAGAGGCCCTGAGAAATATGGATCTGCTGCTCTGTGTGGAGACCCAGTCAGGGCCAAGATCTAAAAGTGACACCATCCCAGGGAAGGCCTTTTGTTGGGAATCAGCAATGAGCCCAGAGTGGCATTGGCAAAGGAAGGAGGGGATGCAGAAGAGAACTGCCTTCTTTCCCCTTGTCCCCTTGTCAGACTAGAGTCTGAACCTCAGAAATTCAGTAAAAAAATAATAATAAATCAATCAATCAATTAATTAATTATTTAAATAAAGCAAGGAAGATTTTTCAAACAGGCCATGAATCAATACTTATGCAACCAGAAAGGAAGGAGAACATGACTAATACAGCAGGCAGAGTGGTGTAAACGACACTGGAAGAGGGAAATGTGGGGAGAAGAGTTTTTTCTTGAAGTTTCAGGCTAACTCAAGGAATAAATGACAAAAAAAATCAACCCTAGACTCCTCATACCAGCCTACCTGGTTTTCTTCCCACTTTGGTCCCTCATATCCAAGTAACCCCCAAAGGCTTTTGCAACCCATTTATGTCTTCTATATGACTGAGCTTAAAATAAGATCATTTTTTTAATACTGGGAAAGAAGCCCACCAGGAATCTATATGCACTTCCAGGACAAAGAGGAAATTGAGATTGCATTTCCATCATCAGTACAATTTCCCTCCTAAGCGTGAGCAAAAGAAAATTCATAATGAGGGAAATTTTACTCTTGGGGGTCAAATGACATAAAATCTTCCTGAGGTCCTAGAAAGAAGTATCTTCTAAGTCATTTAGTGTTAACAAAGTGAAGTTAATCCTGGATATTTATTATACTCACAAAGATGTACCACATTTATCAGCACACTTCCCCTATGGTGCAATACCTTTTGTAAGCCTCCTCCTACTGTCACTGAAAAAATGTATGTTTTTCAGCTTTAGGCTGAATACAGTCAATTCTTGCTATTCCTGCAGTTCTGTTACAAATTCATTGTAAACACTGAATTAGCAAGCACCAAATCATTGTTTCTAAGGAAAATGCATGGTTCAGTTCCTGTCAACCTCTGGTCACATTTTTTTCAACAGATCAATGCACAGCTTCATTTTGTCTGTGTTTCTGTTTAAAGACCCCTATTGGATGTATATGGCTGATCCATTAGCACTGCACTCACAGCCAAGGACACTGGAACTCAGGCCAGAACACAGCTTATCTAACGCATGTATCTCCCATAAGATACAAGCCAGCCATCCTGCCGTAGGGAACACTAGACAGCATTTCAGCATCATACTTGAGGACTGATTATTTTAAATAGTGAAATCACCACCAAAAACCACGAAAATGCAAAAAATGTGGCACAAGCTAGGGAAGAGGACACTTATTTACAGTACAAGGACTGAAACAAGAAGGTAGTGTGTCGCCTTGTCTGAGTGCAGCTGGGAACATGTGACTCAAATTTTGTTCCAACGTGCACATGTCCGCAAATGACTGCTAAGGCGCCATATGCAGTGACATGGGGGTTACAAATAAATTTTAGAACGTAGGTGAATTTGCACATCTGTAGATAATGGGATCAATTGTATTTCTGTGTTTAGCTCCCATGGCACAGATTACAGAAGCTGAGTTGAGGGAGTCCCTCAAATTTATACATATTTTATACCCAGTAAAAGAACCCTTTCAATTCCATCCAGACTTTCTACTTACGAGAGTCCAGTCCTCTTCTTTGCAGTGAAGAGGACTGAATAGGTCACCCCAAAATATGCCACTTTGACAGAGTGATTATTTTGAATGAAAGGTGCTTGACATACAGCCAGTACAAGACGGATGCCCTGACCATCCTTTGTCTCACTGAAAGCAAGAGCTAAATTTGCCGGATGAAAGGTACCTGTCCCAGGAGAGTAGAAGACATCCTTATCACCAGACATAGCAAATGCAGAGTTAAGAAGGCTGTATAAACAAATCTTGTTACTTCTTCACCAATTTACTACCCCAAGCCCAAACCTCTTTGTCTTGTCGATTGATCACAGTAAATACAAAAAAATATATATTGTCATAAAAGCTTCCTGATTTGTCACTTCTTTGAGTCTCATGTTTTGATGTGGTTCCCACTGTACAAAATTATGTTTCTCTTGTTTATCTGTTTTATGTCAATTGAATTATTGGACCACTCAAAGAATTTAAAAGAAAAAAGAGTACATTTTTCTGCCCCAACAGCAGCCAGTTTTATCTGTTAGAGAGTTCCTCTGCCAGGGGAGCCTGGGTGGCTCAGTAGTTTAGGCTCTGACTTTTGATTTTGACTCAGATAATGATCTCTGGGTCGTTATAGGAGCCCTGTGTTAGGTTCCACAGTCAGTGAGGAATTCTCTTCCTCTCTCTCTGCCCCTGCCCCGCTAAAAAAAAAAATAATAATAAATTAAAAAAAAAGAAAAGATGAAAGAAAGAACAAAGAAAGAGAGAGAGAGGGAAGGAGGGAGGGAAGAAGAAAGGAAGGAAGAAAAGAAGAAAGAAAGAAAATAAAATTTTCATCTTCCCTTGGTAGGCCACAGAGCTTTGTGGTTAAGAATGGACTCTGGAGCCTGATGTCTGAATTTGATCCAAAACACACCATTTACAAGACGTAAACTTTGGCAACTCAATCTCACTAAGTCTCAATTTCCTTAGCTTGAGAATGGAAATGATAAGAGTACCTAACTCACTGGGTTGTTACAACACTTAAATGATACAGAAAGTTTAAAAAACTTAACCACTTGCCTGCCATGTTCATGAGTCCTCAGTAAGGGAGATTAGAGTAAGGTGAACAGAACACACAACCTGCAATACTCACACAGAGGGTAATGCATGAAGCACCACTTTTCTTACATTTTCAGAGCCAGGAAATCCCTGAGAGACTACCTCTAGAGAAGCAGCACCCTCCAAGATTGGGAGGAGAAGAGAAGACCTGGAGAGAAGGAAGAGAACCCAGGAGAGTGTCCAGCAAAAAGCAGCACCATCTGTAGAACCACAGGCCAGAGAAGTTCAGACTGGACCCGAGGGAAGATGCTTGCACTTGGAAAACGACGTTTTCCATAGAGTGGTCTCTGAATTCTTTCTTTTCTCTCTGTTTCAATTTATCCTTTTCTAAAAAGTTTTTATTTCAATTCTTGTAAGTTAAAATACCATGTAATATTAGTTTCAGGTGTACAATACAGTGATGGTCTGGATTCTTATCAAGGATGTATCTGAGTTCATGAATGCAGAACCCACTAACATGTATTGGCTGTTTACCCCTAAGCCCTCTAAGCCACCTCTGAGACAGAGGAGAGGTCAAGGACCCCCATCACACAGCTAGTGAGGGGTTAAAGCCTCATGTGAACCACAGTGCTCCCTCAACACAGGGATGGTTTGTGTCCCTAGAACTAGCTCAGAAGATCCCAGCTCCCAAAGTGTTGAGTTAGCTCGTCTTCCCCACCCCTATGAGGGCAGAAGCCTGTATCCAACACCTCAATAGACTATTTCCAGGCAGGGCTCAGGTCCCGCCCACCCTGGCCACCCATGCAGACCACGCCCACCAGACACACCCACTCCGGGCCACACCCACAGCCCACCCAGCTGACAGGTCCATTCCAGCAGGCAGGTGAGCCAGGCTCACCTGGAAGCCTAACTGGTTCCCTCATGGTGTCACTTCAGGGTATTGGTCTCTGATTAGGCTACCATTGTTTGAGTTAAGAGAAAGGCAATACATCGGGGTGGGTTAGAGTTGGGACTTGAGAGTGAACATTTGGCTTCCCCACTTATTGATCAAGTAATGAGGACCCAGTTACTTGCTGTCTCTGAGCCTGTTTCCTAGTCTGAAAAGAGAGGAAAATAGTAGAACCTGCCTCAGGGTGATTGTGAAGGCGTGAGGAGGTAATATAGGTGCTGAGCTTAGGAAAATGCTCTTCATAGATGGATGAAAGCTGAAGGGGAGTAGCAGGAGCAGGGACTGGATGAAAAGGCAGTGTGGTCCAGAGGCTCGGAGCACAGACTCTGGGTTTTGTCTGTCTGGGTTTGAATCTGGCTCTAACGGGGAGCTAGCACGCTCTCTGGTCCACCTCATTGAGCTGCCTCATTGATGAAGTGGGATCATGAGCAGCACCACAGACTGTGTGAGGATCCAGTAAGCAGTTGCACTTAGAGCCAGCCTGGCACACTGCACCATGGAAGCATTTGCTGCCATTCAGCATTCTCTCTCCAGCTGTTAGGAAAAAAGCCAGTGCCTGATGAGCACACTGCTTACCCAAAGGCACAATAAATTATCTTTATAAGAATCATTAGAAAATGTCTTTTTTTGGTCCCTCTTTTACACATTCCTTCAGAAAATGTATCAAATTCTGTTTATGCAAAAAGAAATACATCAGAGAGAGAAAGACAAAACACCATATGATTTCGTCCAGTCCCCAGGTGACATAAGCCAGACTCTTGGGATCTGCCCACTTCCCAGGTACCTACCTGGGAAGCCCACCTACCTACATACCTCCAGGTTTCACACCCCCCTAATACTGCATTTGCATTTTCTACTGGAGTGAGGCTCTCCAACCTTAAGTGATTTACACAAGCCCACACTATTGCTCTATATTGAGAGAATCAGAGCAAGATTAATGGAAGCAACAAAAAGAAAACCTACACGCAGGAGGTCTGGGCATCCAAACCTTCCCAAGCTAAAAGGGAATGAAAGGGATATATGGAGAATGTTACAGTTTACATGTGGTGGTCACTTATTTAATTTCATTGGTATCATCCAACCTTCTATGACATGCTGAGATTTATTTGCAACTGTGGGGATTAAACAAAATGCAAGGTGGTACTGTGCCCAGGGCTAAGCACACTTTGGGGTAATTATCTACTTTCCCTAACTCCTCTCCTGGCCTATGACAGCCTCAAATGCAAATGCAATTTTTTTTCTTCAAACCCCAGAACTAACTAGGTGGAGAGCTCCATAAGTTCTCCATCTGTGAGGAAAGAAAAAATGCTTAACAAAGGTAGTACTTTTTTATTATTAAGAAATCAGGACATTTTTTAAAAGATTTTATTTATTTATTTATTTATTTATTTATTTATTTATTTATTTGACACACAGAGAGAGGCAGAGACATAGGTAGAGGGAGAAGCAGGCTCCTCACAGGGAGCCCAATGTGGGACCCAATCCCCAGACCCAAATCACATCCTGAGCCAAAGGCAAACACTCAACCACTGAGCCACCCAAGCATCCCAGGACTTTTTTTTTTTTAAAACAAATAGAGGACGGTATCTCCCACTCCCCTTCATGCCCATTCCCCACCTACTCCCCTCTGGCAACTGCCAGTGTGTTCTCTGCTTATGTCACCTGGGAAAGCCAGGAGGCGTCACAGAGGAGGTATCCCTTGAATGGGAGGCTTAAAAGGTATGGGGAGCTTTTCCTGGTGGACTTGGAGAATGAAGAGGGAGGTAAGGAGGGTGAAGTTCCCTACAGAGGTGAAGTTGCATGTACAATGCAGTGAGAAAGCTTGGTAAGTTCTACAAATCACAAGGAATTTGGCATTGCTGACCAAATCATGCAGGTGAATGAAAGATAATGAAAAGTGTAGGCAAAGACCAAGGCCTTCCTTAACCTGGTTTGGGTGTTTTTTTTCCTTGAGCAATGGGAAGCCACTGAAGAATATTTCATCAGGATGACCTGATGAAATGTCCATGTATGAAATACTTCTTGGGCAGTCATGTAAATATTACCTAGACAAATAAGAATGAGAGGTAAGAAGTTGGCAAGGAAACTGTGGCTTTGATTTTGGTGAGTATGTATGTGGACAGGGCAGATGCTGAAGGGTGGAAAGGAAGCAAGGACAGAGAGGGAAAACAGATTGGTCCAGTGGGAGATGTGCCAGCAAAGTAACAAGTTAAACTCTCCTTCAACGTCCTGACTTGGGAAGCAGGGTGAAGGGCAATGCCATGCACAGGTGAAAGAAAACAGGAATGGGAACCTGTTTGGAGGGGGTGAGGGGTGATTTAAGTTTTAGTCACAGTGAGCTGGAAACGCCTATGGGTTCGTCAGGTGGAGATGTCCAATGGGCACTTTCCTAATATGGGTGTGGATCATCTGCCACCTGCAAACTTGGATTTCATCTGTGTCCTTCCCTCATCTCCTCCCACCTGCTCCCCACTGGTTCTCATGGGGCCACGGATTCTTAAGAATTATGAGAGCTCCAGACCATATCCCCAGGAAGATATGTATGGATACATGTAGAAGAGACACCTGTTCTCTCTCTTCACTTCCCTTTTACTCGACCACCAACCTATGACACTTCTGACACCAGATGTGGGGGCTTTTACCCACACACCAAGCAATTCTGTGACACCATCTGGGTGTCCTATAATTTAACTCAATTCTGACACCATCTGGATATAGCATCAGTTCCCACAGGTTAAGGGCTTAGTCCCACAAGACTCCACCTCCTGCCATCCCTCCCCCAAACACACACAGACTTCAGATGCCAGTCACAAGTCCAGGCTGTCATCTGTGCTTCCAACCAATCTATAGGCTCCAAATCAGAGGTTTCCACAACCCCCTCCACAGGTTCCATTAAGTTGCTAGAAAGCTCACAGAACTCAAGGAAGTAGTACTTACTATTTACCAGTTTACTAGGAAAAGAGATGATAAGAGATACAGATGAACATGCAGATAGAAGAGAAGCATACAAGGTATGTGGGAAGGAGTGCAGAGCTACCATGCCCACCCCATGCACACTACTCTCTCTGTGTGTCTCTGTGTTCATCAACCTGGAAGCCTTCTGAACCCCGTACCATTGGGATTTTATGGAGGCATGATCGTACGCATGATTAATCAATAACTCAATTTCCAGGACCCTGTCTGGAGAATGGGAGTTGGAGTTGAAAATTCCAAGCTTCTAATCATGGTCAGGTCTCTCTGGGGGCCAGCTCCCATCCAGGAGCTATCCAGGAGCCCACCCAGAGTCACCTCAAAAGAAGAAAAGATGCTCCTAGTGCTCTTGTCACTTGGGGATTTATACAGGTCTTTGAGAGTTCTGGGCCAAGAAGGAGAACAAAGCCCAACTCCATAGTTCTTATTTAAGTCACAGTATCACAGCATGCATGCAAAACATTTGAATGATCTCAGGACATACTATGATGGATCTTATCTGTGAAAACTGAGTCACTCATCCCAGGCAGAACAAAAGGAAGCCCTAGGGACACTCCAAGGGTAGACGAAGGGGAGCCCCAAAGGCAACCAAGAGAGAATGACTGAGAGAGGAGTCTCGATAGACAGGGTGGCCAAAGCGCAGGACAATGTGGCCAGAGTGGGCCAAGATCCAGCATCACTAGAGCAAGGACTGCCAAGCATTTATGAGCTTGCAAGGAGGGATTACTGGGGACACTGGAGCAAATTCTACAGTGTGATGAGGCACAAGGAACTAAGAAGTAACCTGCAGATGAAGTGGATAAATAAGGTCTGTTGAGATGTGAGGTAATTATTTACAGACTGGCATTGAGCACCCTACACACCATAGCTGCTTCTCTCAGCAAAAAATAACCAGTAATCAATATTTACCTCAGCTGTAGAGTCTCTTAGGAAATGAAATTGAGGGGGCATCTCGGTGGCTCACTCAATTTTGCCTTCCACTCAGGTCGTGATCTCTGGGTGATGTGATCCAGTATCACATTGGAATCAAGTTCCCCGCTCAGAGGGGAGCCTGCTTCTCCCTCTGTCTGCCACTTCACCTGCTCAAGCTCTCTCTTGCTCTAACAAATAAATAAATAAAATCTTTAAAAAAAAAGGTGGGGGAAAATTAAAGTCAAGTTTAAGGTGGAAAATACTTTGAAGAAACATTAAGGAAACAAAGCAGTGAATCGAGGAGAAAAACAAAAGATACAGAGAGATGTGAGTTACAGAGAGAATTATTGACTTAATATGTGTGCATTCATGAGTATTTCTCCTTTAAAGACTAAACTTGAGTTATTTGCTTTCCTCTTCTACATGCAAAATCAGAAATTAATAAACATGCTGAGAGGGTCATGGCACTTAAGAGGCAATATATAAGGAAGGTATAATTTCTTCTTAGCAAAGATGGTAGAAATGCATGTGGTTTACAAACTAATCGAAGGAGAAGAAAACCTACTGGGCTTCAAGATATACATTTAAATAATCCATATCTGCAGTGAGGCCAATCCACTGCATGCATAGATGGCAAAGGTTATCATTGAAAGATAAACTTTTTGGGGTGGGGGAGCTTTGTAGTGTAGAAGAGTGTGAAAACAGCCTTGTGTCTTGCTTCTTGGAATTCAAGCTTCCTGTATATACATTACTAATAAGGAAAGGCCCTTTATTTTTTGGGATAGCACTGAGGGAATCAAGTAAATGTTCTGGGCATCTACACTGCTGGCCTTCCCTCTACTCCTTGCTCCTGGTCTCGTGGGGCAGTCCACACAGAGGCCCACACGGAGGGAGTCTTAGGGCCTTCCCAGAACTTCTTTGATCAAGACTGCAAGGTTTCTTTGTACTTGTAAAACCCTGTGAATCCTTTGTTGATTAATTTATAATTACTTATAACTATATTCTTAATTCTAAGAATAACAGCCAACGCTTCAATACCCCTTAGCTCTGTGCTGAGCATTACTCTATGTGCTTTCCATATAAACTCACACAGTCTTTATAACGTAACAAAAGAGAGACTGGATGAGCCACTGCCCCAGTTCACACAAGTAATAAGTAATAGAACTAGGACAGGGCCCAGGTAATCTGTTCTTAACCAGTACCACCTTGTGTGCTTACCACACAGAAAATGCAAGGGTAAAATAATAAACAACCATGTTATCATCAATCAGAACTGACTACTAACATTTATTCCAACTCATGCCAAGACATTTTTCTTTTGAAGAATCAAAACAGTACACACAAATCAACTCTTGTCTAGGACCCTTGGCCACTGACCCACCCTTCTTCCTCATGCTTGCAATGATTGTCACAAACTAACTTATATTCTTCTTATCTGATTTGTAGTGGTGCTGTGGGCATTTCCATGGTCCCCTTTACTGTCTCCTGACTGCTGTATGTCTCCTGTTTCAAACACTACACTGTCACCCCCTCACTCCAAAAATCCTGCACTTATTACTGCACTTAAAATGCCATTATCCAACGAAAGACTGAGATGAAACTGAAGTACAATGATTAATAGGGCTCCATGTGGAGGAGAGGTTTTAATGCCCAGGAGGACTGTGTGCAAGAATATTCAGGGGTGAAGCAAGGAGTCCTTCTACAAGATGTTTAAAGAGTCTCTGTCCCCAACACTGCCCATCACAGACTACCCCACCTCAGGCAACAGGGACTCCATTCAGGAGCTCAGGCAAAATTCTCAATATGATCTTTAGCTCTTTATTGAGTGTTGTATGGTCTAGCTCTGGTCCAACATCTCACAGATATTATTAGATCCTCACAAAACTCTAAGAGGTCTAGGAAACCGAGGCTAGGAGATGCTGCATAAACTGCGCAAGATCCCAACCCAGAAGTGGGGGAATCAGGAGTAGAAGTAGGCAATCTCATTTCAGAGCTCTTGAGAAAAAGAAAAAAAGAAACCAAAACATAACACACGCAAAAAGAGAAGTGATAACACATACATCATACTATCCCACATCAGAGGCTCATAATAGCTGGTGGGCCCACTTAAAAGAAATGTTGGAACACTAGAATGGCGCAGTCAACCAAGCTTCAGACTCTCGATTTTGGTTCAGGTCATGATCTCATGATCTCAGGGTCATAGGATCGAGCCCCGAATCGGGTTCCATGCTGAGCATGGAGCCTGCTTCAGATTCTCTCTCTTCCTCTCCCACTGCCCCTCTCCACTTACACACTCTCTCTCTCTAATAAAAATTAATTTTTAAATAGAGGTAGACCCATTCTCAATATTGGCCTGATCTCCTTTTTCCACCCTTTCGTGCTTCCCTATGCCAGAATGTCACCTGTGTGTAGACTTCAGATCCATACCCTGTCCAGCACCACACCAACTATCCACCAAATAATTTAATGCCAACCAATCATCCTTACTCAAGGGGTCTCCAAATCACACCATTTGATTCTTATCACTTTTCTTATATTTGCTGCTAGCATTGTTATATAAAGTATACCACCTCGTCAACTGGGCTATTTGGTTACCTTGAATGTAATTCCTACCAGACAATATAAATGTTTTACTTTTCCCCTGAACTAACTTTCACAGTAAGGAATTAATCCTGGTTAAAATACCACAAATATGAGAGTTTTTTTTTCTAGAGTTTTCTTTTTTCAAATTCATTATGGACTCATGAATTTTCATATACTTGATGTGTTTCCATTCCACTATAAACATTTTCTTTTTGGTGTTAAAATCACCTTGACTTGGATGCCTTTTGATGCCCTTTTCAGATCACTTCTTTAGATACAAACTCAGTCAGGCTTAAAAGCTTCCTTGTTTCTAGCACACGTTTTAGGTATACCTGTCTGGTTCCTTACAGGCGGACAGCATTGAGAAGCCAAGATCTGAGCTCTCCAAGCTTTTGTATAGCTCCTCTCTGCTGCCCCCAGCAAGAGTCCTGTGCCTGCAGGGAGATTCAACAGTGCAGGGATAGTCAGGCCCTTGGACTAGAGGCGGGCCAGCTGGAGGATTCAGAGGTTTGAGACAACCCACTTGGGAGCTGAGGACCAAGCAAGGTGAAAGAACCAGTCCAATGGGATCCCTGGGTGGTGCAGTGGTTTGGTGCCTGCCTTTGGCCCAGGGCACGATCCTGGAGACCAGGGATCAAATCCCATGTCGGGCTCCCGGTGCATGGAGCCTGCTTCTCCCTCTGCCTGTGTCTCTGCCTCTCTCTCTCTCCCTCTCTCTCTCTCTGTGACTATCATAAATAAATTTAAAAAAAAAATTAAAAAAAAAAAGAACCAGTCCAAGTTCAAGTGAAAATTCTCCAATCCAAAACAGAGTCTGAAGGGTCTGGAAGACTTGTGAGCAAGGATGAGAACAAACAAGATGAGTCGAGGCCCAGGCATTTCTACCCTGTTACTCTACCAACAGAGAACAATGGTGAACAGTAGCTCTGTATGTGCAATTCTCAGAAGAGGAAGCTGGGACTAGGATCTCTTTTTTTCTTTTACTCATTAAAATTTGCACGGACTCGGGGTACCTCTGTGACTCAGTTGATTAAGCGTCTGTCTTCAACTTGGGTCATGATTCCAGTGTCCAGGAATCAAGTCGTGCATCAGGCACCCTGCTCCGTGGGGAGTCTGCTTCTCCCTCTCCCATTCCCCTTACTTGGGCTCTTCCTCTCTGTCAAATAAACAAATGTTTAAATTTTTTTTTAATTTGCACAGAGTAAATGAATAGAAGTTACCTGGAATTTTTTTATAATTTTTGATAAGTTTTGAATCCTGCTAATGAATGCTGACAAAGCAAATGATGACTAACAAACTAAAGTTAACAGAAAAACTCAAAAATTGAGGTTGTCTTGCCTGATTTTACATAGTTTTGACCATTTGTGAAGGTTACAAGGCATATGTAGAATATAGTACTTTTCTGCTTATAAAATGTTTCTAGTACAGTAGAGTGAATAGAATAAAATACCAATATTGCCTAGTGTCCCTAAATAATGCTACAACTTCTAGGTGTGCTCCTACCTGGTTTAAGAGCCCCAACACTATCTCAAGCTTTGATAATATGTGAAATTATAGCATAGTGATGGGTACGGCTGAAAATGTAAGTGAGCTCAAGATGTCATTTAAACATTTACTTTTACATTTACATCAAATGTTAGAACAACTTACATTTGGGGTACATGCTTAAGTTCTTTTAATTCAATGTCACTGATTGGAAATTTGATGTCACTGTTGGCATTCTGTAATTATGAGCCAGATGCTTGACTGAGTAATGACAGATCTTACATCATTTTATGGATGTGTTATATGAGAGGAAATCCATATACCAAAAATCTTAACCTCCATCCATAACAGAATTTAGAGGCTTTTATTAATAAATCATCCCAACTCTGTAATCAAATAATAAAATTTGTATGGAATCTGCATTTAACCACATAGGAGAAAATATGTGGGATAATACAAAGATTCAAAGACTATATATATATATATATATATATATATATATTTTTTTTTTTTTTTTTTTTTCTGGAAGTGGTGAGCATCTGGTCGTGCTGACCATGTCAGGCAGCTCTTATCTCCATCAGCTGCCTACAACTCTGTGGTTCTACTTCCTCCAAGTGGCATATGAGACCTTCGGTTCGGAGTATACTCAGTGTTATGTGACTGTTAAACCCATTTTAACAAGAGAACAGTGCAACAAGAGAGCCCTCGTCAGCCAATGTGGAAAACATTGCTCAACATCAGGTGAGGGCAGCCCGGTTGCAAGCCTTCCATTCCTCAACCTTGAAAGAACCTACCATACATACAAGTGCAAGGTACTCACCAAACTGCTTAGCAGGCATCAGGGCAATGTCCACACCATCCTGCACATCACAGGCCACTGAGTGTCTCACAACAGAGCTCTGAGGCCAGCATGGCCCCCCTCCACTACACATGGATCCAACAGGAGGACAGCCATGTGGCTGACAGCAGCTCCCACTCTTAAGAAGCATAGACTTCGCTGACCGTGTCAGGGAAAAGGGAGGCAAGGTTTTGGGATCTCCTGTTCATCCATCATCTGCATGGCTTAGCTCATGAAGACCAAGTAGTCTGCCTGAAGGAGGCCTTACATTACCTCAAGCAGAAGAGTATGATCTCATCCAACTTTGACCTCGTGCACCAGGTCCTGCAGGATGAATCTGGATCCTGCCTTCCAGAGCGACTGTGTATATAAAACATATATAAATTAACCATTTCATTACCTACATACATAACAGGCAGAAACTATATTTATATATTTGCATATGTGAATATTCAAAAAACATCTCTTTTTTAACTTTTTACTCCAAGATCATCTCAAACTTACAAAAGATCTGCAAGGATAACATAAACTCCCAGAACTTAATCTGATTCACCATTTACACATTGCCTCATTTGCTTTTTTTAAGTTTTCTCTCATACTCATGTACATTTACCATTTGCTTATTTTCCTAAGACATTCAGGAATAAATTACATCATACCCCTCTATTCCTAAATATCCAATGTCTATCTAAGGTCATTCACTTATGTAACACGGTATAGTTATGAAGATGAGGAACTTTAACATGGATATATTGCTATGACCAAAGTTCAGATTTGTTCAATGTGTCCCTATATTGTCCTTTATAACAAACATTGCCCTTAGTCCAGGATCCACTGCAGGATGGTGTGTTACATTTATTCACCCTGTATCTTGAGTATCTTATTATCTAAAATGGTCTCTCTGCCTTCATTGCCTCCCATGACCTTAACGATTTGAAGGAACACAGGCCATTTTATTTTGTAACTGATTCTAATGTCCTTATTGTTAGATTTGAGTCACGCATTTGGGGCAGGAATCCCTCAGAAGTGATTTGTCCTGCTTTGTGCATCATATCGGGAGGCACATGATGTTGCTTTGTCCCATTCTTGGTGACCATTTGGTTAAGAATGCATCTTTCAGGTCTCACAATTATAAAGTTTCAACATTATAAATACTCTTCTCATCAAAATTTTCATCTATGTTTATCACCTGTTCAAGATTCTTGCCATAACAGTTATGAAGTGATATAGAAAACATATTTGGGTGTTCCCTTTTCCAGAAATTGCAATGTTTTTTTCCCAGTAACAGCCCTTCTTAGCTGACCATCCCAAATCACCCAGTCCTGTAAAGTTGAAAGGGTCTTTCACCTCATTTTCTGATCACAATTTCTATTTCCAAATTGTTCAAAATGAACCATAGCTTCTACCAAGCTACTGATCATTTTTTGTGCCCATGTCCCATGTTTATTTACATATGAAATGTGTTTAAGCTACTGATCATTTTAACCAATGTTGCAAAGAGTCTGAATTTTCATTAGTTCTTAAAGCTTTTAATAGGTTTCAGATAGAGAGCATTTTAAGTTAAAACTTCTCTATGACTGACCGTCAATTTTGCATTTTAGCATCATCATTGTACATATAATTTGTTCTAATTAGGTCTCCATTTTTCCTTTTCACTGGTGGAGGTGGAGCACGGAAGGGGCAAGTCACTGTGTTTTTCAATCGGCACTATAGAGTGTTCTTGTTTGCACAGTGATATGTTATCAAAAATGTTTGTACTCTTTTCAGATTTAAGCTTGAAAACAGCCTGGGGGCAAAGAAAACACTAGGTTTTACATTATAAAAGGTTCATATAAGAGTATCTGCAGAATGTCAGGTATGTCAGTCCAGCTACCTACGCTTATAACAAGTAGCAGAATATAGTTTGGGTTTTGTTTTTTGTTTTTTTCCAGAGTAAGAATTTTACCCAGGCTCTAAGTAGATTTGTCTTGAGTTCATGGTGCTTTTGATAGCTGGTTGTAACAGCTGGCTTCTTCCAACAATTTTATAACAAAATTTCCCCACATGATCTGCTTTCTGTTTTTCTTGCCTCTCTTGATCACCTACAGTTGGACTTTTTGCATTTGGTAACATGGTGCCAACTTACCATGGCATATCACAATTATGGGGAAGAACTGATCAAAATTCCCAAGTCTCCATTAATCAGTGAAATTAAATAAAGAACACAACCATAAAGTAAGCTCTGATGGTGTTGAAACATGGTGAGGACTTGGAACAGGGGTGTGTACAGGAGCACACAGTGAGAAGTCAGAGATCACCCTTCCCACACCGCCAATACAGTGGGCTTTGGGGAGAGACTGGATTGACAATCTAGTGGGAGTGCTAAGCCTTCCCGTGTAAGCACAACATGTCACCTGCAAAGCCATAGGTGTACCTGGCCTCAGGGAGAAAGCTTGTCCCTAAAACACATGCAAACTACTGTTTAGAGATCACTGTGCTTTTTTTTCCTAACATTTTAAGATAAATATTATCTTATCACAACAAATTTAGTATGTGCCCAGCACCAGGCCATGTATTTTTAAGTGTACTAACACATTTTGGCATCTCAATCATATAGTGTAAAATGACAACTATTATCCCAATTTTATAGATGAAGTACTGAGGCACAGAAAACACGGTACCTTGTCTATATTCACATAGTCAGTCAAGGATCAGCACACATTGTCCATAAAGAGCCAGGTAGTGAATATTTTAGACTTTCAGCCATCAGTCTGTGTTTACCCAACCCTGCTCTGTGGAGCAACAGCAGCTGTAAATAATATATTAGTGGATGGGTATGTTTGTGTTCCAACAAAATTTTATTTATAGACACTGAAATTTGAACTTAATATATTTTGCTTGTGTCATGAAATATCTATACCTTTGATTTTTTCCAACCATTTAAAAACCTAAAAACTCACATGATGAGATGAGCACTCGGTATTATACTGTATGTTGGCAAATTGAATTTAAATAAACTTTTTTAAAAAATAAATGAATAAAAGTAGAAATCACAGAAAGTAAAAAATTAAATAAAATAAGTAAATAAAAATAAATAAAATTTAAAAAGTATTCTTAGCTCTTAGGCTGTATGTATAAAAATAAGCACCTTGGGCTGCCTGGGTGGCACAGTTGGTTAAGCAATCAACTCTTGGTTTTGGCTCAGGTCTATTTCATGAGATCCAGCCCTGCATAGGGTTCTATACTCAGCAGGGGTCTGTTTGAGATTGTCCCTCTATACCTTCTCCCTACCCCACACATGCTTGCTCCTTCTCCCTCTCTCTCTTTCAATCTCTCTAAAATAAATAAATAAATCTTAAAAAAAAAAAAGTAGCTGGCTGAGTTTAGCTCTTGAGCTATAGTTTGCTGCAGGAAGTGGTAGAGACAGAATTTAAACCCAGGCAATGTGGTTTCAGTGAGTTCTTAATCATTATAGTAAATCATGATAGAAAACTCAGCAAAGTATGAAGGAGAAAATAAGAACCACCCATAACACCACAACCCAGAAATAACCATTAGTAATATTTGATATTTTCTTCCATTCTTTTATCCACCTGTATGCAGTATATCACTCATTAATTCTAGCTTTTCACTTATCATAAGCGTTTTCAGATTTCCAAAGAGGCCCACAATTGTACTTCATTTTAAAAGTACTAAGGGAAACTGCCGTTTTTGAAAGAATCCTCGAGCTAATGATTTCCTAAAAATACTTTTATTAAGTGAGCAGTTGGTCACATTCCATTTTTCTGCTGCATGTATGCATCTCTAGGAGGTAGATTTTGAAAGCAGTCCAGTCTGTGGACAGGGATGTAGTCAAAAGGCTTTGGAATCTCCTAGACATGAAGACTTCTGACCGTCCCTTGATTAGCCAAATGACCTTTGAGCAATTTATTAACTTCATTTTACCACACCTGTTTTTGCTTCTACTGACGATAACTCAAGACCACTGTATAAGCCTAGACCAAGCACAGAATATTGGCAATGGGTAGCAACTAGTCCTAAAGGCCCTCGGCCCTCCTCCAAGATTCCTAGTCCCCAGCACCACCCACAGGAAATAGATTATTTCACTCACGACTGTTGAGAAAGCATCCTTTTCTGTCCTGCGCACTGAAAGAGTTTTCCAGAGTAAAAAAAAAAAAGGCCAAAATGTATGAGGTGGGTCCAGTGGACCTGAACTGGAAGGGTTTCCTTCCCTTAAAACCACTCCTTTCACCTACTCCACCCAACAGATAATCTTAAATTTCGAATGCTAGCCTTGCCCAGGTGCCACAAACAGCAGGTGGCAGCCTGACATCAGCAGAGGCTGTGATCCCTTTCAAGCTACTGAGGAACCTCTAGACCAGATCTGAAAAGAATTCGGAGCCCAGCCAATTCCATGAGCAGCAGAGACTTTGTGGAGCTGACGGGTATGACAACCCCCAGAGCCAAGGGCTGCAGCAACACTGGCTTCCAGGTGAGCAGACAGGCGTGTTGCCTTGTGTTTAAGACCACGTCAATGGGGATAAGGCTCTTTTCTTACCACCTTGGCAGGTTTCTGAACAAAGCAGTGGGATTACTGGAATGCCATAAGATTTTCTCATGAAACTCTTTAAACCTATTGTTTAAAAAAAAATAAAAACCTATTGTTTTTTTTCCTTCTTGAACTATTCCTGTTGATAAACATGAAAAATCTCTTTTAACTGAACTTGTTTGGATCCCTAACTTTGCCCTGTCACTTGGAAACAAGAATTTCCTTTCTGGCTTTTCTTTTGGGCTCACAGGCCCTGCCTACATTTTCCAAAGAGTTAGTAAAATGGAGAGAATGGGGGTGAACCCAGCTCCAGGATGTAGGGGCACACCTGAGGGTTTCTTTCTCTTACACCAGGTCCCAAAGCCCGTCTGACAGTGGCCTGGGTGCTCCCCTCTCCAGTGCAGCCAGGTTATGCAAACCAGTCTCATGTCATCAACCAAAACTCACTGAGTGATTAATGCCATTTACCTCTGGGCTGGGTGCTGCAGAGACCCGGAAGGAGCCCTGTTACAGGGAAATGCCGTGTGTCCTGACTGGCACTGAGATGGGGGTTTTTCAGAGATGTCCCAGGTTGTGGTCCCTTCCCTAAGCTGGCATGGGAGTCCACATTGATGGAGGTCAGCAACCTCTTGGGATTCAGGGTCACCAAAGAAAGCAATGCAAAGTTTTAGGCACTGGCAAAGAAAGGAACAAGGAAGGTAAAAGGGCTTTAGCACACGTCCTAAGTCTTCTACCCATAAGTTACTGTCCCTTCCCTGAGTTTCAGTTCAGCTGCCTGTACAGTAGTCACAGTGATCTTCTCTCAAAGTTAGTAGTGTAAGGGAAGAAAAGTTTTGTCCTCTTCCCTCTTAGATTTAGCACCTGAGGTCTGTGAATTAAACTGAGAAATGGCAGATTAAACAGAGAAAGGCATACAAAATTTATTAATATTTTAATGTTAGGCTCATGTAGCTTCATAGAAAAGAAATAAAAAATTCAAGGAATCTAAACAACTCAGGGGCTTATATACCATTTTAACAAAGGAAAAAGAATTGTGGAAAAGTGATTAGGCAAAAGAGAAGGAGAGAAAGAGGTTAAGAGCCAATAGATTTGGGAAGTGACTAGGACATATATGGGGAGAGCTAATGGAAGAAAAGGTTTGACATGAGGTTTATGCTATCTTACCTCTGTTACCGGTGACTAAGAGTGTTCTCCTCTCACTGGTAGAAGAGGGGACAGAGGAACAAAGGAAATTCATGTCCTGCTTTCAGACAGAGGGAGGAAGACCAAAGAGCTCTTTCTGTGTCTGCTTTTCCTTAATAGCTTTCAGCTCAAAATAACTATCATGCCAAAGTGGCATCTTTTGGGGTGGCATATCCTAATTGCCTTCATAGGGTTAAATGAGAAAAAAACATAAAGCAGAGGGTCTTCTATGGTTCAAGAGGGACCTTCTTTTATGGTAGGGACAGAATGGCATAGAATCAAAGTCAGGATGAAGCAGGACCCCCCCCCTTTTTCTGCAGTGGAAGGGGGCACATATCACCAGCGGTTGGCATCCCAGTCAGTGAGGAGGACACACATCCATCAAAGATAGCCCTGGTTTCTATCCTTCATTCTCTTCTATCAAACATAGCAGTTCCAGGTATCAAACTCAGGAGAATTCCACACACCAACACCCACAAGCTGTGACCAGGTTATTTCTTCCAACGCTTGCGGTTTGACAAGACACATGTTTACTCAGCAAAATCATTAACTTCCCCCCTTATTTAAGACCACTGCTGGAAAGGGATACCAAGGCAAGAAGGGATAAGACACTATTCTTGCCCTCCAGAAGCAAAGCAGACGGAAACTAATTCATGATTATAACAAGATGTAAAAGAAAAACAAACAAACAAAAAAAAGACAATGCCAAAAGTTGGCACAGGGTACATTGTACATACAGATGCAGGGGAGCTGGGCTGACCAGGGAGCCTCTCAGGGCTAAAAAGAGGGGCAGGGATTTCCCAGTTGAACAGGGAGGGGTGTCAGCAGAGCACTGCAAGCAAACAGAACTTCCCGAAAGAGGGTATGTGCTCGGGATAGAGAAGATGAGGAGCAAGGGCTGGAGAGTAGGCAGTTGGCCCCAGATCACATGACCTCCATGAATGCTAAACATTGGGGAGAAATCGACCAGAATTTACACTATCCAATTGTTAAAGTACTCTCGACTAGCCCTGTCGAGGGTGGACAAAATGGAAAGAGATTTGTGTGTGGTTGTGATGCCACTTAGAAGGGTAGCATGATAATCATGGTGCAAACCAGCACAGGGCAGAAGTACCAATACTGGTTGGAGGCCCTCTCAGCGTGGAACTAGCGTTGAGTCAGGGTGAGGTAAGAGTTGCTCTGGCTGTGAATATTCCCGTTCTCTCCTCTGAAAGGTAGGATAATGATAGTATATCTTGGGGTTGAGAGAATTAAATGAATTAATATATGTTAGGGGGAGAAAGTATTTGTTTTTAAAAACTGTGCTGTCTTAGTTTGTTCAGGCTGCTGTAAACTCCATGAACTGGGTGGCTTATAAGTAAAAATTTATTTCCCATAGTTCTGCTGCCTGAAACTGTAAGACTGTGGCACTAAAAGACCTGGTGTCTGGTGAAGACACACTTCCTCATGGACAGCCATCTACATATTGTGTCCTCAAGGGCAGAAGGTGCAAGGGGCTCTCTGGAGTCTCTTTTATAAGGGCACTGATCCCGTTCCTGAGGGCTCTGCCCTCATAGCTTAATCACCTCAAAGTCCCCACCACCTAATACTGTCACATTGGACATTAGATTTCCCAAACAGGAATTTTTGTGGGGTTAGTGGGGACACCTTAAGACCCTAGCAAGTGCCTAGCATGCAGTGTGAACATAATAGTAGTAGCTCATGGTGCTAGGTGAGGGGGTTAAAGAGAGTGACTAGTCAACATATCTAGCTTGACAGCTCAACCTAGAAGTGATTCCCTTTATAGAGACAGGAAGTTCAGAACTAGAGTTAGAGCAAGGAAGACCATGAGTTCATTTTGAGGCCCATTGGATGAAATTAGGGTGATTCTCCACCCCTAGATGAAGATGGGGAGGAAGCTCCAGGCATGCGTGCATCTGGAGGCTAGAAGGGGCCATCGTGCATTTGGGGGCTGTTAGCACAGTGATGAGCCAGTCAGCGGCATGAATGAGACCAGCTTATAAGAGAAACCTAGGAAGCCCCAGTGTTTATGGAGCTGGGAGGTTGGAGCAATCAGAGGATCTTCATCCTCAGGGAGAGAATGAGGAGCAGCACCAGGAGAGGGGAGAGTCTGGGGAAGCCAAGGGAAAAGAGAACTACATCAGCAGCAGCAAAGACAAATTCACTGGATTTGCCAACCAAGAAGTCACCGGTGACCGGGAGTGGGGATGGGAGGCAGGTGGTGTTATGAGTGGGAGCTTAGAAGGGGAGCAAATGAGGGAAGAGTGGACGTTCCTTCCCCTGGCAGAGAGCAGAGCGGGGAGGAGAGACAGGCTCAGGGGAAGCAAGATTAGACAGGGAGATTTTTTTATTAAAAAAATTTTTTTAAAGATTTTATTTATTTATTCACGAGAGACACACAGAGAGACAGAGGCATTGGCAGTGAGAGAAGCAGGTTCCCTGTGGGGAGTCCGATCCAGGATTCAATCCCAGGACCCCGGGATCATGCTGGTGAGCCAAAGGCAGCTGCTCAACCACTGAGCCCCCCAGGCATCCCCCAAAAAGATTTCATTGTAAAATATAACATGTAGAAAAACACACAAAATCAGATAGACAACGTATTATAAAGTGCCGTCCACATCAAGAAACAGGACATTGCCATCCCTCAGCTCAGATGCCCCAATCCCACACATCTGTCACAACTGCCCCTCTCCCTTGGGGGGACGATGATTCTAACTTTATAGGAATTACTCCCCTGCTTTGCTTTATGTCTAAACTCATAATTATGAATCCACAAGCACTGCTTTTGCCTGTTTTTAAACTTTATATAAACAAAATTACAAGAAAATTTTGCTTATTTTAAAACATTTATATGGAATTGGGCAAGATGAATCATTTTGTGTCTGACTTCTTTTGCTCATTTTAGTATTTCTGAGACTTAGCCATGGTGTTTTGTGTAACTAGAGCTCATCCCATTTCATTGATATACAGTATTCTCCATAAACATTACACAATTTATCTCTTTTACTCTTGGTGGACATTTATGTCATTAAGCTTGGAGCTTTTAGGAGCTTCTACAAACAAACGCAGCTCTAAACACTCTCAGACATGTCCCCTGATGTGTATGTAACAGACTTGTTTAGCATTATATTTAGGAGTAGAATTGCTAGGTCATTGGGAATGAGTATATATAGTGTTAATCAACCTGGTTTCCTAAGTAGTTTTTACCAATTTACACTTCCATCCACAGAGTGTGAGTTCTTTTTACTCCAGAGCCTCACTAATATTTATCTGGCTTTTTAATTCCAATGATTCTGGTAGATGTATACTAAGTAGTGTAACACTGAGGTTTCATTTTACTTTTCCTTTGTTATTGGCCACTAGATACCAACTTTATGGAATGCTTGCTCAAGTCTCTCACCTGTTTTCTCTACTGGATTTTGTCTTTTTTTCTACTGATTTGAAAGAGTTCTTTTTATGTTCCAAAGACAAGCGCTTTTTCAGTTATATGGTTTCCAAATGACTTCTATACTTCTTAAGTTGTCTTTCACCCTTCAATATTTGGATGCACAAAAGTTAATTACATTGTGGTCCCAATTATTTATTAAGTGTTTCTGTTTTATATATCCTGTTTAAGACAACTTTTTCTGTCTTGCAAGATCATAAAGATGCCCTTCCATATTTTTCCAAAAACTTGTTGTTGACTTCCACATTGAGGACTCTGGTTGTCCTGAAATTAGATCTTATTTATAACATAAGGTAGGAATCAAGTTTTCATTTTTCTACACAGGCATCCAATTATTTCAGCATCACTTAAAAAACAATCTTTTCCCCACGTGACAAATACCACATTTATCAAGCGTCCATATTTACAGTATGTCTTTTTAGAATAGGGCAACTAAAAGATTTTTCCAAACTCAAAGATGGGCAAAGGATCCAGAGGAGAGACAGAGTGGAAAATTGACAGCAAGAGAGATCAGATAAAGCTCAGACTTTCTAACGGTGAAAATCGAGGCAATTTTTAAAGAATACTCTTACTAAAGGGTGTTCTTTAGATACATTGCTGAGGTTTCGTCCTGCCTATGAGTCAGCATGATTTTAGGACCTGTGGCCTTCAGAGTCACAGAGCCCATGTTCACTCTGAAGTTAGCTGGGTAGTACCCACTTACAAGAGTCTCAACACAGAATTGGATGGGAAATGTGCGTCTACTCTGCACACACACACACACACACACACACACACACACACACAAATTGACCTACTCCTTGAATAGCCTGGTGAGCCTGTCCAGTTTGAAGAACTTGTTAAATGGAGAGGAAAATTTGGGAGGTCATCTAAGTAGAAGAATGTTTGACACAGATAATTTGAATAGAGAAGTTCTGAGGTTGGAAGTAATTATGCAAAGTAAAGAGGAAGAGCACTGTTTCTCTCTTAACCTCTGAGGGAGGTCCACATGAATCACACCAGGTGATTAAGTAGGTTTCCACTAACTCAGGACAAGCTTGGCCAGAACTATTGAGGTGCTTTTTTCCCCTGCAAGTGAATTAAAACACAGAAAACACATGACAATAATTGCCTTTGTGAAGGAAGTTTAAAAAACCTCTCTCTCCCTTCCTCAAATCAGATGATATCTGACTTGTTTCTAACAACCTAGATGGCTAGAACCCAAGGCACTTCCATGATGCCTCAGTGGGGAAGGATTTAGGGATCTAGTTTTGTCCTTTATTCCACAGTCCCTTACTTTCCTTATCTTTTTTTACAGTCTCTTAAATTTTAAATGAAGTGAATTTTAAATGAAGACATTTTAAATGTCTCATTTCATCCAGACATTGTTGATATTGATGAGAAGCCGGCCCTGGATGCTAGCTGAACTGTCATTTGTCAAATTGGAAAAAATCAGAAGTGGGACTATTTGGAATTTTACATAGAACAGATTATTGTGAGTAGGAGCCCTGAGTCTCTATCATGCTACAGAAGTTTGGAATTTTGTCTTCACATGGCAGGTTTAGGCAGAGTACAGGATGATTTTCGCTCACAGCCAGGATCTGGATTTGGAGGCATCTAATTCTACTCCACATGTGAGCTAAAAGTATTTGACCCAGAAGCTGCTCATAGCCTTGGCATGCCTTATTGTTCTTTCTTTTTCCTGGAAAGGAAAAAAAGAGTTAAAAAAGAAAATTTAAAAGATGGTATGCATGAGTTGTGTCTTCTTGAAGTAAATAAAGATGAAGGTTTCTTAAGAAAAAGCTATGCGTCACACAATTAAAGAGCCTCCTGTGGCCGGGATCCCTGGGTGGCGCAGCGGTTTGCCGCCTGCCTTTGGCCCAGGGCGCGATCCTGGAGACCCGGGATCGAATCCCACATCAGGCTCCCGGTGCATGGAGCCTGCTTCTCCCTCTGCCTATGTCTCTGCCTCTCTCTCTTTCTCTCTCTGTGACTATCATAAATAAATAAAAATTAAAAAAAATAAAAATAAAAAAAATAAAAAAAAAAGAGCCTCCTGTGGGTATTTAGGAGCAAAGTAGATGATGACCACTGGGAATCAGGGAAATGTACCTGAAGACTTCTCAATGTTCCTTTCAATCTCCTTGTTCTGTAAATTAAAAGCTTTGTTTGCTTTATCCTCCAAGAACCAAAAACTCTTTGACATAAAGCATGACATTTATTGATTCAACAAAAATTTATTGGCAGTGCCAGGCATTATGCAAAAAGCCATAAACAGCTACCATTTGGTTAAAATTAGTTAACAGTGGCAAATCAGCACAACATAGTTTGTAAAAAGCGCTATTCATGACATGAGAAAGTGGTCTCACTAGATTGGGAGAGATGGGGAATATTTCCCAAATGTTCCCAAAGAACACTTACAGAATTTCTTTCATTCATTCATTCAACATTATACATATATATATAAATATTTATTTATTTATCTGTGAGAGGGCACATGTGCAGGGAGGGAGAGGTAGGGGAGGGGAAAGAGAAACTCAAACAGACTCTCTGCTGAGTGTGGATTCCGGCTCAAACTCACAACCCTGAAATCATGACCTGAGCCAAAATCAAGAGTCAGACACCTAACTGACTGAGCCATCCAGGAGCCCCTCCACAAATATATATTGAGCACCTACTCAGTGGATGCTAGGAAGAAGGAAATACCCAGTAGGACACAAATAATTCCCTAAGCTATATGTCAGAAAAACATTTTTTTTTCCATGTTACTCTTTGTCAAAAAGTCAAGGCCCTGATTGGTAAGGTATGAGATGCATGTGCAGGGAGACAGAAAAAGTGGTAGAGAGCCAGACAGGAATAGAGGCCAGTTCTAATTCAACTCAGGGGTCTTCACTGGTTTCAAAACCTTGATCCCAAAAATCTAAGATCAATGATAAGTTTAGGTTTAAAACTGTTTCTATACTCTGAAGACTGAGGAACATTCTAGAATAAACTATCCGGCCATATTCCAAGAAGTTGTAAGCAAAGTAATGGTATAAACTCCTCCATGAAACATGGTCAGAAAACAACTCCTTAATGTGAGGCAAGGCTTTTTGCACCACGAGAACATGTCATAGTTAAAAAGCATCCATGACAGGCATCTAGTTATGGACTATCTAGTTGCCTTATTCCCTCCACCTGCTCAACTTTGGGAGCGTAGCTGTTCCCCAATGGGTCCTACTTCCCTGTCAGTGTCCCTCCCTTTGAATTATATCACTTCTTACAATTTTTCTAGCTTTTAAAGAATTTTTATTTTTCTAATTCAAATTACTGTATCCGGGTTTCTTCTCCACATGAGACCATTGGTTTAGAAACATTTGCAAGGAGGAAGTGGGTTAAAGAGGTCAAATTTGGGCAGTCAGGAAGGTTTGAAACAGAAATAACTGAAGACCAGAGTCATACAGATAGAGCAGATGAGAGCAAAGGTATGGGTACATGGTCTATTGGATCCAGCAAGGAAGGGAAAGAGAGACAAAGACACACACAAAACCAACAAGTGACATTTCCAGGAGCCAGCAAAATTAAGCTTCCCGTTGATCCACATGGCTACTTCTTCATTCCCCTGCAAAGCATGAGGTCTTGAGGTTAGAGAAGTGGGAAGAAAGAAGTAGGCAGGGAAGAATTTAAAAAGCACAGCTGAAAAAAGAGGTGGTCTGTAATGGTCCAAGAACTGACTGTACTGTATGTGATTTTGACTTTGGCTAGAGACAACAAGGAGCCCCTTCTTATGGGGAAAATGGAGAGGGGAGAAAGGGATGAGCTTTTGAGAAAAACCACACTGGAGTGGGGTGGGGGGGATAACCACAGATGCTAAGGTTAAAAGTGACATACTGAATCACAATGAGGAGGACAAAACATAGGTTCCTCATAGGGTGAAGAGTTGAGGCTTCAGAGCCAGACTGCCAGGTCTACCATTAAGGCAGGTTACCTAACTCCCATATCTATTTCCTTATCCAAAAAATATGTCCTAATACCCTACCTCTCCTGTGGGGAGATTAGTGGAAAACTCTAGCACCTAGCCAATGTTCAAGTATCGGCAACTATCAATCAAACCATTTAGTTGGGGATGCTATTTTGGTGCAGAGGCCAAACTACTCTTTGAAATCCAAGTGTGAAGTCTGTGAATCTACTGATAGGAAACTATTAAAGACGCCAAGAGGCAACTTGGAATTGTTTCAATGTCAGCCAAAAGTAAACCTCAAGTCCCTTGGGTCCCTACCAGACCTAGAGACCTTGGCTCCCAGCATCTGTGTCTCTTCAAAAGGACTTTATAAAGTTCTTTGGTTTATTCTGATTGATTTCTTATTTAGTCAAATGCATCTCTTAAAAATTTTTTCTAGACTCTAAGTTCATTCCATGTGTTTCTAATTAATTTACATTCAGTCAGTGCTCTTTGGAAAGATGTGCTTGATAACCAAAGTGATTTTGGGAATCGCCAAAAAAGCAACATTTTTCCAAATGTACATAAACTCGGATGCCAGGGATCCCTGGGTGTCTCAGTGGTTTGGCACCTGCTTTCAGCCCAGGGCGTGATCCTGGAGTCCCAGGATCGAGTCCCACATCAGGCTCCTTGCATGGAACCTGCTTCTCCCTCTGCCTGTGTATCTGCCTCTCTCTCTGTCTCTCTGTGTCTCTCATGAATAAATGAATAAAATATTTTCTAAAAAAAAATTTCAAATGCCTACGGCACGCTGATGTATTCTCTTTAATGCCTCACTATACTGTTCTGGCATGAGACAGTCTGATTCAAGGTAAGACTAATACTTAGGAAGTGACCATGATTTCCCAAAATAGCATGAGAGTAAGGCAGGCCCAAGAAACCAAGACTTCATCCTGGAGGTGATTCAGACTTAGGCATCAAATGCATTTTCATAAAAAAAGAGATCTATTATCATTTTGATCCCTTTAGACAGACTGGAGATTTGCCTACTAAAAACAAATCAGAGAAGGAAATGAGAATAAGAAGAATTTTAGTTTTAATTAATAGATTCAAAGGGATTTTATCCTTGTTTACTTTTTCCTCAACTGTGGGAAGATGTTGCTATTAAGAAGATTTCTGTTTCGATCTTAAAAATGTATTATGAACAACTATATGCCAACAAATTAGACAATCTGGAAGAAATGGATACATCCCTGGAAACCTACAAATTACCAAAACTGAAACAGGAAGAAATAGAAAACCTGTTCAGGCCAATAATCTTGGAGGAAATTGAAGCAGTCATCACAAACCTCCCAAGACACAAAAGTCCAGGGCCAGATGGCTTCCCAGGGGAATTCTATCAAACGTTTATAGAAGAAACCATACCTATTCTACTAAAGCTGTTTCAAAGGATAGAAAGGGAGGGAATACTTCCAAACTCGTTTTATGAGGCCAGAAATACCTTGATCCCAAAACAAGACAAAGATCCCCCAAAAAGGAGAATTACAGACCAATATCCCTGATGAACATGGATGCAAAAATTCTCACCAAGATACTAGCTAATAGGATCCAACAGTACATTAAGAGGATTATTCACCATGCCAAGTGGGATTCATGCCTGGGATACAAGGCTGATTCAACATTTGTAAAACAATCAACCTGTTACATCACATCAATAAAAGAAAAGACAAAAACCATATGATCCTCTCAATAGATGCAGAGAAATCATTTGACAAAATACAGCATCCATTCCTGTTTAAAACTCTTCGAAGTATAGGGATAGAGGAAACATTCTTCAATATCATAAGCGGCATTTATGAAAAGTCCATAGTGAACATCATTATCAATGGGGAAAAATGAGACCCTTTCCCCTAAGATCAGGAACACGACAAGGATGTCCTCTCTCACCATTGCTATTCAACATAGTACTAGAAGTCCTAGTCTCAGCAATCAGACAACAAAAAGAAATAAAAGGCATTCACATCAGCAAAGAAGTCAAACTCTCCCTCTTTGCAGATGACATGATACTGCATATAGAAAACTCAAAGACTCTACCCCAAGATTGCTAGAACTCATACAGCAAGTCAGCAACGTGGTAGGATACAAAATCAATACACAGAAATCAGTTGTATTTCTGTACACTAACAATGAGACTTAAGAAAGAGAAACTAAGGAATCAATCCCATTTATAATTGCACCCAAAACTAAAAGATACCTAGGAATAAACACAACCAAAGAGGTAAAGAATAGGAGAAGATATTTGCAAATGACATATCATATAAAAGGCTAGTATCCAAAATCTATAAAGGACTTATCAAATTCAACACCCAAGAAACAAAAATTTCAGTCATGAAATGAGCAGAAGACACGAACAGACACTTCCCCAAAGAAGACCTACACATGGCCAACAAGCACATGAGAAAATGCTCCACATCACTTGCCATCCGGAAATACAAATCAAAACCACAGTGAGATACAACCTCTTACCAATGAGAATGGCAAAAATTAACAAGAGAGGAAACAACAAATGTTGGAGAGGATGTGCAGAAGGGGGAACTCTCTTACACTGTTGGTGGGAATACAAACTGGTACAGCCACTCTGGAAAACAGTGTGGAGGTTCCTCAAGAAGTTAAAAAATAGAGCTACCCTACGACCCAGGAATTGCACTATTGGGCATTTACCCCAAAGATACAGATGTAGTGAAATGCCAGGATACCTGCACCTCAATGTTCATAGCAGCAATGTCCACAATAGCCAAACTGTGGAAGGAGCCACAATATCCTTTGACAGATGAATGGATAAAGAAGATGTGGTTTATATATACAATGGAATATTACTCAGTCATCAGAAAGGATGAATACCTACCATTTACATAGACGTGAGTGGAACTGGAGGGTACTATGCTGAGTGAAATAAGTCAATCGGAGAAACAATTATCATACAGTTTCACTCATATGTGGAAATTAAGAAATAGTGAAAGGGACCATAAGAGAAAGAAGGGAAACTAAGTGGGAAAAATTAGAGAGGGAGACAAACCATGAGAGATTCCTAACTCTGGGAAACAAGCAAAGCATTGCAGAAGGGGAGGAGGGGTAGGCGATGAGGTAACTGGGTGATGGGCACTAAAGAGGGCACTTGATGGGATGAGCACCAGGTGTCATACTACATGTTGGCAAATTGAACTTAAATAAGATATATTTTTTTAAAAGTATATTTCTGTTTCCCCATGACTAAAGGGATTGCATCTTTGGAATTTCAGACATGGCTAAGTTAATTCTAATTAATCTGTAAAAGCATTACAAAGTGTAGGAGTTGAACTTTTTAAGTCTTTATCATGACTATAGTAAAATAATTAATTGTGTAACTTACGGTTGACAGGTTCTCTTCTAAACTCCCTGAGAGCAGGGATAATATATGCAGTTAAAGCGACCAGCATTACCTAGCCCATAGTAGCTTGACCAAAAAATATTTGTTAGAGGACTGAATGAGAATGCCTAAGACCCAAGAAACTGTATGTCACATTAACGGTTGAGAAGAAAGGCTGATATGGAACTGGAAAGGGAGAAGTCTGGGTGGTAGGAGGAAATTAGCAACATGTGATATCATAGAAGCCAGGGACAAGAGTTGTTTTAAGGGTGAAGTGGCCCATTGTGTATGATGAAAACTGGATGGAAGGACATCATCAATGGCTCCACCCTCATGACTTAAGCACCTCCCGAAGGCCCCATCTCCTAATACCATCGTCTTTGGGGGTTAGAATTTCAAGATGATGAATTATAGGGGCACACATACATTGACCATAGCAACCCATGAGTTCAGACAAAAGACTGATTTTTAACAGGAGGAAAAATGATGCTTATCCATTAATGCTTGGTTTCATGGCAATAAAAAAATGATAAATATGCAAATATCAGAGAAGCAAAGGAAGGAAGTATTGAGTATGGTTGTGGGGAGAAGGGAGTGCAGAGTCCTGTGTCTGGCCCAGGAAGTAAGGAGTCCAGGTATTGTCATATTATTGCTCTAAGGATAGCTTGTCCAGCTGAAATCAGACATTATCAAATACAAATTATCAATATAAATATCAAAAGCTAAAAATAAGAGTGAAAGGCAAACCAGCAGGAGAAGGTCAGTGATATCTTGGAGTGCAAAATTCTACATTTATGTGACTTTTAGTTAGCTCCAGGCTCAGGAAACTCTGGACGTGAAAAAAAATTAAAAATATGCATAAGTGCATTTGCAGACATTTAACTCCACTCTTCTGGTGATGACTTGGTTAGGATGGAGGAGAACACCCCACCACTACCAAGGCATGTTTCCCTGTTTGTATTAGTAAGCTATCTGTAGAGGTGATATTCAAGGCTATGTGAATATCCAGTTGCCCAACACATTTCACCCAATGGTGTTAGCTTCCCTTCCTTGAATCAGTTATCACCTAGGGAGCTGCAAAATGAGGGTTTTCATTGCTTCATTGTTCCTACCCTGACATTCTTCTGAAAAGAATACACCTCCTATTTTTTTTTTAAGAATACACTTACCTTTTTGATCATCTTTCTCTCTCTGGACTAACATTCTCTTTCTTTTATTACATATTTTATAATCAATTCCCAACATTTTTTTATTTCTTGCAACATTTTATGATGAGGATTTTTAAACATAAAAGGAAATTGAAAGACTTGCATAGCAAACACCTCTATATCCACCATCTGTGCTTCATAATTAATGTTTTACCATACTCAAGTTTCTCACATATTTGTTCATCTACACTCCCCTCTACACACCCATCAGTCCGGCTCATTGTTTGATACAAATAAGTTGCAGGCATTATTCATGCTTTTGGCTTTTTAGTGCTCAACTTGTCCCAAACTTGGCCAGTGATCTCAGAATGCTTTTTGACAAGGACTGAATTTACTTATTAGATGCAACTATCCTAAACAATATATGAAGTAGACATTTATGGTATATAAAATTGAGGCCGTGTTTTAGCAAATTGATCCTTTTTTTTTTAAAGATTTTATTTATGTATTCATGAGAGACACAGAGACAAAGAGAGAGAGGCAGAGACACAAGCAGGCTCCATGGAGGGAGCTTGACGTGGGACTCAATCCCGGGTCTCCAGGATCAGGCGCTGAGCTGAAGGCGGCGCTAAGCCAGGGAGCCACCCAGGCTGCCCCATATTAATGCTTTTAACCACAGCCAGAATCAGAAGTGGGGCCACACCTTGGCCTTCAAGGCACCTATATTTAGTGTTAGTGGACTGGCGTCACCAAGTGAACATTTCAAGCAGCAGCCATTAGTGTCTGGCCTGCATTGAGCATGTTTGGTCTGGTCCCACAATAACATTGGAGGCTAATCTGCATCTCGTCTTCTAAACATAAGCCAAGATTCTAATGAATTCTGATGCAAAAAATGACCAGTTTTAGAAAATCATATGACATCCACCTCGATTAAGCAGGAAGCTTAAGCTTCACTCATTAAATGCTTATTTCAAGAATCTCTATGAACACGATACCAAAGCCTTTATTCCTGGGCATTATTTGTTATCCTCCACTAGTAGACTTGCTGGATGATAAGATGGACAGACCCGGAAGTAAAACCCAAATATCCAAGTGCAAATAAGAAGGAAAGGTATGTAATCTCCCAGATGTATGATGGTCACTCCTAACTATGAGATCCACCAGGTGGACCTGAGAGGGAGAGAGAAAGTCCCATCCCACAGACGAAAAGGAAGTAGAACTGCTTGTTTGAAATGGAGGTGAAAGATGCAAAATAACCCTCCCTACACTAAGTTAATATATACAAGTAGAGAAAACACTTGGTATCTGTTCCAAATACCTCCAAATAAAATTTACATATATGGCACTGAAATTAAGATAGTTAATAGAACTTGACACTGGACTTTGTTGGGGTTTTTTTCTTGTTCTTTAGAGTGTTAATAAAGATGCATATGCACTATCACAAATTAATTTTAATATTTTAATAACAAAATTTCAATATAACTAGTTCCCTTTTAGTATTATGTATTTAATTTTATGTATTTTGTCCAAGAGGACAAAACTCAAAGATCAAAACACAGTTTGTAACTAAATGCATATGACTTTCACAAAATCATAAAATGAAAGACATGAAGGAATATGAGTGTATGGCTGTGTTTGTTATTCTATCCACCTCAGTCAAATCCATTGATCTGCCAGATGGGTTTATTTGTTCTGAGCTCCACCCATATTTTATGTCCTACTTTCTAAATATCTTTTCACTGCATGTTTTGCATATTTTTTATTTTTGTTTGGTTTCTTCTGAAGGCATCTATTTTGTTTTAGTGGTTCCTTTTACAAGCTTAAGATTATAAGACATCACAAAAATAACATATTTTGTAACTACTATTATTTTCATTCCTCCTCTTCCACCACTTGATCTTAGCTGAATATATATTTTAGCATTTACCTTTCTATCTTAAACACTGCAGCTTATAATCTCATTCAGCTTCTAGAAATCAAAAGATAAAGTCATCATACTCCCCTTCCTCTAATTTTTCTCATTGGGCATAGAACCCTGCCTTTCCTTACACTCCTATACTTGGGGGTTCCATTTGCCCCTGGCTCAAAAAGGTCACAAAAGGAGAATGTTATCTGTGTTTTGTGGTCCTGCCTTCTTGCACCCAACTCAAAACTGCCTTCAGAGCATTCAGAGGTGACAAAGATTTGTGCCAGAGAAGTGGGACCATGAACCACAGGCTGACCAGGTGGTTTCCTTTCACCCTACTGCTGCTCCTTCATTCAATCCATTACCCCACACAGGCCAGCAACAAAAACAGGAACCGCTCAGGGTGGAACAGTCCGGCTAGTGTCCACAAACTGCATTAAAGATTCCCTAAACCTGAGACCTGAGGGAGAAAGCCACGTGCAATATGCAAAGAGCAAAGGCTTCTGGGATACCGCCTTTGAAAACACAATCCTTCTAAGGCAAAGCCCGTACAAATGAGAGGAAATGTGATAGAGAAAATGGCCTTAAAATGTTTGATATTTGTAGTTTTTAAATGTACGAAATAAATAAATAAGGGGGAGCTACATTCCCAAACAATGCAAACTCACCAAACAGATATTGACATTTCCATGCCAAATTTCAATAGAGTACAAAGTGACTATAAATGCCCAAAAGCAAGTGAGTAAGTAGCAAACTCAACCATAAAATTAATCTAAAAGTCAAATCACAAAAGTCAATTAATATATGTGGCACTAGGTAAGTAATGAATGCTATATTTCTATATAGTGGCAAATACAGCCTCAAGAAATTAAATCTCGATGTGAACCCAGAAATGATGATGGAACACAGCCTTTTATCATAATGCAGCACCAATTAATATAGATAATTTGTCAATATTCCTGAAACTAGCCATCCTAAGATTTAAATGAGCCACTTCCTTTTATCTACTCAAGTTGCATTTTGGAATTTTAAGTCACTGTTTGAAGCAGTTGCTCCAATCTAGTCCCAATCCATGTCCATGGAAATGGATACAGAAATATTAAATGGATCACTTGAAGCTTAAAAAAGAAAGAAGTGTATTTCTGACATCTTAATTTAGGCACCTAATGCTTAGAATATTGGAACATATAGTAATCTTCTTGGAGGAGTAGAGAAAGCAGTCCTATACCATTTTGTCTCTACTCAGAGGTAGAGACACTATTTCAGCTGCACTATAATAAGCTTAACTGTCCCCTGGACTATCTTTCCATTGCAAAACAGTTACCAAGCACTACTGTGCCTGCCATTGTGTTATGCATGTGGTATTCAGAAGAGAAGAGGGGACAGAGAATCTGGCTTCTCAGCTTAGAGTCTAGGGGTATAATCTAGATTTATACAGATTTACACAGTTCCAAGTTTTTGAAGTGACATCATATTCCCATTTTTTCCACAAGCCTTGAGACTTGGGCATCCATAGCAACTTTTAAGGCATCACTTCTCAGAATGTACCTCACTGACTGCTTCTAGAAATATTGCTTTATTTTTTTAGTATTTTTAATTTATTTTAGAGATAGAGCGCACGTACAAGCAGGGGAGGAAGCAAGTAGGCTCCCCAAGGAGCAGGGAGCATGATGCGGGGCTCTATCCCAGGACCCTGAGACCATAATCTGAGCCAAAGGTAGATGCTTAACCGACTGAGCCACCCAGGCACCCCTAGGTAGATTGCTTGAAAGATGTTCAGAATGTGGAGATAGGTAGGTAGAAGGACAGATAGATGCATACATACATACATACATACATACATAGACAGGCAGACAGACACACATACACACATAATACAATAAACAACTCTGATCACCAATCTAAATCTCTTCTGGTGCTATAAAGCCTTCCAGCCAAGGTATATTAGCAAACACTAAAACAAACTTGCTGTGAAGTGTCAAGCTCTAGAATCAGGTAAATATCTCCATAGCGGCTCCTCAGAGTCCTTTTTGATATCATATTTGCCTGATAGGCCATTCCCATCTGTCATTAAACATCATCTATGTCCCATCAAGGCCAAGATGCAAGTCTCTCCAGGGGTGAAGGTGTCCATTCTTGCTCCAGGCTCACGGCCATCAATGCCTCCTTGTCAAGGTCAGTTATGCAGTCAGAGCACACCAGGCCAGAGCAGCTTCCATAAAGAAGCTCGAAGAAAGTCTCCTCTAGCACAATGATGTTCAGCTTGCAGCAGAGAAACCACAACCACAAAAACTGAGAAATGGATGCCACACAGTGCATCCAGGGCCATCATGGGAGGGAGAGACCAATATGTGGAGCAGACACAGTTGCAAGAGAAAGCGCCAGACTAATCATGGACACAAGACGTGTTCAGAAAAGCAGGAGTGCCCACTTAGGCAAATAAAAGAGAACATCTACTTAAAACTAGTCTGTGAGGGGGAGGCCCACTATTTTGTTTGAGAAAAAAACACCAAAGCCTAGGTATAGTTAGAAAATGGCCACAAGAAATTTCAAGAATCCTTCACAATGATACACAATGATACAGTAGTTTCTGGTGTACATATAGTGATTCTGCAAGGTTCTATATTGTGCTATGCTCACGGATGTAGCTACCACCTGCCCCCATAAAATGCTATTATCATACCATCGACTTATGCTGTATCTTTTATGCCTGTGACTTCTTCACTCCATGACTAGAGCCTGTATCTCCCACTACTCTTCACAATTTTGCCCATCTCGCCACCCTGCTCCCCTCTGGCAACTGGCAGTTTGTTCACTCTATTTATGGGTCTGATTTGCTTCTAATTTGTTTACTTATTTGTGGGGTTTTTTGATTCCACACATAAGTGAAATCATACTGTATTTGTCTTTCTCTATCTGATTTATTTCACTCCACATAACACCCTCTAGGTCATTCCACATTCGAAATGGCACGATCTCATCCTTTTTATGGCTGTGTAATATTCCATTTGCTGTACAGATAGACCCCATCTTCCTTATCTATCCATCTATCGATGAACACTTAGGCTGCTTCCATGTCTAGCTATTATACATAATGCTGCAATAAACATAGGGGTGCATATATCTTTTTGAGTTAGTGTTTTTGTTTTCTTCAGATAAATATCCAGAAGTCAAATTAATGGATCTTATGGTAGTAGTTTGCTTTTTAATTTTTTGAGGAACTTCTATACTGTCTTCCAGAGTGGCTACACCAACTTACATAACCGTCAACAATGCATAAGGATTCCTTTTTCTCCACTTCCTTGTCAACACTTGTTATTCCTTGTCTTTTTTATTCTAGCCACTCTGACTGGTCTTTTAATATCCTGAGGTCATATCAGATATTCTTGATGGAAGCAGAATTTAATCTGTAGGTGTACCACTACCTTTTAGACACTCCTGAGGCCAAAGTGTCCTGGCCCAATGTTCAAACTCTATAGGCACAATACAGTTTGGGTTGGACAGTCTGAGTTCACATCCCATCTCGGCTACTGTGGTTATATAACCTAAGTCACGTAAATGGCTTATCTTGGCCTTAGTCTCTTCATCTATAAAAATGGAGATCACAGGACTTTAAAGAGATTAACCCTGTGCCTTGTGCTAACTACATATTATATCAACCCAGGTACAAATAAAAACAAAAACAAAAAGTAGCAAGAGAGAAGCTTATTTCCTTCAGCTAAAAGTCAGGAAGGAGGTAGTACAGGACTGGAGTGGAAGCACTACTCAAGGTTATCAAGGACCCAAGTACCCGCAACTCACCACGCTGACATCCTCATGGTGGGGCTCTTGTGTTCATGGCCCAACTGGAACCATCCACCACAAGGTAGCAGGATGTAGGGCAAAATGAAACGGACAACGGGCATCTGCCGTCATCTCTGAAGGAACATTCTGAGCTGCCCCACTCTGGTACCACATGTATTTATATTTCAACTGGCCAGAATCTAGTTATAAGTGGAAATGTAGCCTGTCTTCTGGGTGGCTTCATGTTCGACTATAATTCTATTAAAGGGAAAGAGCACAAATAGATGGCGTTGAGGGGATGATTTCCAGAATGTTTTAGAAGTTGAAACTGAATGAACGGAATAAATTAATCATTTTTAAAAACCTTCTGTCCAACTGTACTCCCCACGACACCCACTGTCGATCTGCAGGTGCTCAAACAGCACGGAATGTGCAGGATCAAAGTCCAGGCACAAGGGACTCCAGGCTCAAGGATCTGCTCTTGAGAATCTCAAGCCAGGACGAGTACACCCAGCAAATAACAGTAACTATGGAAATTAAGTGATGTGCCGTCAGCTGCCTAGAATTACTCATACACAACCCCACAACGTGGCCACCCACTCAGTGGAGTGACCAGCTTGCATTTAGAACACAATATTGGTTGTAGTTCAGTGCCCTAAGGTATGTAGTAATCTGTACTAACGGATCTACTTAATCTGAAATGCTGAGAAACAAGGAGCTAAGAAGTACTTATGGACACCCATTCAGACTTATGACTCCAATTTGAAAAGAAGCGATAAAACAAAGCCAAGAGACGTCTTAAGGGTTATTTTTCCAACACCGACCAACACCCACAACAGCCCCATTATTCCTGTTGGCAATCCTCAAATGGGAGATATCGTTCCTGAAATTTTTTCTTTAATTTTGTTTATTTATTTATGAGAGACAGAGAGAGAGAGGCAGAGACACAGGCAGAGGGAGAAGCAGGCTCCTCGCAGGGACCCTAATGCGGGACTCAATCCCAGGACCCCAGGATCATAACCTGAGCCAAAGGCAGCCTCTCAGCCACTGAGCCACCCAAGTGCCCCTTCCTGAAAATGTTAAAAAGCCAAGACAAACACTCTACTGGGGGTAAAACAATCTCACCAAATGTCACAAAATCCATCCGGAGGTGCCTCTGTCGCCACTTACACCTTCTCTACCCCATCCCCAAACACACACACACACACACACGCACACACACACACTTTCTCTTTCATTAACTTTAAAAACGCAAGCCCCATCCTTGTGTTCCCCAACTTCCAGCTTCTGCCACCAGGTGGCAGGAATAATCAAGAATTAGCAGGAATATACCAAGGAGGTTGCCCTGGCTCCTCTCGAAACCAGAAAATGTCAGGTTTCTGGAAGGGATCAGAGCAGCAAATCGAAACTGTTAGACTGAGGCTGAGAAGATGTGACCTACCCAGCATCACACAAGAAATGGGGACCCTGAAGACCAGCACCCTCACCCATCTGTGTCCTATATTTCCACCACCTCACGCTGAGTTTTATTTTTAATTTTTGGTTAAGGAAATTTTCAGCATCCATGAAAGTGAGAATAATAAAATGAGTCCCGAAGTGCCTACCAGCCGGCTTCTGCAATTAGCAACACTCTGTCATCTTTCCATACCACATACAGTGCCCCCGACTATATTTTTTACCAAATACTCGCATGTACTACATTGCAATACCAGTTAATGCAACTTTAAAATCACTGTGGTTCATTCATTCAACAAATAACTGCTAGTGTCTGCTACGTGTGGGGAATTGTGCAAAAGTAAGATACACAGCTGTAACCAAAAGGGCAGTATGGCAACAAGGCTTTCATGCATAAATCACGTTGTGTGCTGGAAATTAGGTTTTTTTTTTTTTTTAAGAATTTACTTATTTGAGAGAGGGAGTGTGCAAGAGAGAGCACAAGCAGGGGGAGTAGCAGAGGCAGAGGGAGAAGCAGGCTCCCTGCAGATCCCAGGACCCCGGATCATGACCTGAGCTGAAGTCAGACGCTTAACCAAGTGAACTAGATAGAGAATTAACCCAAGTTGGAACTGTATTATTTTTATAGATCCTTGAGGCCAGCCTGGGATCTAAAGTTAAAATCAAAGCCACAGACTTGTTTTTCTTTCAAAGACAAGGTCACAGCCAACAGGCCTCACAGAGGACATTTCCTGGAAAGTTACAGGGACTTACCTAACACAGTTTATCTATCTTGTTGCCTTACTCAAAATGAAGTACCTGAGGAAGGAAAGTTGGGATGAGATGGGAGAAAGACTGGACTGCCTCAAAAAGGTAAAAGAGAAATGAGCCAGGTGTCTGTCACATCTCAAAATAACTGCTCCGGGGTGAGGACACTCCTCCAAGAACACAGCTTACTCACGTCCTTAAAGTCAAATCAAGACAGCCTGACAAAAGAAGGCATTTTTCTTATTCTCATTACTACCAGAGTTTGCTTTAAACCAAACAAAACACATTTTAGCATCTCAAAAATCTAACATCTAAGAAGAATACTCTCTGGCCTACATTATGCTTCATTTATAAATTGGAAGCCTGTGTTAACATGATATACCCTAGTCTCAGCTATGCTTATTATAAAGTCACATGACTTAGATGGGGGCACCTGGTCCTCCTTTCTCTCTTTCTCAAGTTAGACCACACCATTCCTTCTCTCAGAACAGAACAAAACAGAAATCATGTTTCATTATGAGTCCAAGATTCACTGCCTGTCTTTATTCAGCTGATCCATCTGAATACCTTATCTTTGTCGCCCCATTCCTCAAAAGTCTTCTAGGTAATATTTATTGACAGATCATTTGGGTTTTTTGTTCTAAGATTGTATTTTTTGCAATCTGTACATTTTTCATAGAATGATGAAGACTTTGATGAAAACCAGAACACATCAGGAAACAACAATTCACTGAGGTGTAGAGTTTCAAAAAGCAGAGAACACGAAAACGCCAAGCAGGTACTCCAGTGATGGTTGAGTGAATCTATTACCACGTAACTGCTGTGCAACAGAGTCTGAGCTATGGGGACAGAAAGCATGCGCTCAGCTGACACTCAGAGGAATGAATTAAATGGTAATTAGAATGTGTAAGGCAGGGTCATGGAGAAGCCACACATGCTCAAAGAAAGAGATGTTGTGTTTATCAACCTGTCCTCAGAGTTTTCTACTGTGGAGGGTACAGAGGCTTTCTCCGACACTTTGCTAGTACAGATTCCAAGCCCATTCTAAAGCAAAAAACACTGTTTAAACCAAGGCATCTCAATATTAAATAAAGTAAGTGAGGCAGATGAGGAAGGTTCTAAGATCTGTTTCCAAAAACTGTCCATCAAGCCCTTGCGTTCCCCAGGGACACCTCAGTTTACAGCAGACTGTGGCACTCTACACAAGGCCACTCTCCTTTTTTTTTAATATGTTGAATTCTGGGTAGTATTTCATTTGAAGAATGGCTTCTGCTGCTAAAAATCAAGCCAATTATCCATGTAGATCATCTTTCTTTTTTTGGTAATTCTGGGTACCTACTATCAAGCCATTTATTGGAGGGAGTTATTCTCATGATTAAAAAAAATGACTTGCTTGAAGTAGAAAATGTGGGAAATTATTGTAGCAGAATTTGGAAGGTAAAAAATATTACCTTTATAATTCCAGGGGGAAAAAGTCAACGCCTAGCAACTTAAAATATGGTCTTTCAAGGCAAATATACATGTACATGTCACCTATATTAGGATTATGCTACTCATATTATTACTGTCTATTTTACTTAATATATTGTAAAAAAAAAGTATCCCTTTCACTAATTATTCAACAAAAGAAAACAATACTTCTGTCCATACAACACCCACACATAGAAGTTTATAGTCCTTTATTCATAACTGCCAAAACTTGGAAGTAGCCACAACGTTGTTCAGCAGGTGAATAGAGAAATGAACTGTGGCTCATTCAGACAATGGAATATTCTTCAGCACCAAAAAGACATGAACTTTGAACCATGAATAGACATGGGAGCACATGTATTAGTAATTAAAGAAGCAGTCTGAAATGGTTACATACTGTATGATTCCAAGTATATGACAAAGGAAAAGGCAAAACGGTGGAGACAGTAAAAAGACCAGTGGTTACTGAGAGGGAAGCACATGTGGGCAAAGCACAGAGGATTTGGGGCAGTGAAACTACTCTATATGATACTATTATAGTGGATACATGTCATTATGCATTTGTCCAGATACATAAAATGTACAACAGTAAGAGTGGATCCTAATGTATCAATAGACTTTGGGCACTAATGTGTCACTGTAAGTTCATCAATTACAGCAAATGTACCACTCTAGCAGGAGACAGTGATAATGGGGGGAGGCTATGGATGCATGGGAGCAGCTGGTACATGGGAAATTTCTACTTTCCCCTCAATTTTGCTAGGAACCTGAAACTGCACTTTTAAAAAATGAAGTCTTTTTTTAATTGTTTCACAAAATAATCAAAAACAAAAAAATAAGATACTTTACAATTATAAACAAGAATATAAAGAGTGAAGAGGAGCTAACAGATTTGGCATCAATGGTCTTTGGGTGACCTTGGTGGCAGCCATCTCAGTAGAAGTCTGACCACAGTGGGCTGAGTGAATATGATGTGATGGTCACTAAAAGTAAAGTAATAATTTCAAGTGGTTTGGCTGTGAAGGGAAAGAGGGAGAGTAGATGGCCCATAACTATGGGGTCATGAAAATTTTGTTGTGGCTAATGTCATTTTTGGTTTGCTTTAAAGATGGGGATGGGGACAGCCACATGTAGAAGAATGAAACTGGACCAATCTCTTACAACATGCACAAAGATAAACTCAAAATGATCAAAATATCTAAATGTGAGACAAGAATTCGTCAAAATCCTGGAGGATAACTTAGGCAATAGCCTTTTTGAACTTGGCCACAGCAACTTCTTGCTAGACACATCTATGAAGGCAAGGGAAACGAAACAAAAATGAACTATTGGGACTTCATCAAGATAAAAAGCTTCTGCACAGCAAAAGAAACAGTCAACAGAACTAAAAGATGACCTACAGAATGGAAGCAGATATTAGCAAATGACATATCAGATAAAGGGCTAGTATCCAAGATCTATAAAGAACTTATCAAACTCAACACCCAAGAAACAAACAATCCAGTCATGAAATGGGCAGAAGACAGAATAGATATTTCTCCAAAGAAGGCCTACACATGGCCAATAAGCACATGAGGAAATGCTTCACATCACATGCCATGAGGGAAATCAAATCAAAACCACAGTGAGATACTACTTTACACCAGTGCAAATGGCTAAAATTAACAAGACAAGAAACAACAAATGTTGGAGAGGATGTGGAGAAAGGGGAACCCTCTTCAACTGTTGGTGGGAATGCAAACTGGTACAGCCACTCTGGAAAACAGTGTGGAGGTTCCTCAGGAAGTTAAAACTACTCTATGACCCAGTGAATCGCTGGGACACCTGCACCCCATTGTTCTCAACAGCAATGTCCAGAATAGCTGAATTGTGGAAGGAATCATGATATCTTCCAACCGATGAATACATAAAGAAGATGTGGTATATATATACTATGGAATACTACTCAGCCATCAGAATACCTACCATTTGCTTTGACTTGGATGGAACTGGAGGGTACTATGCTGAGTGAAATCAGTCAATCAGAGAAGGACAATCATCATATGGTTTCACTCATATGTGAATGTAAGAAATAGTGAAAGGGATTATAAGGGAAAGAAGGGAAATTGAGTGGGAAAAATTAGAGCGTGAGACAAATCATGAGAGACTCCTAACTCGGGGAAACAAACAAAGGGTTGCAGAAGGGAAAGTGGGTGGAGGAATGGGGTAATGGGCATCACTGGGTGATGGGCACTGAGGGGGGCACTTGATAGGATGAGCACTGGGTGTTATACTACATGTTGTCAAATTGAATTTAAATTTTAAAAAATGAAAAAAATAAAAATAAAGAAAATAATGATGGGAACGGGAGCTCACTTTGTCAGCACATATATTAAAATTGGAACAATAGAAAATTAACATGGCCTCTGCACAAGGATGACATGCAAATCTGTGAACTATTCCATACTTTTAACACCAAAAAAAAACCTAAATCAATTTAAAAATGGGAAGACATGAACAGACATTTCTTCAAAGAAGACATCCAGATGGCCAGCAGACCCATGAAAAGATGCTCAACATCAATCATCATAAGGGAAATGCAAATCAAAACCACAAGGAGATATTACTGCACACCTGTCAGAATGGCTAAAGTCAAAACAGGAAATGACAAGCGTTGGCAAGAATTAGGACAAAAAGGAACCCTTGTGCCCTGTTGGTAGGAACACAAAGTGGTGCAGCCACTGCAGAAAAGAATATGGAGGTTCCTCAAAACTTTAAAATAGAACTACCTGGTGGTCCAGTTACTGCACTACTGGGTATTTATCCAAAGAATACAAAGGGATGCATACACCCCTGTGTTTATTGCAGCATCATCTATAATAGTCAAACTATGGAAGCAACCCAAGTGTCCATCGATGTAGGTGAATGGATAAAGAAGAGGTGATAAGTGTATCATATATATATGTGTGTGTGTGTGTATCACTATATATTTATATGCATAAATATTATTCAGCCATAAAAAAGAATGAAATCTTGTCATTTGCAACAACATGGATGGCTCTAGAGACTATAATGCCAACTGAAGGAAGTCAGTCAGGGAAAGACAAATACCGTATGATCTCACTCAAATGTGGAATTTAAGAAACAAAATAAATGAACAAAGAAAAAAAGAGATAAGCCAAAAAAATAGACTTAATATGGAGATATGGCTACCAGAGGGGAGGTGAGTGGGGGACAAGTGAAATAGGTGAAGGGGATTAAGAGTACACTTATCATGTAGAGAACTATTGAAGACTATATTGTACACCTCAATATAATATAAAACTGCATGTTAATTATATTAAAATTTAAAATCATAAAGAAGTCTGTAGCAATCTAATAGTAAAAATAAACAAATAAATTAAGATGGGAACAGGTTGGGCGGGTGAACAGTTAATGCCAAACATTCCATTGACAGTAAGTAACTTGAAATTTCACTGAAAAAAAAATAATCATGATTATTTAAACCAAATATTTGTCAAACTTTAACTACTGGCTAAGCAAGGTGTTAGGTGGGAATGAAAGAAATTAGGCTCATGCCTACACTTGTCCTCAGCAGCTGCAGCTTGGACTTCACTGGTTGGTTTCTATTATTCTCCACCTTCCTAATTCCTGAGGTCCAGCCCAGAAAATGAAGGTAGTCTAAGTGAAACATATAATGGAGTTTGACATCAAAGGACTGTATGATCCTTGGAATCCTTTCAGATTGGATATACGCTTATGACTTTTTAAAAAATTTTTATTTATTTATTTGTTTGTTTGTTTGTTTGTTTTAGAGAGCAGGTATGGCTAGAGGGAGAGAGAATCCTAAGCATGCTCCACACCCAGCACGGAGTCCAATGCAGGGCTCAGTCTCATAACCCTGAGATCATGACCTGAGCCAAAATCAAGAGTCGGACACTTAACCATCTGAGCTGAGGTGCCCCACTTATGACTTATTTCTGAGTTCGCACAGTACAGAGAATCAATGGCTACCTGAGATATGACAGAAAACAGAAGCTGAGATTTGACATTATCCCTTTTAGAACCTGTTCAAAATTGCTCCACATCTGCAAACTGCCTTGCCACCTGTCTTTGCCAAATGGAGGGAGGCAGGCAATCCTCTATGCTATCCTGAGAGCAGAATGGGTCATGGATCTTGAAAAGCTCAAATGGTATCTTCAAAGATATCCAGGTATATACTTCACTCCATTCCTTAGAGCAAGGGTTAGTTGAGAAAGGGCACTACTTCCAAACTTTAGCCCATTGATAGGAGGACGCTAGATCCCAAAGGAATGTTTATCAGCCCTTGAAGATACTGGACTAGTGCTCACATCTGCAGACCAAGCCTTGGGCTGCCAGGAAAATAAACTAACGTTGATCTCCGCCCTGTGGAAACGACGTCTGGCAAAGTATAAAAGGAGACTTAGGCAGCCTCTGATATTAACTTCATTGAGCTCATGCCCGAAAACAGCAGGGGTTGAAGGATTAGAGCAGAGACAGAAGCAAGAGGCAGAGATATGAGCCTATTCCCTAAATAAAAAGAGGAAATACTACAGCTGTTTTGGAGAAAAGAGAGAGAGAAGTGTGATCCTGTATTTTTCGTGATAAAAGGGAAAACGTCTGCACAGCTAGGTAATAAGAGTTATCTTCTTGCATAATAATTTTAAAAGAACTGTTGTCGATCCTTTGCCAAAATTCTGAGCAAAGATTAGGGGTTGTTATGCCCCGGATCCTCATTATTCCATCTCTCTTGTAATGCTTGATTTCAAGATGAAGAGCAGATCACCACTGAGAAGGATTCTTCAAGAAACAAAGAAATTAAGGAGGATGATCCAGAGACACATCAACAAAGCTCTTGCTTTAAATCAGAGAAATAACCACATTGATCTATTTGGTTTTCTCATTTTGTTTCATCCACATATATTTTTTTTTATTTTAAATTATTTATTAGTATTGTCACCACCACCAATTCCTCTTCCCTACCACCCACCCAACACCATTTTCAGAAATTTAATGGATCTCTATGTAATCACTGTGGTAAATTCAAACTACTGATGTCCTGAGAACCCAATATCCTGGCCAGTCATCTAATTAAAGGCATACATTACCAACTAATTGCTCCAGCCCATGCAAAAGTGGTTAATTCATCTTCTCAATGTCAATCAATAAGCAATTGATTTCTCAAAACCCAATCCATATTAAGTCCATTGAATTCACTCTTTTGTTGTTGTATCCTGAAGGTATTCCTAGTCCTTATTGCCCCATGAGGTAAGAGAGGCAAATTATTTTCTTTATTTCTTGGACCAGGAAGATAAAGCTCAGAGAAGTGACTTACTCAAAGTTAGTCAGCTAGAGAGGAACAAAACTACCTTCACAATTTCAGCTTCTGATTCGTAATCCAGGATTGCCTGGGACTCTGTCTTAACACTCAAGTATTTGTCAAGTTTCCGAATGTCCATTTAAATTTCATTTCAATGTCTAAGTCTCTGAGGAACTTTGTTTTTATGCATCAGAAGATATCTCTGGAGTTGGTGAGAATTGGGATCAAAAGCTCTTGTCACATATGCACCATCAAAAATATTTACCACCTCAGAAACCTGAGCTTACTTCCATCTTTCATTTTACTTTATGGATCTCTGACCCCAGGGGCTCAGAAATTCTCCTGGGTGGTCTGAGGCATCAGACTTTGCTAATGTTAATGGGATGGAAGCAATCATCAGGAGGTTGGGAGTCATCTAGCCAAGATAACCAAATGGCTGAAGCCTCTATTTTGAGCTACTTTATTTTATGCGGTGTGAGATTGCTATTTGGGACCACATATATTCCTTGCAATTAAAGAATCTGATGAATCCAAACTAAAGTACATGAATGCACCCAATTAAATGTTGCCTTCCTCCATGGCCACTGTGAAACTCTATCAGAAACTAAGGAGGAAGCATCATCCACCTTTCCTAAATTCAACCATGAAAACTTAGTGTCTACTGAACTGGTATTCCTTTAATATCTTCTAGATCAGTGTTTCCACTGCTCAGTACATGTATTCATACATTAAAGTTTTCATGAAATAAGACTCATCGTTACTATGTGTGATATGCTCTGATACATCCTCTTCTTTCTTATTAAAGATGGGTGTCCTGCAGTGTTCTTCATAACCCACAGATGGGTCCCCCCGCCCAGGGGTAGAATACTGTTCCAGAGAAGCAACACACAGTCCCACTTCATTTAACTAGTAATTCAACATATGCTGGTCAAGCAGCCGAATGTCCAAGATCCTAGTGGTATTGGGCTCACATCTAATCTCCAGAAAGTTAGCCAGTTGAGGTTTCATCGCAAAATATGATCAAGGAAGACAGTAGGAGTGAAGCACAGAGGAATGCCTCTGTCCTTGTCTGAGGAGATGCAAGAAGGTGTTGTAGGAGTGAGGGGCTTGGGCCGTGCCCTGAAGCAGGCAGTGGGTGCTGATACTTAGCATAGCTGCTGCAAGGTGGAGAAGTGAGGGTGTTAACAAGTAGAGGGGAGGTCCCAGCTCAGGGATGAGTCCTTTGTGATCCTGGAGATAAGGAATCTCCTTTAGGGACCAGAAGTGACCTAGAAGTGGTCTCAAATTAGCAATGATTAAATGTGTGAATAAATTCCTTCCTCCAGTGGGAGAAGAAGAGGTCTCCATTATAAGGGGCATAGAGGAAAGAGGTGAGTGCAGGGAAGCCAGATTTCAGGGCAGGTGTGGAGGGAACCAGGAGGACCCCAGGAGAAGTAGAGGACAGTCGTCATGTGTATGGCCCTGAGGCCCCTCCAAACTCACTCACTGATGGACACCATCCTCCGCAGCAGAAGTGATCAGATGCACATATTGCTCACTTACTACCCACGACCCCCTAACAAAGCTCTGAACAGAAACAAAGGCATGCCAATAATGCCAGAACTTTCTGGAAAGCTATATTACAACCTGCTGGTTAATAGCTCTGAAATTCACAAAATCCTTCTTTACATTTCAAGCACCCAGTGAAGTGTGTCAGTCTCCCACTAAAACATACGGTGAGCCAGGACAGGGAATGACCAACTTACTCAAACTTTGTGAGACCAGATGGCATGAGAGTTTCTAAAATCAGATTTCATAACTGTGTCCTAAAAGCTATCAGAGGCCCTCCTAGTCCAGTGAGAAACATTCTTGTCTCGTGATTTTTTATCAGCGTCTGGTTAGTTATCCATCTTCCCTGCTCTGTTTCCAGAAGCATGTTTTCTGCATTTCTGTAAGTCCTCAGGGCTTGTCATATCCATGCAGCAAAGGTCGGCCCAAGCCATGGTTGATTGTAGTCTAAAATGAGATCAGTATCCCCCTTCTGTCTTGTAGGACATACACCTCATCAATTTGTTCGTTGCTTGTTTAATTTACAAAGCCTCACCTAGCTCAGTATGTCCGTTTGTTTCTTGTTTTCTGCCAGTCTTTTTTCTTTTGTGTTGTTACAGATATCTGGAAAGGAAATATGATACGGTTTGTGATTTTTTTTTAAGATTTTATTTATTTATTCATGAGAGACAGAGAGAGAGACAGAGACAGAGACAGAGACACAGGCAGAGGGAGAAGCGGGCTCCATGCAGGGAGCCCAACATGGGACTCGATCCCAGGACTCCAGGATCACCCCCTGGGTTATCAGGCTATAATAGTTACATCTCTCCAGAGGCTGGAGAACTCAGACTCGGGATTTGAACCAGGAAATGCAACCCTGAGATCTGGGGGCATGATTCTATCAAGGGATCCTCTGCTCACAACTGCCTTGGCTCCCAAAGAAGGTGGATCATAGGCCACGTGTGAGAAGCTTCCAAGGAAATAGTCATCCTCTGGGTGTTTATGCTGACCTTCGCATTCATTTTCTAGTAAGATCTATCTCTTCATCTTTCTGCATAGGTTTACTGGAGGCCTGTCTTTTGGGGAATAGGGTTACAATTTCTTCTTGGGCTCTTAATCCTGAGGACTGATCCTGGATTTATGGCTTTTGATTGGTTGGGCCAACAAGTTGAGGTAAGTTGGGTTCAAATGAATATCTTGCCGATAAGTGCTTTTAGTATCCTCAAGACATGTCAGAAATAGGTTCAGCTTGACACAGCTGGCACCTCTAGGGTGGGATGAAAGGGACAATTGGGATAGGAGAGTGATGTCATGGATGATATGGGGAGAGACAACACTAATATTGATAATTAAACAGATTAACATATTCTACACAAACAAAAATATAGGTCAACTAATGCAGATGAATAAATCTATTTCTGACATGTCTTGAGGATTATATCCAAATTGACACAGTGGGCTCCTTCTTGAGCATCCCAGAGTCATACTGAATGTCACAAAGGAAAGGAAATCCATATGTAGTTATAGCTCAAAAATATACTTCCATGCCATCTACTGGAGCGGGGAAGGCTATGAGAATTTACCTTCCACAACTCACCAGCAAGTTTGCTGGGCTCCTCCTTGGTGGACTGTAACCACCAATTCCATGGTTGTAATGATTGTCGGCTCTTCCTTTCTTTAAATCAGACCTTCTTGGATATAGTAACACTGGTGATGAATTTGTCTTCGGTACACCTATGCAGACCACTTACTGGCATTTAAGGTAAAGCCAAATCCCTTTTCAAAGTAGTTACTTCCTTTCCAGTACCTTCTGGATCTTTGTAGACATTCTGATAAAACCTGACCAGAAACCAGATACACACCCAACATGTCCTAGGTGGATACCACAGCACTTTTTCCACTTACCTGATTTTATCTGAAGTCCATAGATTACAAACGTTTTTGCTTTGTGACTATAGCACTGAGAGAAACATCTAGAGGAAGTCAGAAATATACAAATACTTTTGAGGGGGCTCCTAGCATTGCCTGAGATACTACTAAAAAAGACATACGGGGTAATAGTATCTGTGACATCAGGGAAAGGAACATTTGGTACCTGGCCATGATCAGGCACATGGCCACTGATGGCTTCTAGGCCCAGGATCAGTGACAACTCTGTGCTCAGGAACCCCCTCAGTCTCCCAAAAGGAGGCAGCTAGCCACCACATTGACCTCTGTTCTTTTAGAGCCATTTCCATGCCAAACCTTTTGTGTCTTTCCTTCAGCACAGCATACCTGGAGGCTGGCCCTTCTCCCAACCAAAGGAGGGACATTCTCCAGGGAAAGGCACCCTGGCCTCCCTGCACTCCTACAAGCCCAGGAAGCACAGTTTCCCCTGTCAAGACCCTACAAATACTTGCTGAGTCCCAAGGGTAAATTTGGCTTTTTCTACAGCATTCTTAGCAGTGTTATTATTTCTATACTTCTAAATTGTTTTCTCACTTAGGGATTCTGAGTTTACCTCCAAACTACCCAGCTTCAGTTAGGCCAAATTTTATGCTGAATCTTTCTTTTTAATTGTTGATTTTTTTTAAGCTGCTGATTTGATGCTTTGGTGCTGAGATAACTAAGCCATCTCCAAAAGGCCAAAGGTTTGGAAATGTGCTGCTATCAAGAATTGAACCTACACCTGGGAAAAAGAAAAGTCACTGGGAAAGCCTAATTTGCTACTCTTTAGACTTTTCCTGCCCACCCACCCACCCACCACCTCCTCTTCCCCAGAGCAGTGGCCTCCATCCTTTCTGCCAAAGCAGAATCCCTGTGGGAACATTCAAGATATAAGCCCTTTTAATTCGCCGAAGCTTTCAGGAAGGTTCTGCTTGTCCATTAAAGCCAATAAAAGCACATAAGTGACTGAGCTCTGAGTAATGGCACAAAATGTCTTTTAATATATATTATTAATAGATATTTCTAAATTAGATCCTGTACGAATTGTCCTTGGTCATTCTATGCGTCTGGTGGCAGCTTGTCCCTGGCCATTTAGCTGGAGAACAGAGGGGAAGGGGTACATAGGGGCAGGAGTGCGGAGGGACCCAGCCCACAGCTCTGTGTGTTCTCTACAGGGTAGAAACCGTTCACTGTGAAAACAAGCTGCATTGAAGGCACCCAAAAACATCAGGGAAACAGGATCCAAAATAAGACAATTGTGGTATCACCGAAGTAAACTAGCTTCCAAAGTTCCTTTTTTTAGAGATTAAAAAAAATCTATAAATAGGATAATTTTTTAAAAAGCTAAACTAATGCGTGCTTACTAATGGAAGGCAGTGTGTGTAAGCACCTATCGTGCTGTATCTGATCGCTGTATCCTTTATAAATAAGGATCTGAGAGGCTACTCCCACTCAATTTTGACCAGAATATTCTGCTAATGAAGATGTTTAATGTCAGAACTTCAAGAATATCTGCCAGTGGCCTTCAGTTTCTTGATCTACTTATTACAAATCCTCCCAAAATGCATTCCTTCTCTGAGTAACTACAGTAAGAAAAGCTCATCTTCTCAGAGAAACCAAAAAAAAGTCAAGTTTCCTATGAAATATATTCAAATTTATCCAGAGCAAATTCAAATAATAGATTATAGATAGGGAAACTGCCTGATTGTCATTAATCAAAGAAGAGTTTCCAGTATTTTGATGATGTTTCAGCAGGGCAAAGGAAGCAGGAGAGAGGCCTGATCTGAAATGTACTAATACTACCAAGGCCAACATCAACCATGATTGCTTTCATCTCACCCCCAGGTCCTGCCCATTGTGGTTTTCCTCAGCACTGTAAAGCCCATGCTCTACTACCTTGGATTGATGCAGTGGATCATTAGAAAGGTACTGGGACTTGAAGCGATTGGGTGACATGATAGGTGTACAGCTGGTTATCTGGGGGACAAAGTCTTAAACGCCTTTTATCTAGGTTTTCCCAACATGCTTTTATGTTCATACCAAGATCCTCCACTGCCTCCTCTTCCACCCCAAGTTATTAGAGCCAAGCCAAAAAATCCATATAGCCATAGAGCATGTAGCCATAGAGAAAATTTTATCTCCGGGACTTTTAACGGGGCTTTGACCTGCTGGCTATCTTCAGGAAACCTTAGTAATTACTTCTTTGACATCTGTGGGGAGAACAGCACCCTTCCTTCATCCTGGCTGTGTTTCCCTGTGACTTACACGGAGTCCCTGCTTACCCTCAGGATGTTGCAAAAGTGGAGACGCCTGCTCTAATTGTTGCTAGAGGATCAAAGCAAGAAGGGGAAGCTGCTTTGTGTTTCTGAGGGAGTTTGATAAGCACACACAATTTTAAAAAAAGAAAAAAAGGTCTGAAAAGTTAAACCTGCCACCCCAGCATCTGTCAGTTCTACTAGACTTGTGTTAAATCAGAACCTGAGGAAATGTGTAAGTTAGTGCAAATGCACACACAAACCAGGTGGTGCATACAGAGATTGGGCACAGCCATAGCCCTCCCTTGATCCTTGTAAATACATAAATGAGAGGGAAGGAGGGACAAAGGGGAAGGAGAGAGAGGGAGTCAGAGAGGCAGAGAGAAAGAATAGCAGCTGAATTCAGAATTTCAGCAACAGTGTAATTTCCTTTTTTTTAAGATTTATTTTTATTTATTTATGATAGACACAGAGAGAAAGAGAGAGAGAGGCAGAGACACAGGCAGAGGGAGAAGCAGGCTCCATGCCGGAAGCCCGACACGGGACTCGATCCCGGGACTCCAGGATCGCGCCCTGGGCCAAAGGCAGGCGCAAAACCCCTGAGCCACTCAGGGATCCCCAACAGTGTAATTTTCTGATTGTTGACTTGAACATTCAGCAGTACTGGGCTCATGTCTAAGCAGAAAGGAAGGACAGAATGCAACAGGATGTCCCCATTCTGAAGCAGGCACCACAGTCTCTAGCGGAAGGGCTAGTGTAGAAGTGGGACCATAAACCATGTTCATTTGAGAGTTTAGCACAAAAGGCCAAACCTCAACTACATCCCACTACTTACTAGCTGGGTGATCTTAGACACCCAGGTGTTCTGTGCCTTGGATTCCTTTGCTATAAAATGGCTATGATTACAGGACCTCTCACAAAGGGTTGTTGTGATCATTAAATTCATTGCCTGAATCAAGAGCTTAAAACAGTGCTTGGAATGCAGCAAAGCTTGTCATGACTGTTAGCAATTATTATAATTTATTACTCTTATACAACATTTTGATAGACAATTGTTTGTATGATGAAAGTATGAATTCAGAGGATATACAGTGACTCAGCCCTACCATTCACACAGGAGGATTTGATGGGTCCACATTAGGCTAAATAACATACGCTCACATTATGCACCAGTGCTGGCCTGCCAACAATTATTGAAAGTATTTTCCTTGAAAGATTTTCATCCCTACTTTGAGGTGTCACATATACAAACAGATCTTCACTGAGTTTGTTCCTTTTCCGCTTTTAGGTTAGATGGATAATGTTAGTTACTATGGGATCATCTCCTATTGAATCTGTAGTGGCTGCTGGCAATATATTCATTAGACAGTAAGCTGTAATCTCTAAAAACAAAACAAAACTCCTATTTAAAATGGAGTTCAATTCTTCCTAGAATGTACAATTAAAAATATAACAGCATTATTGTTTTTTTAGTGTTGGGGAGGGGTGTCAAAATAAGGAACCCCCACCACTGACAATGTCCAGATTCCATAGAGAGAGAAAGGGTGCATGAGAGAGATCCCTCCCAAGTGTCTCAGTGTCCTAGTGTCACATTTGGGTTCTTGAAAGTTTATGGAGAGGAGGCAAGATGCAATCATTTTATCTAAGTGCCATATAGATTCTGTACAGATCCTCAACCAATCTTTTCTGAGTTGATTGATTTATTAGGTCTCAGACCTACCCTTCAGAAGCTACCAGGTCACCCTCTCAAATGGAGTTCACCACTTATCTTGAAGCTGCACAGATGTAACAGGCAGCCTCACTTTCTGTGGTATAATGCTTGTGGTAAGGAAAAAGACCAGAAAGACTTTTCACCAACAAACCTGTGGCTGTATAAATAGTTGCGCTTATTCTCAATGTGTCTGAATTGGCCAACAGTCTGTCTTAGATGGGCCTGAAGGAAAATGCCGATGAGCAAAAGCATTTTCATCTTTCTGATCCATCACATGGGTAAGTGCTTGGCCTGAAGGCCATTTAAGCAAGGAAATATGATGCCAAGGCATGTCATTCAAAAGAGTAGCATTCCTATGGGGTGGATAAATAAGAAATGGTAACCATCCTCATCACTCAGAATATGTAGCTTCAGGCAAAACAGAATCACACACCCAGGAAAGAACATGTGAATGTTTGCCAGCACAGCAGCCCAAGGTAATCAGATCTGAAGCAAAATTCAAGTCACCAAGAGAAACACATAGCTCCAAATCCAAGGCTTACAACTGCTCCAGGCAGTCTGAGTCTTATTGGTAAGCCCGGCTGCTAGCCTGGAGGATAGTCTTTAGGGATGAGCCCATACTTCCTTCCCTAGGAGTTGAAATTATTATAATTATCATCATAAAATCTCTCAGGACTAATTATTAGAACACCATCTTGACTTGATTACTCCTATCCGCAGGGTAAGAGGGCTCATGTACTGAGTTTCTAGTTAGTCCATGAAGTGAAGCTCAACATATTCCATCCTATAGAACAATAACAAATAATGAAGGGAAAACTGTAAAATTGCACACATGCTTCTGTGGTGCTCAACTGAATACTTACTATGCTAAAAGTACAGCTCTTATTTATGTAGAGCCCCACGTCCCAGGCCACCAGTCCTCCTTAATGGGATTCAGGCCCTTACAAATACACTCTCTCTAATTCATTTCCACCTAAGGGGAAGAATGGGGTGTCTGATTCCCAAATAGAAAAGCACCTGTGGGCACCTGTCCTTGTTATTGCTGGTATGTTTTTAGGCATCTCTATTTCCCTCTGGTGTAAGCAAAGAGGTTTATGGTCTGTCAGGATGAAGCTGGAAGATGTGAAGTCACCAGTTCACAAGGCTAGGGCTCAGTTACTTGGGGAATAGTGTTCCAACCTTAGAAAAGTGTACCTGGCCAGCAGACTCTGATTTTAGGTTAGTAGAGACCTTATATGAATTGGCCTTGTACACTCTGCAAACATTACACATGACTCAATATGCACCCTGATGTAGAGTTCAATGATCCAGACATCAATGATGTGAGTTCCCAAATGAATATGCATCAGAACCACAACTGAAGGCTTTTTCAAACATGATTGCTGGTCCCATTCAGTTTCTGAATCAGTAAGTCTGAGAATTTGCACATCTAGCAAGTTCCCAGGTAATGCTGAGCTGTCTGTGATTCACACTTAGAAATACTGCTTTACATCTGACTCTTGGTTTTGGCTTAGGTCATGATCTCAGGATGTTAGGATTGAGCCCCAAGTCAGGCTCTGGGCTTTTGTGGAGTCTGTTTGAGATTCTCTCTCCCTCTCCACCTCCCACTTGTGCTTTCTCTCTCTCTTTTTCTGGAATAAATAAATGAATCCTTAAAAAAAAAAAAAAGAAATACTGCTTTAGAAAATAGAATCAGGGGCACCTGGGTGGCTCAATCAGTTGGGTCCAACTGTTGGTTTCAGCTCAGGTCTTTATCTCAGGATCATGAGTTTGAGCCCCAGACTGGGCTCCATTTAAAAATAAAAGAGAGAAAAAAATTTTAAAAAAAAATAAAAGAGAGAGAGAGAGTATCTTTAGTAGATTGGCACACCCTCTTATGATTTAAAAGAGAGCATTGAAACTTGGCCTTGCTTTGTTTCTAGACAAGAGTCTCCACTGCTGGTCCGACCATACTCACCACACATCACCAAGTCTGAACTCCACACAGTCATGACAGCTGGGTTCTCTACCATTGCTAGAAGCTTTTTAGGTGCATACACTTCTTATGCAGTAAGAATGTTTCAAGGTAAATTTTGAAAAATTCAACCTCTTTCTTTGCTACTCTTATCTCTGTCTTTGCTTGATCACTGCTGTTGGATTAGGAGGCCAAAGAGTGTCCTTTTGCTGTATAGTTGGCCATTCTTCCTCTGGCCTTAGAAAGGAGTGACCCTGAGGACCTTTGTGGCTTCACTTTCAAAATCTGCTACCTAAATATGAATTACATTCAACTGTGGCATAATGAAATCACATATTGAGGTGATTTTGGCCAAAATTCTAACAATGTAAAATAATAACAAAAACCATTATTACTGTCACTAGTAAAGGCAGTCTAGACCGGGGGTCAGCAAAGTGTGGCTTATGGGCCAAGCTAGATTGCTCCTTTTTTTTTTTTTTTTTTTTTTGGTAACTAAAGTTTTACTGAAAACCAGCTGCTTCTATTCATTCTTCTATGGTAGCTTTCATGCTACAGAGTTGAGTAGTTGTGGCCTGAAAAAGCAAAAAATGTTTACTCTCTGGCCTTTCACAGAGAAAGTTTTATGACCAGTGGCTTAGAACAGTGGTTCTCAAACCTTACTGCACATTAGAATCATCCAGGAACATTTAAAAACCCCAATGTCCAGGCCCATGCCACAGAGTAATTAAACCAGAAGCTCTTGGGGTGAGACCCAGGTATCAATGATTTTTTAAAGTACTCCTCCTGTACATTCTTACGTGCAACCCAGTTGGAGAGCTGCTGGTGTGTGGCACAGGGCCGCAGAGCATTATAACCAGTGCTCGTGCCCCAAGCACAGAGCTTGTAAGCCCCAGAGAGAAGCAGCCCCCAGTGCAGACATGGAAAAATGAAGAGGTGTGGCCCCAGGTGAGAAGGAGCTCTTACTAGAGAGGGGAGTTTCATCCATCCACCTCATCCAGTCCTCGGAGAGCAACCAATAGGAAGAGGGAAGAGCAAAAGTGGAAGAGGGGGTGCCGGGAGGCTCAGCCAGTTAAACATCTGCCTTCACCTCAGGTCATGATCTCAGAGTCCTGGGATGGAGCCCGCATCCAACTCCCTGCTCTACGAGGAGCCTGCTTCTCCCTCTCCCTCCGCCTGCTTGTGCTCTCTGTCCTTCTCTCTGCTAAATAAATAAATAAATAAATAAATAAATAAATAAATAAATAAACAAATAAATAAAATATCTAAAAAGGGGGAGGAGCTGAAAGAGTTCTCAGGAATAGCAGTGTGGATCTGCAGATGGTCCACTCAGCCACCGCTCTAAGAGTGCTGCCTGTGAAAATGTGCTGGCTGGACTGGGGGTGGGGAGGGAAGTGCAGATTCCGGCATTCTGAAAATATAGGGAAGAGAATTCAGAAACAAAATAAGCATGTGGGGACGAAAGGCAAAAGAGTTTAAGTAGGTTCACAGTGAGGGAAACAGAAATCACTTACAGATTAAAGGGACTCTGGATAAATGAATATTATATAAAGGCACCACAGAATTCAGAAGACTGAAAGGAAGACAGAGAGGGGTGTACCTGTGCCTGCACCCCAGACACTTCCCTTGTCTAAAGCTAAACTGATGATCTAATGAAATACCTGCTTCCGGGACTATTTAAACATTCATCAGATCCACAGGGAGGGAGAGGAATCTTCTTTGGAAGTTTTTACCAGGATTCATTCTCTTCTGAAATGATTAGATTTTGGTTTTGGGCTTCTCACCAAAGGATGTGGTCAATTAGCACAAATTCCTCCCTTCATCCTCTGACTCTCAAGGTGATGCTGACATGGCTCACTGAGTGCTCCCAAGCCTCCAAAAATACACTATTGTGAGGCAGGCTCCGTTCTGCCCTTCTCTCCCCTTGTAAAGCTTTTGGGCTGTTCATTCTGAGCACAACAGAAAAGCTACACTTCAGCTGGCCCTTCTCCCAAAATCACAGGTTTCACCCTCCCACCTTTTAACTGCTTCAGTGATGTCCGCACCTGCATCGTTGGCTGTGGCTAAACTCTTCTGGCCTGAGACAGAAACACCTAAAATAACCCTCAAGAATGCCATGAAAATGGAAACTGGGTAAGTGGGATACCTCATTCCTACAAACTGGAGAGGTGGGATGGGGGTGTCCAAATTCAAAGCACAGACAAAAGTTGATCATTGGAGAGCCCATGATCTTAAAATGAATGTAATTTCCCAGTGACTATCAGGCTTCATTAGACTTCCCAAAAAAAAAAAAAAAATCCTTCTTCAATACTTGAAAAGCTTCCTAAATACTTGAATGTCAATACATTTCCTTAACCGTTGAATTTAGATATTTCATTTTAAATGTGGTGTAGTGTTTTTTGAGCACTGATTTAAGACCGTTGGAAAGCAATGGGACAACCATTTCTGGAAGTTTCTTATATAATAGGAAGTATGAAGGTATGATATAGATATCTTTAGCCCCTCTTCAGTTCATTTTTTTGCCCTGTGCAAAAGAAAGGAAAAAGGTTGAAAAGGATAAAGGGGTTCAAGATAGTCAAAATAATCAAATTCAATAACAGAATCCATCAATGAACATGTTGCTGGGATTCATCCCCTGTTTCTATGTAGGTATAGTCAGTGAAAAGCAACTTGTCAAAGAATACATGTATGGAATAGGTGTGATTCCACTTGTAAAGTTAAGCAAGTGTGTAAACCTATGCAACATATTATTTTAGATATACACTCACATGGGAAAAGGAAAAAGAAAGGGAATGATAAGCAACTTCTAGGGAGCCAGGTACTTCTGAGATTAAAGAGAAGAGGATGAGATTAAGGAAGAGGGGGTACTCAAAGGTGATGGTGACATTCCATTTCTTCAGGCCTTCTTTGATGTATTAGTCCTTATACCATGAATATTTTATAAATATTTTCTGGTAACTACCTTAATATAATTTTTAAAGCCTATAATATCTTTATCTTTTACCAAGTTTTTAATTATAACCCTCCCCCAATTAACAGAGTAGTATAACCATAAGATACCCATATGACAATCACCTACACTCAGCAATTGTAAGCAATTATAAATGATGTCACAGAATATAGGTGAGTATTTTGACCAAGGCATGAGCCTGAGAGTTTGTGTCTCCAATCAAATGAACTCTGATTATGCCATTTCTACACCTGTGATGTCCATCCACTGACAACACCTTGGTAATTCTGGAATTGCTATTTTTTGATAAAGTGATTCAAGGAACCTCCTAGAAGCTGCAAGAAAGAGAGTATCCTCATCCATCTCCCTGGTGGCAAATATAGCTGTGAATCTGATTGCCTTCCTGGCCCTGTTGTCTTTTGTGAATGCAGCCCTGTCCTGGTTTGAAAACATGTTTGACTACCCACAACTGAGTTTTGAGGTATAATTCTATCATATCTCTCCTCCGTTTTGTTTCTACCTATCTTTGTTTAAAAATCAATAGGCTTGGGGATCCCTGGGTGGCTCAGCAGTGTAGCACCTGCCTTCGGCCCAGGTGTGATCATGGAGTCGCAGGATTGAGTTCCACATCAGGCTCCCTGCATGGAGCTTGCTTCTCCCTCTGCCTGTGTCTCTGCCTCTCTCTCTCTCTCTCTCTCTCCCTCTCTCTCTCTCTCTCTCTCATTCTGTGTGTGTGTGTCTCTCTTGAATAAATAAATAAAATCTTAAAAATAAAATAAAAAATAGGCTTGTAAATTGCCTTCCCAAACCACCTGTAGTATACTCTTACGCAATGCACACACTCATCATGTAACCCCCATTTTCCCACCACTGCCCCTCCCCATCTCCTATCACCACCTGGAGAGAATGATTGACCTCATGCCAGGAATCCAGGGGACTTCAAATTACTCAATGCCAATCCTGACTCCTAATGGAAAGAGATAAGCAAAACAATGTGAAGAAATATCTATGCTTAAAGAAGACATAAAAGAGGTGAGAAAATCTTGTCACAAGGATGAGGCAGAGGAACAAGAAGCAAATCACCACTCTAATAAGGAATCTGTTTTTGAGTTTTGTAGATTGTATGCTCCTATGTCTTCATGCCCCCTTTCCTTCATGATGGGAGTGGAATGGCAAGACAGCTCATGGTCACCAAACTCATAGGCTATAAGACATTTTTCAATGAATTTGTCACTTATAAACAGCTCTCAAAATCGATCAGTTTAAGGAAGGGGCTGGACCCTAATTTGTGAATGGTGTGCAGCAATATATGTCGGTAAGTAAATACATTGATTTCTCAATACACTTCTTTCTCACAATTCTACATTGGTCAGATAGTCACTGGTGCTTGTGCATAGTGGGCCAGGCACTTGGGTATACATCAGAGAAAAACACAAACCAAAAATCCCTGATCTCATGGAGCCCATACTGAACACAGCACCTCATAACTTTCAATTATGTTGAATTAATCCATGCGTGTGTGTCTGTGTGATGTATACACATCTAGTCCTTACTACTATGATCATTTACTTTTGAGACCTGTGGATCCAAACCTAGAGTCATATGACTAGGGACAAGAATCAATAAAAAAATATTTGCCACATACCTTCTGTGTGCAATGCACTTACACACTGAGGCCACAACATGGAACAAGTGATGAGGTTTCTGCCCTCATGGGCTCATAGTCTAATAATGTCGAGGGTCTCTTCCTTCCAGCCTTAGAAAGTCTATGAACTCTGAGAAACTGCCCAAGTGCAAAATACTGCCTGGACATCCTAAGGAAATAGTGAGACACAGTTGCTACTCTTCAAGTGGATGAGGGAAGAGAAGAGCTTGGGTTGTGGTCTGAATTTTTGAGACAAGCATCCTATAACTATGTCAGAACTTCAGGTCAGTAGGTTCCAGGGAAATGTTCATGTTTACTTGACCTCAGATGGGACAAGGGAATGTGGGTGAAGCCATTACTTAGGTCATATTTTACAGCTGAGTCTCCAGATTTTACTTTCCCAAAAAACAGAATTGTCCCACTCATGAAAATCTTAGGGAAATGGTGAACATTTCTGACCAGCACCATTACTCATTGAAATAAGCCATTTGTAATTAATGTTCAAGGAACACCTGGGTGGCTCAGCAGTTTAGCACTTGCCTTCGGTCCAGGGCATGATCCTGCAGTCCCAGGATAGAGTCCCATGTCAGGTTCCCTGCATGGAGCCTGCTTCTCTCTCTGCCTGTGTCTCTGCCTCTCTCTCTCTCTCTCTCTCTCTCTCATGAATAAATAAATAAAGTCATTAAAAAAATAAAGTATGTATCTGGCTATAAAAGGAAAGGGGAGGAAAAGCATGCTGCCCACAGTTCTTTTTTTTAAGATTTATATTTATTTATTTATTCATGAGAGACACAGAGAGAGAGGCAGAGACATAGGCAGAGGAAGAAGTAGGCTCCCTGCAGGACTTGATCCGAAGACCCTGGGACCACAACCTGACCCGAAGGCAAACACTCAACCACTGAGCCACCAAGGTGCCCCAGCATGCTTCCCAAGGTTCTAATTGAGATTGCCTACCAGTAAACAACACTATCATCTCACCGAGTTCCCTAAACACAAAATATGCAAATTTGTCCCCACATATTACACAAATATAACAGCATACTCCATGAAGTACTGATTTGCATTTTATGGTCAGGGTCATTTGACCCACACATCTGATACAGCGGGTCTGTAGGTCTCCTGTTTCTCAAATGTTTATTCTTTAACTGGCCAGACAGTAGAGCTTGGCCAAATGTCTTCATTGTTTGGATGCCACCATAAACCGGTTTGCTCTCCTGCCAAAAGTAAACAATGGGCTAAATTAAGTGAATTGCTTTCCATCCCCAACTGCCAGTTGTCAGGAGAAAGTCGTTTTTTTAATGAGCAAAGCAAACTCACAATCCTAGCAGTGCTGAGCAGGTTTGTAAACAGTTATTACGAGAATAGAGAGAGAACAGTAGGAATGATTTCAGTTGGGGGTGAGCCCAACCAGAGGCAGATCCACAGAGGATATTTGAAGACAGGAGCCCAATAGCTTTTGCTACTGTTGAGTCATAATGGCAAAAGCATTTTGTTTTTCCCATTTTCCTATTTACAGGCAACAAAATGGGGATGAGTACCTGCAATTTTTGTTTACCAACCAACAAGTGGTGGGGGAAAGGCATCACATGACCAAAGCATAATATCTAGGTCTGAGGCAAAGCCCAGTGTTATCCAGGTCAGAATATGTATGTAGCATGTTGTCCACAGGACATGAGCTCCTCCTTACTCCATCATCTTTTCTTTCTTAACATAAAAGTAATACTGTGCATGTTTGTTTGTTTACACTTAATTTATACACACCCTGGTATAGAACTCAAAAGGCGCAAAAAGGCAAGAGGGACAAGTAAGTCATCCTCCCTATTTTTCTGTTGCTCAGCTCTTCTCCTTGTACCATAGTATGCTTTTACTCTTGCTCTTTGCACTTAATAACATATCTTGGATGCCATTCCCTATCAGTGTCTATGAGAGTATTCTATAGTCTGAACACACCATTTTTAATTTTAACAGTCTCTTGTTGATGGACACTTACCAATTATCTGCTATTGGAAGCAGTGCTACAATCACTGTCCCTGTATATCCAGCATTGTTGCTCAGGCTCTGGGAGAACCAAACGATGTATTGATTCCCCAGTGCAATGCAGCTCTTTCCATCATTCATGTATGGGAAAAGGCAGAGCAGTAGCATTTTAGCCTCCTGTTCCTCTTATTATAAAACTGTACATGGAACCTGCTCTGGAGTGGAGTGGTGCCTCAGATCTGATGGAGTATGCTCAACATAGTTTCAGTTGCCCAAGACCAACTGCAGTTCAGAAGTAGATGCTCCTCCTTCTGATGTGTCATCTAACAGTACATCAGAACACCTACATTATTCGTCTCCCTTTATCACATCACATAAGCATTTTATCATTTCATATCACCACAACAATAAGGCACTCTGCATTGTACAAAATGACTAGAAGGAAGAATTCACCACAAAAGAAGACCAGAAGCAATACTCTCTGCCACAGAATTGCTGGACGTGGATTTAAATACAATGTCAAGATACAATTCAGAAGTCCAATTATAAAGTTACTGGTGACTCTAAAGAAGCATAAAGGACTCTAGAAACTCCTACTATAGAATTGAGATCTAATCATATGAGAATTAAAAATAGATTAAATGAGATGCAATCAAAATTGTATACTCTAACAGCTAGAGTTAATGAGGTGGAAGGGTGTGTGACATAGAGGACAAGTTGATGGAAAGGAAGGAAGCAGAGGGAAAAAATGAGAAAAATAATTAAGAACTCATGAGGAAAGACTTAGGGAAATAAATGATAGCTTGAGAAGGAAGAATATTTATATTATTGGGATTCCAGAAGAGGCTGACAGAGAGACAGAGGACCACAACATATATTTGAACAAATCATAGCTGAGAAATTCCCTAATCTGGGGAAAGAAGCAGGCATTCAGATCTAACAGATAGAGAGGACCCTCCACAAAATGAATAAAAACCATTCAACACCTCGACATTTTATAGTGAAACTTGCAAATTTTAAAAATAAAGAGAAAATTCTTAAAGCAGCTCAAGACAAGAGATTCTTCACTTATATGGAAAGAAATATCAGATTAATAGCAGACCCCTCCACAGAGACCCAGCAGGCCAGAAAGGTCTGGCATGATATATACATGATATTAAATAAGAAGAATATGCAGCCAAGAAGACTTACTTTAGCCAGCAAAGCTGTCATTCAGAATAGACGGAGAGATAAAGAGCTTCCAGGAGAGGCAGAAAATGAAAGAATATGTGACCTCAAAACCAGCTCTGCAAGAAATATTAAGGGGGACCCAGTAAAAAGAAAGAGGGAGCCCAAAGAAACAATCCCCCAAAACAGGCATTTAGAATATATAATACAATGACACTAAATTCATATCTTTCAATAGTTACTCTGACCATGAATGGGCTTAATGATCCCATCAAAAGATGCAGGGTATCAGACTAGATAAAAAAGCAAGACCCGGGCAGCCCCAGTGGCTTAGCAGTTTAGTGCCATCTTCGGTCCGGGGTGTGATCCTGAAGACCCAAGATTGAGTCCCATGTCGGGCTCCCTGCATGGAGCCTGCTTCTTCTTCTGCCTGTGTCTCTGCCTCTCTCTCTCTCTCTCTCTCTCTCTCTCTCTCTCTGTGTGTGTGTGTGTGTGTGTGTGTGTGTCTCGTGAATAAATAAATAAAATCTTTAAAAAATAAAAAGCAAGACCCATCTATATGCTGTCTACAAGACTCATTTTAGACCTAAGGACACCTCCAACCTGAAAATGAAGGGATGGGGAACCATTTACCATTCAAATGGTCCTCAAAAGAAACCTGGGGGAGCAATTCTCATATCAGATGAATTAGAGTTTATCTCACAAGATGGTAGTAAGAGATAAAGAGGGACACTACATCATACTTAAAGGGTCTATCCAACAAGAGGACCTAATAATCATGAATATTTATACCCCAGTGTGGGAGCCACCAAGTATACCAATCAATTAATAACCAAAGTAAATAGATACTTAGATAATAATACACTAATAGTAGGAGACTTCAACATGGCACTTTCAGCAAATGACAGATCTTCTAATTAGAACATCACCAAAGAAACAAGGGCCTTGAATGATACACTGGACCAAAAAGATTTCACAGATATATTCAGAACATTCCATCCAAATGCAACTGAATACACATTCTTCCCAAGCGCACGTGGAACTTTCTCCAGAATAGACCACATACTGGGTCACAAATCAGGTCTCATCAATACCAAAAGATTGGGATTGTCCCCTGCATATTTTCAGAACACAATACTTTGAAACTAGAATTCAATCCCAAGAAGAAATTTGGAAGAAACTCAAACACGTGGAGGTTAAAGAGCATCCTAGTAAAAGATGACTGAATCAACCAGGAAATTAGAGAAGAATTAAAAGCATTCATGGGGGATCCCTGGGTGGCGCAGCAGTTTGGCGCCTGCCTTTGGCCCAGGGCGCGATCCCGGAGACCCGGGATCGAATCCCACATCGGGCTCCTGGTGCATGGAGCCTGCTTCTCCCTCTGCCTGTGTCTCTGCCTCCCTCTCTCTCTCTCTGTAACTATCATAAATAAAAAAAAAATTATAAAAGCATTCATGGAAACTAATGAAAATGAAAATACAACCACTCAAAATCCTTGGCATATAACAAAAGCAGTCCTAAGAGGGAAATACATTGTAATACAAGCCTCCCTCAAAAATTGGAAAAAACTCAAATACACAAGCTAACCTCACACCTAAAGGAACTGGAGAAACAACAGCAAATAAATCCTAAACCAAGCAGAAGAAGATAATATAAAGATTAGAGCAGAACTCAGTGAAATAGAAATCAGAAGATCTGTAGAAGAGATCAACAAAACAAGGAGCTGGTTCTTTGAAAGAATTAATATGATAGATAAACCCCTAGCTAGACTTATTAAAAAGAAAAGAGAAGACTTGTATTAATAAAATCACAAACAAAAGAGGAGGGATCACAACCAGTATCAAGGAAATACAAACCATTTTAAAAACATTTATCAGCAGCCATATGTCAACAAATTAGGCAATCTGGAAGAAATGGATGCATTTCTGGAAACTCACAAATTACCAAAACTGAAACAGGAAGAAATAGAAAATTTGAACGGGCCGGTAACCAGAGAAGAAATTGAAGCCCTCATCCAAAACCTCCCAAGACACAAAAGTCCCAGCCAGATGGCTTCCCAGGGGAATTCTACCAAATATTTAAAGAAGGAATAATACCTATTCTACCAAAGTTGTTTCAAAGGATACAAAGGGAGAGAATACTTCCAAACTCATTTTATGAGGCCACCATTACCTGGAAATCAAAACCAGAGAAAGACCTAACCAAAAAGTAGAATTATAGACTAATATCACTGATGAATGTAGATGCAAAAATTCTCACCAAGATACTAGCCAATAATATCTAACAGTATATTAAGAGGATTATCCAACATGACCAAGTGGAATTTATCCTGGGATGCAAGGGTGGTTCAATATTTGTAAAACAATCAATGTGATAGATCACATCAATAAGAGAAAAGACAAGAACCATATGATCCTCTCAATAGATGCAGAGAAAGCATTTGACAAAAAAAATTGACAAAATTGACAAACATTTTGACATTCCTGATCAAAACTCTTCAGAGTGTAGAGATAGAAGAACATTCATCAATACCATAAGAGCCATCTATGAAAAGTCCACAGCAAATATCATTCGCAATGGGGAAAACTAAGAGACTTTCCCCTAAGATCAGGAACATGACCGAGATGTCCACTCTCACCACTGCTATTCAACATAGTACTAGAAGTCCTAGCTTTAGGAATCAGACAACAAAAAGAAATGAAATGCATTCAAATTGGCAAAGCAGAAGTCAAACTCTCCCTCTTTGCAGATGACATGATACTGTACATAGAAAACCCAAAAGACTCCACCCCAAGATTCCTAGAACTCATACAGCAAGTCGGCAATGTGGCAGGATATAAAATCAATACCGAGAAATCAGTGGCATTTCTGTACACTAACAATGAGACTGAAGAAAGAGAAACTAAGGAATCAATCCCATTTACAATTACCCTAAAACCATAACATACCTAAGAATAAACCTAACTAAGGGGATAATGAATCTATACTCTAAAAACTACAGAATACTTATGAAAGAGATCAAGGAAGACAGAAATAAAACATTCCTTGCTCATGGATTGGAAGAATAAATATTGTCAAAATATCTATGCTACCCAGAGTAATTTACAAATTCAACATAGTCTTTATGAAAATATCTTGGTCTTTCTTCACAGAGTTGGAACAAATAATCTTAAAATCTGTATGGAACCAGAAAAGACCTTGAATAGCCACAGGAATGTTGAAAAAGAAAACCAATGCCAGGGGCATCACAATGCCTGACTTCAAGCCATATTACAAAGCCGTGATCATCAAGACAGTGTGGTACTGGCACAAAAACAGACACACAGATCAATGGAACAGAAATAGATTACCCAGAAATGGAACCTTGACTCTATGATCAACTCATCTTTGACAAAGCAGGAAAGAATATCCACTGGAAAAAGGACAGTCTCTTCAATAAATGGTGTCCGGAAAATTGGACAATCATGTGAAGAAGGATGAAACTGGACCATTTTCTTACACCATACACAAAGATAAACTCAAAATGGTTGTAAGACCTAAATGTGAGACAAGAATCCATCAAATACTAGAGGAGAACACAGGCAACAACCTTTTTGAACTTGGCCACAACAATTTCTTACAAGACACATCTATGAAGGCAAGGGAAACAAAAGCAAAAATGAATTGTTGGGACATCATCAAGGTCAAATGCTTCTGTACAGCAAAGGAAACAGTCAACAAAAATAAAAGACAACCTACAGAATGGGAGAAGATATTTGCAAATGACATAGAGCTAGTTGCCAAGATCTATAAGAACTTATCAAACTCAACACCCAAGAAACAAACAATCCAGTCATGAAATGGGCAAGACATGAACAGACATTCCTCCAAAGAAGGCCTACACATGGCCAGCATGCATGAGAAAATGCTCCGCATCACTTGCCATCAGGGAAATACAAATCAAAACCACAATGAGATACCACCTCACACCAATGAAAATGGCGAAAATTAACAAGACAGGAAACAACAAATGTTGGAGAGGATTGGGAGGAAGGGGAACCCTCTCACACTGTTGGTGGGAATGCATACTGGTACAGCCACTTGTGAAAACTGTGTGGAAGTTCTTCAAGAAGTTAAAAATAGAGCTGCTGTAGGACTGGGGATTTACCCCAAAGATACTGATGTAGTGAAAGGCCAGGACACCTGCACCCCAATGTTCACAGCAGCAATGTCCACAATAGCCAAACTGTGGAAGGAACCATGATGTCTTTCAACAGATGAATGGATAAAGGAGATGTATTCTATGTATACAATGGAATATTACTCAGCCATCAGAGAAGACAAATACTCACCATTTTCTTCGATGTGGATGGAACTGGAGGGTATTATGTTGAGTGAAGTAAGACAATCAGAGGACAACCATCATAAGGTTCACTTATATGTGCAATATAAGGAATAATGAAAGGGATTTTAAGCGAAAGGAGGGGAGCTGAGTGAGAAAAATTAGAGAGGAAGACAAACCATTAGAGTTTCCTAACTCTGGGAAAGAAACTAAGGGTTGTGGAAGGAGAGGTGGGCAGGGGTATGGGGTTACTGGGTGACGGGCACTAAGGAGGGCACTTGATGGGATGAGCAGTGGGTGTTATACTATATTTGGCAAGTTGAATTTAAATTTTTAAAAATTCTCTCCAAGAAAATAAATAAATAAATATAACATACAAACAAAAGATAAAATAAAATAAAACCCTACATGGCCACATCTGTGTGTCCCCTTCCCACAGATCCTCAGAAACAGGAAAAAAGAATCTCAAGTGCCTTGTGCCAGATCCCTCCCCATGGTCCCTTAATAAGCCTGCCTGTTTTGAAGCCAATTGAACTAAATGAAAAACACTAGAGAGAACAAGGAATGAGGATGAGCTTTTCCAACAACAGCAGACTGCTCAAATACATGAAATATTTTTTTCCTGCCTGCTATAGGCACGCTGATTGCAAATGCCAACAAAGGCATTCTAAGAAACCAGAAAGAGAAGAGAGGACTTATAATCAACAAAAAATTTACCATGGGCACTTGAGTCTTGAATGTGAGCTTTAACAAACCCTGTTAGTTGGGGGATGAAAAGCACTGCTACTTTTGAATGCAGTGCTTTCCTGGTTTGTTCTTTACTTTTTCTTAAAGATTTTATTTATTCATGAGAGACACAGAGATAGAGAGAGGCAGAGACACAAGCAGAGGGAGAAGCAGGCTCCATGCAGGAAGCCCGACTCAGGACTTGATTCCGGGACACCAGGACCACACCGTAGGCCAAAGGCGGCGCTTAACCGCTGAGCCAGCCAGGTGCCCTGGTTTGTTCTTTAATTTTTTTTTAATTTTTATTTATTTATGATAGTCACAGAGAGAGAGAGAGAGAGAGGCAGAGACATAGGCAGAAGCAGGCTCCATGCACCGGGAGCCCGACATGGGATTCGATCCCATGGGCCAAAGGCAGGCGCCAAACCGCTGCGCCACCCAGGGATCCCCGCCCTGGTTTGTTCTTTAAACCAAATCATCGATGTTTTAGGATTTTGGAAAAGTAAATTATTGCTCAATTGTGTGGGTGCCTTTGCCAAATTGGGTGAGCTTCTGGTGAACAACAAAGTCCACTGAATCTTCTGGGTGTCCTGTGGTCAGCCCTTTAAACTGAGAGAGAATTATCTGGCCTGAGCAACACCTCTTGGTTGTCAGAACAGAACTAGATGGCTATGCTCACACTTCCACAAATTCACCCTCCATCTTTCTACTGCCCTGTAAACATGGGCACCTGATATTCCCAGGGGATGGTTAAAGCTGAGAACCAAAGAGAGGCAAGGACACACCACAGCCGGAATGAAAGGAACTCCTATTATATCTGTGAGTTTCCTCTTTTTTTTTTCTCTTTACTAAATTAATCCCTTTCCATTTAAGTATAATTTATGTACAATAAAGATCCTTTTTTGTGTATATACAAGTTTTGACAAATGTATCACCTGTGTAACCACAACCACAATGAACATATAGAACATTTCTATCATACCTGGAAAATTTCTCTCATGGCCACCTGCAGTCAACAGTACCCCGACCCACCCCCTCATTCCCAGACAGCCTGATCTTTCATTCACTATAGATTACATTTGCTTGTAAAATTTCCTACAAATGGACTCACTTAGTTTTCATGTTGTTGCATGCATTATTTTCCTTCTTACTACCGAGTAGTATTCTATTTCATAGATATTCATAATTTGCTTATCCTTTTGTCTGTTGAAGGACATTTGGGTTGTTTCTAGCTTGAAGCTATGATGAGTATAGCTGCCATAAATACTCATTTACAGTCTTCTTGTGGACATAAGTTTATACTTCTCCAGAGAAAATTCCAAAGAGCATTATTGCTGGGTAATGAAGGCTATGTCTATCAACTTGATAAGAAACTGCCGGTTTATAAACAGGCGTGTGTCAGTTCCCACCAACAATGTACAAGAAATCCAATTGTTCCACATCCTTGTCAACATTTGGTATTGTCTGACTTCTTAGCCATTTTAGTGGATGTGCAGTGTTATCTTACTGTTTTGTTTTGCATTTCTCTGGTGACTAATGATGTCAATCATATTCTTATGTGTTTGATATATATATATATATATATATATATAGTGAAAACTCTTTAGCCATTTTCTATTGGGTGCTTGTCCTATTATTATTAAATTATAACAGCTCTTTAGACATTCTAAATAAATCCTTTATCAAACAAATATAATGTGAGTATTTTCTGGGACCAATTTTATATCTTCAGTAGCTAGCACTAGGCCTGGTGCATTATAGCAGGTGGCCAGGTCATACTGAATATTAGAAATTATCATTGGGGGTGCCTACGAAGCTCAGTTGGTTAAGCAGCTGCCTTTAGCTCAGGTCATGATCCTGGGGTCCTGACCTGAGCCTGCTTCTCCCTCTGACCCCTCCCAGCTACTGTTCTCTCTCACTGACTCACTCTCTCAAATAAATAAAAATCTTTAATAAAAAATTTTTAGGGGATCCCTGGGTGGCGCAGCGGTTTGGAGCCTGCCTTTGGCCCAGGGCGCGATCCTGAAGACCCGGGATCGAATCCCACGTCAGGCTCCCGGTGCATGGAGCCTGCTTCTCCCTCTGCCTGTGTCTCTGCCTCTCTCTCTCTCTCTGTGACTATCATAAATAAATTTTAAAAAAAAATTTTTTTTTAAATTTTAAAAAGGGATTCTTGGCTGACTCAGTGGTTGAGCATTTGCCTTTGGCTCAAATCATGATCCTGGGGTCTAGGATTGAGTCCCACATCAGCCTCCCTAAGGGAAGCTTGTTTCTCCCTCTGCCTATGTCTCTGCCTCTCCATGTGTCTCTCATGAGTAAATAAATAAAATCTTTACCAAAAAAAAGTTTTCATTGGGCAGAAAGAAGCATTTGTAGAGGCTAAGATTACCAGTTCCAACTCTCTGTAGAAAGTCTCCGAATCTACACAGCCCTTTTCCCTTTCTCAAAATTCAAGCGGAGATAGAAAAAAAAAAAAGTCTCTGAAACAACAAGTGTTTGACATCATGCATTGCACATTTACTTGTCAATATTGATTCCATAGTCAGAAAAAGAAGCCTGGTTAGGATGTCAGATTTACTAAGCTAGTCACGCCATGTATTCTTCCAAGTGTTTATGCTTGTTTACAGATTCATTCTGAGACAATTGCCACTTATACTCTCTGTGGCTTTGCAAATATCGGTTCTCTAGAAATAGTGATTGGCAGACTCAGTAAGTGAAAATAATTTTCTTCAATAATGCATGTGACATAAACATACGTTTAATCTCCATCTTGTTCTGTAACATTATTTGTTTCAGGGGAAGAAAAGGCCCTGGGACAGTAGTAAATCCTTTGCAGTCTATTTTTTATCCCTGCTCTGCCATATAGTTTTCCTTTGTATACCCAAGCTAAACTCAGAAAGAATTTGTTCAAACGTACAGGTGCTTGTCTACCTAGGGATGACACTAGGTCTCACTTTGCATGACAATTCCGGTAGATTTTAATGGCCCCTGGAGAAGGATTCTGAGGCCTAGTGGATTTGGGAATGTGGGCCTCTGATTAGTGATTAATTAGTCTTCTATAGGCATAGAAGTAGACGGTGACGATGAGTTGAAAATGTTTGGATCTCTCCTTGAAATCCATTTGCCTTGCCATGCCCTCGATACACTGTGGTAAAACTTAGGACTTGCTTCTTCTGTAGAAAATGGAAGTCACTGGGCCTGTGGAAAAATGTCTTCCTTTCCTCTCCCACCAGAGAACTTCTCTGGATGTGAAGCTCTTCATTAAGCTCTTGAATCTTGATTTTTCCCAGCTAATTTGAAGGGAAAGAAAGAAGAAAGAAAAAGAAAGAAAGAAAGAAGAAAGAAAGAAAGAAAGAAAGAAAGAAAGAAAGAAAGAAAGAAAGAAAGAAAGAAAGAAAGAAAGAAAGAAAGAAAGAAAGAAAGAAAGAAAGAAAGAAAGAAAGAAAGAAAGAAAGAAAGAAAGAAAGAAAGAAAGAAAGAAAGAAAGAAAGAAAGAGAAAGAAGAAAGAAAGAAAGAAGAAAGAGAGAAAGAGAGAGAGAGAGAAAGAGAGAAAGAGAAAGAAAGATCAATGACCTGAGACCCCCAACCCTAGAACAATTCTGAGGCTGGAGATTTGGAATTCCCAAACAATGACCTCAATACTAATCTCCTACTTCCATGTGTCCCAGCGTTCGTGGCTCCTTCCAGAAAGCGTGATATCACGTCAGGGTCAGTGAGAGCTCTGATTGCAGGGACCATCGCCTGCTTCATGACAGCCTGTACTGCAGGTACCACATGCCATCCTTTGTGTCCTGTCTTCCAGAGCCCACAGAATGGCAGCTTTCAGGGGGGCCGTGCCTCCAACCTGCAGATGCAGCATATGCTACTGTCGGAAGCTGAGAGGCAGAGCTGCTGCTGAGCATATTGTAAAGTGAAATGTGTGGAACATGGTTGAGAAGCTAGGAACAGGAGGGCACAGTAATGTCGTAAATTAATAAAATAGATGACACTACTTCACTTCCAGGACTACTCTCCAGCACCCCTGTAGACATCAACTGCCATTACATTTTAGAGAATGCCTTCAACTCCAGTTCACCTACGAACACAGCAGATGTGGTATCTTGTTGTCAATCTCTATTGAACAGGTATTATATTCTTGAGTCTAACTTCTTCATATCTATTATTAATAAACAAATTAGACCTATAGAGCCCATCCACTTATTTTTATAACTTTATAACTCTTTTTAAATATAAGAACCTGTGGGACACCTGGGTGGCTCAGTTGGTTGAGTGTCCGATTCTTGATTTCAGCTCAGCTGGTGATCCCAGGGTGCTAAAATGGAAACCCGCCTCAGGCTCAGAGCTCAGGGGGAGCCTGCTTGTCCTTCTCCCTCTGTTTCTCCCCCACTCACACTCACTCACACACACTCACTCTCAACTAAATAAATCTTTTAAAAAATAAATGACTTGTGCAACAATTTATTTTGATTTAGATCACCTTTCATTTTGACTTTTCTCAGCTGAGACTAGGAACTATAATACTAGCTAGTGCTATGCAAGCATTTCTTATGCCCTCAGCTTTGTGATAGGCACTTTGTATGAATTATGTCATTTAACCCTGTTTTTTTTTTTTTTTTTCAATAAAAACAGGCCTTAAGAAGTCTTTACCACTATCCAAGGGATCCCTAGGTGGCTCAGCGGTTTGGCGCCTGCCTTTGGTCCAGGGCGCGATCCTGAGTCCCAGATCGAGTCCCACATCGGGCTCCTGGCATGGAACCTGCTTCTCCCTCCTCCTGTGTCTCTGCCTCTCTCTCTCTCTGTCTATCATGAATAAATAAATAAATAAATCTTTAAAAAAAAAAAAAAAAAGAAGGCTTTACCACTCCAAAAAAAAAAATGAATGCAAGCACAATAAAGATGCAAACTTTAGGTCTTTCTGTCTACAGAGTCCATGCCCTTAACTAGTACCCAAGCACTAATTCATTGTTACTGCCTCTCTTTCAAGGGCATCAAGCAGTGCAGGCTGTCCTGAAAACATGGTGATAGCGATAGTGATGGGCATGAGGTGCCACCAGTGACCCATCTGGCCACTCCCACTCTGTACAGTTTCTCTCTGCAAAATCAATACCCCTACCCCATTTGCCCTTCTTAATGAGCAAATGTTTTATAAGGATTGATTCTTGGTTTATTCTGGAAGAAATAGGGGGAGTCCTTGAGCCCAGACAGGATTCAAGAATCAAAACTAATTCTTTGATGCCTCTGTCCTTAACCCACCTTAACTTGAATGTGACAGAGAAAATTGGCTTCCTGCCCAATGCTATGTTTAACGTGTCTTCTGCTTACCCACTTTTTCTGTTCTATGGCCCAACTAACTGCTTTATTTCACTTTTCACCAGCACTATTGTCAATGGTCCTGGTTCATCATCCCAGGAAGAAACCACAGCTTGTCTTCTTTAAGGGGCTGCTGTAAATTGATGACCCCATGAACACTGAACTGCAGTTGGATCCCTAATGCATTTTGAGTGCAGCTGCTTCTCCAATGGAACTGTAGGTATAGATGCTGAATTTTCTGCTTTGTGGGGGGAAAAACTATTCTTCATAGATTGATACTTTCATTGTGGAATGAGCTTTAATTGGAAAAAAGGAAAACAGGAGTGAACCTTTCAGATCTCCAGCATCGTCCTCCTCTCCTTCCTTCCTTCCCTTCCGCGAACCCTTCCCCACTGAGAACTACTATGGTATCTCATGATGAGCACAATGTCAATGGTTATGGATGAATTATTCTGTCCCAGGGAAGGATAGCGAGCATTTTGAAAAAAAAAAAAACATGATATGCATGATGAATGCATGATGCATGATAACCATGTCTCCCTTCAAAGAGTCAACCTATCCCGTAACAGAAAGCCTACTCATGTGTAAATTTGGTTATGTTCCTGGTGACATTACTGGAAAATAGCACTACTTTTCAATCGAAATGTCCCTTAAGAACAATTGGAGGAAGAAAACTAAGTCCTGGTTGAGATTTGAAGCCTTCCACTGACACTTCCATTGACCAGGAAAGCAGCAGCACCAAAGCTGCTTCCTGGGTATCAAATAAGAAACTTCCTCAATGGGTTCTGAGATTTAATGTGTGTCAGAAGAAAATTCCTGAGACAATGGCAGGGTGCTCTTAAATGAAATGCTCATCGCCAATTCTCTTAATAATACAAAGACCACATTGTGTGAGGAAACAAGAACACCAATGACCGAGTCAAAAGGTGATTCTCCAGAAAGAGATACGTGAAAAGGGTTTTGGAATACTTGAATTTATTTTAGCTATGGTTTCTTTCTTGCTCGTGCACAATTTTTTGAAATGTATATATAAGTAGCTGGAGTGTGTGTGTGTGTGTGTGTGTGTGTGTGTGGCAGTATAGGTGAACAATGATATTAAATGCCCAAAGGACTCTATCTCTAAAGTATAATATACTAGGATATTCTTAACTACTGATCATTTGAATCAAATTTTTCTTAAAATTTAAATGCCCCTTCAGTATTCAGATTTTACTTTAGGAAAATACATTTACATGTCTTTTCCTTCTGTTCTCTATGTTCTTTGTGGCAATATTTAAAAATAAAGTCTTCATTTATGTCAGGGGTTCCAGTTATTTATATATTGGCTCTCTTTGGTTTACTGTGACTATTATCTTTCTAACTCCTTTTTATCTTGTCATTTCTTTGCATTTTTCTATTTTGCTTGATTCCTGAGACTCTCAAAGAGAATTTCTTTCCTCTTTCTAATGTGCTTCTATGGCCAACTAATTTTCAAATTCTGTCTGTTGCCATTACTGTTTTTTGGATGCTTATAGCTCTTCTCTGAGGTCTCTTATTTCAAGGAAAATGATAATTACTGTCCTGTTTTTAAAGTTTTCTTCTTTTTTCAGTTGCAGAAAGTAATATCCATTTGTAATAAAAAGTGACAAACACACACCTTCCTTCAAACATATATAAATATGTAGAGGATTTGTTGCTTCTATGGAACTAGAAATAGTCCACTTAAATATCTTGTTCAACTTCTTTTCATCTGGCAATATACCTTGGACATTCCTACCAAATCATTTTAAATAGTTCTAGCTCTATCCTTCCCTTCCTACTTCTGTGTGAGTGTACAATTCCACATAAATGAGGTAATATATATGCTGGGAGAAGGAGGGAATCAAACATCTTACATTCTTTCTTCTTGCTTCCTTCCTCTTCCTTGTCCCTGACCCACCACATACACATAACCCAGGCAAAATAACTTGACATTTACTTTCTATACTTTTTGTTCCTGTTCAGGTCCTGTTTTACAAATATATCTTATTGAAGATTGGTATGGTTGTTTTACCATACTGGGATATTCTGGGATCACTCACATTTCTCTGCAGTTTACTTTTCTTCAATAATATTACTTTCTGTGGGATGCCTGGGTGGCTCAGTGGCTGATCATCTGCCTTCAGCTCAGGTCGTGATCCCAGAGTTCCAGGATCAAGTCCCACATCAGGCATCCCATGGGGAGCCTTCTTCTCCCTCTACCTATGTCTATGCCTCTCTCTCTCTATGTCTCTCATGAATAAATGAATATAATAATAATAATAATAATAATACTTTGTGGATATTCAGGTCCACTGGCAAAACTTTAACTATTTTTGTCAAAGGCTTCATAATATTCCATGACATATTATGTATATGTATTAACCATTCCTCTAAGGACAAGCATCCACTTTTGGGGGTTTGGTTTTGGTTTTGGCTACTTGGAACAATATCTGCCCACTTACTTCACATACTATTAGCTTTAGTCTATAGCAGTGCTAGCTGATAAAATATAATGCAAGTCACATGTGATTTAAAATTTTCTAGTCACCACGTTAAAAATGTAAAAGGAAACTGATAAGATTAAATTTAATAATATAGTTCACCCAATATACCCATGATATTATCATTTCAATGAATTATTTCATATTCTTTTTATTGAACTAATCATTTAAAATCTAGTATATATTTTATACTTAGAGCACATCTGAAGACACATTTTCACTGGCAATACTTGATCTATATTTAGATTTCATAAAATTTAGTTGAAAAGTAAATTCACATGCCTAAATTGTTCCAAACACACTTAAGAACTTTCCAATAATTCAAATGAGCATCAGTTTTTTAAAGTAAAATTTTAGTTCCTCAGTTCCACATATGAAATAGTTCCATAGTTCAATTAGTAGCTACCATATTGGACAGGGCAAGTCTGTATGGTGGTTTCCTAGGTGGACTGACGGGAGTATGTATATTTGGTATTAATATACATTGTCAGATTGCTTCTTGGAGAAATATGTTGTCTTAATTTTTACCTGCATTGTGATCTAATCTTTCTAATGTGTTTTATTCATCTACCTTTGTGTGTATATATGATATTTCTTTTCAAATGCAACCCTGTTCACATAAATCCCATGCAGATTTCTTTTTTAATATTTTCCATCCTTGAGCTGAGGAGGGCATATTATTCTTGAGCCACATGAGAAAGAAGAGTAAGGGCACAGACCAGACAAATGAGCTGATGATAACTTTGGGCTTAATGTGTCCAGAAATCTTACCAATCCCCTGTAAATGTTGAATGGGCTCTGGACTGGCAGAAAGTTCCCCTCCTCCCAGTGAAACCACTTATTGGAGTTTTGGATACATGGTGATGTCTCCACTCATCTTTAGCATACATAAAAGCTGGAAAGCTGCTTGTTCCCCTCAGTTCACCCTACACCCACCTACCTGTAGTCTTCTAAGGTGGCCAAGATAGGTAGGGTATCTATGTGCTTCCTATATGTCTGAGGTCCCTCAGTGCTGACAGAACATTGCTGTGAATCTATGCACCCTAAGCCTGTTTCAAGACAAGGCTGTGACAACTATTTTTTTTTAATTTTTTTCTTATTTATTTATGATAGTCACACAGAGAGATAGAGAGAGACAGAGAAACAGGCAGAGAGAGAAGCAGGCTCCATGCACTGGGAGCCCGACGTGGGATCCGATCCCGGGTCTCCAGGATCGCGCCCTGGGCCAAATGCAGGCGCTAAACCGCTGCGCCACCCAGGGATCCCTGTGACAACTATTTTTAAGAATCCTACACTCTGTCTAGGCAGCCCAGGAATACTGAAGCCACCATACTTCTCTCTGTTCCTGTCTTCACATCAGTACAGTTTTCACTAGTCTGAGAGACCTTTTTTAAACACTGTATCATGAGTTTAGATATGACTATTTCCTAATTTTAATGAAGATGGAAGCTTCCTTTATTGCTTATTATTCTGTTCATTGTTTTCCACTGGCTTGCAAAAGGAAAGGGGGCCAGAAATGGCATTTCTGTCACCAATACAGAAGCTATGGCTATACTCAAATTCTCTGACCCTGCAGAGGCCTTATAGTCTCAGCAAGAGCAGACTGTAGTCATGGGGTATGGGGAATGTTCTCTGATTTTTCTTCATTAAGCTGGTAAAATCAGCACCCCCAAGCAGTTAGATCTGAGTGAGAAAGTGTCTGTTAACTATACAGATTACCAACATGCATTCATTTTGCAAGTGGTCCCAAATAATTGCTTTAATATTTCTGAGGCTTAATTAGGCTGGTAGGCCACTGTGAAGAGCTTAAGGTGTGCTCTTGCCCATGAGGCTGACTTCCAATTACAGAACATTTCCCAAATCAGGCATGCTTGTAAAGAAGGTATTGAAGGACACAGCATGCCAGGAAACATTAAACTACCCTAGGTGTACTGGAGGCAGGGATGGGGAGGCAATCATTCACATGTTAAACAGGCAGGAGCACAGAAATTAAGAAAGAAACTTCTGGTACAGGTGCACTATATGGTGTTAATGAACCAGTCCTGAGACTGGTCCTGAGAAAAGCAACTTTTTACAACCTGTTACTTAATTTTAAAAATTGTTTTAAGCTCAAGCAGGAAGGAAAGTATACACTTACCTATTCTCTTTCAGGATCTAAAGACAGCATAAGCTTAAGATCATTACATTTTCTTTTATATTACAAAGGCGATGTGATTGACCTCTGGAGATAGAGTGAGTAATTTCAACCCCGGTCCTTAGTGGACTACTTGGCATTTTCATTTCAGGGGATTCTAGAAAGTAAACAATGAATCTGCATCAAGCCAGCCCCTCTCACCTGTTATGCCTTTTGCAAAATGGGAGGACAAGTTTCTGATAGTAGGGATGCAGCCTATAATTATGCAACTGAGAACAGTATTTATTTATTTTTTTTTTAAGATTTTATTTATTTATTCATGATAGTCACACAGGGAGAGACAGAGAGGCAGAGACACAGGCAGAGGGAGAAGCAGGCTCCGCGCAGGGACCCCGACGTGAAACTCGATCCCAGGTCTCCAGGATCGTGCCCCGGGCCAAAGGCAGGCGCCAAACCACTGCGCCACCCAGGGATCCCTATTTATTTTTGAGAAAAGCATTTAAATGACAACCTTGAAATGTAGTCCTCTGGCAACTGAGAAGCAACCAGTTTGCCATGAGAAACCAGGATCAGAGAAAAACTGATATCTTGTGAGCTATATTAATATGCAGAACCAGGTCTACATCCTCCATGTGCTGGGCATGCTTCCAGTAATTTCCATAAGATAAGAGAATTGTAGAACCCTAGGTCATTCAGAAAAGCTTCCATCTCCTCTAGCTACTCCCACCCCAGTCACATAGAGCCACCAAACCCATAGATCTATGGCTAAAAGCAGAGTTGGGGACAGTATTCCCTGGTCTAATCTAAACCCCTTCATCTGTAGAGTATCTACCTCATTCCATAATTGTTTGCCCTTTATGTCTGTCTGACTACTAGACTACTAATTGCTATGTATCTCTAGTACCTCACACCTGGCATCTCATAGACATTCAGTAAATATTTGCTCATTCAATGAATAAATGAATATTGCACAATTGCTCACCTTCACATAAGCAGAGATAGTTAATTGGATCACCATTAAAAACTTTTTAAAATCCCATCAAAAAATGCATACTCCTAATAAAAGTTGCAAGTGATATGCAAGTGTATAACTGAGAAATTGGAACTCTTCCTCCCACCTCTATCTGTTCCCCATAGTTGGCCAAAGGTAACACATTGGTGTCACTGCTAATTTTTCTCTTTACATGATAAACTATATTAAGTTATAACAAACTGAAGTGGATGGGTCTTCTTTCAAGCCCAATGCCTGACTCACTTTCACATTCCCTTTCTTGGCAACATAGGCATATGGATTTACCTTCCTGATACTCTACAAGGTCAGTATGCAATTTAGTAGTGTTTTCCATGTTAAAGCTAAATGGAATCATTAAGAGCATCCTAATACCCAATATAAATAGGTGTATTTTAGGTAACCAGATTCCTTCTGCTTAAATGTACAATTATTCTGCTATTGGATTTGGAAAAGCTCTTACAGAAAATGGAAAACAAGCTGGTTGCTCCTTCTGTTGAGGGTGGAAGTATGTTTCAGCAGCTAGGAGTCCACCTCTGGAGGTGAGCTGCCAGGGTTCAAACTCTGGCCCCAGGCACTAGTTCCATTACCTTAGAAATTTATAAAAACCTCTCTATGTCTCATTTTCCCCTTCTGTAAAATGCAAATAAGCCTATTTCTGGGATTGGGCAAGGTGGCTGAAGAGTAGGGTTCCTCATCTAAGCTAGTCCCACAAACTTACCTAGATAACTTTCAAAACATCCTGAACACCTACAGATTCGACCTGAGATACAAAGAGAGAACAGCTGAAATGCTACAGAGAATAAAGTTTTCACTTCTATCAAGGTACGAAGGTGAAAAAAAACCTAAAAAGAAATAAAGTGGGGCAGGGGAACCATGAAGAGCAGGGCTAAAGCAGAGTGGTGAAAGCCTCCAGGACACAAAAGGCCAGCCCTGGAGAAGCAGGAACTTTAAAAATCTGCGCCTGAGTTTTCCCTGACAGGTAAGTGCTTAGCAGGGAAATCAGTCAGAATTGCAGGAGGGGCAGTGAAGCATCAAGATTCCCGGAGTCACTATAAGAGGAGGGATACCCGGGGGAAAGCTCACCACAAATCTGGGTCCAATATTGGTAAAGGGCTGGAGCGCAGCAGCATTCCGGGGCATTTGGGGGAAGAACATTGGTTACACAGGCCAGCTCCAGAGCTGCTTTTACACTAGAGCCCGGCAACAGACAGAGGTGGCTGTCCTCTGTTCCCTTCAGGGGAGGCGATCCCTGGGATCATGGGTCTAGTGGTTCAGTGCCCTCCATCCGAGGGCACCAAGGCAGAAAATCCGGCTTACCTCTGATCCCCCTGGATCAGGCAGAAGTGGGTAGGGCACAGGTAGCAAGGGCTCTCCTGCCATGGGGCACCCCGCAATCTGTGCAGATCAGTGCAACCGTGCCTGCTCCCAGGAGCATCTAGGCCGGTGTGGACTGGGAGATTGTGGTTGGGTACTTGAGAGATTGACTCCAGAGCCAGTAGTCTGGCCGCCACCATTTTTTTCCCCTCTTGGTTTCACCTTGTGCCTGAGAAAGGCAGGGCCTCTAGGGAACAAAGGTCTCACAGGATAAACAGCTCACACTGAGCCCAGCACCCGGCAAGGGGTGGGGCATCTCCACACAGGCACCCACATCTGAGAATCAGCACAGCAGACCCCTCCCGCAGAAGAACAAAGAGGAGCAAGGGAAAGGCAAGTTTACTGAAAAAACAGCACTGGAAAGCTCCAGGACTTAGAGAAAATAGCATAAAGAACTAGAGGGGCCTTTTTTTTTTTTTCATTATAACTCATTTTTATATCTGACTAAAAATTTCCAATATTTTTTCTCTTTCCCACCTTTACTACAATATATTACCAACTCTATGTTTTTAAGTTTTTTGCTTTTTGACTTCCATATTTCTTTTTTTTTTCCGATATATTTTTTTATTAGAGTTTGACTTGCCAACATACAGTGGAACACCCAGTGTTCATCCATCAAGTGCCCCCCTCAGTGCCTGTCACCCAATCACCCCATCCCCCTGCCCACCTCCCCCTCCACTATTCCTTGTTTGTTTCCAAGAGATAGGAGTCTCTCATGTACTTTGACTTCCATATTTCTATAATTACATGTCTTAGATATATTTTTCATTTCTGGATTCCCTTCAACGTATTCAAATTAATTTTGGTAGATATACAAGATATGCATATTTGTTTTTGCTTTTTCTACTTCATTTTGTTTTACAATGGTGGAAATTAGTACCTTCTAACACACAACAAAAATACACCCAGAACCAAATGGGACACTGTGTTGGTTCATTCTGTGAGATTATATTCTTGCTTCCTTCCCATTCTGCCCCTCTCTTTTATCTTGTTTAGATTTTGTGGTCAATCTTGGGTCTTTATTTAAGAATTTCTGGTTTATATACATTTGGAATTGAGCACCTTCTAATATACAGAAGAAAATACACTCAGAACCAAGATGATCGTCCTCTAGGACCCAACAGGTAGACTACATTCTCTCTCCATTACAACTTCTTCATAACCACCATTTCCAGCCCTTTTATTCTCATTTCTTTTCTTTTTTCTTTCCTTCTTCTTTGTTTTTGGTTTTTAGTGCTTTATTTTTACTACTTTGTTTTAAAATTTGTTTTTCATTTTAGTGGTCCTTTTGTTTTATTTTGTTCTGTTCTTTTGCTTTTATTTTCTGGACAATGACCTCTTTGGAATCATCTAGGGTGTGTTTTACTTAGGTCATGGTTGATATTTTTGACTCCGCTGGCTCATATAGCCACTGTGTACTGGATAAAATGACTAGAAGGAATAATTCACCACAAAAGAAAGAACCAGAAGCAATATTATCTGCCAAGCAGAGTTACAGAATTTGGATTTAAATACAATGTCAGAAACTCAATTCAGAAGTACAATTATATAGGGAGCCCTGGGTGGCTCAGCAGTTTAGGGCCTGCCTTTGGCCTGAGGCATGATCCTGGAGTCCCAGGATCGACTCCCACATTGGGGTCCCTGCATGGAGCCTCCTTCTCCCTCTGCCTGTGTCTCTGCCTCTCTCTCTTTCTTTCTTTCTCTCTCTCTCTCTGTCTCTCATGAATAAATAAATTAAATCTTAAAAAAAAAAAGAAGTACAATTATAAAGCTACTGGTGGATCTGGAAAAAAAGCATAAAGGACTCTAGGGACTTCATTACTGCAGAATTGAGATCTCATCAGGCTGAAGATAAAAATACATTAAATGAGATGCAATCAAAACTGGATGCTCTAACTGCTAAAGTTAATGAGATGGAAAAGAGAGTGAGTGATATAATACACAAGTTGACACAAGGGAAGGAAGTTGAGAGGAAAAAAGAGAAAAAAAAATTAAGAACCCATGAGGAAAGACTTAGGGAAATGACAGCTTGAAAAGAAAGAATATTTATATTATTAGGATTCCAGAAAAGGCTGACAGAGAGACAGAGGACCACAACATATATTTGAACAGATCATAGCTGAGAAATTCCCTAATCTGGGGAAAGAAGCAGGCATTCAGATCTAACAGATAGAGAGGACCCTCCACAAAATGAATAAAAACCATTCAACACCTCGACATTTTATAGTGAAACTTGCAAATTTTAAAGATAAAGAGAAAATTCTTAAAGCAGCTCAAGACAAGAGATTCTTCACTTATATGGGGAGAAATATCAGATTAATAGCAGACCCCTCCACAGAGACCCAGCAGGCCAGAAAGGTCTGGCATGATATATACATGATATTAAATAAGAAGAATATGCAGCCAAGAAGACTTACTTTAGCCAGCAAAGCTGTCATTCAGAATAGACGGAGAGATAAAGAGCTTCCAGGAGAGGCAGAAAATGAAAGAATATGTGACCTCAAAACCAGCTCTGCAAGAAATATTAAGGGGGACCCAGTAAAAAGAAAGAGGGAGCCCAAAGAAACAATCCCCCAAAACAGGCATTTAGAATATATAATACAATGACACTAAATTCATATCTTTCAATAGTTACTCTGACCATGAATGGGCTTAACGATCCCATCAAAAGATGCAGGGTATCAGACTGGATAAAAAAGCAAAACCCGGGCAGCCCCAGTGGCTTAGCAGTTTAGTGCCATCTTCGGTCCGGGGTGTGATCCTGAAGACCCAGGATTGAGTCCCATGTCGGGCTCCCTGCATGGAGCCTGCTTCTTCTTCTGCCTGTGTCTCTGCCTCTCTCTCTCTCTCTCTCTCTCTCTCTCTCTCTCTGTGTGTGTCTCTCGTGAATAAATAAATAAAATCTTTAAAAAATATAAAGCAAGACCCATCTATATGCTGTCTACAATAGACTCGTTTTAGACCTAAGGACACCTCCAACCTGAAAATGAAGGGATGGGGAACCATTTACCATTCAAATGGTCCTCAAAAGAAACCTGGGGGAGCAATTCTCATATCAGATGAATTAGAGTTTATCTCACAAGATGGTAGTAAGAGATAAAGAGGGACGCTACATCATACTTAAAGGGTCTATCCAACAAGAGGACCTAATAATCATGAATATTTATACCCCAGTGTGGGAGCCACCAAGTATACCAATCAATTAATAACCAAAGTAAATAGATACTTAGATAATAATACGCTAATAGTAGGAGCTTTGATGCAAAAATTCTCACCAAGAAACTAGCCAATAATATCTAACAGTATATTAAGAGGATTATTCAACATGACCAAGTGGAATTGCATCCTGAGATGCAAGGGTGGTTCAATATTTGTAAAACAATCAATGTGATAGATCACATCAATAAGAGAAAAGACAAGAACCATATATCCACTCAATAGATGTAGAGAAAGCATTTGAGAAAAAATAGCATCCATTTCTGATTAAAAATCTGCAAAGTGTAGAGATAGAGGGAACATTCCTCAATACAGTAAAAGCCATCTATGAAAATATTCTCAATGGGGAAAACTGAGAGCCTTTCCCCTAAGATCAGAAACACATCAGGGATGTCCACTCTCATCACTGTTATTCAACATAGTACTAGAAGTCCTAGCTTCAGCAATCAGACAACAAAAAGAAATAAAAGGCATTCATATTGGCAAAGAAGAAATCAAACTCTCCCTCTTTGCAGATAACATCATACTGTACATAGAAAACCCAAAGGACTCCACCCCAAGATTGCTAGAACTCATACAGCAATTCAGGAACATGGCAGGATACAAAATCAATGCACAGAAATCAGTAACATTTCTGTATACTAACAATGAGACTGAAGAAAGAGAAATTAAGGAATCAATCCCATTTACATTTGCCCCTCAAACCATACGATACCTAGGAATAAACCTAACCAAAGTGGTAATGAATCTATACCCTAAAAACTACAGAACACTTATGAAATAAAGTGAGGAAGATGGAAAGAAAAACATTCCATGTTCATGGATTGGAAGAATAAATATTGTGAAATCATCTATATTATCCAAAGCAATCTACACATTCAGTGTAATCCCTATCAAAATATCATGGACTGGGGATCCCTGAGTGGCTCAGTGGTTCACCATCTGCCTTTGGCCCAGGGCATAATCCTGGAGTCCTGGGATTGAGTTCCACATCAGGCTTCCTGCACAGAGCCTGCTTCTCCCTCTGCTTGTGTCTCTGCCTCTCTCTCTCTCTCTCTCTCATAAATAAATAAAATCTTTAAAAAATACCATGGACTTTCTTCAGAGAGTTGGAACAAATCATCTTAAGATTTGTATGAAGCTAGAAAAGACCCTGAATTACCAGAGAAATAATTGAAAAAGAAAACCAAGGCTGGGGTCATCACAATTCCTGAATTCAATCTGCATTACAAAGCTGTGATCATCAGGACAGTATGAAACTGGCACAAAACCAGACACATAGATCAATGGAACAGAACAGAGAACCCATAAGTGGGCCCTCAACCCTATGGTTAACTAATATTCGACAAAGCAGGCAAGACTATCCACTGGACAAAGGACAGTCTCTTCAATAAATGGTGCTGGGATAATTGGACAGCCACACACAGAAGAATGAAACTAAACCATTCTCTTACACCATACACAAAGATAAACTCAACATGGTTGAAAGATGTAATTGTGAGACAAGAATCCATCAAATCCTAGAGAAGAACACAGGCAACGCCCTTTTTGAACTTGGCCACAGCAACTTATTGCAAGATACATCTATGAAGGCAAGGGAAACAAAAACAAAAATGAACTATTGGGACTTCATCAAGGTTAAATGCTTCTGTACAGCAAAGGAAACAGTCAACAAAACTAAAATACAACCTACAGAATGGGAGAAGATATTTGCAAATGACATGTCAGATAAGGGGCTCGTATCCAAGACCTAGAAAGAACTTATCAAACTCAACACCCAAGAAGCAAACAATCCAGTCATGAAATGGGCAAAAGACATGAACAGACATTCCTCCAAAGAAGGCCTACACATGGCCAACAAGCACCTGAGAAAATGCTCTGCATCACTTGCCACCAGGGAAATGCAAATCAAAACCACAGTGAGATACCACCTCACACCAGTGAGAATGATGAAAATTAACAAGACAGGAAACCACAAATGTTGGAGAAGATGTGGATAAAGGAGAACTTTTAGCACTGTTGGTGGGAATTCAAGCTGGTACAGCAACTCTGTAAAACAGTGTGGAGGTTCCTCAAAAAGTTAAAAATAGAGCTACCCTACTAACCAGCAATTGCACTACTGGGGATTTACCCCAAAGATACAGATGCAGTGAAGTGCCAGGACATCTGCACCCCAATGTTTATAGCAGCAATTTCTACAATAGCCAAACTGCGGAAGAAGCCATGATGTCCTTTGACAGATGAATGGATAAAGAAGAATATGGAGGGTATTATGCTGAGTGAAATAAGTCAATTGGAGAAAGACAATCATCATATGGTTTCACTCATACAGGGAATATAAGAAATAGTGAAAGGGATTATAAGTGAAAGGAGTGGAACTGAGTGGGAAAAATTAGAGAGGGAGACAAACCTTAGAGACTCCTAACTCTGGGAAACAAACAAAGGGTTGTGGAAAGGGAGGTGGGTGGTGGTATGGGGTAACTGGGTGAAGGGCAGGGAGAGCACCTGATAGGATGAGCACTGGGTTATATTTTGGCAAATGAATTTTGGCAAATGAATTTAAATTTTAAAAATGTCCAAAAAAACCTTATTTCCTCCCACATGTTTTTGTGAAATAAATGAGTTAAATCATGTAAAGCACTTAAAAGAATATTTCACTTGGGGTGCCTGGGTGGCTTGGTCTGTTAAGTGTCTGCCTCTTGATTTTTGGCTCAGGTCATGATTTCTGAATCATGATATCAAATCCAGCATCAGGCTCCCTGCTCCGTGGGGAGTGTACTTGAGATTCTCTCTCCCTCTTCCTTTGCCCTTCTCCCCAGTTGGGTGCACTATCTCTCTCTCAATGAATAACATTGAAGAAGAAGAAGAAGAAGAAGAAGAAGAAGAAGAAGAAGAAGAAGAAGAAGAAGAAGAAGAAGAAGAAGAAGAAGAAAGGAGAAGGAGGAGAAGGAGAAGGAGAAGGAGAAGGAGGAGAAGGAGAAGAAAAAGAAGAAGGAGGAGGAGGAGGAGGAGGAGGAGGAGAACAAGAACAAGAAGAAGAAGGAGGAGGAGGAGTAGAGGAACAAGAACAAGAAGGAGAAGGAGAAGAAGAAGGAGGAGGAGGAGGAAAAGGAGAAAAAAGAGAAACGCTATAAAATATACTTTTTCTTCATTGAAATATAATTTACATACAGTAAATGTACAGACTCTAAGTGCATGGTTTGAGTTTTGACTAATAGATACACCCATGTAGCCATCATCCCAATTGGGATGGAGCATGTTTCCATCATTTCAGAAAGATCCCTGGTGCCCCTTCCTAGTCAATCTCACCGCCTACCCTCCCAGACAAACCTGAACTGATTTTCCTTTCTCCAGAGATGAGTTCAGATAAGCAGCTCAGATAGAACTTCATATAAATGGAATCACACAGCAAATGCCCCTTTGTCTCTCACTTCAGCATAAGGTATGTAGGTTTTACCTAGTGGATCACTCTGTCTTCATTGTTGAGTACTATTGTCTTGTATGAATGTACCACTATTTGTGTATCCACTCGACTCTTAATTTTTTTTTTTTTTAATTTTTTTATTTATTTATGATAGGCACACAGTGAGAGAGAGAGAGGCAGAGACACAGGCAGAGGGAGAAGCAGGCTCCATGCACCGGAAGCCTGACGTGGGATTTGATCCTGGGTCTCCAGGATCGCGCCCTGGGCCAAAGGCAGGCGCTAAACCGCTGCGCCACCCAGGGATCCCCACTCGACTCTTAATAGACATTTAGGTTATTTTCAGTTTTTGCAGAATATGTGTTTTTGAAAGAAATTTCTATTTGCCATACACTCTTAGGTGCTTTGGAAGACTTAAAATCAGGAAATATAAATGGGGATATAAAGAAGGCATTGTGTAGCCACATGGGGGTTTAATCCTTATCATCCTTATCTCCCTCATAATTTTGCTGACTTTATTTATATATTGTTTTTCACAGGGATCTTCAAGGTTATTGCCTTCAGGTCACTAACTAGAAGATCAGTGATGACTGAGCCTCCAAAGGGAATAACAGGGAAGCTAGGGCATCAAGAGGTCACTCTGGATTGAATAAAGTGTTGATCTGCTTGCTGCTACACACTACATAATGGCACTTTCACTGTACTGCATTTTGATAGAATTCACTCAGCTTTTCTAAATCTCCAATAAAAGTAAAAGTTACATTAGCATTTGACCTCATAGAACTATGGTGCAGGAGCATGAATTTAAAAATATATAAGAGGGGCACCTGGGTGGCTCAGTTTAGATTTGGACCCTTGATTTCAGTACAGGTCATGATATCATGGGTCCAGAGACGGAGCACCACATGGGGCTCTGTGCTCAGCAGGGAGTCTGCTTGAGATTCTCTCTCTCTATCTCTCCCTCTCCCTCTGCACATCCCCCCACTCACGTGCCAGCATGTGAGCACACATTCTCTCCCTCTCTTTCTTGCTGTCTTTAAAATAAATAAATAAATCAAATTTTTTTTTTACTATGTAAGGAATATAAAAACCACGTTATACTTTGGAAGTATTGTAGGAAACCTGATGAGCATGCAAGGTGAGCTCTGATCATACCATAACAGATTTTGGCTCCAGCACATTGCAAGGTACAGAAGCATCCATTAGCTGAAATTTTTGTTACTTGGGAGCTATAGTAAATTTAATCCCATTGATGGGAAAGGTTAATCAGCTCTTAAAAGCACTTGTGCAAAACAAAGACTCTAATTCTCATTAGAATTCACCCATCAAAATACAACTTGACCTTTCTAGAAGGACATCACAAACAGTTAAGGATTATTTGCTCCCTTTGACCATCCATTCATCAATGTCTGGCCATGGAAATGGGTTATTCATTCAGAAAGTGAGGGTTTCTCTGTCTACTTAAACCTAACAGAAGGAAACAATATGTTCTTGGGCACTCAGGAGAGATCCTCTTGTGGCAATCTGACTTGATTATTGTTTCCATAGCAACAGACTCCACAAAGTTCTCAAACAAGCACCATGTGCTCCCAGGAAGCTGCAGCTGGACACTCAAGAAAGTTCTTTCTCAAAAGCTACTGAAGTATTCAGAAAGAATTCAATCAAATTCTACCTGATATTGGCAGGGGGCTGGTCTTCTAGATGACCTGAAAAGAAAATTAATTTTTTAACCATTTTCTCCTTGTTCTTACTAGGAATACCAGGAATTTGCCTAGGGGGAATTTTATTCAGGTTAGAAGTTTTTACAAGTGTCTCTGCTCAGGTGCACAGCACACAGACACTGTCCAAACAGCAATAGCAAGGAATGGGGCAGAGATCTAGATAGCTATACAGCAACTGGTCAAAGCCCACATGGACCTGGAAAAACAAAGCAGAGATTCTGGTTCTGGTGGGTTCTGACATCAACCACTGTGGCTGAATTGGAAGAGGTACTCACAGGCATTCTTGCCTGTAACCCTTCTCATAACAGCTTTCATCAGATGCTTGATTGCAAATGTAATCATATTTGCTTTAGAGAAATATTCATAATCTTAAGAAAAAACAGAAACTTTATCCATATCAAAAAATACAAATACTAATAATCTGTAGTTATAGCCATTCAGTGTGTGTGTAGGTGTAATACTTTTAAAATGAGATCACTATTGTGATTTGAGGCCAGCTTTTCCTCCCTTAATATATAGTGAACACTTCTGCATGCTGTTAAATATTCCTATGTCATCATTTTTAAATGGCTGCAGAACATTCCATTATATGAGTGTACCATAATTTAATCTATCTCCTATGGCTGGTCATAGGGATGTTCCCCATTTTTCATGATTAGTAACACATTTGCAATAAACATTTTTGTAGTCAAATCTTGGCACAAATTCACAATGATTGCCATGCAAGACATTCAAAAATGCTACAGACACATAGAGATTTATCTCCCAACAGAATGCTTCCCATCTTATGCTAAGTCTTAAGGCAAAGCCAAATAATCAATCTTGGAATGGGCTATATATTTCCAGTACAAAGCTAGACTACCTGTAGTCAAAATCCCAGATTCTGCTAGCAATCGAGAAGGTAGTTGAAATATAAAAGAAAGCCTGGGTTTGTCAAGATTTCATACACTAAACACTGGTACCCGCTTTGTAGAAAAGCCCTTGGTAAATTACATACCAGGTTACCCTTATCTGATTAAAGATGAATTTTCTAGTCCCAAAGTTGGAACTGAAGGTCATTTCTCTATTTCCTCAGTGGGCTTTTATAATGCCAACATAGACTAATCGGGTATGAATAAACTGATAGTAAGTACGGATGCTAACTCCCAACAATCCTTAGACACCCCACACACATACATACACCCAGGAGTAAAGAAGTCCTAGTCTAAAAAGAATCAAAAAGTATGGTTCTCACCAGTATAGTTGGATATAGGGCATGCTGAGGGTGAGGGGGAAGGGTAAACACTGCATAGGTCCCTGAGGATCTGGATCTGTTCACCCAGTTAGGAGAGGACCAGCAATTTCACCAGCAAAAGCAGGATCCAGAATCATGTGTTTTATCTCCTCAGGCTGCCCAGGAGAGCAGCCATGGGTCCTCCATTGCTGGGAGAGGGGGTCAACTCCCCATACTCAGGATTCACAAATGGCAGCATACTATGCACACTGTTCTGTACCTGGCTCTTCTTCACTTAATAATATATTCTAGGGCTCTTTCTAAATCACTATCTACAGAGTTCATTCTTTTGTACATATCATATGGATTTACTACTATTTATTCAGTAGTCTTTTACTTATGTTGTATCCCATATTTTACAAGAAAAAAAAAGGTGTAATAAAGAGCATCTACCTGTGTCACTTTACACATGTGTGAGTGTACTTGTAAGAGAAATATCTAAAAATAGAATTGCTGAAACTTAGGGCACATACATTTAAAATTTTGTAAGACCAACAAATTGCCCTCCATGGAAATTAGACTGATTGATACTCACTTGCCAAACACAATGCAATATTGTATTAAACTTTTGGATTTTTTGCACAATGCAAAGAAAATGGCATCTCAGTGTTGTTTCAATTTACATTGCTCCTATTAAATGAGGCTGAGTATCTTTCTGAGTGTTTAAGAGCCATTTGCATTTCTTCGAGAAATAGTCTTTCCTTCATCTTTTTCTCTAGTTTTCTTTTCCTCAGATATTTGTAAATATTCTTTATCTATTAGGGAATATAACCCCTTGTCTATGGTATGAATTGCAAATATTTCTCTAATACTGTCATTTGTATTTTTATTTTTTGTGGTATTTTTTGCCACGCAAAACTATGTCCCAACATCACTTATTGAATGCTGGCTGTTTATATGTTCCCCATTTGTTTGAGATGCCACTTTTTATCACATAACAAAGCTCCGCATAGTGAGATATATGTGGACTTTCTGTTCAGTTCCATTGATCTATCTACTTCAGTGAGAATATCAACTGTTTGATCTAGAAAGGGATCAAAGTATCCTATCCCAAAAGATGTCACTTTGGTATTAGGATTGTTTTCAGCTGCAAGCAATTAGTTCTCTGTCTCCCCTTTCTCTCTAAAAGCAGAGCATTAATTACCATTTGTAAAGGAGTCTTTCTGTCCCGTACCAGGAAAGGAGCAAAACTCAATCACTGAAAATGGCTCTTGTCAGTGAGAAGGACACCAACTTGAGTCTGTGTGACAAATCTTGCTGAATAATTCTTTTCTTCCATTAGCTCCCTCATATATATACCTTCTACAGCTTACTTCCCCTGGAAGTACAATTTACTGCCAGTTTCCTTCCCACAATTTACTCCCCTCCTTTGTCTACTTACTTCACAATTGATTACTCTTTGTTAAAATGGTATAATCCCAGGTCAAACCACTTATTTGGGTTTTCACATCTTTCTTCTGAATCCCTTATATAAAGAGGAAATAAACTGTCTCTATCGTTAATCTATCTTTTATAAGTTTAATTCATGGGTTCCAGCCACATAACCTAAGAGGGTAAAGGAAAAGATGTTTTCCTCTCCTACAGTCTCTAAAATGGAGATTATAATAACTACACCAGAGAATTAGCCATAATAATTAAATGAATGTGAAATGTTTGGCCCATAGAAGAACTCACTGAATTTCAGCAATGATGATGAAGGGGAAAAAATATTGCCTCCTTCACTCTTGTGCAAAGAAAAGTAGATCCCCAGAGGGTTTGCACATAACAGTAGTCCAAAGATTAGCTTTTCATTATACTCTGAACTAAAGACTCCTTTACACGTGGAAAATGATATTATCAATGACTTTGATAGTAGGTTTGAGATTATCTTAGTGAATTTTTCATTAACCCAGTTGAAAGGGAATCTCAAGTGCTATTACTCCTCCTGAATGTCAGATAAGACCAGATTTGAATTCTAGTTCAGCCACTTATCTCTGAGACTCCCATTTCCCTATCATTAAAAGAGGGATACTTTTACCTCCTTCTCATTCTGACAAATAATGAGATAGTAATATAAGAGAAGTGGCTAGCACTGCACTTGTTGTATATGTTCAGTAAATGGTAGTTCTTTTTGTTGTTATCATCATGTTCTGGTTGTAATCATTAAAGAAGATAACTTTGGGTGGATGAGGATAAATGAAAGGAACAGAATAACACCAGAATTGGAAGAAAAGAAAGGAGGAAATAATAATCATATTAGAATCAAAACTATCCCAAGAAATAAGATGTGTTGATTGTGGGAAAGTTTGCTGTATATTTGAAAAAAAATTTATACTAAAATGTCGGGGAAACACAAGGCTACCAACCCTCTCTCCTTCTAGTCCTAATTTTACCATAACCCCCCACAAACACTCAAAGGCAAAGGATGATCGATTTTCCTTGCGTCTGAATATTTCATATAGAGGGAAGAACTTGTAATTCCCTTCCTGGCCTAAATTTCAAGCTGGCTTTATGAATGTGATTCACTCCCTGCCCTTAAGACTCATACTTCTTATTTCCTGCTGGTCCAACAGACAGCTCCAATTTACACACATCTGCCACCAATAGCTCATGCCCCCAGATCCCTCCCCACCCTCCACACCCTATTTCTCTCAGGTCCTCAACGCCCAGAGTCCAAACAGCTTTGCATGCAGGAAACTGCAGAGGAAGAAGTCACAGCCTGGGAACAACACCCTGTTTCCAGGGCACCTGGAATACCAAAACCAACTGCAGTGTCCTCCTGTTGCTATGACACAGGTGACCCTATAGAGTTGCCAGCTTGGAAACTGATAGACACAGAGCATTATGTACTGGTTGCCATGGTGAGGAGGGACCTAAGGATGCTTTCTCCAAGCCCATTGGTGCCTGCCCAGTCAGGTGCCCAGAGCTGGAAGCAAGTGCTAAAGGCCTTTTGTCAAATCATTAACATTTAGGCAGGAATTCTATTGTGCTCCATTGGTCTGAGGGTCTTGTTTCACAAAAGAAATGGGGGTTGAGGGAGGGAGGAGAACTGCTGGTCCCTTTAGAAATCTAGAAAATTAAGTAAAGCAAACTCTGCATTTTTTTAAATGACTTGCTCTTGTTCTTTTTCAAAAGAAAGTTTAATTAACTCCATTTAGAAATGTTTAACTTCAGACAGTCATCATACTCTAGCCAGTCTGACTTCAGACAGTCATTATACTCTAGCCAGTCTGACTTCAGACAGTCATCATACTCTTGTCAAAATGCTGTCCCCAAACTACCGACTCAGAATCTCTTGAGGGTGGACCCAGTTATCTGCAGTTTTAACAATGATCCCTAAAGTCCTACACACGCTAAAGTTTAAAAGATGCAGCTGTCATATAGTTGGATAATTCTAACATCTCCCAACAAGATGACAATTCCAGCGAACACCACCCAAAATCTTTCTCTATTCTGAATCCTTTTGTCATGTTCTTCATCCCCATTGCACCCCAACAGCCACACTGTTTGAGAGACATTTGTCTACCAAACAAGTTACATGTATTGAGTAAAAAGATTACCTCGTTTATCAAAGATTTATATAACCCTCAACATGATTGGCAGGTTTATCAGCTATTGCACTGATAAAAATTAAAAATTCACTTCAAATTAAAGAAAATTTCTCTTACTTTACATCCTCAGCACAGGTGAATGTGTATTGTTCATTAGGCTTCCAGAGATAAAAATAATAATAATAATCCGAGCTCACTGGTGCTACCTCTGCCCACACTTAGTCATCTGAGCATCCCAAAGTGGGATCCACAGAAACTGTTGAGGAACTCCATCTCATCAAAGAGCCCATTCTGAGATTCTGACATTTGCAAAACAGAATCAATAACAAGATCTACCCTCCTTCTAAGGACTGTAACCTTATTTATTCCTTCGTTTACCTGTAACCGCTCCTCCCCCAGAATGGAGACAATTTAAAGTGATTCACAAAGATCTAAGTTGCCACTGCTTGCTACTTGTTTCCCAATTGACTCATCTCCCCTTCCTCATTTTTCACTAAAATACATGGCTAAGGACATTTCCCAGCTGTCTTCACAGCTTGGTGAAGTCATACACAAAGTCTGGTCAATGGGACCTAAATGGAATTTGTGTAACTTCCAGAAATATCCTTAAAAGAGAGGATTTGTTGTGTCCCTTTTCTCCTCTCTCCCCCTAACTGCTGCCTGGATGCGGACATGACAGACATGATGGTGAGAGCCCAGGCAGCCATCTTACACCATGAGTTGGAAGCTGTGCGTTGAGGATGGCAGAGAAACACATTAGTCTGGGTTCCTGATTATCCTGATTATCAGCATGGAGCTACCATTCCAGACTTGGACCACCTAGCCAGAATTTAACCAATTTCAATTTTCATTTAGAAAATGAAACTTCTAAAAAAAAAAAAAAAATAGAAAATGAAACTTCTGTCTTGGTTAAGTCACTGGTATTTGGGGTTTTCCATTCTTCAGAGCCAAATCTAATTTTTACTAATAATATAGATGGGAAAGGAGTGGAGAAACATACTAAAAGTGAGAAATAAAGTTAACACAAAAATATATACCATAGAGTCTTTATATTTGCTATGAATGAGTTGCAAATTTAGCTTCAGGTTCACGGTGGCTAATGTGACAGTAAAACATTTAAGGACACAATTCTGTGTCATAGTTTATTTTTTTTAATTATCCAGGAGAAACACAACTGTTCCTGATGCCATGAACAAATTAATTTATCCTAAGAGTCTTTGTAAAGATGACATTATCATGTGATGTAATTAACAACACTGCAGCAACTTCCTTATGGGAGAAATGATGTGTTTCACGATGTTCTTCAATACATGTTGGAAAACTCAAAGTGAAGATAATTTGAAATCGCCCTGTGTATAAGTTTATATAGTATACTGGATTTAATGATCCTTTCCCATCTCCCCAAAACACTAGCTAGATAGGAATTACAGAAGCAACTTATGCAATAAGAGGGGGCATTAAAAAGCCAAGTTCTTATACACTTAACCCAGATCTGAGTCATCTACCACCAGCACCACCACCTCAATGAGAAATGGGCAGAATTGATACATCCTCCCTTTCACATACCGCACTCAATCTTTATTTTTATGACTTATTTTCTCCTTCAATATATCCTTAAAGTTATATAAACTTAAACTTTATGGATTACATAAAACCTATTAAAAATTCTGTGTGTGTTTGTGTGTACTGGGGGAGGAACTCAGTGTGTGTTTTTTCTACTTTTATTCCCTGCAGATTTCTGAAGATACAACACAGGTAGATAGTAAAATTCAGCTATGTAAGGAACTCATCTACCCATAAAACACAGGCACCAAAAATGTAGCTATTTAACTTGTGGGTAATGTGTCCCACACATATGAATGCTGTGAATATAAAGTGGTGAGTGTCAGCAATTTGTATCTCCTAAAGGAAACCAAAATAGTTTCCAACACACCATTCCTTTGCCAGGGGCAGACACCCCTGAAGCCACAGAGATACATTTTCAAAGTCTTATGGATCCTCATATCTGCTCTATTGATTCTACAGCTTTTCAAGCAGGATCCTGCTCTCCAAAGACTTGCTAGTCGAACCTGGGTCTCTTTCTTAATTTATTCTGCTGAAGGAATGATCTGTGAGCAGTGTGTGGGCAATGAGTGGTGAATATGTGCTACCTAAACCAAATGGTTATATACTTTGCATCCAATGTGGTCCTTTTATACTTTATGACTTAGGTTTTGTTAGTGTGCTTCCCAATAGCCCAACATTGGCTTTGAGAAAAGAAGAGTACATTGCTTTTTTTTGGTTGGGTTTTACTCCGAGCATTACTTATTTTCATGCTACACATACTGCACTTACATTGGTAAAGCAGACTAATGACAGTTTATCTGCAGGATACCCAGTCATTCTAAGTAACTAAAGTCCCACCGACAAAGAACAAAAAATGAAGTTCCTCTTTATTCTTTAGGGAGAATGACTGCATATCTTTTATTCCTTCCTTTATTTTAAATTAACTATCCAATTCACCTAGCAACAGGTCAAAACCTCAAAACTTTATCACACAGATCTAGTTGTTATCCCCAACAGTCCAAAACCAGTCTTTTCATTTACATATTTAATTTACAAACAAATTCATTTCCCACAAATGGAATCTCTAATTAGGATCAGTTTCATCTGAAACCATGCAGCAAATAAGAAAATGAGAGGATCAGAGAACAACATTAAGAGCAACTGCAAGTAACTCTTTAATCCATGTTTAATATGTGAATCCATATTTCTCTCTAAGAAGTTACTCTTCTCTTCCATTTAGGAAATAGACAATCATTGCCTGCAGTTAGCAATAATCTCAACAGAATGCATCATAATAGTAATGATAATTTTTAAAAAATTATCTCATAAAAATATCTCTCAATAATCTCTGGGGAGATCTTTTTCCATTACAAAAGTGCTTTCATTTGCATTATCCTTCCTTTGATCTTACATCTGCTTTGTGTGCAGGAAGGGAGGTATTTTTATTTCATTTCACAGACACTGGATGGAGGGGTTCATAGTGGGGACTTACTCAGGTTTGTTACTTAGGTTTGGATCTCAGTTCTACTTTGTGTCACCTAAGTGACCTTGGACAAGTTACTTAGTGTCTCTGAATGTCCATAAAGTATATAATGAGGATTAAAAATAGTACCTACCACAGACGGATGCTGTGCTACGTGGCAAACCTGGTAAAAGGCTGTAGCTGTTAGTTGAGGACAAAGGGGTGAAGGGGTCTTCCCAAAGGTGAACAGTTGGACTTGCAGAGCCAAGAAGAACTTGGCCTCTCAACTCCAGATCTGAGACTTGCCTGAAGCAAGAATCCATTTAGGGGCAGAACTAAGATCAAACATTTCCAACACTTTTCTCCATTTCTGCCATCCCATCAGCTATGTGAGCACTCTGAAATAGTGAAAGGAATACAGGCTCTCTTTGGGGGCTGGGATGCAATGCAAACATTTGATGCCCAAGAAAAGAGTCCATAAATAAGGAACAGAACCCATAGAATTGTGCTTGCAATTCTGAAGCCTGGAAATGCCTGTCCTAAATTGCTTCTCCCCTCTGGGCTCAGCCTAGAGGAGCCAGTGCTTAGTGGACAAGGCACGATGCTGAAGTCCACAGCTGGCCACAAGGTGGCAGGATGTCCCCAGCAAGGATTCTCAAGCCCACTCGTCTCTCAAGAGCCAATCTTTGCTCCAGTCCAAACTTCACACCAGAGCAGAACAGGCCAGGGCATTCACTGATATCTGATGCCCAAGATGACAGACTGAATCTCCAGAACCCTCTTATTATATATTGTGTTCTTATAAAGATAAAAATACCTCAAAAAGATGGGAGGTATCTTTGGCTCAGTCAGTGAAGCATCTGCCTTCGGCTCAGGTCATGATCTCAGGGTGTGGACTCAAGCCCTGCATCGAGTTCCCTGCTCACTGCTCAGGAGAGTCTGCTTTTCCCTCTCCTTTGCCCCATCCCCGGCTTGTGCTTTCTCTCTCTCAAATGAATAAATAAAATCTTTAAAAAAGAAAGAAAAGATCTCAAAAAGAATAAACAAATCTAAATGATTTCCATATAACTCAATTACCATACACATTTTAATACCTGGATTTTCCTGCCAACCTATTTCTGAGCTATCTTCTCTTTTACTCCTTACAAAAGTGAATGTTTAGGGGTTATAGAATAATTTAAATAATAGCCTAAGGATATACAAGGTTTTACATAGACTCTTGTTTTTGGCAGATGACTATCTTATCCGGAAGATTATCCATGTTAATGCCTTCATTTTCCCAAAGAAGAAACTAGTATTGCCAGAAGTTAATAAATTTGCTAAGACAACACAGAAAGGCAGTTCAGAACTGAGACCAGAACTTTTGTTCCCTAACTTTCAGAATAGTTTGGACTAATTTTGATTTTTTCTTTAGCAGTCTCAAGAAAGTCATGATTTTTCTTTACTCTAGAGGACAGAAAACCACTATCAAGTAAAGCAACAAAGAGAGAATCTGTGTGATTCAAGTAGTTAAGCTGGCTCTGTATTAGAGATTCAACAATGGTTGGGACAAAAACTGAGGAACACTGTAATTACTACAATAGTAACCCTACCCTCCCACCCCAAAAAAAAAGCCCTAACAGGTGATCCAGGGTTAAAACCTCTCTAGAACCTGAAAAAGAACCTGCCAAGTCACACCCACTCAACTGCAATATGAAATTGAATAAAATGCAGACAGGAGAAGCAAAATGCCTCTCTCTGGAGACCCTGAGCCCTGTCTTACAAGGTGTGACTCTGAAGTAATGTGTGTGATTTTAAAAGAAACACAACCAGAGCTTTCTAAGTGAGCCCTGTGTCCTCTAAAGCAGTCACTTTGGGAAGCTGCATATTTGCGCCAAAGATGCAGCAGCAGTTCTATTAACTCTTTTTTGGGACTTGCTTTCAGAGATTCAGTGTGTCCTGCAAAATGCCTACCGTGGCATAAATCTTGGTGGTGTGATGGTAAGGGTGAAAATTTCCAGAGTCAACTCAGGAAAAAGGTGGATGGTCAAGGCAGAAAATAACATTTGGGGAATAAACTGAGTTGCATATAGTCACTGAGTTCATTTCCACTGTGTTTCATCTAGTGGAAAAGATTCACCTTCATGGAGGCAGTCAGAAAAAAACCTTACAGCTTTATGAATATGTGTCTTACTGATTTCAAACTAAAGGCTTCTTAATTCTAGTTCTTAATCATTTATAAGTTTAGAAGTTACTCTTCTGCCTCCTAACTCATGTTTAAGCTCCACTAAGGGAAAGGCCACTTATTAGATTCAATCATATAAAATTGCTGCCATTTAACCATATTTGACCCATAAAAATCATACGGTTCAAGCTAACACATTTGACATCTTAATATTTTAGCACAGTGGCTAACGGAATTCAACAGTGTTAATTAATATTACTGTGCTGAGATGAACAATCCCGAATGTCAATATTGAATTGCCAGAGAATATACCGGTGTAGCCTTGCAAGAGGTAAGCATCAGTTTTCTTCTTTGGTAGTTCTTCTTCTTTTTTTTTTTTTTAAGATTTTACTTACTAGAGAGAGTATGAATGGTACAGAAAGAGGCAGAGAGAGAAGCAGACTCCCCACTGAGCAAGGAGCCCAACATGGGGCTCCATCTCAGGACCCTAACCTAAGAACACATGACCTGAGCTGAAGGCAGACGCTCAACCGACTGAGCCACCTGGGCACTCCTCCCTTGGTAGTTCTACTTTTCATGCACTTGGGGGTTTTTTTCATGAACTAATTTAAGTAGTGCATCTTAAAGGTGAAAAGATCTGTCAAGCATACCAACAACAGCCTTTCCCAACAGAGCTGTTCCATAAGAAATGTCAGTCTTATCCTAAGTCATAATCCACATGTGATAGCCATAATCAAAGGCAGTTTTGTCTACTTGATACCTCCAGGTCCTAGGACTCAGCTACACAGGCCAGATGGTCTGATTTGAACATAATCAATTTCACTAAGTAACAGAGTATACCCTTGGCCTTCCCACTTCCCTCCCGCAGGGCAGATGTGACCCTGCAAATCATCTTTGAAGTTATTGTGCTACAAGCCATCTTTCCCCTCTGGTTCTTCTGATGCTTCATTTCTGGCTCTCTTTTTCCTTATCCTATATTTGCCATCAAAATATGATTAGAGAAGCCACTCTGTTCTTCATTCACTTGAGCATGCAGGCAGTGTCAGCCAGTATGTCCAACCTGCTGGACACAAAGGACTCATTGATTATAGCATAGAGCTTTCTGGTTATTATTTCAGCATAAAATATCATTTAACATTTGGATGGAAAACTGTGTGTGCCATCCCTCTGCCTCTTACAGATACTTCTCTCAGGAGAAGCTTTGATTAAGGAAAAACATCACTGATCAAACCTGGCCCTGAGGAATTTATCAGTGATCAATAAAGCTATCAAGATCCTATGTTGAGGAGGGGCTTCCCATCTAGAACCGGGCATGCCCTGAGCAGAACAGATGCTGGTGAGCATGCCCTGTGCCTCCATCCCAACAGTTCCCACTCCTCAGAAGTCATCAGTACAAACTCATTCTGCACATTCAACTCTTGTGACAAATTTTATATTGTTGACCTGTGCCTCATAATGAAACGAGTGGGGCTACGTGGCTGTAGAATTATGATCTCTGCCGGGGGTTTCCTGCTAAATCCCAGGCAGGTGGAGGTGTACACACGTCCTTTGTGTCAGCCCACAAGCAACTGAGCTGACCTGGCTTCCAGATCCCTTTTTGTTATTGTTTCTTGTGTGTTTTTCTGAACTATCTTTTGTGATTATAAAAGCAGTATCTTTTCAATCCTAAAAAATTTGGTCATATGCAAAACATACATCTATGAAATCATCACATTGCACCCCTTAAACTTATATGATGATGAATCTCAATTATACCTCAATAAAGCCGGGGGTGGGGAGTGTTAGAAAACGTTAATACAATATTTTTTAAAAAGAAAAACTGAAACATTGTATTCTTATTCCCCAAGATTATCACAGTTAACACCTGTGTGTATATCCTTCCAACTTTCCTCATGCACATAAATATGCATCATATATATATATCATTCGTATACATACTGATACATAATCACTCATTTTTCCATGTTTATACATTCTCTTCTAATCTAATACCTTTCAAATCCCTGCCCCTGCCATTGTACCCAAAATATATGTTATTGTTAGTTTAGCTACACCGGCACCCAATCTAGGACTATGTGTTATATGTGGTGGTTATGTTCCTTATATTCTTTCAATACAGAACAATCATCTCTCACTATGCATCACTGAGTTGTTGAAGAGAGCAAGCCAGTTGCCAAGCTAAACTCTCACCCTCTGAATTCCTCTGGATTTATTTGCCTTATTGCTTCCTTAGGCTATCTATCATTAATCTTATCCTCCCACCCCCATATTCCTTGTAAACTGGAAAGTAGATCCAAAGGATTAGCTTCAAACATTTCCTGGCTAGAATCCGTCAGAGGAGATGTAGTATACTTCATATTGTGCCACATCAGGAGACACAGACATAACCCTTAGACATAACCCACAGACATAACCCTTAGTTGCCTACTGGATTAGGGACTTAATCCATCCAATCAGGAAGTGACCTTTGGAGTATTATTTTGGCAAATTATTTTCCAGACCCTAAACCTTTCTAACCAATATCCTGATCCCAAAACCATATCATAAGTAGAGAAGAACAGATTGGACTAGTTCAAGATGTGAGGTAGAGCAGGGAAAAGACAAGACTTGCTGGTGCTCAGAGCTGGCAGGAGGAGTATTATGGCATTTACACTGTTTCCACTGTCCAAAGTACTTGATAGATGGTAATGCAACATGGCTTAAGCTCACAAGCCCACGGAGGTGGGTGACACTACACAAGTGGTGAAGTCAACACAGGGTGCTGTGTAATTTGTTTCCCAAAGAGTTCTTCACAGGAGACCATCCAGGACTCTGATTTTTCTTTGAACACAAAGTTAAAATGCTAGGCTCACATGTGCAAGTTCTTCCAAAACAAAATCTGAATTTAAGCACACACACACTGCCCCTAACCCTAGCCAGAAGAGCCTGATCTAAGCTTCAGCTACAATCTCATGGGCTGGACATTGTCACAACAAGGAGGCAACAGCAGGGGCCTGACCCCATCTCCCCACCTGCTCACTTCTCATCTCAGTTTCCATTCGGGGTGCAATAACTGACAATGACCCCATTCAGTGACATTGTTGAACTATGTATGGTTGCTGAGTTCACTGCTAGAGAGGGAACATCAAATGGAGCCCTCTCCCAGGTACATATACCATTAGCACTCACCACCACCAGGAACAAGGACCAGGAACCCAAAGGTGATTTGATCCTCTTGTTAGCCATGCTACTTGTATTGCTTTCTTTTTCAAGATGAAGGTAGTACAATATTTGAGACAGTTCAAAAAAAAAACCTCAATTTGTCAATCCTATAAGCAAGTACAACTGGAAAGCCTCAAAAAGAAGATGTCTCTGAAGATGTTTGCTTCCGTACCCCTGAGCAAAACATTCACACAATAGATCAGAGCCAAAGTGGCTCCATTTGAGACTGCCAGGATGGCCTAATTTCGGAATAATAACAAAGATGTGAAATTAACCTGGATAAGGCAAATTGGTCAGGATAAGAGAGGGAAAGAAAATAAACACCATATACCCCAAAGGCCATGCATGCACGTGCACACACGAACAAAGCCGGAATTTGGCCTCAAGCAAATATAATAGATTTAAACAGTCTGGTTCAACTGAAAGTCTTTGGGCATCTCCAGGAAGTGTCCCCATCTTCCCTGCCGTATAGAAAGAAGGCTTGATAGGTCTCCTGGAACTACTTGGCGAGCATCAGCCTGCAGTGGCCTTCTGAGTGCCCAGAATTAACAAGGAGTTCTCTGCAGGGCTAGTGGACACACTATTTCCTTTGGTCAAACAGAAATTCAATAAGTTCTGTCTAAGTGATCCAACCAGGTAAATTTCCTCCTAATGGACATCAAGTTGAAGATTAAAAGGAAAAAGAAGAGCACAGTACTTAGAAAATGGGTCCTACAGGCTGTTGTACCTGCTGCTTCAACTCTAGGAAGACTCCTCTAGTCTCTGCTTTTAGTACAACTTGTACAACCAATTCAGCTGGAAACAGGCCTGCTGCCCTGCCAACAGCCCTCATTAGCTGCCTTGGACCTGTTGAAAAGCTGAAAATAGAACCTCGAGCCATTTTCTCTGCAGCTCGACTTTAAATATTAGCAGCAGCCCAGTTATGCCATCGTTTTAAAGTACTTGTCCCTTTTTGCCTCTTTGGAACCCCTGACCACCACACTACTTTTCTTTGGGAAAAAGGTTTTTATGTAAAGGGTGAAGTGCCTTTCTTTTTATTTGCTTTCTCCCTATGTGGCTAGAGATGCTATTTTTCTTCTTGATGGCTTTTATACTTGTTTAAAATCACCTAGAAAAAAATCAATTGGGAAGAATAGAGTATTTCCTTAGTTACCCATTAGCCACAGTAACTAAAGTCCACAGAAATCCATTTCTCATTTCTATTAAAATTTTATAAGCATTTAAAATATTCACTTGGATGCTGTGGGTTTTCCTTCTTGCATCTCAACTGAGCTGCTTTTCCACCATGAGTTCTAAAGCCTGGCTGATTTTCCTCGGTGGCTTTACTTAAAATAATTTTTTTTTTTTTTTTTTACTAATAAGTAAAATTTTCATTAAACCTAGTGACCTTTGAATTTCCTAACTTGATTTTCCTCAGCTGGAGCCAATCCTTGACAAAGCGTCAGTTGATAGGCACACACACACACATTAAAGCTATCTACCCCAGGATGTATTTTTCTCCCTGATTCTCTGCATTCAAGGATGGGTTCCCTACAAATCATGGCCAAAATTCACCTTAACTTGCCTTTCCTAGTTTTAAGCTGATACGAATGGCCACTCTGACACATCGGTGGAATAGAATTGTGCCAGCCCCCCAGTACCACTCTCCAGATCCTTATTATCCTAAAGCTATCTAACCTCACCGGGGCCAAGCGCATCTTGTAAACCCCTAGAGGCTCTCAAAAATCAGACCTCTTGGGGATCTTATTTAAAACACATGCCTGCACTGGGAGTTATATGTAAGTGATGAATCACTAAATTCTACACCTGGAACCAATTTTACCCTATATGTTAACTAACTAGAATTTAAATAAAAACTTGGGGGGAAAAAACAAAAAAAAGTTTTCCTAAACCCCCCAAAATAATGGCAGGGGACCAGGACAGTTGTCCAATGAGGAGTTCATGTCATACAAAGTAAAAAATGCAAATTTCACTATGAAAAGTGTGAAAATAAGTTTCCTTCAAGAAAAACAGAACAAAGCAAAACAAAACAACCCACAGATTTCCAGGCCCCACCTCCCACAGACTCTAATCCAGGAGGTGTTACAGGGCTCCATGAATCTGCAATTTCAACAACCTCCTGTCCCCCTCTAGGGGAAGCAACCCTGGAACTCATTTTGACAAACCAGTGACCTCTAAGACTGTTCATCTCAATGGCGTTTGATCAGTGCTGTGTTCATTCATTTATTCAACAAATAGTGACTTACCATGGGTAGGATGTCACTGAAAGGGCAGGTAGATTTCACATGGGCCCCTACCCTCCAGGAATTTATAGTCTAGTGGGAGAAATGAGACATGAACATACATAACTATCTAAGGGAGTAAGAGATTTATCATGAGAGAGGACCAGAGTTCAGCAGAAGAGGTAATATCAAGGGAGGGGATGGGGCGTGGCTTTATGGAAAACTGACATATGTATCATACCTGAAATAACATGTAGTATTTGGGAACACAGAGATAGAAAAAAGGAGACATTTTGAAAAAGAGAGGGTGTGAGCAATGACAGAGTAGGGAGGCATGAGATCTGTGTGGGGAAGAGGGGACCATTTAATTGACTTGGAGCACAGGGAATAGGAAGGTACAGAGAAAGAAATGAGCTTATGAAGACTGTGGCCAGTTCTGGAGGGCTTTGAATGCCCTGGTCACAAGGAAGAGCTTGGGATATCCCTGGCAAAGGGGTGGCCTACGAGCAGAGTTGTAAGTAGCCTCAAGCTGTCCCAAGTAAGTAGCAATACTGGGCATTTGTCCAGTGTTGTGAGAAGAAAGTGTTCTGAGCTCTTCTTTGTAAGGATCCCTCAACCCTACTGTCCAGCCCAGAGCCTCATACATTACTGTTCAGAATAAGTTGTCCAGTGTAAGCTCACATCTTGCCTTGCACTAACCTCTTAATGTTCAGAAAGGGCTAGAGCTTTTATCAGTGGATTTTATCACCACAGAGCTTGTAAATGTACCTTGAGATGGAAGGAAGAAGAAAAATGTTGAGAGTGTGCCATGCTCTCACACTTTTATCCTCTTGAGAACACTTCTACCTCTCTAGTCATACTGCAACACACACACACACACACACACACACACACACAAGTCAAAACTTGGGGGAGCCTGAGCTATTCTCTATTGGCAAGCTAAAAATAAAAATACAGTGGTATTGAGACTAGACCTTCCCTGACAATATTTCCCATATCTGGTTTAATGAATTAGTTTCATTTATGTATATAGCACTTTGTAGATTTGCATGGGAGGTTGCAGATTCTCTGTTATCTGCTCAGGGAAAAGCTTGACCATAACTATTAAAGCTATCATTCTTTCTGCAGTCAAAATAGTTCCACCTCCAGCACACCACTGCCCACCTCGGATAGAGGTCTTCCACTCAGGGGCTGCATGTCCATCTGCATATAAAAAGATTCTGTGAAAATCCATAATTAGAAGGCTAATGCCTCTGAATGCACTTCAGAATCATCAAGAGCATAAATTACATGAGCAAATTATATCAATATATTCAGCGGCCACCCTATTTTTCACCTTCTGTGTTTCTAATCAGAAATACAAAACAACATGTGCACGAGAAAAAAAATGAATTGCAATCAGAAGCAGGGACCCAGAAGAAGCAGATGGACGTTAGGATTACTGGCCCAGGTAATGGGTCATATCTCCAGGAAATCTAATCAGAGGCGAGAATAACATGTACTTTTTCAGGGAAGGGGGAGGGAAGGAGGGCTTTTTCTGCTTTCTTTGTGACAGCAACACAACCATTAGCAACTGCGATTTGTTTCCTGTGACCTTTTTGCACATCTAATATTATGAAGAACCATTTTACGAGGAATTAAGAATCTAGCGCCTGCTACCCTCCACTGGTTTTCCTCCTGATAGGGAAAATATGCCCACAAATTAAAGACATGTACTAGCGGCCTGGTCCTGCTGCCCCACTGGCCCCTGCGTCATGTAACCTGATCATTGTGGAATATGCTTGAGGAGAGGCCCGGAAGAATGACCTGAACACTCATGTCCCCTCTATGTGTAACATGCTCTGACATAGCCTCACAGTGAGCTTTCTGGCAACTGTAACTTTCCAGAGTTTCACTCCACTGTGATGTTGCCCCACAACCTAATGAGAAACTCTTTGGTGTAAACAGAATCCAGTGAAGATCCAGGAAAGGTACTCCCTGCTCTGCCTCCATGAAACGTAATCGTTTGTCATTCCTCTTCCAATCCCATTCTCGAATTGTCACATCAGTGGTGGGGTGATCCTGGGGCAGCTCCAAGGCAAGTGCAAGTGCAGACAGACCAAAGAGAATATGGGGCCATAGTTAACAACATTGTATTGGATACTTGGAAATTGCTCTGAGAGCAAAGCTTCAATATTCTTTTTATAATGGCAACAACAGCAAAATGGTAATTATGTGAAGTGAAGGATGTGTTAACTAACCTTATTGTGGTAAACATTTCATAACATATATGTGTATCAGATCATTGTACACCTTAAGCTTATGTATGCAATGTTTTATGTCAATTATATCTCAATAAAACTGGAGTAAAAAAATTTTAATGAAAAAAATGGAATGTGGATCCTCACAAGTCAATGCTGGCCTCTGTGGAGACCTGGAATTAGCTGCTGGCCAAGATTGCAGTGATAGGGGATCTTTAGCAGGAGATCAATTTGCAAGCTGGTTCTTGCTGGGGGAACATCTAAGACCTGCAAAAGTAGTCCATTTTCTCTCTTGGGCACCTGAGGTGTCTGCCAAAGCTCCTGGCCCTAACCCACTCCCTCGGGCATAGCATAAATGCTCTTAGAAGTAACCTACACATACACACACAGATGGGGAGCAGACATACACACCTACTCACACATATGCAAACTGCCACGGGTTGGAAGGGCTGGAAATATGGCTCTTCTAGAGGGATGCTCTCTGTACATGCTTCAATCCTGGAGCCCTCAGATTTCTGATTCCTGGGGCAAAGGACCTAAAACTATGCTCTTCAGTATGGTGGCCACTAGTCACATGAATTGAGCACTTGAAGTGGGGCAAGATCTGAATTGAGATCTGAACTGGGCTTTGGGTGCAAAATACACATAAAATTTAGAGGACTCAGCATGAAAAACAACAAATGTAAAATACAATGAAATGTTGAAATGAGAATATGTTGAATGGTATTGGTTTCTTATTGCTAGTGAGACAAATTCCTACTAAATTTAGTACCTTAAAACTATACACATTTATTATCATACAGGCTGAGAGGTCAAAAGTCCAAAATGGGTCTCACTGAACTAAAATGAAGGTGTCAGCAGGACTATGCTCCTTCTGGAGGCTCTAGGGGAAAACCTTGTTTCCGTATTTTTACCAGCCTCCAGAGGCCACCCACATACTTCAGCTCACAGACCCCTTTCTCCATCTTCAGAGCCATTGGCAGTGTTCCACCCGTCTGATCATTCTTTTGTAGAAACATCTTCCTCTGACCACAGCCAGGAAAGGCTTTCAGCTTTCAAGGATCCATGTGTGATTAGATCAGGTCCAGATAATCCAGAATAATCCAGAACTATCTTTCCATCTCTTAATTTAATCATACCTGTAAAGTTCCTTTTGTCATACAGGGTAACATGGATATGTGAGATTAAATATTAAAATCAATTTTGGCAGTTTCTTTTCATCTTCTTAATGTATCTACTAGACAAATTTTAAATTACATATGTGGATTACATTGCATTTTTATAGGACAATGCTACTCTAGGGCTTTTTAATCACTGATATTTACTAATACAGGAGGAGCTTAGATCCTCTCCAGGGCATTGGGTACAGCACTGGGGTGACCTCTACTCTTAGAACACAGCCATATGGCATATCCTTGAGACTGTTATGAGTGTTCTTTACTTAGGGTGACCATATGCATCTGCTTAGGGTGACGATATGCATCTGTTTACAGGGCAGTCCTGGTTTACACTAATGCCCCAGCAGAATTATTCCTACAATTCTGCTCATTCTCAAAATATCCTGGCATAAATGATAGATTAAATGTGTGCCCTATTAATGTGTTCTACATGAAGATGCTGCTCACTCACCATTAGTCAAGGGGAACCTCCAATCAAGTTGCTAGTGGTAGAAATGGGTTTGCATTAATCTGCACACTCCACGCCCTACTCTTTCTTTCTCAGTCCTCCTTATGACCTAAGGAATCCATCAGCAAGCACAACTGACCAGTGCATCCGCCTCCACAGGCCACAGCAAATTGATCATCTGTAAGCTGATCAACTTCTGGTTTTTCTGTTTCTTTTTTTTTTTTTTTTTAACTTCTGGGTTTTTAAAGTATACTTTGTTGTTTTCCTTTTATTATTATAAATGCATAAAAAGTTATGCATATTAGGGGACGCCTGGGTGGCTCAGCGGTTGAGCATCTGCCTTTGGCCCAGGGCGTGATCCTGGAGACCCGGGATCGAGTCCCACATCGGGTTCCCTGCATGGAGCCTGCTTCTCCCTCTGCCTGTGTCTCTGCCTCTCTCTCTCTCTCTCTCTGCGTCTCTCATGAATAAATAAATAAAATCTTTAAAAAAAAATAGTGCATATTATACATATAAATCACTACAATAGATTGGATGAGCACTGGGTGTTATATGTTGGCAAATTGAATTTAAATTTAAAAATGTAAAAAAAGTCAAAAATAAAACAAAATGAATTTAAAAAAATAAATCACTACAATAATCCATAAGGTGAAAATGTATGTCTCCTACAATTCTCCACATGTGCCCTCATAGCTAAGCACTGTTAATTGCTGAATACCTCTTTAGGTGTTCTCTGGGCAACAGGATTAGTTGAATAGTCTCAGACCAGTGAAGAAAAAGGGAGAAGCTGGCTTTACTGTTTTTGGACTCAGCTCCCCCTACCCATTCACATAAGAAAGATGAATTGCAGTTCAACTAGTTAAACTCAGGGATCCCTGGGTGGTGCAGCGGTTTGGCGCCTGCCTTTGGCCCAGGGCGCGATCCTGGAGACCTGGGATCGAATCCCACGTCAGGCTCCCGGTACATGGAGCCTGCTTCTCCCTCTGCCTATGTCTCTGCCTCTCTCTTTCTGTGTGTGACTATCATAAATAAATAAAAAGAAAAAAAAAAGAAAAAGGACCTGAGTAATCAGGTCTCTCTTAAAAAAAAAAAAAAAAAAAAAACTAGTTAAACTCAATCATTCAGTAATGGTGAAATCTCCAGTTTCAACTTTCTCTCTAGGTAACACTTAGTGAAACTCAGGAAGTGTAATTATCAGTGATCAGTTCAAAGCCCTAGTCTTTGTCTGAAGATGCTTGAGGTAGAGAAGGGAATTCCAGACCCACCTCCTCACACCCTCTAATCTCTGTCCTAGCACCTCTCCTAATGGGGTGTCTGTGTGCCTGTATGTGTGCAGGTGTGCACATTTGGAGGGTACAGTCCTCTTTCCACTGGCTATTGCTACCTCTCTGTGAAGAAGTGACTAGAAAGCTAGTGCTGTCCATTGGACAATTGGTCTCACAGTTATACCCTCCTACATATATTCTAACAGATTTTGTGACTATATTCCCCTAGGTCTTAGTATTTAAGTTTATTATATATAATTACTTCAATTGTTAAATAAAACACACAGATGATTCTCAATATTTATGTAATTGCAACCTAAAAGCAAAAAGAAAAAACTGAAAGTAGTGAGAGAAGAAACCAAGCAAATCTTGTGCAGATTATTCCCATCATAAACAAGCTAGCCATATGCAGTCTAAGGGAGAAGTGATGCCCAGGGCCACTCAGGGGCTGCCTGTTGCAGCACTTAGCTGATGGCAAGACCAAAACATAAAATAAAACTTATCACGAAAGTCAGGAAAACTATGCAGAGACAACCAAAAAGAAAGACAAAAACAGGAACCATAAGAGAAGGAGATGAGTGTTCTACAGAAATCCAGCCCAAGAATTCAACATCCAATGAGTAGAAGTTCTAGTAAGAGAATGGACAAAGTGGAGAAGATGAAATTATAAATAATCAAGACAATACTGATAATACATTTCAGATTGAAAATTCTCAGCCTGGTGAATGAAAAAAGAATCATGAAGATAGAATTTTGAAAGCTAATATTAAGAGAAAACTAGTGACTCCTGTACAAAGAACTGGTCATCAGAGTAATATCAGCTTGAAGATGGAGGATAGAACAATGCCTTCAAAATTCTAAATGAAAATTGTCTTCAGCCTAGCACTCTACCCAGTCAAATGATCAATCAAGGAAAATGGAGGAAATTATATTTTTAGATAGGTTCTTAGAACGTACTTCCCCTGAACCCTTTTTAAGGAAGCTTATGAAGGACATATTCTGACAAAATAATAGCTGATATATGTATAAAGTACTTTTTGCACCAGGCACTATTGGAAGAGCTTTACATATATTAACTAGTTTACTCCTCACCATGTTCCATTTTCCCAAAAGGAAACTAGGCACAGAGAAGTTAGGTGATTTGCTCAAAATCTCACAGCTAGAGTGAAATAAGCCAATCGGAGAAGGACAAACATTATATGGTCTCACTCATTTGGGGAATATAAAAAATAGTGAAAGGGAATAAAGGGGGAAGGAGAAAAAATGAGTGGGAAATATGAGAAAGGGAGACAGAACATGAGAGACTCCAAACTCTGGGAAATGAACTAGGGGTGGTTGAAAGGGAGGTGGGCGGGGGGTGGGGGTGACTGAGTGACGGGCACTGAGGGGGGCACTTGATGGGATAAGCACTGGGTGATATTCTATATGTTGGCAAATTGAACACCAATAAAAAATAGATTTATATTTAAAAAATCTCACAGCTAGTCAGAAGTGGAAAAAGAAGGCAAGGCATCCAGAAAAAAAGGGATTCAACCTAGACAAGGGCTCAGAAAAACTCAGGATAATGTGAAGTGTAGCCCCAACATGCCCACTGATGAACTGATAATGGAGCACTGTTGGTCCAATGTGGAGCTGAAGGATGGGATAGAGGAAACTGGCAGGGAAGCCTGCAAGGAGGAGGAATTAGCTGATAAATCATCTAATATTTTGACTATCTGAAAAGTGAAATTGATCAGTGTGTGACAAATCTGGTAGGATGTATTCACACTACTTGGCTCTATAGCTAAGACATAATGATGTGAACACTGATCCGATTTTGTAAAAAAGTGTTTTGATATAAAATAAAATGGGAAGAAGGGATAAAGTGTGTGTGATGAGAGGCAGGGGAGTAACACAGTGTAAGAAATCTAAATCCTTGTTAGCCAAAGATGGAGATGAAAAGAAAATGTCTCAAATCAATAAATCAAAAATAATATAAGCATATTCTTCAGTTAAACAGCAGCAAATATTGGAATAAATGTTTAAAAGCATTTTTTAAGCATTTGCCTTCAGGAACTGAGACACAAGGTGAAAAGGGGCAGAAAATTTTACTACTATATAATTTTCTAAATTCATCTTTCAAAATATGAATTAGTAATCAAATTTTATTATTATATTTCAATTATATACAAAGAAAGAGATGACTAACAAGAAGTATGGAAAAAGATGTTGACTCAAATATATCAGGTCTGACCTGTTCCAGGTCAGAATTCAGATATAGTAAAATTTTTTGCAAATGGTATAATATGGAATATGGAATATTAAATATAAAAAGACATTAAGAAGTTTAAAACATATACAATCACCTAAAATCTTTTATTTAATATAAATTTATCATGCAAATCAACACTTGTAGCCTGTGGTTTTTCTGATGCTTCTTGTGTTTAAAATTAGAGGTGAATTTGTCATTTGGATATTATGAGAGTCATGTTAGTCAATGTTAGGTGTAAGTTTTTTGCTTTAAACCGTTTTGAATTTTGCTAAATTTTCTTCAATTACAATACATTGATTTTCTAATTAGAAGAGGTTTAAGGGAGATTCTTTTTAAAGAACTTTGGCAATGTATTTGGATTTTAAAATCAGATTCAGAAACTACTTTGATATAACCAAAAATTTAATTAGAGAAGAAAGAACTTAAGCAAGGAAAATTAATTTAAAAGGAAGAAGATTGGAGAGGCAAAATGTCTCTGTATCATACGATAACATTTGATTTTTCTAAGTGACTCAAGCCTAACGTTACACATTCCAAAATAATTTATTTCACATGTTTTGTTGTAATAGGACTCTCATCAAATGTTACTTCAAATGAATGTCCACGGGCTGAGGACTGGAAATCCTTTGTCACCTAGTGCTCAGTGTGATGGTAAATGCTAGAGCATAAAATGCAGAGGAGCTCTGGGCTGTCTCCTACCCAACATATAATTCCAAGAAGGAAGGGAGAGAGAAGAGAGTGAAGTGATAGCAAAAGTCCTTTCTTTTTGAAACTGTTCCCCGTGCATAAATGAGGAATCTAAGGAAAGCAACCCAGAAGACCCATAAATGCATGGGTGTCCATTTCTAGGCGGGAGGCATGGCTGTTACACAGGGGACTGTGCAGAGTTTCATGTCAGAAGGTGGCTTGATGGAACCCTCTTCCCTCACTGGTAATTTACTTAAATGCCAAAAGCCTTAACTCAGCCTGTCAACAGCTCCATGTAACATTTAACACGCATGACCTCACTTGATTCTCTGACTCTCCTTAAGTACTTTAAAAACACATTATCATCTCATCTCAATTTACAGCAGGGTCTTAAAGAAATGCCATTTCTCGAAATGAAATGTTACATGAATCACAGCTGCAAAGTGCTATGACAAAGCTCGCCTGATTGCCTGACACCCCACAGCACACTCAAGGCAAGAAATCTTCTGCTCTCAAAACAAAGAGAAAGCATGTGTGTGTTACAGAAGTCCTGGCACCAAGGAGTGGCCTCAAGGGGGATACACAAATTCCTGTTCAAGAACAGAATGCAGATTTCTGGGTCATCTTTGTTATGTTCCCCGAATCACCATATAACCATTTGGTCCAAGTCTGGGGAGAAAACTTTTAGAATGGCCCTGGAATCTGAGATACCTTCCAAGGCCATGAGACTGCCTGGAATAGAGGAGTATGCCTTAAAATGTCCCTAGAAAGTCTGGTCCAATATTCAAGAGCACTGACCCGAGAGTACCTTGGGATAAAGGTCTGAAAAGATGCCTGAACTGAGCCTGAAGCCGATTCTCTAGCACTTTCAGGCAAGTTATCCTTAGATGTCTTCAATAATAACCTGCAAGGTCCCCAGACAAGAAAAGGCTCTGAAGAACCCTCAAAGGCAATGGAAGAGCCAGAATGTTCTATGGCATAGGTATAATAATAGTCCCCAGAATAACCTGGTACTTCCTGGAGGCCACTCCCTAGCCCCTTAACTGGCGTTCTACAGCCACCACATTCTGACAGGCATTGATCAGAACCTTTCCCAGAGTCCTGCCTGTGTCCTGGATGAACTTCAAATGTCTGCCAAAGATCTTCACTCTCCCAGCCACACTCTACCTCCATCCCATTACACCCCCAAGGGGTGCCCAGGGCTTCCCTGGTGACCCAACTGTCCATTAACCAGCCTCCTCCACCACCACTGAGATTGCTTTTCAAGCTCCAACTAGTCCCCTGATTAGGGAATGCTCACCTATTCCCTCTGTCTGTGGGCTCCATGTAGGAAGGGTGTGAATGGCATCACGTGTCTTTTATTGCCTAACTCAAGTGCAATCCCTTTTAGGCATCCAGTCTCCTGACCTGATGGGAAGGTCGAATCTGTTCCTTTTCTAATTTCACTTCCCTTTTCCTCTGGTCATCCAGGGCTTACAGAATCCAGACGTGGTGGGGAATTTCTTGGCATCTGGTTTCTTGCTTGCCCTTGCTCCTTGCAGAGGGCAAGCAGTCTGCCCTTTGGCCACCCTCATTGTTCTCCCAGGAACAGCTTTTCCAAGTAGGATGTGAAACTCTGTAGGTTCCCAGGCTCAGCCTGCTCCAGGACACTTCCAGTACCCCCAGGTCCTGCACCTGGGGAGCCAGGCTCAGGGATCTTCAGGACTTGCCACTCATGCCTGAGCTCTGTCCTCTCCAGGCCCTGAAATCCAACCCTATCCTGGGCCAGCCGGCTTCCTGGACCCTGGAAATAAAAAGACTATATTCATCTTAACTTCCAGTAGGAAGGCATTTGTTTTTCCCAGGGGGCAGATCCTAGATCCTAGAACCGGGAAAAATTGTTTACATTTAAAAAAGAGAGGAGGGATCCCTGGGTGACGCAGCGGTTTAGCGCCTGCCTTTGGCCCAGGGCGCGATCCTGGAGACCCGGGATCGAATCCCACATCGGGCTCCCGGTGCATGGAGCCTGCTTCTCCCTCTGCCTGTGTCTCTGCCTCTCTCTCTCTGTGACTATCATAAATAAAAAAAAAAAAAAATTAAAAAAATAAATAAATAAATAAAAATAAAAGAGAGGAAAGAGAAGAGAGAATAAGATCGATGCACTGGAAGAGTGATTTTTAGATAGGACTTTTATAAAGTGGGATTCTTTTGTAATGCATGTATTTATTCATCAAATATTTATAGAGCCTGCTGTGGGCCCATTAAAATGCTAGACAATGGGAGATACAGAACTTACACTCAAGGTAGGTGTCTGGAAGCATTTGGAGAGCAGCCATCAGAGACCACTCCCATCCTCCATGAAGAAAGGCTCTTTTTTATCATTTAAAGCCATTTATTATTACTTGTCTGTAGGCACATAGCATAAATTTCCATATCTTAAATTACCTGTTAGTTACTTTACTTTTTACAGAGTATTGTTGATTAGATTTCCTTAGGAGAGAGCCCATTCAAAACCAACAATCACATGAGTTTTCATGGACTTGTGGCTATGAAATGTAAAACTCCTTCACTCACATCACTTGATCCCTCTTACGGAATTACAGGTGGCAAGCTGCAAGTCCTCTAATTACATTTTATAAGAAAGAGAGCAAAGCTCAGAACAGTTAATTTCCAAGGAGGGTACTAATCCACAGGGAAAGGACCAGATATCTAACCCATGACCCATCTACATACATAAGCAACTTCTCCCTCCCAAATCACAAAAATTAAGTTTTGTTTTGTTACTGGAAGCTGAAAGAAAGCCAGAGGCATTGAGCTGCTGGGGGAATGAGGTTGAAAGGTGAGGAGTGTTGTCATCAGAGAGATTTATTGTGAAGTTAATAAAGCTCAGGCGTCAGAGCTCTCCACTTACCCAAGCTCCTTTTGTAGGCTTAAGATATAACAAAAAAAGAAAGGTGATCCTTCATATGCATTCCAATTAGGAGACTATAATTTCTCACTTGTTTTAAATTTGTCATTTGTTGGATTCTGTTTTCTTGCTTTAAATATTCATTTGCAAATAAAAATTTGCTAAAAATTTAAAAGTTCTTTTCTTTAAATAGTCCACAAAACAATGTAAGTTCCAAGCAAAAAATTGGAACTGGTTGCCCCTCTGGTGGTTGGTCCCATGGGTCTGTTTGTTCATCAAGGGGAGGGTAGTTACAGGGCACAGAGCTACAGAGAAGAGAATCATCTGTCCCCATAGACATCATTCCTCACCTCACTCTCACAAGAGGGAAACCCATACATAAGTAGTACTTAATAAAAAAAAAAATCAAACACCTATTAATTGCCTTCCTACATGTCAAAGAATAGAAGAAAGACTACCAACACAAAGGGAAAAAAATAGCCACACAAGGCAATACCCACTAGTGAGTGAATTAACTGAGGAACTCACGGAAGGGGAAAAATCAGGGATTTTTAAGTGATGGTAATGCTAATTAGGGATTGAGAACTCTTCAGAGAACTGCATTAGTCCATAGGTCTGTATACTGGTTGGTTAAAACAGCCTCATTGTTTATTCATCAGGAAAATCTTCAGTTAGGTCTAGCAAGAGTCTGGTGTCCCTCAGGCCACTGAAGGCTCTTGGTCATTTATCAGCTTCCCATGGTAAGAACAAACTATGATGACACACTGCATTCCATTTTGATATCTCCTGGGCAGGCACTGCTGGAAGTAGAAAATTTTCTTTTAACATGCAATAAACCAGGAACAATAAGTACTCAGTTTAGGGCTAATCCACCTGACAACCATGAATGATACATATTATTAAATGATTACATAAACTTGAAGTGCTTCCACCAGTATCTGCACCTAGCAAGAGTGCTACATTGTTATTTGCTAGTATTGTAATCCTATATATTTTAATGTTGGATACACAGGGATCCAAAGAGGTCAAGTAAATTTCTCAGGTCATCCAACGAGTAGTGATAAAGCTAGGTGCTCAGTCCAGGGTTCTCTGATGTCAGAGGTGGTATTCTTTTTTTAGCCAAACCTGACCCTTTGCACAGAAATCCCGACACATAGGAGTCCCTGGATAAATGTCCAGTTTCCTGCATTCCTATGAAAACTATTCTAGAAAAAAAGAGCTCTGAGCATAATTCTTCACCGCCACAGAGGGCTCAGGATAGAATTTTGGTCTGTGAAAATTAGTAAAAGGGAAACTCACTAAAATGAAGTCGAGAGGTTTCAGTGGGGTGGGGGTGGAGGGTTCTCACATCCTACTGTGTGTACTCAATCACAGACCCAAAGGGAAGAGACAGACTTGATCTTACACAGACTTGACCTTGCATATAGCTAATACATTACTATTCAGCCTTATCCCCCTGAGCCAATGAGAAGACACCATACCTCAAACTCCTAGTTTACTCCAATTAACTTTTAATTTATAGCAGCTGTTATAACTGTTCCTGGGGCACCTGGGTGTCTCGGTCTGTTAAGCATCTGCCTTCGGCTCAGGTCATGATCCCAGGGTTCTGGGGTCAAGCCCCCCATCAGCCTCCCTGCTCAGTGGGGAGTCTGCTTCTCCCTCTCCCTCTGCCCATCCCTTCTCATGCTTGCTCTCTGTCTCATGTTCTCTCAAATTAATAAATACAAATCTTAAAAAAAAAAAAAAAAGAATCAGACCATTTCTGTTGGAACTATGCTAGCCTTCTGTCCAAGTTCTGTTTGGGACTCTTCCTCCTGGAACTATACTGGCCTTTGATCTGATTCCTTCTGGAACCAGACTGTTCCTGAATAACCTCTAAGAAATGGGATCCCAATCATCAGAATGCTTGAGGAACTGGAACTCCTGCCAGGTTTATAATTAAAAACTATGGTCCCTGGGCAGCCCCAGTGGCTCAGCGGTTTAGCACCACCTTCGGTCCAGGGCATGATCCTGGAGACCCAGGAAGGAGTCCTGCATCGAGCTCCCTGCATGGAGCCTGCTTCTCCCTCTACCTGTGTCTCTGTCTCTCTCTCTCTCTCTCTCTCTCTCCATGTGTATCTCTCATGAGTAAATAAATAAAATCTTGGAAAAAAAAAACTATGGTCCCTCCAAGCATGCATTTATAAATAATTGGACCAACTTAAACAGGAGTAATTTAAAATTTCAATGGCCATTATGGGGAACTTTCCATCTCCCCAAATTTAACTTCCTCAAAGTGAATTGGACAGCTATGGTCCTAAAAATGACAAAACTGAATGGGAGTCCTATTTTAACTGGAGCTTCCAAATGCTATCAGGAATTTAAAATTGGGGGCATCTGGGCTCAGGGGTCCTTTGGCTTTGGCTCAGGTCGTGATCCCAGGGTCTTGGGATAGAGTCCTGCATCAGGACTTCTCCTTCTACCTTTGGTCTCTACCTCTTTCTCTGCGTCTCTCGTGAATAAATAAATAGAATCTTTTTTTAAAAAATCTAAAATTGGCTCTCTCCACTACAGTTTATAAACTAAATGAGGCAAAGAAACCATTTAAGATGGGGGCATAACTTCTGAGGCCTCATCTGCCCCTCGCCCACCTTCTCTGTCTGTGGACACCAGGCAGTTACACTCCAATGTGGCCATCTTCCTCTGTTCTCTCTGCACTTCCTCATCTCCTCTGCTCCCTGATTCTAATCATTTTGTAGAACCTGTCTTTCCCTCTGAAGTCCCCTCCACCTCCTCCTCTCCTGAACCTGTTAAGCCTGCCACTTTAAAGTTAAATCTTGTGAGGATCAAAATGGAACCTAAGTTTCTTATGTTCCCTAGACTAAAGCTGAATTGGGAGCCATAGCTGAAGAGTTTCTTGAAGTTACAGAGGGACCCTCATTATTTTGCTGAAGAATTTAGCATGGTTATTCAAACTTACCAGTCTGGTTTCTCAGATTCGTATCAATCAGTCCCTGTGGTTGTTGCTGAGGGCCAGGCCACACATTGGATGAAACTAGCCCAATGGGAAAATCCTGAACAGGACTTAGAGAAACAGAGATCTACGTTCTGGCAAGATGCTAGAAAACACGTTGGAAATTTCCATGGAGCGATTATAATGGCTTTTTCTAAGGCTGATGATTGGAACAAAATTTGGGGTTGTAAAGAAAGGCCTGATGAATCTGTTCATGATTATTAAAATTGACTCTAAATTGTCCTTAAAATTCTAGTCTTCCTTTAGATATTGAATCCACCTGGGTAGCATTTAGCTCTATGTTTGTTCCTGGACTGATCCAGGATCTTTCCCTTTTAGTTAAAAGATCAGGAGGGGATGGAAAACTATGTCTATACCAGATTTAACTAACCTGGCAAACCAGCTTGTTCAGAACCTAGATGAGTCACCTAGAGGAGAGAACACTAAAATTTTCAATGTTCAGTTCCATTACATGAAGGCATCTAAAAAAACTGGAAGCCTAGCTTCTGCTATTATTACAAGGAACCAGGACTTTGGAAAGAAGATTGTTACAAATTTAAGCACTTTAGGCCCTCTAGCCAACTTTCCCACATCCTCCTAATTCCCAATGACAAGGCTCCAAGGAACTACAGGGGCTCTTCTCAATCCCAACTCCCTTTTAATCGGCTTGGAGAAACTATACTCCAGATTGAGACTGAATCTCTTTCTGTCCCTATTGATGGGAAGCTACACTCCCAGGGATTAACCCTGCTGCTATAAAGCAGCCCCTGCCTCAGAGCACTCACAGTTCCAACAGTGGGAAGGTCTCTAACAGACCTCAAGAGGTTCCAGTCTCTGAACCTATTCCCTTTTGTTCAGTCTCTTTGAGAGATACCCTCTTCTTCTTAGTTCCTCAGCCCCTATTCATTTCTTGGGCAGAGATTTCTCAAAAAAATACCATGCTGGAATTTCTTTCTCCCAAAAGGGAAAAATAATTCTAGAATTTGACAGTAGCAACCAAAATAGCGAACAAGGGAAAATATGACCATTTGGCATCTTTTCTATGCTCTGCCTCTGATGTCACTATAGCTGAATCTAGGGGTAGTCATTTTTTATTCCTCAGCTACCATTGTTGTTCTGGGCAAAATCTTCAACTGCCATTTCCAGAATCCACAGTGCACCTCCTGTCAGTATTCAAATAGATCCCTCAAAACCTCTCCCTAGAATTAATCAATATACTATAGATAAAGAAGTCTTTCAAGGAATCAACCCCAAAATAGAGGATTACAAGGCTCAAGGCCTCATTGCCCCTGCACTAATCCCTGTAACATCCCTATTTTACCTGAGGGTAGAGGGAAACCCAATAGCCTAGGATGAAGATTTGTCCAGGACTTCTGAGCAATAAATAACATTATTAACCCTCAGCACCCTGCCATTCTCAACCTTCATCCACTACTGACATCTATTCCCAGTGAAAGCAAAGTTTTCACTGTAAATGACCTATGTAGTACATTTTTCTGTATTCTAGTTGATAAGGAGAGCCAATATCTTTTTGCCTTCACTTGGGAAGAATGGCAATACACCTGGACAGTAATGCCTACAGAGTCCTTCCTATTTCTCACAAACCATAAAGGCTGATTTGGGTAATATAAAGTTTTCTGTAGGCTCTACCTTATTATAATACATAGATGATTTGCTTCTCTGCTCCCCTTCTCAACCTCTTTACAGGAAAACAGCATCCACATGTTAAAACTTTTGGCTTTAAAGGGACATAAAGTTTCTAAAGAAAAATTGCAGTTTTCTTAAACTCAGATTCAATATTTAGGACACCTGATATCAGAACAAGGACTAGATTTGGATCCAGGTAGACTTCAAGGCATCCTGAATTTCCCAAAACATAAAACTAAGTGTCAATTAAGAAGCTTTCTTAGCTTGGCTAATTATTCTCAAATTGGATTCAAAATTTCTCATAGGGTATCATAGTCAACACCTACACCCTGTGGCTTGAAGGTATCTCCTTGGCCTCAGAGCCACTCCTACCACTGCCCTCATAGTGAAGACCACTGAAGAAATAGTCAATAACCATCCTTGTACCCTCCTGCAGTAAAAGCCTGCCTAACTTTTCATTACACTCAACACTTTTCAGCCAGTCTCCTCACCTCCTATGAAATTCTCATGTTAACTGCTCATAACTCTTCCTTGTTGCAAAAGCCTTAAGCCCACCACCCTTCTCCCTGCTTCATGAATGAAACCCCTCATAACGGCTTAGCACTGACAGATCACCATGGCAATTTATAAGAAACTCCTCTAACCCATGCATACTTTCATGGTTTACTGACACTTCTTATTTAGAGTATAAACATGGTAAAAATCATGCTGGGTATGCAACTTCCTTTGAAGTCACTGGGGCAGCACCTTAACTTTTGGTCACTTCAGCCCAACAAGTTGAATTATACAGCCTTACTCAAGTTTGCACTTTAGCCAAAGGTGAAATCTAAAATATTTATGCTGATAGTCAGCATGCCTTTGGAGTAGCTTATGACTTTGGAATGTTATGGAAACAATCCTTACCTCCAAAGGGGATGAGATTTAAAATGGCTCCTATATCCAAAATTTATTAGGTGCCATGCGTTTGCTAGTGGCTCTACCTATTAGTAAGTTTCCCAAGCATTCCAGACTCAACTTCCTAGAAGCCAAAGGAAACTGCCTCACTGATATTTCTGTCAAAAATGCTGCTTTCCATGAGGCTGATAGCCACACCTCTGCCATGTTCCAAAGAGATGTTCTCCCAAATAACAATTCGGAAAAATTGACCAGAGATGTCCAACAGTTGGCCCCAGAAAAGGAGAAACAATATTGGAAATCTAATGATTGTTAAATCAATAAGAAGAGAAAACTCTGGTTTGGACCAAATAACAATCTGGCCCTACCAGAAATTCTAAAATTCCCACTACTTATACATGTACATGCATTAAACGATCGATCTACTGACATATAATAGCATTCATGAACCAATATTGGTGGGGAAATATCAAGAAGGCTGCAAAAAGTGCCTACCTTGCTTGCCCCACTTATCCAAAATACAATCCTGGGAAGCCTGTCCATACTGTCCCTGGGCATTCTAAATTTTAAATTTTCCAATGGACCATTTGAGGTTTGGCAAATGGATTTCATGTAGCTCTCCCCATCTCATGGATATAAGTATGTTGTAGTCATAATTTGTATGTTTTCTCACTAGACTGAAGCTTTCTCTTGTAGACAAGGTTAACCTCTCTCCTGTAGCTAAAATTCTGTTAGAAAAGATTATCACTACCTTGGGAACCCCTCTTGAACTACAAAGTGATAAGGGGAGCCATTCTATTGGCCAAGTGCTTGCTTCACAACGTATGCTGTTTGACCAGTTTCACAATACTTTCACTAAGTACGCCATCCTCAATCCTCAGGGTTGACTGAATGCACTAACGGCACCGTTAAGACTCAATTACAAAATTCATAAAGATTTTCCAAATACCTTGGCTTAAAGTATTGCCATTAGACCCTCTAAATCTCAGATCCACTGCCTTAGGAACTTATAGACTCTCACTCTTGAAGATAGTCATAGGACAACCAATGTACTTGGTCCCTCCCTCTTTTGACCCACCTCAACAAAAATGAAATACACTTCAATATTGTAAAGGTCTAGTTGCTTCTATTAAAAATAACCATGCTTTGGGGCACCTGGGTGGTTCAGTGGGTTGGGCATCCGACTTTTGATTTGGGCTCAGGTCGTGATCTCAGGGTTGTGAGATTAAGCCCAGCCTGAAGCTCTGTGCTGAGTGTGGAGCCTGCTGGGGATTCTTTCCTTCCCCTTCCCGTTGCCCCTCACTCCTACATGCATGCACATGAGTGCCTTCTCTCTCTCTCTCTCTCTCTCTCTCCCCCTCTCTCTCTCTCTTAAAAAGAAAAAATAACCATGCTTTGATAGAGCTGTCTTTCCACAGTGTGCTCGCAGGAGACAAAGGCCTTAAGAATCACTTATCAAACTGGAGATTTTGCTTATTGAAAAAGACTCCTCTAGAAAAAATCTCTTTGCCCTTGCTGGAAAGGCCCTTATAAGGTACTGTTAATCAACCAGTGTGCCACCAAATTCTAGGAAATAGACTTTTGTTTTTTGTTTTTGTTTTTTTTAATGAATTTATTTTTTTATTGGTGTTCAATTTGCCAACATACAGAATAACACCCAGTGCTCATCCCGTCAAGTGTCCACCTCAGTGCCCGTCACCCATTCACCCCCATCCCCCGCCCTCCTCCCCTTCCACCACCCCCAGTTCGCTTCCCAAAGTTAGGAGTCTTCATGTTCTGTCTCCCTTTCTGACATTTCCCACCCATTTCTTCTCCCTTCCCTTCTATTCCCTTTCACTATTATTTATATTCCCCAAATGAATGAGAACATATAAAGTTTGTCCTTCTCCAATTGACTTATTTCACTCAGCATAATACCCTCCAGTTCCATCCACGTCGAAGCAAATGGTGGGTATTTGTCATTTCTAATGGCTGAGTAATATTCCATTGTATACATAAACCACATCTTCTTTATCCATTCATCTTTCGATGGACACCAAATCTCCTTCCACAGTCTGGCTATTGTGGACATTGCTGCTAGAAACATCAGGGTGCAGGTATCTCGGTGTTTCATTGCATCTGTATCTTTGGGGTAAATCCCCAACAGTGCAATTGCTGGGTCGTAGGGCAGGTCTATTTTTAACTCTTTGAGGAATCTCCACACAGTTTTCCAGAGTGGCTGCACCAGTTCACATTCCCACCAACAGCACAAGAGGGTTCCCTTTTCTCCACATCTTCTCCAACATTTGTGGTTTCCTGCCTTGTTAATTTTCCCCATTCTCACTGGTGTGAGGTGGTATCTCATTGTGGTTTTGATTTGTATTTCCCTGATGGCCAGGGATGCGGAGCATTTTCTCATGTGCATGTTGGCCATGTCTATGTCTTCCTCTGTGAGATTTCTGTTCATGTCTTTTGCCCATTTCATGATTGGATTGTTTGTTTCTTTGCTGTTGAGTTTAATAAGTTCTTTATAGGTCTTGGAAACTAGCCCTTTATCTGATATGTCATTTGCAAATATCTTCTCCCATTCTGTAGGTTGTCTTTGAGTTTTGTTGACTGTATCCTTTGCTATGCAAAAGCTTCTTATCTGATGAAGTCCCAATGATTCATTTTTGCTTTTGTTTCTTTTGCCTTCGTGGATGTATCTTGCAAGAAGTTGCTGTGGCCAGGTTCAAAAAGGGTGTTGCCTGTGTTCTCCTCTAGGATTTTGATGGAATCTTGTCTCACATTTAGATCTTTCATCCATTTTGAGTTTATCTTTGTGTATGGTGAAAGAGAGTGGTCTAGTTTTATTCTTCTGCATGTGGATGTCCAATTTTCCCAGCACCATTTATTGAAGAGACTGTCTTTCTTCCAATGGATAGTCTTTCCTCCTTTATCGAATATTAGTTGACCATAAAGTTCAGGGTCCACTTCTGGATTTTCTATTCTGTTCCATTGATCTATGTGTCTGTTTTTGTGCCAGTACCACAGTGTTTTGATGACCACAGCTTTGTAGTACAACCTGAAATCTGGCATTGTAACCATGCCCCCAGCTATGGTTTTCTTTTTTAAAATTCCGCTGGCTATTCGGGGTCTTTTCTGATTCCATACAAATCTTAAAATAATTTGTTCTAACTCTCTGAAGAAAGTCCATGGTATTTTGATAGGGATTGCATTAAGAAAATTATTCACCATGAGCAAGTAGGATTTATTCCGGGGACACAAGGCTGGTTCAACACTCGTAAAACTATCAATGTGAATCATATCAGCAAGAGAAAAACCAAGAACCATATGATCCTCTCATTAGATGCAGAGAAAGCATTTGACAAAATACAGCATACATTCCTGATCAAAACTCTTCAGAGTGTAGGGATAGAGAGAACATTCCTCAACATCTTAAAAGCCATCTACGAAAAGCCCACAGCAAATATCATTCTCAATGAGGAAGCACTGGGAGCCTTTCCCCTAAGATCAGGAACAAGACAGGGATGTCCACTCTCACCACTGCTGTTCAACATAGTACTGGAAGTCCTAGCCTCAGCAATCCGACAACAAAAAAGACATTCAAGGCATTCAAATTGGCAAAGAAGAAGTCAAACTCTCCCTCTTCGCCGATGACATGATACTCTACATAGAAAACCCAAAAGCTTCCACCCCAAGATTGCTAGAACTCATACATGGCAGGATACAAAATCAATGCCCAGAAATCAATGGCATTTCTATACAGTAACAATGAGACTGAAGAAAGAGAAATTAAGGAGTCAATCCCATTTACAATTGCACCCAAAAGCATAAGATACCTAGGAATAAACCTAACCAAAGAGGTAAAGGATCTATACCCTAAAAACTATAGGACACTTCTGAAAGAAATTGAGGAAGACACAAAGAGATGGAAAATCCATCCATTCCATGCTCATGGATTGGCAGAATTAATATTGTGAAAATGTCAATGTTATCCAGGGCAATTTACACGTTTAAGGAAATAGACTTTTGGATTCTCACATGACACATCTAGAGAAAGCACTAAGCCCTGACTGGACCTGCTCTTGTCCTGAAATTAAAGATTTCCCAGAATTAAAACAGACAACATCTGGGAAGACAGAGTTCCAAGGTGTCTGGACCAGGCCTGTATACTTTTTCCTACTTTCACTTCTATCTCTTTGTGGAAAGAAAATGCCCTTTATCTGCATTTTCCCAATCTCTTGAAAAAGGGGGAGACCTCCTTTGATCATGATCTTTCAGAACCAGCCTCATTATGATCCCTTGACCATTTCCGAAGGTTTAGAAGTTTTGGAACACAAAAGTCTTTCTTTAATCAAAGTATTAACGGACTCTGCAAATTCATGTTTTCTGAATTTATAATTTGACAGACAAATTTGATAACATTTGTTCTTTTGAGATAACAATATTTTTTTTCTTTAATGCATCTTTGAAGTTTTGCTATTCTCAGAAAAAAAGTTCATTAACTACTGCTTCCTGTTTATATTTATATGGTATTTTCCTGAAGGTGCTTGGTTACTTCATGAAGTATGCTCTCATAGATCTTCATCATGAAGATCTTCATCTTCTTCTTCCAAGAAGACTTTCAGGAGGAATGCATGACTCTGGGCTTGCCTTCATAGGGAGAATCCTTTCTTCCCTAAGTTCAAATAAGTGCCAATAAATATTTTCAGACCTAAGGTCCTGGTTTAGAACCAACATATACAGTTTGGAATTGTCACATTGCTTTTGACTATATACTTGTTGTCCATCAATCTTTTGCAGAAAGGATGTGCTCAATAAAGTGATGTTGGCTCAATGCTCACAATCTTGAGAAGATGTAGACTTCAGATGGGAAGTACCTGTGAGCTCTCCCTTCAAGCCCTCCCTGTTACTCAAATGTAGCATAAGTGGTTTCCAACTGCTCTGTACTTTCCCTCCGACATGAGACATGACAACCAGGAAAGGTCCTTCCTGGTACTTAGAGATAAAACCACACTAAATATAAAGAACCCGACTTGATCTTTCAAGGAAAGATCTTGATCAAAAGTGGGTACTGTCGGGATCCCTGGGTGGCACAGCGGTTTAGCGCCTGCCTTTGGCCCAGGGTGCGATCCTGCAGACCCCGGATCGAATCCCACGTCGGGCTCCTGGTGCATGGAGCCTGCTTCTCCCTCTGCCTGTGTCTCTGCCTCTCTCTCTCACTGTGTGCCTATCATAAATAAATAAAGAATTTAAAAAAATAAGTGGGTACTGTGAAAATCAGTAACAGGAAACCTCACTAAATTGGAGTCCGGAGATTTTGGCAGGGGGAGTTCTTATGCCTTACCACTCAAAGTCAATTGCAGGGCCAACGGTAAGAGACAGACTTGACCTTACACAGATTTGAACTTGCATGTGGATACTCTACTTTTGCAGCTGGAGGAGGAGACACTTTTCTTATCCCCCTTGGCAACAGTTCAGCCAATGAGAAGCCTCCATACTTTGAAATCTCAGTTTACTCCAATGGACTTTTTTTAAAAAAAGATTTTATTTATTTATTCATGAGAAACACAGAGAGAGAGAATGGCAGAGACAGAGGCAGAGGGAGAAGCAGGCTCCATGCAGGGAACCCAATGGGGGACTCAATCCTTGGATCACAGGATCACGCCCTGAGCCAAAGGCAGATGCTCAACCACTGAGCCACCCAGGCATCCCTACTCCAATGGACTTTTAGTCAGTGGCAGAACTGAGTCTTGAACCCAGTACTCTATTTGAAAACAAGTAAAGTGTAGCTCTACTTCATGTTCAAGTTCAACTTACAGACTCCACCAACACAAAGGCAATTCAGGCTGATCACAAGTTTGAAAAAAAAATTGAACAAATCACTTTAGAGACAGCAGGATCATATAGGATCGAAGGGACACTAAAATATCTGGAGATCGTATTCCTAAAACCTACATTGGTATTAGAGAGGGACATCATTCATGCCTCCATTATACATTTTTCTTAGGCAATAAGTTGACTAATTTCAGCCAACAGGAAAAGAACTGTTTTTATTTAGAACCACCTTGGGTTTTGCCTCTCTATAACAAAGGACTTTTAACTGTTTTGGTAGATGATCATCCATGGACATTTTATGATTCTGCACATCTTATGATCAAGGCATTGATCACCTTTGTCCTAAACTGTCTTTTCAGGGATGAGTGTCTAGTGAACAGCCTTGGAAGACAGAGATAGTGCCTCCCTCTGAATCAAAGGGCAGGCATGCTTACTTCCCATTATAAAAGATTTGTGTTCCCTAAACCCAGGGTTCCTCTCCTGCAATCCAAATAGTGCAATGCAGCCATCTATCTGGGCTCATCTGTGCCACTTCCATGGGACTTAGAAGCAAGAGGCACTGATATAGCTCATGCTGCTCTCTGGTCTATGAGTAATGATGTCCTTTGTGTCTGATCCAGGATCCACTATCCATGACACTGTGGCAGGCTAATTTATAAGGGTAAAAGAAGGGTAAAGTCTCAGCCTCTTTACAGACTTGATACTCTTTCCTTTTCTGTTGGACATGAGACCAGAACAACAATAAAAGGACAGAGCTTTGAAGTTGGAAAGAACGATTATAGTCATTAATGGGAATAATGAACCCCAGAAAGTGTTAACCCCTTATTTTAGGGTCTGACAAACTTGTATTTCCCTTCTCTGGAATGAGCTACCCAAACCTCAATTCTTTCAAATCCAAAAGGACTGAAATATCAGAACACTAAAACAGAGATCAGCAGTGGAGTTTACACCAACAAGCCAATGAAGCTTAAGTTCTGGTGGCCTCACTGCTCAGGCCCTTCCAAGACCTGGCAAGAGCTCTAACAATGTGTTCACATGGTGATGTGTTTTGCAAAGTTCACAAAAATAAGATTTTAAAACTCAATTGGTCAATTCCATTGTCTCTTTCCACTCTTCTCCTCCATCATATTCCCTTCAGGTACGGTGGTTTTGTAGTGGCCACAAGTATTTGGGGATCCTAATAAATGAGAGTTGGAGATACATGTAGCTTGCATTTAGCTCTGGACATATTCACACATTTCATAGTCATCTCCAGGCATGGTTTACCTAGTTATACATATGGATGGCTTCCAGAAATATTCCTACTGCCCACTCTGCCAACACCAAACATCATGGCATAAATTCCGCAGGCCAGAGGCTGTGTCGGGAAATGGAAGGGCCCCACAGCACTTAGCATTGCAAAGATAAGGATAATAGAGAAAAAAAAAAAAAAAGGACTGAGATGCATTCCCCCAGAGCTAGTTTGTGGGAAATTCTTCCAGTCATCAGAAATATAAAATAGGGGTAGAGGAGGGGGGGTTAAAAAAAAGAAGAAGAAGCAGCGTAAAACTGTAAGTGGAGACTTCCTGGTCAAAATTCCTCTTATTAGGAATACTCAGTGCAGGAGATACAATAATAAACCTACCATATATTTTTTTTCATGTTGTTGGAAATTATGCAAAATGGAATTTATCAGAATTCCTGCGTATATACGGTACAAACAGTAGTATAAACAGTCACTCTGTGAGGTCCCATGTTTTATGCATGCCAAGCTATCCGACTGCATCTTAACACATCAGATGAATCCTATCCTGACAAAGTCTGGTGGTTCCTGATGATACAGCACATAATATTGCCACCAATGCTCAGAAGTGGCTTGGAAAAAACAGCAGCCAGTGATTCTGTGACAAAATCCCTATACATATTCATCAGTAGGTCAATGGTTGTAATTTAAGTATCATTTGATCACCTCACTATATATATATAACACAATTCAACTGGGTGGCAATTTCAAACTGCATCTAGATGCTCACATGGACCTTATTTTCAGATTAATTTTATGTATTGTTTTCAGAATTTCTGATTATACCAAAATAAATTAGATAGGAAGGAAATATCCTGACAGAAACCACTACTGTAAATCTAAAAGTGAAAATTAGCAGAACTTCAAAGTGTCAGAAACTCTCTTGCTATTATAAGATAATGGAAACTAAAACTTTTGATGGTCAAAATTGTGAAGGTAGAGGGAAAAAAGAATTACAATAGGCAATAAAAATGTAGATGAAATTAAAATAAAAAAGATAAAGGCTAACTCTGGGAAACGAACTAGGGGTGGTAGAAGGGGAGAAGGGCAGGGGGTGGGAGTGAATGGGTGACGGGCACTGGGGGTTATTCTGTATGTTAGTAAATTGAACACCAATAAAAAATAAATTAAAAAAAAAGATAAAGGTGATTAGAGAATTAGGACACTCCAATACAGGAAACAAAGAAAGGAGATGGGCTGTATTATAAAAGAAAATGCAGTTTGTGCAGACAATGAGCAAGCTCCAGACCCTCAGCTGCTATGTTTTAATGAATTGGTGACTTTGCTACGTGTCCTTTACATGTCCTCTTTTATTTGGCCATAAACATTAGGGGGAAAGTATTCTACAGATTTGTCAGGCACACAATTAACAGCCTGTTATATTATTTTCTGCACTTTGTGAAGTTTCTGATATTCATCTGCCTTTTAGAATTTGCAGGTTGTTGTGATTTCCAATTCTAAGTATTCCCTTTGATAACTAATTTTTATTTGTAATTTGTCCCATTTTTCTTCAAGCAAGTCCCTGAATTATATGAGTTTCAGGCACTCCTAGCCACGGATCTGGCTCTGGAGATGGGTCATGCAGTTTTATTTCCCGTCAATCAATGTCAGAAAATATTCAGACATTATTCTCTGCCTGAAGGAGAGAAGATTCAATTGTCTAAAAGGTTCTGGGGGATCCCTGGGTGGCTCAGCGGTTTAGCGCCTGCCTTTGGCCCACGGCGTGATCCTGGAGTCCCGGGATCGAGTCCCACATCAAAGTCCCTGTGTGAATCCTGCTTCTCCCTCTGTGTCTCTGCATCTCTCTCATGAATAAATAAATAAAATCTTAAAACAAAAAAAAGCTAAAAATAAAACCATGCTAAACAGGTGCTTCCTGATGAGGCCCTTAATCTACGTTGACTAGATTGACTCTCAGTGTTGAAAAAGCTAACTGCTAAATAGTTACCATGTATGATATATGAATGAGCAAATGAATGAAGAAGCCAACTGCTTCTCAAAACAGGTTCTGGTGCCAATCACTGCAATTGCCATGGTCTTTATTGTAGGTGGCAGCATCTACCTGAAGTAGTTTACACACAAAGGGGGTGTTAAGGATGTAGAAAACCCATGGGATTGTTGAAAAGGCCACAGAAGCTGGCTGCAGCTGTAGGTAGCTTCTTGGATCAATGATTTCCGGTGGAGACTGCAGTTCTCCCGGTGGCTCAGTTTGGTGGTGTGATTTTGAAAGGCAGCCTTGGATCTCAGTCTATGTTCATTTTCTGCAGAACTCTGGCCAGTACACCTCACTTAAGAGTGGTGGTGGGACCCCACCAAAAAGGAGAATTATAGACCAATATCCCTGATGAACACAGATGCAAAAATTCTCCACAAGATACTAGCCAATAGGATCCAACAGTACATTAAGAGGATTATTCACCATGACCAAGTGGGATTTATCCCTGGTACACAAGGCTCTTTCAACACTCGTAAAGCAATCAACATGATAGATCATATCAACAAGAGAAAAAACAAGAACCATATGATCCTCTCAATAGATGCAGAGAAAGCATTTGACAAAATACAGCATACATTCCTGATCAAAACTCTTCAGTGTAGGGAGAGAGAGAACATTCCTCAGCATCTTAAAAGTCATATACAAAAAGCCCACGGAAAATATCATTCTCAATTGGGAAACACTGGGAGCCTTTCCCCTAAGATCAGGAACAAGACAGGGATGTCCATTCTCACCACTGCTATTCAACATAGTACTAGAAATCCTAGCCTCAGCAATCAGGCAACAAAAAGACATTAAAGGCATTCAAATTGTCAAAGAAGAAGTCAAACTCTCCCTCTTTGCAGATGACATGATACTCTACATAGAAAACCCAAAGGACTCCACCCCAAGATTGCTAGAACTCATACAGCAATTTGGCAGTGTGGCAGGATACAAAATCAATACCCAGAAATCAGTGGCATTTCTATACACTAACAAGGAGACTGAAGAAAGAGAAATTAAGGAGTCAATCCCATTTACAATTGCACCCAAAAGCATAAGATACCTAGGAATAAACCTAACCAAAGAGGTAAAAGATCTATATCCTAAAAACTACAGAATACTTCTGAAAGAAATTGAGGAAGACACAAAGAGATGGAAAAACATTCCATGCTCATGGATTGGAAGAATTAATTGTGAAAATGTCAATGCTACCCAGGGAAATTTACACATTTAATGCAATCCTTATCAAAATACCATGGACTCTCTTCAGAGAGTTGGAACAAATCATCTTAAGATTTGTGTGGAATCAGAAAAGATCCAGAATAGCCAGGGGAATATTAAAAAAGAAAACCAGAGCTAAAAACACAATGCCAGATTTCAGGTTGTACTACAAAGCTGTGGTCATCAAGACAGTGTGGTACTGGCACAAAAATAGACACATAGATCAATGGAACAGAATAGAGAATAGAGAATAGAGAATAGAGAATAGAGAATAGAGAAACAGAATAGAGAATCCAACTTGAGTTGAGGGTCCAACTTTATGGTCAACTAATATTCGACAAAGCAGGAAAGACTATCCACTGGACAAAGGACAGTCTCTTCAATAAATGGTGCTGGGAAAATTGGACATCCACATGCAGAAAAATGAAAGTAGACCACTCTTTTGCACCAGACACAGAGATAAACTCAAAATGGATGAAAGATCTAAATGTGAAACAAGATTCCATCAAAATCCTAGAGGAGAACACAGGCAACACCCTTTTTTAACTTGGCCACAGCAACTTCTTGCAAGCTTTATCCATGAAAGCAAGAGAAACAAAAGCAAAAATGAATTATTGGGACTTCATCAAGATAAGAAGCTTTTGAAATCAAAAGAAACAGTCAACAAAACTAAAAGACAACCTATAGAATGGGAGAAGATATTTGCAAATGACGTATCAGATAAAGGACTAGTATCCAAGACCTATAAAGAACTTATTAAACTCAACAGCAAAGAAACAAACAATCCAATCATGAAATGGACAAAAGACATGAACAGAAATCTCACAGAGGAAGACATAGACATGGCCAACAAGCACATGAGAAAATGCTCTGCATCACTTGCCATCAGGGAAATACAAATCAAAACCACAATGAGATACCACCTCACACCAGTGAGAATGGCGAAAATTAACAAGGCAGGAAACAACAAATGTTGGAGAGGATGCGGAGAAAAGGGAACCCTCTTGCACTGTTGGTGGGAATGTGAAATGGTGCAGCCACTCTAGAAAACTGTGTGGAGGTTCCTCAAAGAGTTAAAAATAGACCTGCCCTACAACCCAGCAATTGCACTGTTGGGGATTTACCCCAAAGACAGATGCAATGAAACACCGGAACACCTGCATCCCAATGTTTATAGCAGCAATGTCCACGATAGCCAAACTGTGGAAGGAGCCTCATGTCCATCGAAAGATGACTGGATAAAGAAGCTGTGGTATATATATACAATGGAATATTACTCAGCCATTAGAAATGACAAATACCATTTGCTTCGACGTGGATGGAACTGGAGAGTTTTATGCTGAGTGAAATAAGTCAATCGGAGAAGGACAAACATTATATGGTCTCATTCATTTGGGGAATATAAAAATTAGTGAAAAGGAATAAAGGGAAAGGAGAGAAAATGAGTGAAAATATCAGTGAAGGTGACAAAACATGAGAGACGCCTAACTCTGGGAAACAAACAAGGGGTAGTGGAAAGGGAGGTGGGCGAGGTGTTGGGGTGACTGGGTGATGGGCACTGGGGGGGGGCACTTGGCGGGATGAGCACTGGGTGTTATGCTATGTGTTGGCAAATTGAACTCCAATAAGAAAAAGAAAAAAGAAAAAAGAGTAGTGGTGGGCAACCCGGGTGTCTCAGCAGTTTAGGGCCGCCTTCAGCCCAGGGCATGATCCTGGGGTCCCAGGATAGAGTTCCACATCAGGCTCCCTGCATGGAGGCTGCTTCTCCCTCTGCCTGTGTCTCTGCCTCTCTCTCTCTCTGTGTCTCTCATGAATAAATAAATAAAATCTTAAAAAAAAAAAAAGAGCGGTGGTGATAATCTGTAAATCTTGTCTCTTACTGTGAAAATCAAAAAAGATCTTTCCAGAGCTGTACCAATAATGGCTGGCCCATTCTGGAGATTTTCTCAAGGACTACCTATGGTAAAACTCAGCAGTACTGAGCAAAATGATGTTTGGGAAAACATCAAAGAATCAGTGCAATAGGCAGGAATATCCGTCTTTTGTGATACTAGAAGCAGTATGGGACCTACCCTCTATAATAAGAACAAGGATGTTGTTTATAATAATAGGGTTGTTTAAATTCCACTACCTATATTATTCTGGTTCTTTCCTCTCACTCCCTTCTATCATGCTGTCTCAACCATCACTGTCAACAACAACAACAACAACAACAATAACAACAACATTGTGCCATAGAACAGGGCAATTCTGCAGACCACTGGAAATCTCTTCCAAAGCAGTAATAACAGCTGACTACAATTTTAGATTCTTCAATATTATAAAGCAGATTCTTTGTTGCTTGTGTTTGGAGCAAATGACAAATATCCTATGACACCAGTAAATACAGCAGGTTCTCTGGGTTAGGGGTGGGGACAACACTATCATAGACAAATTAAGCTCTTGTAACTAACTGTATAACTTCTTCATGATACAACAGCTTGGTACCATCAATGGCTTCAATTATTGATAGGAGATATTTTTGTATCTTTCATACAGATTTCTATACACAGATTAGCTCAGGGTACTTACTAATTCTGTTTCAGAATAATGATACAAACACATGGTCTCTCTATGTATGCCTGGTTCTTCAATACCTCTGGCAGCAGAACCAAGATATTTGGTTTAGTAATTTCTTTTTGAACCCAGAAGAATAAAATTTCTCTGCAGGAATTTGTTCTCAGTGCAGAAATGTTTTGACTTATGGAAAACTTTTTTTTTATCTTACAGAAAAACCCATCAGCAAAATGTTCTAACTTTGCTACCTCTTACTTCAGCCCATCTTTATACTTCCCTGAGTAATAGTAAATGCTTACCAGATTCCGTAGATTCACTTTTCTATCCTAACACCAACTGCGCCCTCCAGGCACTATTTGTGGTCATTTTACCTTGTCAAATGGAACTGTACTTCCTAAAAGTCCTTTCCCCATGCAGTTCCAAGCTAAGATTGCACACAAGAGAAATTTGTATGAAATTTAGAAGCCACAATGTAAACAGCAGCCATTATGCTTGGAAGATCAGTGCAGGTCATCACAGTTAGTACAGGTTCACACATGCTGCTGAGCTAGGGCTCATCTCAGCCTGGGGCAGCTATAGGGTATGCAGCTCCTTCAGCTTCTTCTAGTCTTAGATCAGGCCTGTGTACAGCTCCCTAGCAGAAGAACCAACTTATTCTACAGGTTCTTACCATCAATGGAGTCAGATGCAGTAAAAGACAAATAAGTGTGTCTTCATACATTCTACTCTTCGATTTTCCTCTACTTTACAACCAGCTTTTCTTCCCAATTACCAGCCCTATAGCAACTTTATGCCAACCTTATACAGCTCCCCAATATGGTCTCTGCTTGGTGACTTTTCTCTGATTCTCCAATCTATCTCCTTCCAGAGCTTGACTTCCTTAGCCCTCTCACAATTTCATAAAATCTAATCCCTATACAAATCCCTTTTTCTGTACCACTCGCAGTGGTTCCGTTCTGCCTAAACTCTGACTGATGTGCTACTGCTAAGAAAGTGGATAAGCAACAGAGTGACAGATGAACCCAAGAAAAGGCACTCCAAATCTGTGCTTGTTAATTACTGCAGTCAAGCCAACATTCACTCAGGAGCACTAGCAGAAAGCAAATCAACACACCTGATTCCTAAGAGTCATCAAAAGTCTTCACATTTTTTATGCTCTGATATAACTGTTCCGCCCCTAAGAATTTATCTCAAGGACATAGCTATGGATTGTATAATACTCTGATAAACCATTTGGTGAAACTTTCAAGGGACATATTTCAGTGAAAATAGATGGTTCACGAATTGCTGTCTCAAGATGGTTAGTTCCGCTGACGGTAGAACTTTTTGCTTTGCTGAGGGAGTGTGCAGAGATGAATAACTCTGAACTCTGGACATCATAGGGGACATTTGGAAACTATGTCTAGGGAAGAAAAAGAAGAGAGAAGAGGTTACTGTCTGGGAAGAATAATGGAGGATAAAAAACACAAATATCAAATGGCTAATGATCCTGAGTTTCCACTGGGTGTTGTGTGCTGTGTGTCTCCCTGTGAAACATTCATGTATAGTCATTTATGGCAGGGCTGGTTCTTTCTGGAGACAAGTCAAAGTGCTGAGTCTTCTTCAAAATGAGCATAAAGGGAAAATAGAAAAAAATAGGGAAATATTGGAAACAGCCTGAGTGTTCAAAGTTGGAAATTATTTAAATGAATTATGTCATTTCTAGACAACAAAATACCAAGTCACCATCCAAAACTATGCTGTTAAAGAATGTGTAATAATATGAAAAATGTCTTAAATGAAGACTGCATATTTCAATGGAATGTAGAATATTAGGAAAGAAAAATGACTGAAAGAGTAAACACCAAATACTGACTGCCGTGGTAGGTTAGGCTGGTTTTATTTTCTCCCTTCTATTTATTTGTATTATCTTAAATTTCTAAAATAAACATGTATTCCTTCTGTAACAAAACAAAAACAGCATATGTTTATAGCTTTCCATAAACTAGGCAAGTCTTATACCCAAAGCAAGTGTTCAAAGGCAGGAAAACAAACAGTAGGTACATTTAGGCAAATATTCATGTTCCAAAAATGGCTAATCTGATCCAGCTGCATGTTATCACACTTTCATTGTTGTCAGGAAGAGGGACATAGATCAACACATTCCTCTTCCCCACCCTGGACAGAGTTCCACCATGAAGGTGCAAAAAAGGCCCAACACAGAGATGGACTCACTGTCCTCAAAGTAAGGCCATCTGAGTTCTTACCTGGACTCTGTCAAAGGCTGCCATTGACTCTGGACAGCAACTTGGCACTCACCAGTAGAGCTGAGGCTGCACTTCTAAGTTTATACCCTGAAGAATCGCATATGTGCATAAGGAGTTATGCACCTGAATGTTTATTTCAGTATCATGTCCTTTCCATTCATTTTTTTTCCTGTGGGAAATTTCTAATATATACAAAAGTTAACAGATACTTTTTAAAAATATTCTATTTATGTAGAAAGACAGAGAGCACAAGCAGGGGGAGGGGCAGAGGGAGAAGCAGACTCTTGCTAAGCAAGGAACCCAATGTGGGGCTCAATCCCAGGATCCTGGGACTTGATCCCAGGACCCTGGGATCATGGCCTGAGCTGAAGGCAGATGCTTAGCTGACTGAGCCACCCAGGCAGCCCAACAGAGAAGTTTCATAAGCCCCCACATACCCGTCACTCAGCTTCAATAATAATCAATTCATGGCCAATCTTTTCTCATCTCATCCCTCCCACTCACAGCCACTCCTGTATTATTTCAAAGCACATCCCAGGTATCAAATCATTTCATTCATAAATTTCAGTATAGATATATCATACACATTAAATACATGTATATATATATGAATATAATATATTTGTATATAATACTTTAAAAAATAACCCCAAAACCCCAACCATGACATTTTATTACATCGAAGACAAAACAATCAATTCTTAATATCCTTAATTATCAGCTCAGAGTTCAAATGTTAAATTTTTTCATAAATGTGATCATTCTCAAGACAATTCAGAGTCTGGAAATGAAGGAATAGTTAATTATGTTTTAAAACTATTATTAAATTTTTTAGACATGATAAAGATTTTGTGTTTTTTTTTAAGTCTTGTGCTTAAGTGTTTATGGATAAAATGATACATTATCTGGAATTTGCTTTGAAATCAGGTAATTGGGGTAGAAATGAAACAAGATTAGCTGTGAGTTGATCACTATTGAAGCTGAGAGAGGGGTACATGAGGTTTATTTTACCATTTCCTTTTATTTTTTTTTTACATATTTGAAATTTTCCACAATAAAAAAGTAAGGGAAAAAAGGGTATCTAAATAACATATTGCTTATGCACAGAAAGAAAGATAGGAAGACAGAGCCAAAAAGCGGGGGTGGGGGGGGGGATAAACACAAAATTAAGGATGTAGTTGCCTTGAGAAAGGGTGGCAGGGGGTAGTTGAGATTATTGGAAATGTTCTTCGTTACAAATGACCTCATGTTATTTAAAAAAAAATACTAAATGATAAAATAAAGGAGGGCTACTCGTGTACCAGTGTCAATATGTAGTGTCCCAAACCAGGATTAGGATTAGTCCAGTTTGGTTCTCTTGAGCACCAAAAATAAGAAAAAAAAATCACATGGTGATCACTACACATACACACACACACACACACACACACACCTCTGAAACAATAGCTTCAGAAACAATAATAACAATAATGACCCTTACTACATGCAATACTCTGAAGTCGTCTTTTTTTTTTTTTTTTGAAGATTTCATTTATTTACTCATGAGAGGCACAGAGAGAGAGAGATGCAGAGACACAGGCAGAGGGAGAAGCAGGCTCCATGCAGGGAACCTGACGTGGGACTCAATCCTGGGACTCCAGGATCACGCCCTGGGCCAAAAGCAGGCACTAAACCCTTGAGCTACTCAGGGATCCCCTCTGCAGTGCCTTAAGAGAATGTTCACTCAGCATCAAAAAAAAAACCAAAAACCAAAAAAAACAAAACAAAACAAAAAAACCTTTGCGCCTCCCTTCCCCCATCCCTTGCTGTACCTTCCATCTTCCCACTGCACTGTCTCTCCACCCTCTCCCCCTGCCTGGAAGATCTATTGCATGCTCCACTCCTCTCCCCTGCCAACCATGGCCTTCTGGTTTCCTCTGTCTTCACCCCTGGCCTTGCTTTCTGCAGAAGCCACCCCAGCTCTTTCAGAGCCAGCCACCATCATGGTTTATGACATCCCAGCAATATTTTTTCCACTTCCAAATGGGGACCCGAGAAACTGGACTGAAGAAACCTGCCCAAGACCACAGGGTTGGCAGTCACCTGGATTTCACTCCCACACTTCCTAATTCACAGGCTATTGGAAGGTCTGGGATTAGAGCAACAGCTCCCAGAGCTCCCTGCTTTGCTCACCACTTTCCCGGCTGACTCAGGGCACATCTGTGTCTGGGCCGCTTAACCCTCAGCTACCACTGCACTTGAAACCCTACAAGGAACCCAAAGCAATATACTTCTCCGTTTAATAAGAAATATCTTTGTTCAGTCCTGCCTTAAATACATGTTATATGTGGACAGCCACACAGCAGCAGGCTGTAGAAATGTCCTTTGTATTCTGTGTCCTGACCATAGCCCTCAATGCTGATCCCAAACTTGGCTTTGTTCACCACATAGCACTGCAAGAGCCATTTGTTCTATTCCCAAATTGAGAGATGAGGTCATAAAGAAGACTTCCCTTGCCGCTCCCCCAGTCACCTGACTTGTCACACCTGTTATACCAACAGGGAAAGGGGTACAAATAAACTAACCAGATTCTGTCAGCCTGCTCAGTTTTGTCTTTGAAAAGTCTCCCATTTTGTACCTTCCCTGCCTTGAGCACACCATACCTGAGGACCTCCACGAGTGTTGAGCGGCACCACACAGCTCTGGCTTCCAGGAAATTGCAGCCCCCAGGCCCATCAAGAGACCCCTCTGAAAACTGGCTGACTCTTTTCCAATTGGAGTCAACAGTGGCTGAGCCCTTGCTCTGTGCCAGGCATGATGTTAGTACCTGTCATGTCAGCATCACCAAATCAATCTGAGCAGGACAGGAGCCTCCACCCTTCAGAAGCTTCTAGAGTCTTCTCAAAGTGATCATACACACGCACACACACTACCCAAAGGGATATAAGAAAAGTTCAGAGTGAATGCCAGGGAAATTTAGAGACAAAGAGTCTCATTTAATTTCAGAGGGACTTCATTTGTAAGATAGACCTATCTCTTTGTGACCTCTGTATAAACAGAGGACACCATTCATGACATAGAATCACTTTTTATTGAAATATAAGTGACATAAAACATTATATTAGTTTCATGAATACAACATAACAATTTGATATTTGTATATATCGCAAAATGATCACTACAAAAAGTCCAGTTAACATCCATCACCACACAGTTACCAATTTCCTTTTCTTGTGATGAGAACTTTCAAAACTTACTCTCACAGACTTTCAAATATATTATACAATATTTATAGTCAGCAGGCTGTATATTACATCCCCTGCACTAACTTGTCTTATAACTGGAAGTTTGTACCTTTTGACTCCCCTTCACCCATTTCCCCCACCCACACCCCTGGCAACCACCAATCTGTTGTCTGTATCTAAGGAATTCTGTTTTTTGTTTGTTTTTTGTTTTCAGATTCTACATGTAACTGATATACAGTATTTGTCTTTCTCTGTCTGACTTATTTTAGTTTTATTTTACTTCTCCATGTTGTGGCAAATGGCAGGATTTCATTCTTTTTTTATGGCTGAATAACATTCCATTGTATACACCATAGCATCTGTATCTCTTCATCTATCAATGGACATTTAGGTTGTTTCTATGTCTTGGCTATTGTAAATAATACTACAATGAACATAGGGATACAGGTGTGTTTTTGAGCCAGTGTTTTAGTTTCCTTCAGATAAATACCCGGAAGTGGAATTGCTGGATCATATGATAGTTCTATTTTTTAATATTTGGAGGAACTTTCATGACACATAATCATTTTTAAAAATTGAATCTCCCATGTTGGTTATGCCCATTACACATGGTATCCAGGGGAAATTCATTCAAATTTCCCAAGTTTATGTGAATTGCATACTTCATTTCCTAGCTGAAGCACTTTAATCAGTTAGATGAGAATGTCACAAAGGACATGGGTCCTACCCACAAGCCTCCAGGGAATGCGTTAACTAATCTCTATTTCTTATTTTACTTTACAAACACAGTATTTCTACATTCTAGGTACTGTTATAAGCATGCTGCACATATTAAGTGAATTAACCCTCACAAGCATCTAAGAGGTGCTACTTTCCCCATATAATAGATGGTGAAACTGTAGCACAGATCAATTATATAACTCAGCCAATGTCATATAACTAATATAATTGAAATTTTAGGGGCAGCCCGGGTATCTCAGCAGTTCAGCGCTGCCTTCAGTCCAGGGCCTGATCCTGGAGACCCGGGATCAAGTCCCACATCAGGCTCCCTGCATGGAGCCTGCTTCTCCCTCTGCCTGTGTCTCTGCCTCTCTCTCTCTCTCTCTCTCTCTCTCTCCCTCTGTCTGTCTCTCATGAATAAATAAGTAAAATCTTTAAAAAAAAATTTACTAATAGAGTTCAAACTCTGCATGCAATCTGTGATCTTAGCCACTACACAGTTTATTGACTTAATTATAACAGTCTTCTCAGTTTGATCTATGATAGAGACAATTTGCCATGGGTCTCTCATGTTTCTGTGTATCTTTGCATACTGAACAGACTTTGGAAGATATATTGTCTCCCTCTGGAACAAAAGACACATATTTACTACACATTATAAATGACGCACGCTTCCTAAGCCCAGTACTCCTCTCCTATAATGCAATCAGTAGGTGACATTTGACCTTTTTCACATGACCCTTTAGGAACGAGGGCTCAATGCTGACACTCTGGCTACCAGATTACTGTGAGTAATAGTCTTTTGTCTCTGATCCAAGAATCTCTCGTCATATTCCAGCACCCATGAAACTGTGCTGGGCTAACTGTTAGTTTGCAAGTAGTGTAAAATCTCAGACACTTCATAGTCTTGACAACCTATATTTCATTGTAAAAACAGACCTGCTTCACAGAACAATCTCTAAAGGAGGCAATGTTTGAGACATGTCTTGTCTTAAAGGAAGGGATAAACATGAAGGGCTTGCTGGCAGAATGACAGGCAAAGTCAGGAAATAGGAGTATGCATGATACCATAGGGTGGCTAAGCCTGATGGCTCTAAGTTTCAGCCTTTCTAGGAAGCTAGCTCTCCATTGGGAGATGAACTAATTTTTAGAAAAGTCCCCATTCATATATCCTAGCTTCTCTTTAGAAGCTGCAATGTGATTTTCTTTTACTACTTTGTTCAAACTGACCACCCATGAGCTGAGAAAACCACAAGATGAAAGTTCATTCTTTCTCAAACACATCTGATTGTTTTGACCCCTGGGAATCAGGCTTCCTGAAGATAAACATCTGGGGTCAGCAAGAGCTGATGAAGTCAGCAACAGCTTGGGTCCATGACAGAGTCTGGTTCACCAGGAGCCCTTTCTCTTCATACCATGTGTGTGCCTGCCATTAGACACATACTTGTGTCCTGTGTTATAAGTTATGCCCCTAATATTTGCTACAGTGAAACACCTTGGGGCTTAACTCATGATATTTCTTGATGGTAATGTCCATACATAGGATATTCTCCCCAACCTTAGCGCATAAAAAAGAATACAAAAGATTAAAATGGAGGACTTAATTTACTCCAGCAATACACAAATGTCTGATATTGGGTTGCTCCCAGAAGCAGAGCCTCAGACAAGGATTCAAATGTGAATAATTAGCCCTACAGAGAAAATCCTGGGAGCCAAAGTAGCATACATGCCTCAGAGTTCCTCCTCCAGGGAGTGAAGGAACTGTAAGATTTGTCTGCTAGGTCCCATTAGGCTTTGGTTAGAGGCTATTGGTGGGGTGGTAGGAATCAGGATGAGAGAGCAGTCAATTCCCTCACCCTGCTGCTCTTTGGGCAAAGAGATTTGGACACTGACAAGTGGAGGCCAGCCAGAGCACTCACAGCCATGGTGAGGCCTGAGGCATATGAGAAGGAGGCTGCTCTAGATGGAAAGGCCCGACTGCTAAGCAGGGACCCTGACTCACCCTTCCCTGGAAAAGAAGAAGAGAAATCATCTTCTAATGGAATGGCTTAAAACCCAGGCCTCAAAATTTTACAATATGTATAAAGTTTTCTGAAAGGATCCTTGCCACATAAGCTATGAGAAGAAAAAGTATCTCCAGCTGGCCATCTGCCCCAGAGCTACTGCTTGAGCAGTTTGACAAGCTGTAAGGGGGAAGTAAGAGGTGTTAGAGAGGTCTGGCTCCTTGTTCTGCCTGGGGCTGATTCTCCAATGCTTTTAACTTGTGTCTGAACCAAATACAGCTACAGGAGTGATCATTCCTCAATCAGAGAAGTAGCTAGACCCCAAAAGACTGGAGGGCAAATGAGCTGGGTCACTTGTAAGCAAGGTCACTCCTGCGATCTGCATAGGAGTCATGCCAGGCTGAGATAGCAGACCTGAATGAGCTTGGCTGCTATTACAGGTTCTGGGTTTCAAAGGCCTTAAGTCCCAGATCTGTGGTGGCCACCTGGGGCAGGGGGTGTTTTTGCCTAAACTGGCACGATGTTTATGGTGAAGTTGCCCTGAATATCACTTACTTTCTCCCATATGCATAGTAGAGGAAGCATAAGCCCACGGTGATTAGAGGGAACAGAGGGGAAACATGATGACAACCTGTGGACTTTAAAACACAAGTCTATGAGAGGAGGATTCCACAGAATAATCACCATCCTTGGCCTGTTGAAGGCTCTCAGCGTCCAGAAATGCAGACATTTATCTTTGTGGGCACAGTAACAGCTACTGCCTCCCTCCAGCTTCCTGCAGCAGCTGACCTTTCACTCAGTTCTTGTCACATCTATAGCAGCTTCACATATAGCACCACCCCTTGAGCAATGGATCAATAAATATTTTTCTTCAAATGGAGTCACTCTTTTTACACATACAGTTATTAACAAAGGCAATTTGATCCCATTGCTACAAATGAAAATGCACTATCCCTGGCTACCAATGAAAACAAAGCAATATGATCAAATTCTAGCCAGATTTTCTTGCCTGCCATTTGCTATGATGCTGAGAGATATTCTCTATTTCCCTGTCTCTCTCTCCCTCTCCCTCTTTATTAAAAAAGAAAGAGGCAGGGTTTGTTCCTTGACTAATCCGAAGGACTAAACCAGATGCCTAGAAAAATCTGCAGCAGAAGTAGGACAGCACTCAGGGCTGGAATTGGCAACGAAGCCCTCCCAACACCCCGTGGGCACATGCAGACTCTGACACTCGCCATTAGGACACAGAGGAGAAAGATTTCCAGTCTCCTTCTCCTAGTGAGGACAGGAGGAGAGGGACATCAAACAAAGGAAAGCAATATGGACTAGAAAGAGGCTAAAAAGACAGGGACAGAGTGAGAGAGACAGGATGTCAGAAAGGAAAGACATGGCACTCACCACCACCCACTCTGAGTCAGAAGCTGCAGTGGGTGTCATCCACTAGCAAGAACTCTCCTTTCCTTAAAGAAAAAGAACTTCCAACCCTACGGAGTCTTCCCGTATGTTAATCACTGCACGATTGCCTGCTGTGAGATTCCTTCAATGAAGCCATTTGGACTCACAATTTAACCTGCAAAAAGATTCACACTTAAATAAAAAGCCAAGCTGACATTTTAGAAGGCTTATTTCTGGAAGAAAGGAACACACTTGTTAAGATTATTAAGCCCTAATAAGTTCCATAACCATAAGACCAGCCGGCACATGCTTGAATATCTGGTGGCTCTATGGTAAGGATGTCGTACAAGCCCATGTCACATCTTCCTGATCCCAAAATAGGAGATGAAGAGATGAGAAATGGCTCTCTTCAAAGGAAAACTCCGTGGGCACCTCTGCTGACATCAGAAATGGGACTAGCCCTTGGGGGGTAGAGGGTAGCTAGGGTTTTTGTCCCAAGAACCCACAGGAAGAATGTGTCATACAAGATGTTGATGCAGAGGTGGGAATGTGGTTGACAGGGTGACCACAGTGTGATCCTGTAGATGGAGGGGTATCAGTAACTCTTGGGATCTATCTCCACACAGATGAGGTTCTGATTTGTATATTTACAAATACAAAGAGAAAGTGTGGACCTCCCAGAAAGAAAAGATGGTATAAACTTATGAAAATCTGAGCTTCATCTTCAGCTTTGAGATAAGACTGGGAAAAAAAGTGGGAGATAAGCCAAACTAGAAGCAAATATTTCTTGGAGATAACAAGTGGAATTAAGGGTTTCATGTTCAGGGTATCTGACCAGGGATCAAAAGGATTTGCTTCTATGTCCTGCCCCTTGAGGGTGGATTGCTGTAGTGTCAATTAACCTCTGTGGATTCAAGTCTTTGCTTGCAAGGAGAGCAATGATGCCCTCTCTCTGTAGACTGGTTTATTAATTCTTTTCACATGTGTTACATTCACTGTTTGCATAACTCAGGTAGAGCAGATACTAGATAGAGCAGGTATCATTGCCCTCGTTTTACTAATAAGCCCCCACGAAGACTTGACTCTATATGGTCTAGTTCTGTTACTTGCTGGCTCTGAGACCTTTAATAGTTGACTCAGCCTCTTCTGTTCCTCTGTTTTCTCCTCTGTTAAACAGGAATAAAATAGTGCTGATTTCAGGGGAGCCTGGTTGACTCTGTTGTTAAGCAGCTGACCCTTGATTTCTGCTCAGGTCATGATCTCAAGGTGGTGAGCTCCAGCCCCATTGTGAGCCCCTCAGTGAGCCCCACAGTGGGCAGCACAGCTCTCTCAGCAGAGTCGGCTTCTCCCTCTCCACCTCCCTCCACTCACTTGCATTCTCTCTCAAATAAATCTTTAAAAAAATAGATAGTGCTTATTTTATAGGGTTGATGTTAGGATTAAATGAAATAATATAAGCAAAGTGCTTAGAAAAGTCCTGGCGCTTATTAAGTTCTCAATAAATGTTAGCTCTTCTTGACTAAGTGGTCAGACCAGGGCTTCTAATCCAGGCCTTCTGGCACCAGGAGAGCTCACTGATTAAGAGCATGGGCTTTAACATCTAACAGACCAGTGTGCAAACCCCATTTCTACAATACCTGTAAGACTCAGTTTCCTCATCTGGAAAATGGTGAGTGGTATTACTGTCCACCGCATGCAGTTGCTGGGAAGATTACGTGTGCCTAGTATCTGGTAGTTGCTCTCCTCATCTTTGTGATTACTTTCTGCTTTCTACTCACTCACAGAGACACTGGCAAAGCCACCTAGGTAGGTAAAACTGTTAGATGATCTTAGGACTCTATAAAATTCTGAGCTAATATGGTATAGTTAGCCTTCAATAGAACAACTTTTTAAATGGGTCACTTAGGAACATCCTGCTGAAGATGGAAGATTAAACAATCATCCACTTTTACTCCCTCCAGAAATCTCATTAAAATGACACTAAAGGGTTTTTTTTAATTTTATGAACCCACAAGGACAAAGAAAAAAAAAGAAACATCAGTAACAGAATTTTGGAAGGTAAAAACCAGAGAGATGAGCATGATGGGTACAGAAAATTTTTAAAAATCCTAATCCTAACTAACATGAAGAGCACCAAGATGCAATCCCAAATACTTTGGGAACTGACAGCACCAAGTATTTCTAGAAGTGACCATGTAAAAGTGAGGCTAAAAACAGGATGTTGAAGATGTCAGACCCTGAGGTGCCATCATCCCCTGCTCAGCCCAGCCAGGTGAACTTTACCCCCTAGTAAAAGACTGAAGCTTTTCTTTTCTGGAAAGGAACATCAGACGTAACTGAAGATAGAAGTATTGTTATGAAAACAGGAGCATTAAATGAACATTTACATACCAGTGCTTCTCAGGACACTTCGAGAGCAATATCACTAACTACAAAATTAAATTTAAAATTCAGCTCCTCAGGTCCATTGGCCAAATCCAGACCACTTTGATCACTGCAGAAAGTTCTATTGGCCAGGCCTGGTTGAGTGCAAAGATTTGGTGACTTTTCTGAGGGATGTGACCAGCCCAAGGGGAAAGACTCCCAAGATACTGACAGTGGGGATTCTCCAATGAAATAGCCAAAAGTTCCAAACTCCTAAAACCACCAGCCTCCTAACATCTTATTAGACACTTCCTCTTTGAAGTGACACTGAAGATCATCAGCTAGATGAAGAAAGCCTGTATCATGAAAGAGAAGAGACCAAAACAAATGAAGAAAAAAATAATTTAGAGAAACAGAAACAAAGGTGGAAGAAGAAAACTTCAAAAGAACCATCATTAATATCCTCAGAGAGTAAAGAGATGTTGTCTCTGTAAAATAAGAGTGGATTATCATAACAAAGAAATATTCAGAGAAATTTTTAAAAGGGATCTTGGAAATTTTCAAATGATAGCTGGAAAGAAATATTCAGGAAAAGGACTGAAAGGTAATTGAGCAAATGTCCCAGGAAATGTCTAAAAAGGTAATTAGAAAAGAAGAAGAGAAAGATGAGAAAGTTGTCCTAGTCCTTGTACATCCTTTACTTTTTCACCAATGAAATGCTAGGAGCACGGGGTCCCAGGGGCCAGGTCCCACATTGCTTCTTTGCTTAGAAGCCAAGACCCATGTTAGAATACCTTATCTTCTGGAAGTCAAAATAAGGAATTTTGACTTTCAAAACCCATGGGAGTTGAAGGGGAGTTTAGAGGAGACTGGGCCAAGTTGAGGTCATCGTGATTAACAAAACCTCCTCCTTTCCCTGGTGATATAAGCCCAGCTTTTCTTGCTTCTCACTAGACTTTTGCTCTGTGGTGTGTCTTCACCAAACCCTTGCCCTCCACCTCACCAGAGTCTCCTAGTACTCCCTCTCCATAAGCAACAGTTATCACAGTATACCTATCAGTGCTGCAAACTCCTTAGGACAGAGAAAAATGGCTGGGAAATACGATGCAGTGAGTTGGGAGACAAAAGAAGAAAATGAAAGGAAACAGATTTTAACAGAAATAAGGGGGCACCTGGGTAGTTCAATCCATTGAGCATCCAATTCTTGGTTTTTGGCTCAGGTCGTGATCTCAGGGTGGTGAGATGTAGCCCCAAGTCTGGTTCTACACTCCGGGTAGAGTCTGCTTACCTTTATTCTTCTGCCTCTACCCCCCACACACATATACACACTCATGTGCTCTCTGGTACTCTTGCTCTCTCTCAAATAAATAAATAAAATCTTAAAAATTTTTTAAAAGTAAGGAAAGGAAAAAGATTATATGAAGTCACTTAAAAAAAACTTTTTATTGCACAAAATGTAAAGCATACACAAAATAATAGTTTAATGAATATTCCTGTTCATGTTATCCAGGTTGAACAATATCAAGTCATAATTAACAGTAGCTTTGAGATAATAATAATATATGGATTGTTCATCATGTAATATGTATGTTCTATGTATTATATATAGGTGTGTGATAAACAGTTCAAAACAGTTACAAATTCTCTGCCACCATCAAGAGATGGAGTCTAAGTCACGTCCTATATCTACTCTGGTCAGACCCTGTGACTTGCCTTGGCTAACAGAATGTAGCAGAAAAGATACTGTACAGCTTCAGAGACTAGACCTGAGAAGCTATGGTGGTCAGTTTAATATGTCCAAAGGGCTCTTTAACAGGTAAGACTAAGGGCTTGAAAACATAGGGGTAAATTTTCAAGACCTTGAGTGAATCAACAGTTTCTTAAATATGACACCAAAAGCACAAGCAATAAAAGAAAAAATAGTTAAGCTGTACTTCATGGAGATTAAAAACATTTGTGCTTCCAAAGATACCATCAAGGAAATGAAAAGTCTATCACAGAATGGCAGAAAATATTTGCAAATAGTATATCTAATAAGAAACTTACATCTAGAATATGCAAAAAAGAAAAAAAAACACAACTCACTAAAATGACAAATAACCCAACTGTAAAGTGGGCAAGGGATTTAAATAGACATTTTTCCAACGAAGATACCTTCATACCCAAAGTCACATGAGAAGATGCTCACCATCACTGCCTACCAGAGAAATTGAAATCAAAACCACAATGAGACGCCTGGGTGGCTCAGTCAGGTAAGTGTCTGCCTTCAGCTCAGATCATGATCTCAGGGTTCTGGGATCCAGCCCCATGTAGGGTGGGCTCCTCGTTCAGCAGGGAGTCTGCTTCTCCCTCTCCCTTTCCCCACTCGTGCTTTCTCCCATTCTCTCTCTTTCTCTCTAATTAATTAATTAATTAATTAATTTTTTAAAAACCACAGGGAGGTCCACCTCACATCCACTAGATGACTCTAATGAAAAAGACAATGTCAATTGTTGGCAAGGACGTGGAGATGCTAGAACTCTCATACATTACTGGCAGGAATGGACAGTGTGGCACAGCTGCCTTAGAAAACAGTCTGGCAGTTCTTCAAAAGGTTAAACATAGAGTTACCATGTGACTCAGTAATTTCACTCCTAGGTATATATTTAAAAGAGATGAAAACCTATGTCCACACAAAACTGGTACATGGATGTTTATGGTAGCATTAATAATAACAGCCAAAAAGTGAATATGACCTAGGTGTCTATCCACTGATGGATGGGCAAATAAAACATGTACTTGTATCATGGAATACTATTCAAAAATAAAAATAAACAAGATACTGGTTCATGCTACAACCTGGATAAGCCTTGAAAACATGCTGAATGAAAGAAGCTAGTCACAGAATACCACATATTATGTGATTCTATCTATATAAAATGCCTTGAATAGACAAAACTTTTTGAGAAAGTTTATAGAGACATAAGGTAGATTAGCAGTGTCCTAGGAATGGGGGAAGGGGAAAGAAGATTGAGGGGAAATGGATGTAATTGCTGAAGAGTATGAGGTTTCTTTTTTGAGTGATAAAAAATGTTCTAAAATTGGTTGTAATAGTTGTTCAACTCTGTGAATATACTAAAAATCATTGAATTGTACACATTAATGGATAAATTGTAGATTATGTTAATTATCTCTCAATAAAGCTGTTAAAGAAGGAAAGAAAGAGAGAAAAGAAAGAAAAGGAAAGAAAAGAAAAGAAAAGAAAAGAAGAAAAGAAAGAAAAGAAAAGAAAAAAGAAAAGAAAAAAGAAAAGAAAAGAAAAGAAAAAAAAAGAAAAGAAAAGAAAAGAAAAGAAAAGAAAAGAAAAGAAAAGAAAAGAAAAGAAAAGAAATCCAAGGTCTGTTCTGCCTTCCAGCAGTGGAATCCAGATAGACTACAAATATCCCTGTTTTACAATATGGAGGAGGGGATGGGCCAGCCACAGTGAGGGGAGACTGCACAGGGCACCCACAGTGCATCACAGGCAGGCTGGGTTGTGCCATCCCAAGTGCAGACACTAGGCAGTGCCTGCTTGTCTGCGGCTTTCAAAAAAGAAAAAAAAGCTGACAGAATTATTTAGCTGCAAATAAGTGGATGACTTTGGACTTTGGATGACTCCAAAGGCAGAGCTGTGAACCCAGAAGGTGGAGTCTTAAGCCATAAAGGAATAATTCCGAGCTTTGAAACCTAACAGAATTTGCCCAGTTGCAACACTACATTGCTTGAGATTGGTGACTCTATTTTTCTTTCCACTTTGTTCTTTTTTTTTTTTTATTGTTTGCATGATATATCTTTTTCCATTCTTTTATTTTTTTTTTATTTTTTATTGGTGTTCAATTTGCCAACATACAGAATAACACCCAGTGCCGTCACCCATTCACTCCCACCCCCCGCCCTCCTCCCCTTCCACCACCCCTAGTTCGTTTCCCAGAGTTAGCAGTCTTTACGTTCTGTCTCCCTTTCTGATATTTCCCACACATTTCTTCTCCCTTCCCTTATATTCCCTTTCACTATTATTTATATTCCCCAAATGAATGAGAACATATAATGTTTGTCCTTCTCCGACTGACTTACTTCACTCAGCATAATACCCTCCAGTTCCATCCACGTTGAAGCAAATGGTGGGTATTTGTCATTTCTAATGGCTGAGTAATATTCCATTGTATACATAAACCACATCTTCTCTATCCATTCATCTTTCGTTGGACACCGAGGCTCCTTCCACAGTTTGGCTATCGTGGCCATTGCTGCTATAAACATCGGGGTGCAGGTGTCCCGGCGTTTCATTGCATTTGTATCTTTGGGGTAAATCCCCAACAGTGCAATTGCTGGGTCGTAGGGCAGGTCTATTTTTAACTGTTTGAGGAACCTCCACACAGTTTTCCAGAGTGGCTGCACCAGTTTGTTCTTGTCAACAGGAATCTCCATAGCTATTATCCAATTCACATCCCACTATTGGATTTGGGGAGCAGACAACTTGCTTTCTAATTGTATGGGTCCCCAAATAGACAGGAATTTTGCCCCAAGATGAAATCATACTCAGAGTCTTACCCATATCTGACTCAGACTATTTAGATGATGGGATTTGGAAATTTTGAGCTGCTAAAATTTAGATGAGATTTTGTTCTTTGAGATGATGCTGTAATGGGTTGAAACCTTGGGGGGGGGGGAATTGGGGTGGGGTGAATGCATGTGAGATGGACATGAATCATTGAGAGCCAGAAGGTAGACTATGGTAGGTAGAATAATGTTCTCCCTCATTCCCAAAGAGGTCCACACCCTAATTCCTGGAACTTGTGAATAGTTATCTTACATGGCAAAGGAACTTTGCAGGTGTGACTAAGGATTTGAGATGGGAAGATCTGGGTTATTCAGGTTGGCCCAAAGTAATCATATGAGTTCTTATAAGATGGAGGCGGAAGAGTCAAAGAAGGAAATGTGATGGTGAAAGCAAAGGTCAGAGAAAGAATGAGAGATTTAAAGATGCCACCCTCATGATTTTGAGAGTAGAAGGGGACCTCAAGCCAAGGAATGTAGGCAGCCTCCAAAATCTGTAGAAGTTAGTGAAACAGATTCTCCCCTAGCACTTCCAGAAGGAACACCTGCCAACACCTTGATTTTAGACCTGTCAAACTCAATTCAGACTTCAGACCTCCAGAACTCCAAATCATAAATTTCTGTTTTAAGTCACTATATTTATGGTAATTTGTCACAGCAGCAATAGGAAACTAATACAGAAGCCTTGCTTTCAGCTTTCATGCTTTTTGAAACTGGCCATCAAGTAAAAAAGTCCAAAAGTCCTTCTGATGGACAGAAGGGTCCCAGGCAAAGAGAGAAGGTCTAGAGGCTGAGAAACAATGGAGAGAAAAAAGCAGCAGCCAGTCCCCAGCCTTTGTAGCTACATTTTTGAGCCACCTTGGATCCTCTGGTGGAATCAGAATCATTATAGCCATACCACATGGAGCATCGACTAGCTGTGTCTATGCCCAAATTTCACAACCATTAGCAAAAAACAGTTGATATTGTTTTAACCCACTAAGTTTGGAGGCGGTTTATTATGTAGCAATACATAACTGAAACCATGTGTCTTTTAATGCTCATCACTAACCTATAAGGTAGGGACCAATATCATTCCCTTTCTCATATAAATACACAGAGGCTTAGACAAGTTAAACTATTCACTTGTCCAAATTCACAGTTAGTACAGCCAGAATTTGATCCTAAGCAATATGACTGCAGAACTCATGCTTTAACTTGAAGGATTTAATGCTCTCAGTGTCAACTATCACCTTTAGGGGTTTTTTTAATCCCTTAATTAACATATAGTGTATTATTAGTTTCAGAAGTAGAGTTTAGTGATTTATCAGTTGCATATAACACCAGTGCTCATTATATCAAGTACCCTCCTTAATGCCCATCACCCAGTTACCCCATCTCCCCCCACACCTCTCCTCCAACCTATTTGTTTCCTGGAGTTAAGAGTCTCTTATTGTTTGTCTCCCTCTCTGATTTTGTTTTATTTTATTTTTCCCTCCCTTTCCCTATGTTCGTCAGTTTTGTTTTTGAAATTCCACATATCTGTGAAGTCATGTAATCGTCTTTCTTTGACTTATTTTGCTTAGCTTGCTTTGCTTATTTGCTTACCGTCTAGTTCCATCCATTGTTGCAAATGGTAAAATTTTGGGGTTTTTGGTGGCTGAGTAATATTCTAGTGGTGTGTGTGTGTGTGTGTGTGTGTGTGTGTGTGTGTACATCTTTACCTACTCATCTTTATCCCTCATCTGTTGATGGACATCTGGACTCTTTCCATATTTTGGCTATTGTAGACATTGCTGCTGTAAACATCAGAAATTCACCTTGAACCAACTTAGTTGATATTAAATAGAAAGCTTTTTATAACAGCAGGAAAGTCAGAGGAGTAAGACTCTGAAACTAAGCCTCAACTGCTACTACTACACTTTATGCATGGGGGTGGATGGGTGGGTGAAATATGTATTTCTCCTGAAGTATAGGTTTCTTTCTGTCAGATGGCAAATGGGCTTTAAAAGTGTCAGGCAGGTTAAAAGTGGCTGAATTATGTCAAGAAATATAGCTATTGCAGGGCTCAGACACATCTTCCAATTTTGCCATCAAAGAAAACCTGACTCTCTCTGGCCCCAACTTAAAAGGTCTGGGGAGGGGATCCCTGGGTGGCGCAGCGGTTTAGCGCCTGCCTTTGGCCCAGGGCATGATCCTGGAGACCCGGGACCGAATCCCACATCGGGCTCCCGGTGCATGGAGCCTGCTTCTCCCTCTGCCTATGTCTCTGCCTCTCTCTCTCTCTGTGTGACTATCATAAATTTAAAAAATAAATAAATAAATAAAAGGTCTGGGGAGGATTCCAATTGGTCCGTGATAGGACAGGTGCTCACCCTTAAACCAATAAACACCTGAAGAGGGTAAGATCTTTAAAAAGGTGGTAGTGCCAAGAGGATGCTCATGGTTTAAATTCTAAAAGGGAGAACTTTTTAGGGGAAGGTGGGTAACAGCATGCTGATCTAATCAGGCAAACATATACCCACTACAAACAAAAATATTTTTGCTAATGGTTGTGAAATTTGGGTTTGGAGAAAGTTTGCATTTAGAGAATCAAAAACCATGTCAATGGGGTGCCTGAGTGATGCAGTTTGTTGAGCATCTGACTCTTGGTTTCAGTTTAGGTTGTGATCTCAGGGTCATGGGATCAAGCCCCATGATGGGCTCTACACTCAGTGTGGAGTCGCTTAAGACTCTCTCCCTCTCTCCCTGGCCCTCCCACCAATCTCTCTCTCTCTCTTAAATAAATAAATCTTTTATAAAAACGTCAATGAAAGACATTGACATGGAGGGAAAGAGCAGTCAAAATTCAAAACTATCCTCTTTCATATAGGCTGTCTGGTCCAAAGAAAATCACATTCTATATGAGTTCCATGGAACAAACTTGGATAAAATATTTTGAGAAATTCTTCCTCTTGATTGTGTTTATAGAAGCCTTCTTAGTAACGTGAAATCATTTAGCCAAAACTAAGCTAATATACCAGGCTTGACCTCAGCCATGAATGAAACATGAAATCCCCCTTGGCAGCCAGAAGGCTCCTGGGAGAAAACGGCCCAATGCAAGAGCAGATGGGGAAAATGGCTGATCAGCCACTTAAAAACCAGAATTTCCAAGCCAGAAGGCATCGCAGAGCTCATCTGATCTAACTCAGAGGTTTTTAGCAACTGCAGATTTGTGTATATGCTGCATCAGTGTGAATATATAGAAACCTCATACTGCTTCACCAACTAGGAAGTCTGAAAAGAAACTTTCTCTACAACCAGCATCCTTCCTCTTGGCCCCAGTATAAACTAAATTACTAAAAGAAGAACCCTCTTCTCTATATATTATCTGTGAAACCCAAAGATAGAATTTTAGTTGCTGACATGCGCACATAATAGATACCAAGTGGCTACACTCGAAATCACATGGCTCATTCTAATAGACTGTAACAGCTATTAATAAAAATCCATGTATTTTGCCTATCTATAAATTATATTTATAGAGACCAGCAGCTCAAGTAAATAAAAAATCCCATTCCTCTCATACACAATCCTTAATTAATCCAACGATCAAATTCTTGAGCAAGCCTTTAATTAAATACAGATTTCTGGAAGTTTAAACAGAGTCTGTTAAAAAGTTCATTCTTATGAACCGCTGATGGGCACTGGGAAGACTGGATATGAAAGAAGCTGTCTTCTTTCAGTAAGAAAGGCATATTTTTATCAGACGGTATGAAGGATGAGAACAATTTCCAAGGTCTTTGCAGTGCTCTGAACTGTGGCACGCCATCTCCCAAGTGACATGCTCTCGTATCGATGGGAGCTTGGTGATTATTTGCCTCTGGTGCTTCTGTTTCATGAGTCCTTCCTCTTTATTCATGTTCAATCACTCTCTTCTTTTCTCAAGAAGATGTTCTCAGTCCATCTTGCAAAATAAAACTTTGCTCTTGAAATCTAAATGCTCTCTCTCCTATTTCATTAGCATTTCTTCCATGCCTTCACAGAATGATTCAACCATCTTTAACTTGCTCAAAACTTTGACACCTTTGATTATATAAATGAGTGTCCTCAAATACATAAAACTCCTTAAAGAAAAACTCTTCAAAACCCCATGTAATTTTTACAAACACTTTAGAATATGTGATATCTGCCTAAGGATTTCAAATATTAATTTTAAACTAGTAAATGCTCAGCAATGCTTACTGTTAATTTGGATAGTCACTCCCTGTCTCACACTTGTAACTTCATTTCCTGAAGCCTCAGTTCCCTCATCTATACAATCAGTGTATTAATTGTGTTTGCTTCATAGATGGAGTGTCCATATGTCCAGATTGGCCTGGGATGGTCCCAGTCCATAGGATACTTTTTATAATTTATATATTATATATATTATAATTTTATTTATAAGATATTTATATATAAATATATTTATATATTACATATTTATAACTTATATTATATATTTATTACTTATATAAAAATTATAATAAGTTATAATTTATAATGATTTAAAAGTATAATTATATACAGTGCCCATTTCATTTTCAAGATTGTCCTATTATAGAGTCATGATAGGGTTAAAAAGTACTGACCAGAGTACCTGGAATAGAAAATGCTCCAACAAAAAGAAAAAATGACTAGGACCCTGAGATCCCAGGACTCTGAGATCATGACCTGAGCTGCATATAGACACTTAACCGACTGAGCCACCCAGGGCCCCCCCCAAAATGACTAGCTTTAAGTAAGGCTACCTCTATACAAAGTTTGGGAGTGAGAAAGGTTTATTTCAGAACTGACCCATCCCCAGATTCATCCCAGTGCCTGAAGTTCACCCAGACATCTTCACACTAGCTTCTCACACATGCTCAGACCCTTTACAGTTCCCTCAAAGTTCAGCTGCCCCTTGATCCACTCCTTCAGGACTTCCCTTCAGAGCTCAGCTAGCTGATCACACAGACTGACCAGTGCAGGTATTGCGGGGTCCCAGAAAATGTATGTACTACCCTTCCTAAGAAGATAAGATAAAAGTGGATTAATGGGGTGGGTGTGTGGTTTCAGGATGATGGAAGGAAAAACTTTGGGGCAATTTTTGGTAATCCTTCAAATAACATCACACCAGCAGCTGCTTGTGAACATGAAGCCTGCCTTGCTCTCTTCAATGTACTTGTATACATGGATATATATCTCCAAATCTGAATTTATTCCAAATATTAAATCAATGAGCTCAGTGCCCTCCAGTCAAATATGATTTAAAACATAAATAATGGCATTTCTCCCACCATCATTTATCATGAAAATTAACAGAAGACTGAGAATGTTAATTAAAATACAAACTATAGGGGCACCTGACTCATGATCCCAGAGTCCTGGGATGGAGCCCTACATCAGGCTTCCTTCCCCCCAGAGGAGTCTGCTTCTCCCCCTCTCCCTCTGCCCCTCCTCCTGCACATGTGGTCTTTCTCTCTCTCAAATAAATAAAATCTTTTTACTCTTCAATATATGGTGCTGGGAAAATTGGACATCCACATGCAGAAGAATGAAACTAGACCACTCTCTTTCACCATACACAAAGATAAACTCAAAATGGATGAAAGATCTAAATGTGAGACAAGATTCCATCAAAATCCTAGAGGAGAACACAGGCAACACCCTTTTTGAACTCGGCCACAGTAACTTCTTGCAAGATACATCCAGGAAGGCAAAAGAAACAAAAGCAGAAATGAACTTGGGACTTCATCAAGATAAGAAGCTTTTGCACAGCAAAGGATACAGTCAACAAAACTAAAAGACAACCTACAGAATGGGAGAAGATAGTTGCAAATGACATATCAGATAAAGGGCTAGTTTCCAAGATCTATAAAGAGCTTATGAAACTCAACAGCAAAGAAACAAACAATCCAATCATGAAATGGGCAAAAGACATGAACAGAAATCTCATAGAGGAAGACATAGACATGGCCAACATGCACATGAGAAAATGCTCTGCATCACTTGCCATCAGGGAAATACAAATCAAAACCACAATGAGATACCACCTCACACCAGTGAGAATGGTGAAAATTAACAAGGCAGGAAACCACAAATGTTGGAGAGGATGCAGAGAAAAGGGAACCCTCTTGCACTGTTGGTGGGAATGTGAACTGGTGCAGCCACTCTGGAAAACTGTGTGGAGGTTCCTCAAAGAGTTAAAAATAGACCTGCCCTACAACCCAGCAATTGCACTGCTGGGGATTTACCCCAAAGATACAGATGCAATGAAACGCCAGGACACCTGCACCCCAACGTTATAGCAGCAATGTCCACAATAGCCAAACTGTGGAAGGTGCCTCGGTGTCCATCGAAAGATGAATGGATAAAGAAGATATGGTTTATGTATACAATGGAATATTACTCAGCCATTAGAAATGACGAATACTCACCATTTGCTTCAACGTGGATGGAACTGGAGGGTATTATGCTGAGTGAAGTAAGTCAATCGGAGGACAAACATTATATGTTCTCATTCATTTGGGGAATATAAATAATAGTGAAAGGGAATAGAAGGGAAGGGAGAAGAAATGTGTGGGAAATATCAGAAAGGGAGACAGATCATAAAGACTGCTAACTCTGGGAAACGAACTAGGGGTGGTGGAAGGGGAGGAGGGCGGAGGGTGGGAGTGAATGGGTGACGGGCACTGAGGTGGGCACTTGACGGGATGAGCACTGGGTGTTATTCTGTATGTTGGCAAATTGAACACCAATAAAAAATAAATTTATTATTTAAAAAATCTTTTTAAAAAAAAATAAAATAAAATATAAACTGCAACCCTTTAAGTTTACTTCTTTTCTTTTTTTTAAGATTTTATTTATATTCATGAGAGAGAGAGAGAAAGAGAGAGAGATTGAGAGAGAGAGGCAGAGACACAGGCAGAGGGAGAAGCAGGCTCCATGCAGGAAGCCTGATGTGGGACTCGATCCCAGGTCTCCAGGATCATGCCCTGGGCTGAAGGCGGCGCTGAACCGCTGAATCACCCAGGCTGCCCTCTTTGCTTTTCTTTTAGAGAGAGAGAGAGAGAGCATGAAGGGAGAGAGACAGAGGGAGAGGGAGAGAGTCTTAAACAGACTCCACACCCAGCTTGGAGCCTGACACTAGGGCTCAATCTCATGACTCTGAGATCATGACCTGAGCTGAAATCAAGAACTAGATGCTTAAGTGACTAAGCCACCCAGGCATCCCTCCTTAAGTTTATTTCTTAAAGTGTTCCAGTTGTCTATTGCTGCATAACAAACCACCCCCCCCAAAACTTAGTGGATTAAAACAACCATTTATCATTACCTCTCATGGTTCAGGGCAGGGTGGTCCTCTCTTGGGGTCCCTCATTTGATTGCTGTCAAACCACAGCTGGGACTCATGTCATTTGAAGGTATCTGCTCACATGTTCAGTGCCAAGCCTAGAAAGGTCGGGTGCTGTTTAAGCACCTACCTTCAAGCAGCCTCTCCACATGGCTAGACTCCATATGACTTCCTTATAGCAGAGTGTTCTTAAGACAGTCAGAAGGCCTACCTGGTGGCTGGATTCCCAAGATAGTATTCAGAGTCTCACCAGGAGCTTTGCAAGGCTTATGATTTGGAAGTGAAACAGTGTCATTTCTACCATATTCTATTGGTCAAGAGCAAGCCACAGGCCAACCTAGATTCAATAAGGTGGAAGAATAGACTAACTCTGAATGGCATAATCTTAAAGGTGAGCTACCGTATCTACTCACCTCTTCAAACTATGGAAGACTAGAATAGAGGACTGAGAAAGTTAGGTCTGACTAGAATTTCCTAAATAGATAGGCATAATTTTTTAAATTATTTTATTTCTTTTTTTTATATATAAATCTTTTTTTAAAAAGATTGATTGATTGATTGATTGATGATAGACATAGAGAGAGAGAGAGGCAGAGACACAGGAGGAGGGAGAAGCAGGCTCCATGCCAGGAGCCTGACGTGGGATTCGATCCTGGGACTCCAGGATCGCGCCCTGGGCCAAAGGCAGGCACTAAACCGCTGAGCCACCCAGGGATCCCCAAAATTATTTTATGTCTATTTATTACTTTTTAAATTATTATATATCTTCATTTTTTAATTAGCAAATAAAAATGAGTGAATAAACAAAATTAATTATTCCTGTCACCTAGAGAAAATCACTCCTACTTTGGTTAAGGGCAAAATTAATATTTACCTCATTAGGAAGCATTCAGAAATAATTTTTCATGCCTCCACACCCCACCCCCCAACCTCAAATACCAACTTAGTCCAGGAAATAACTCAGTGTTACTCAACTTCGTTGAATGGGCAGAGAGCCAGCCCCCAGATGTCAGGACAAATATGGGGGCTTAGCGATTGAATCGGCTCAAGGCGACAAATGATTTGAGCAGATGCCGGTTTGAAGTCGTGAGAGGGAACATCTGCTGCCCTATTTGGGAAGGTATTTGATAATCAGGAAGATGGTGTGAATGCACAAATGGAGTGACCTGTATTGAGATTCAGAGCATGAACACTGATTCCAGTGTTTGGTAGTTAATTAGCTAGAGAGTGTTACATTGTGTCTCTAATCTTGCAGAATGAAAGCAGAATGTTCCTCTCCATCAGGGCTTACTCCCGATTTTCAAAACCGTGTGAGCTCCTTCCCATTCCTCTGACAACATAATGAGCAAGAATCAACCACAGGTACCAAGCCTCCATTTCTTAACGTTATATAGTCCAAATTTCCAAACTTCACCAGTTTTAAATGACAATAAAGCCACATTTCTTTATGATGCAAAAACTATGACGCCTCTGTTCCTGTGCCCTTGAACCTAGAAAGTCCAATTCTCCCACCAATTCCCTCATCACCACCATTTCTGGGACTCCCATGGAATTGCTCCGTGCACCACGACGTGTTTTCCGGGTTGTTTGGTGCCTTGAACCCTCACAAGGGTCTGGCTGCTGCTGGTGGCTCAGACCTGCTTTCCAGCTGCTTCTGTTTTTCTGCTGCCCCATTCTGCCCCAGGAATGGACCTTTCTCTGAATTTCTTTCAGTGAACACAGAAACCAAGTCATAATGTCTAAAAAGGGTTTTTATGGGGGTTGGAGTTAACAGAATGGGAACATAACAATAAAGAAAGCCAAACTGCATGGCAGCTATAATTCTCCATAGTTCACTGATAGTCTCCCTGGGGTCTCCTGTTTGCCGGATCCTTCTCATGCATCAGGTAGACAGAACTAGCTTACCTTTCCCAAGAGACGTGTCCTTGATTAACTCTCCTATTTAGAGTCAAGAGCATCAATAGCCACAAGCCACAAGAGAAAAGAATTTGTCCTCCCCACCTTACCCCAGACTGAGAGTTACATCCTTTTCTTCTCCAGGTCCTGCTTTCTTACAAGGGTGATTGACAATGGCCACGTCCAGCCTCACAAAAAGAAAACTCTGGTCTACACCCTACTCCCTCTGGCCTTCAATAAGACAATGCATTTCCAGAAGAATCTGTTGCATTTTCTATAATATGGTTGGGGGATCCAGGTCTGGTATGACCAAAGCCGGTGCAGTTTCTCTCTTCTCAGGCTCACCTTCCAGTGTGAACCACCTTTGAGACCTGATTCTCGAAAGCAATGACCTTAATATTCACATACACATCTCCCCAAAACAAGCAACAAGTACAGAGACATGGAAATTCTTACAAACACAAGCAACACTTCCCTACACCACTCAAAACAGCAACCAAATCTGCAGAATAACACATTACATAATACCCACTCCATTACCGTCACCCTTCAGACCGTTCAGCTTCAGGGGCCCAACCTTTGAGCAAATTCCCAGCATTCGCGTCTTCCACCAGGACAAAGGGGTTCTTGCTGATCCCTGAGCAAAGATCTCATAAACACAATTGGGAAGCACATTTTTGAAAGCTGTTTTTAGACCGTCCAGCTAAGAAAGGTACCTTAATGACCAGCCATCTCCTCAGTAAAGGGCAACTGTAGATTTTTTACTGATTCAACCCCAAAATTCCTGCACTGACATTTGTAACCAATTGGGCTCTTCTCTGTTTTCTCTCCTCTCTTTTTCACCTTTGCTCCCACTTCCTCTTCTTTGCTGACAAATGGTTTTTCCTTTTTTTAAGATTTTATTTATTTATTTGAGAGAGCACATGCGCGTACTAGAGAGAGCAAGCACGAGTGGGGGGCAGAGGGAAAAGGAGAAGCAGGTTCCCCACTGAGCGGGAGCCCCACCCAGGGCTCAATCCCAGGACCATAAGATAATGACCTGGGCCAAAGGCAGATGCTTAACCAACTGAGCCACTCAGGTACCCCCAAATTGTTCTATTTATTAACTGGACAAACATAATCTAGGTAGCTAGTTTGGACCTCAAGCTTCACAAGGAAACAGCAGGGCCGCCATACCTCAAGGTAAGGTGGGCATTTAGAGGTGCCTGGATCACTCGCCAACACCTCGGCAATATTTCAAACTTCAGCACATTTTTGAACCCAAGGGGTAAGATCGGGAACTCCAATAAAGAACAACATTGAATTTTCCACCAACCCAGAAGAAAAATTTAAGACAATTTTTATAAATTTAAAAATAAAACTTTTCTTACACACTGAATTCATAATCCGAGAGGCATACAGAGGCTACTTTTGCATCTACTCTGTGCTCTTAGAGTTTTGAACCTGGCATTCTCCAGTCAAACCTACCCCCATACTGATGAATAAATAACTGGGACCTGCATTAATAACCGATATCACTTTTGAAGTTCTCAACACTTATTTTGTGCATTCTGCCTGAGAGCTTGCTCTTCCTAGCTGTTTTTCCTCATTGTTACAAATTAGGAGCAGTTACAGATAAAGAATGTGCATTAGTTTTTTTTAAATAAGTCTATTTTTTAGAGCAATTTTGAGTTCACAGCAAAATTGAATGGAAAGTACAGAGAATTCTCATATTTCCCCTTCCCTCCCACATGCACAACATCCCCCACTATTTGTATCCTGCAATACTGTAGTACCTTTGGTACTACACAGATTGCACAGGAATTCCTATCTCAAGAGCACTGGAATTGGGTGTTTCCTTTCGCTCACATAAGAGGCTAGAGGAGAATGGAATTGGATATTTCTCTTCCCTGGTATGGAAGGCCAGAGCATGCTGGAGTTTGGGGTTTTCCTTCTTCTAGACTGGTTAGTATCTAATAAAATTCCAGTTGGTGAGGTTTGCATAAACAATTTCACTTGAAGGCAGATTTTGTTAAGAAGAACAGAATGCTCTGGAATATTTTTAAATGGCTACTTTTCCCCTCTCCTACTTGAAAGCTCAGGAGCTTTTTCTAAAATCTTCACTGTGGAGGGGCACCTAGGTGGCTCAGTGGTTGAGCATCTGCCTTTGGCTCAGGTCGTGATCCCAGGGTCCTAGTATCAAGTCCTGCAACAGGCTCCCTACAGGGAGCCTGCTTCTGCCTTTACCTGTGTCTCTGCCTCTCTGTGTGTCTCTCATGAATAAATAAACAAAATGTTTTTTAAAATAAAATAAAATAATAAAATCTTCACTTTGGGAACCTGGCAGAGGTCCTGAAGGTAAAACACAAAGTGTGAGGGACCTCCCACTCTAGAGTTTGTCTCTCTCTCAGGCTTGTCCATAATAAAGCTCCCACAATTCATCTATAACAGTTCAGGTTTTCCTTCCTCAGTATTGGCTCCCACTGGTAGATGTCTACTCTGGTAAATTGCTTCTATGTATCTGCTTATCCATCTGTTTATTTTTGAGGGCCATGCCACACTGCTCTGTGACCTCACTTCTCTGACCGATCTAGGAAGAATTATAGATTTTTCAGTTTGTTCATCTTTTTATCTGTTGTTAGGATGTTAGGAAGTTTTAAGAAACTTCCAGGCCAAACCAGGAATCAGAAGTTCTCCTGCACTAGCTTTTAAAGCATATGCTTCCCTGTCTCAACTCGCCTGCCTTGTTTTTGAACAATATCATACACCATATTAGTAAGTGTTCATATCTCTGGGTTATGGGCCTCAAATCTCCTTCTTCACATGGTTTTGCAAACCATGGTCCTATTATATTTATAGTTCTTCATTTCTTTAACTCGGATGAGTCATCTTGTGTGGTTATTTGTCATAATCAGCTAGTGGAAAGGAGCCCAAGGTCAATAGAGGCTAGAAATATCTGTAGATTAGTGCTATCTCTCTGAAATGACACTGCCTTTTAGCACCCAGGAAAGACTCCCAACACATTCCCTACTGTCAATGCCTATAGCGGGCTGCAAGTTTGTCTGCAAACAATGATTATCATTTTGTTCACTAAGACCAAAGAAGATCAAGGGACTTCGTCATAATTCCATAGGAATACAGCCTCCCACATATATACACACACAGAGATATATTCTTAGACTCTTCTTTTAGTCCATTCTCATCAATCAGTTAAAGACTTAGGGAAAGAGATAGAGATATTTAAGTTCCAAGTGTCTGATGCATAAAATTTCTCCAGTAATTCACACAACCCAATGCTTTCATTTTTACTTTCCCTCATTCAATCATTCACCTATTAATTCACTTAACCAATCACTCATTCACTCTTTGATTTAATCATATTCATTCAATTTCATTCATTCAACTGCTCATTCATTCCCTCAATCGATCATTTAAACTATTCTTCAAATGCCTTCGCAAAGTCACTCATTCAATCACATGCATTCATTCCACTGCAAACATTTTATTTTAATCTTTTATTTGGTTTGGTTTGGTTTGGTTTGGTTTTATTATTTTATGAGAGAGAGTGTGTCTATGCATGGGGTGCCAGGTTGGTGGGAAGGAGCAGAGGGAGAAGGAGAGCAAAAATCTTAAGCAGCCTCCATGCTCAGCATGGAGCCTGACCCAGGGCTCCATGTCAGGACCCTGACACCATGACCTGAACAGAAATCAAGAGTCAAGGCTTAACCAACTGAGCCACCCAGGCACCCCTCCACTGCAAACATAAATTTGATCATTCATACCATCAAGCACACAATAAATAAGTCATTAGTACTTCCTGAGATCCATAGTTTTTATTCTGACATTTATCTCATCATTCATTTATTATTTTACTCAATTATCAACTCAGTCATTCCTTCATCTAATTACATTCATTCATTCTACTGTAATCCTTCATTTAATCTATCTGGTCATTCATTCAGTGTTTACTAGATACCAAGCACTGGACCAGAATCTGCAAATACAAATATAAAGACTGGACCTCTAACCTTCAGGAGCTTATAGTCTGCTGGAAAGACAGATGCAAACCCAGATGTCACGCTTTCTTCCTGTAGCACCAAAAATTTATGCTTTCCCTGGGAAGAAAATTGCCTGGTGGTCAAAAATGATATGAGCTATTGTCTTCTCTTTAGAAAAAGACAGGAGCTTGTCCCACGTAGCAGCTAAGAGCCTAACTTTGGAGTTGAACTGAGCTGGGTTCAAGTCCCAATCTTTCCACAAACCAGTGTGTGACTTGGGAAATGTTCAGCCTCTGTAGGCCTTAGTTTCTTCAACTGTAATATAGGAAGAATGATAATATTACCTCCCCCCATTAATTCACCCAAAATTATATTTGAGTGTTTTGTGTGCCTTTATCTTCCTGGGTACCAGTAATGGCTTAAAGCAGCCTCTGCTCACACAAAACTCTAGGTCCACCAGCACTTGACTGGCTTCATATAGTAAAGGATCAATCAATGTTTAGCTATCATTGTCATTATTCCTAAAGGAAGAGAGGATACAATGCATGACCCATGTTTCCCCTTTGCAAAAAAAGCAGCCTCCTCTTCCCTAACCATGACAAGGTAGGACTAAGGTTCTGTTCTGGAGGGCAGGCTGGGGATTAGGCACACACCTTCACAGTGCCAGGCTTCACAGTCATAATGGCCTAACCTGGCATTTACCACTATCACAACCCATTCTACCCACCTCTTGGAACTCATAGTTCTTGGAGGATGCCAAGATGGTTCAAACTCTACCAATCAGCGTGGTCTCAAATGAAAGTTAACTTTAGCATTGTCAGTTCTTCCCAAATTGGATCCCCTGGCAAGTTCTTTATGATGCCAGCCTACATGTTCAGAGCTCTAGCACAGTCTTCTGTCCCCATAAAAAAGACTTCCTCTCAGTTACTTGCCCCTCCATAAAAAGTCTGTACACAATCACTGGTTATCACAAAGAAAAATGTGGCACTTGAGGAAAGAAAGCCTTATTTGACTCTGACACCAAGTAAAATGAGATTTGGAGAGATTAGAGAGATTTTATTAGGATTCTATAACTACATGTCTTAGGACCACTAGTACTCTGTGATGTTACTCTGCTTCTCTCCAACTCAGTCTGATCAGGATTAACAAACACTGAAGCCCCGTTTGCAGAGAGGAGGAAGAATCTGTTTCTTTCATACCCTGTTTGATGAGAACTCTGATGAAGAGTGATGACTCTGCTCTATAAAAGGCAGTAGATTAGCATGCATGGATGGAATCAGTATGAAGCGTCCTTAGTAGGGTGGGCCTTGGTGAAATGGGTATTTGAAAAATCAAAATCCATTTAAACAACAAAGTCTCCAAAACTTTGAACTCATGGGTGTTGTTATTCACGCACAAAAACCACAATCGTGCCCTTTATCTGTCCAAAAAATGTTTACCAACCATTTAAATGTGCCAGGCCCTGTTGTAGCCTGTGTGCTAGACACTGGCAACAGAAGGGTGGAGCAGGTAGCTCCATCACTGCCTCTGTCACTAGCTCAAAGTCCAGTGGAGAAGCAGACAGGTAAATAATACACGCATCATAGGGATTTCACACCGGGTCTAACAAATAGACACAAAGTGTTATATATATAAGAGATATACACTGGCTTTCTCTGACTTGGAAACCATGTGTATAGATTATCTACAGAATCCTACTACTTACTGAAAACTGATTATGTACCAAGCCCCGTACTAAGTACTTTCCGTGCCTGATCTCGTTTCATTCCTTCACAACCATGCAAGATAGTTATGATTATTTTCCCTTTCCATAAAAAGGAACTGAGACTTTGGAGAGAATTATGTGACTTGTTCAAAGCTAAACATTTAGAAATTGGCGGACCCAGAATTTGCACTAAGGAAGACCAGTTAGGAAACTTTTGTAGCCCTACAAAAGTATGACTGATTCAGCTTGCTTCCCCAGGCAGCGTATGGTGCCTACGTCATCCAGATACTGCTTTACCACTGAAAAAAAGATATGAATCCTTGGCTCTCCAAACTTATGTTGACCTTGACTCTAGCATGATTAATCTGAAAATTTTTTTAGACCTTCAAGCTCAGAGGCCACCCCAGGAGGGCGGGGCGGTGATGGGGGGGGGGAAGATGCCTAATCTTCCTTTTGGCTTTCCATCAACTGATTATTCGGTCACGATCCAATCATGCCTACATGGCATTAGAAAAACTGTTAATAAATATATCTAGAAAACCTAAAATCAAAGTGTAGCATTTCAGAGCCATTGCATTCAAGACAAAGCCACATTATTTAAAGTTGTCAATAACTCCCTGATCAATGGGCTTAGGGTAGAGTTCCCTGAGTACGCTGATTCACTGCCTTTGAATCAAAGCTTCCACAGTTGGCTCCTTCAGACTTGCTGCTTGATTTGGTTTTCCATTAAGCTGATGAGTTTGAGCTAATGATTCACACTGCCTTACCCAAGCTCTGTAAGTCCTTGAACTTCTCTTGTTCATCTATTTTCACTCTCTGTGATCCATCTGATCATACACGTCTACATATACTGACAATTCCCACATTTCTATCTATAGTTGGATCCCTCTTATAACCTCCTAACTTGTATCTCCAACTACCTGCTCAACATTTTCATCTAATAAACATCCCACATTTACCATGTCCAAAACTGAGCTCTTGATTTTGTTTTTCTTAACTTTGTTATTGCTTTATTGAGACTTAATTCACGTAACGTATAATTCACCCATGCAAATGATTACGAATTCGATACCTTTTAGTATGTTCCCAGAGTCCTGCAGCCATGGCCACCAACAATTTTTTTAGAAGCCAATTGATTTGCATCACCCTAAAAGAAACCCCATATTCTTTAGCAGCCACTCCCTACTACCCCCATCCCTTCCAGCCCTAGACGGCCAGTAATCTCTCTGCCTCTACTCTAAACATTCCATATAAATGGAATCATGCAGTCACTTGTGCCTGGCCTCTTTAACTTAACATAACGTTTTCAAGGTTCATTCACACTGTAGCATGCATCAGTATCTTATTCCTTTTCATGGCTGGACAATGTTCCATTCCATGAACATACTACATTTTATTTATCCATTCATCAGTTGACGGATATTTGGATCATTTCCACTTTTTGGCAATTATGAATAACGTTGCTATGAACATTTATGTGGACGTTTCTGTGCAGGCATTTGTTCTTATTTCTCTTGAGTTTGTATCCTAAGAGTAGAATTACTGGGTTACATGGTAACTCTGTGTTTAACCTTTTGAGAAACTGCCAGACTGCTTTCTAAAGCAGCTGCATGAATTTTACATTCACACCAGCAGTTGTGTAAGGGTTCCAATTTCTCCACATTCTCACCAGCACTTGCTGTCATCTTTTTTATGGTTTTTTTTTTTTTTTTTTTTTTTTTTTTACTGTATCCCATATCTTTTTTACTGTAGCCCATCCTGGTGGGTGTGAAGGGGCATCTCATTGTGGTTTTGATCTGCAGCTCCTCAATGGTCAGAGATATTGAGCATCTTCCTAAGTGCGTATTGGCAATCTGTACATCTTCTTTGGAGAAACATCTATTCTCAAAATCCTTTGCCCACTTTTTAATTGGGCTATTTGTCTTTTAGTCATTGAGTTGTAAGAGTTTTTACCTATTCTAGACACGAGTTCCTTATCAGATATATGATTTGCAAATGTTTTCTCCCATTTTGTGGTTTGTCTTTTCACTTTCTTAATTCACTTTCTTGTCTCTCACTTTTTGATTCACTTTCTTGAAGCCCCAAAGTTTTGATTCTGATGAAGTCCACTGTGTCTCTTTTGTTGCTGTTGTTGCTTGTGCTTTTGATGTCATATCTAAGAAACTGTTGACTCAACCAACATCACAGAGATTTACTCATGTTTTTGAGTTTTTGATCTTACCAATAGGAAAACATAGTCCTCATGATTCCCCATCACAGATGATGGCATCTCCATTCTTACAGACATCCAGGCTGAAAGTCTTGGAGTTACTCTAGACTATTCTTTATTTCTCCTATCTATAGCCCTTCAGCATTTCCTGTCAGATCCAACATCAATGATGTCCAGAATCTGACCAGTTTTCATCCCTTCCACTGCTACCACCTGGTCTGAACACCATCATCTCTCACCTCATTACTGAAATAGACTCCTCATAAGTCTCTCTTTAGCAGTCTAGACTCAGCATAGCAGTCAGATTGATCTATTTAAAATGTCAGCAGGTCATGTCAATCCTCTGCTTTAAATCCTCCAATGGCTTCCATTGTCCTCGGTGTAAGAGTCATTGTCCTTGCAATGACATAAGAGAACTTGTCCCCCTTCTGAGCCATTCCCATGCCTACATCTTCAGGCCACATTGGGTAGCTTGTTTTGCTGGAACACACTCAGCAACTCCTACCTCAGGGTCTTTGCACTTGCTATTCCCTCTGACTTGAATGTTAATCCCCAAATAATATTTTGTTTACTGTGTCATTCACATGTCAACTTCTTTTTTAAAGATTTTATTTATTTATTTGAGAGAGTGAGTGAGAGAGAGCATAAGCAGGAGGAGGAGCAGGGGAAGAAGAAGCAGACTCCTCACAGAACAGGAAACCAGACACAGGGCTCAATCCCATGACCCTGAGATCATGACCTGAGCCGAAAGCAGACACTTAACTGACTGAGCCACCCAGGCACCCCCACGTCAACTTCTTAATGAAGTCTTTAATGGCCATTCTGCTTATAATTGCGACCCAATAACCTCCTTTCCTTCTTTCCTTTTTCTCTAGAGCATTTATCACAGTCTAACATACTTTTTGTTTTTGCTTAGTTATCTTCTTTATTGTCTATCCTTTTTCTCTAGAAGCTAAGTTCCAACAAGACAGGCATTTCTGTCTACTTTGAACACTGCTATATCCCCCAATGCCTACAACAGTATATTTAAGCACATTTACATTGTTGATAAACATTTGTTGGACAAATAAAGGGCATGACTGTGGCTTTTGTATATAACAACACCCATGAGTTCAGAGTTCTGGATTCTGTTTTTTAAATAGATTTTATTTTTTAGAATAGTTTTAAGTTTAGCAAAATTGAGTGGACTGCATAGAGAGTTTCTATATGCTCCCTGATCCCGCACACTCTCAGCTTCCCCCACTATCAGTATCCTTGTTATAAACCGAGTATGCTGCCCCAACATTTGTGGGTTAAAATTCTAATCCCCAGTACTTCAGAATGTAGTTATATGTAGAGACGGGCCTTTAAGAAGGTAAGTAAGGTTAAATGAGGTCGTATGTGTGGGCCCTCATCCAATTTGAGTAATGTCCTTATAAGAGGAAATCCAGACATGCAGATATGGGAGATATGCTCCCACAGAGGGAACGCCAGGTGAGGGCACATAGGTGAGGACACAGGGAGAGGGCAGTCGGTGGCAAGCCAACGAGAGGTCACAGAAGTCAACCTGGGCAACACCATGATTTTGGACATTAGCCTCCAGAACTACAAGAAAATAAATTTCTGTTGCCTAAGCCCCTCGGTCCGTGGTGTTTTATTATGGCAGCCTTAGTCTACTCAAATGGTCCTGTACCAGAGTGGCACATGTGCTACCATTAGTGAACCTGCACTGACACATCATTATCACCCAACATTTACAGTTTACTTTAGGGTTCACTCTTTAGCATTGTATGGTCTATGAATTTGGACAAAGGTAGCTACCATTACCATATCCTACAGAATAGTTTTACTGCCGTGGAAATTCCAAAATCCTAAATATGTGATCCACCTATTTATCTCTCCCTCCGTACAGGCCCCAGCAGCCACTGACCTTCCCACTGCGTCCACAATTTTGCCTTTTCTAGGATGTCATGTAGTGGGAATCATACAGTAACTTCTAGATGGCTTCTTTCACTCAGTAGTATGCATTTAAGTTTTCCTCATGTTTTTTCACAGCTTGACAGTTCATTTCTTTCCAATGCTGGATAATATCCCATCATATAGATGTTGATGATGGACAGAAGCAGGAAAATATTTACCCTTACCCTGGTAAGCTGACCTAAAGCTTGCATAGTTTTGATAAGGATCAAATACGGGCTTGTTGTTACATTCTTTAAGGCTTTCATGACGGCCTGGATATCTCACTGATAGTTAATATCGAACTAAATGATAAGCACCAGAGGACTCTTGCAAAAGTAGTTTTATGAGTAGAAATTCAAAGAAATCCAAAGATACTTTTGTAATCTGATACTCCCTGAATGCCCCATTCCTTTGATTACTAAACATATAATCACCAGCTTCACATAGTAAAAAGCGCAGCTCTTTCTGCCCACCACTTTTGCTCCCGTGCTATTAAACTAACTTACTTACTAAACTGCACCATACACATCTCAAAAATTCTTTATTGACCATTGCATTCAACAACCTCATCAGATATACCACAGTTGGTTCATCCATTCACTCCCAAAGAACATCTTGGTTTCTTCTAAGATTTGACAATTATGAATAAAGCTGCTATGAACATCCATGTGCAGGGTGTCAAGTGGACAAAAACTTTCAGCTCATTTGTATAAACACCAATACGCATGACACTGAGGAAAGAGTATATTTAGTTTTGTTTTTGCCAAATTGCCACCAGCAAATGTAACAATTCCTGCTGCTCCACATCCTCACCAGCATTTGGTGCTGTCAGTGTCCTGGATTTTCATCATTTTAACAGGTATGTGATGGCATCTCATTGTTGTTGTTTTAATTTACAATTGCCTAAAGATAGATGATGTCAAGCACATTTTCATATGTTTATCTGCCAACTGTATATCTTCTTTGGTAAGGGGTATGTCCAGATCTTCTGCCCATTTTTTAATCAAGTTATTAATTTCTGGGGATCCCTGGGTGGCTCAGCAGTTTAGCGCTTGCCTTTGGCGCAGGGCATGATCCTGGAGTGCCAGGATTGAGTCCTGCATCGGGCTCCCTGCATGGAGCCTGTTTCTCCCTCTGCCTACATCTCTGCCTCTCTCTCTGTGTCTCTCATGAATAAATAAATAAAATCTTTTTTTAAAAGTTATTAATTTCTTATTAAGTTGGAGCCTTTTAAAAAATAAAATTAACAAATATATATTCAAATATTCTCATTTCAATGGCCTCATTGAACCAGAATAATTTAATATACCAGTGTGAATCACAAATTGGGACTGTGAACCACATAGGAATGGGGAATGAATGGAGAAAGGCTATTTCAATTTCTTAAACTATTTTCTTAAGTTTTTATTTTAATTCAAGTTAGTTAACATACAGTGTTATATTAGTTTCAGGTATTCGATATAGTAATTCAATTATTCCATATGTCATACAGTTATACTAGTTCCTCCTTTCACTGTTTTAACACAAACTGGGCATCTGTTTGCAAAACCAGAAGTAGAGATGGAGTCTGGCATCTGTTGTCAAAACTAAGAAACCAGAGACTGAATTTAAAGTAGGACTCTGCTGGTTATGAAATCTACCCCAGGAAGGAAAGAGGGCAGTTCTCCCACCCCCAGCCCCACACCTCACTTCCTTGCTTGCCTTGCTAGAATTCACAAAAGTGATTACTTTAAATTCAGCAATACCAAAGTAAATTGATCAGGACAAGTAGGTTGCAAAATGTCTGTTTGTTAGTTTATGGTTATTTGTAAGGCAGGTGGGCCCAGCATTGTGAAAAAGATCTTAATATCTGTCCAGTAAAACATTAGCAATTGATAAAGGGGTCCTGCTTTTTTGTCTTGTAAAATATGAGAGATCTGTCATTTTGTTGGGATTTTTTTTCTCTGTTGTGTGTGTGTGTAGGTTCTTTGTTACAATGGAGAAGTTATTATTTTTTGAGTTCCTACTCTTGATCTTAGTCAAAAGGCCGAGAAGCAATATATTTTTTGAGTTCCTGTTGCAGAAAGATGCTTCTATTTCAGGATGGAGCCTGCAGATCTGGCCTTCTTTGAAAAGGAAAGAACCCCCACCACCCAAAGAGTCTATCAGAAATACAGTTTATAGGGAATCATTTGCAAAGGCTCATTTCCTGGGGATACTTAGTCCAAAGCTTCTCCAGGTTTTTCCTCTCAAAGGGGAAAAAAAAGCCAAGCAACTTCCCCTATTTCTGATGCCTTGAATTTTTTTGTTGACAAAAATAGGTACTCTGCAAAATAAAAGTAAATCAAAGAACAGGGCAGAGCATACCTCTCCTTGGTCCCTTCATTAATTTCATGGTCTAATTCATCAGACCCAAAGTCAGTTTTCAATGTATCAATGGGTTTTTGTGGGTTTGTTTGTTTTTCACTGAAACAGCAAAAAGTACACCCACTCTGGAGAACTTTTTGACAGTTTCTCGTAAAATAAAACATACATCTAACACAGAGCCAGCAATCGCAGACTTAGGTATTTCCCCCAGAGAAATGAAAGCAAATGTCCATATAAAATCTTATGCATAAGTGTTCTAACAGCTTTACTCAGGACAGCTAAAAACTTAAACAATCTACTATTTAGTAACAAAAGAATAGAGATATTATAGTACATCCTTACAATGGAGTACATCTCAGTAGAACAAGGGAACAAAATCAATACACATGGCAACATGAATCTCAAAAACATGCTGAGTGAAAAGAAGCCAGACCTAAAAGAATGCATACAGTAGGGGCAGCCCCGGTGGCTCAGAGGTTAAGTGCCACCTTCAGCCCAGGGCCTGATCCTGGAGACCCGGAATCGAGTCCCACATCGAGTCCCAAGTCGGGCTCCCTGCGTGGAGCCTGCTTCTCCCTCTGCCTGTGTCTGTGCCTCTCTTTTTCTCTGTCTCTCATGAATAAATAAATAAAATCTTAAAAAAAAAAAGAATGCATACAGTATAATTCCATTTATGTAAAGTTCAAAAGCAGGCAAAACTAACTAATGGTGGTAACAATCCAACACTGGATATTTTCTGGGGAGCAGGTGGTTTGAAACAGGGAATGAGAAAATGGAAATGTTCTGGATCTTGGTTGGGATGGTAGTTACATGGGACTACACATTTGTCAAAGCTCAGCAAATAGTATACTGATAACCTGCACATACTTTTGTACATAAATGACCTCTCAATTTTTACAAAGATACTATTAAGAAAAGACAAGGCCCCATTAAAGTAAAAGGGGGGGCAGTGGTCCCTGGTTTCTGGGGTAATTTAAGCTCCATATCTGGTCTGTGTATTCAAATGAATGTTTATTACCCAGGGATTATTGAAAGTCATCATCAGCCAGACGGCAGCAAAAAGAAAGAGGAGACCGACCTTCCAGAAATCATTTTCCCCATGATTTTTATAAAGCGTATTTTTCGGTCATTATCTTGAGAGAAAACAAGCAGCTGGGTCTCCTAACAAAGAGGTTTAATAGGCTACTGGGAAAAAAAGAGAGGAGAAATTGAGGCAAACAATGCCTGTTTCGGTGCCAGTCACACAAAACGGGGACTGGTAAGGTGAAGCTGATGGCTCCTCTCCACTACTAGCATCGTTAGAGGCACAACACTCAGCAATGAAGGGTCCTCCAATTATTGCCGTGATTTGAGGCATATTGTTCAAAACATTCTAAAACCTGAAATTGCAGCAGCAAATGCATTGATGGCCCTCACCCTCATCTGTGAAAATAGATGTAAATGCAAACGGAAGGATCTGAGGCTCTTCGGGACCCTATGTGCATTGTCAATCCACTGTCTCTTGCTTCATTTTACCTTCCTTGCCATTTCAAATACATCTGGGTTTGAGTCTCTGGTTTCAAAGTTTCCATCTGACCTTGAACCCAGTTTATTATCTCTTGCCTCTTTTTCAGTTTCACACAAAATTAGCACAGCACAAGTAATTGGTAATTTGTAAGGACATCATGCAACACTCTGAAAAGCAAAAATAAGGGAGGCTTGGATTTTGTTTAGCAGGTTTGTCTCCTTGCTTCAGACCACACACACACACACATATGCTGTTTAATTGCATAATTCAGATGTTGGATGGTCAGGCGGGGCAGGGGCGGGTGGGGGGAGCCCTGTAACAAAGGAACACTGAGATGCCTTCTAAATTCTGCTTAGACTAAATTAACTACATGGGCAACAATACAGGTACTGCTTTTTTTCTTAAACATATATATTAGCAGAGATGCAGGCTAAATAAATACTGTTTAGTGGAAAATGAATTATGTAAATGTAATTTATAGCATTAATTTGGGCTTGTAAATTTAACCCACTCAAAAGTAGAAAGGTTTCCGTGCGATGAATATTACTGAGGTTGTTTAATATGTTAAAATAAATATTGAGCAGCTGAAAGAAAAACATGTCCTCTACATCACAAAAGCTATTTTGAAACAATAAATTAGGGGCCTGCTGAATATTTACAATCATGAGTTTTTAACTCTTAGGTAAATTTTCTTCCTAAAATATTCAGTATGCCATCCACTCAAGCAGCAGGCAGATTCTTGTGGCAGCAGTTCAAAAATGTGCATGCCCAGAACATTTTAGGTAAATAAGTCCACAGAATGAGATGGGGGGAAGGGGAGTACTTTTTGTAAGATAGTTCTATTTAATACTATCTGGAGAGCTGCAAGAAACACAAATATTTGGAGGGGCCTCATGTTATCCCAAAGCCCAGGCCATGCTCCCTGGTGGAGCATTACAATGATGGCTCAAATATTAAAGGGAAAAAGGAATGAGTGATTTAGAAGTATTTTATTTAAGATTGTAAAGTTGAGACTTTCAACAAGGTATTTTTTAAAATAACTAGTGAGTGAGACAGAAATTACTCATTCTGCTCTTTTAGAACAAAAGGGAACCTGAAGGTTATATAGAAAGATCCTGACTGAGAGACTTGGGGAGATTCTCTGTTATCTGCTGGTTGCTTTCCCACCCACCTTCTTTAAAAGGCCTTTTCTGTGTGCATCAGGTGGGATTACAGGTGTTGGGGCAGGTCACAAACTGTCCTGCATCTTTACTGTTCAGGTTTGTTGCTTCCTGTTTGGGAACTGACAATCACCTCTCAGATGGATGGTATCAGGCCAGAACATCCTCTGAGGGAAAAAATAGAGCCCTCGTCAATGGTTTCTACTTTTGACTTCCTTTTTCCCCTGGTTTCTGCAGTAGCCAGCGATGAGCACTGGGTATTACAAAAGATTGATGAATCACTGACCTCTACCTCTGAAACCAATAATACATTATATGTTTATTAATTCAATCTCAATTTTTAAAAATGTGCTTTTGTTTTCAGAGTCCAGTTTCACCACCAGCCAGTTGCTTTGCTGGAATTAGCAACACTGAGACCCTGATAGTATTGGAGAGGACTTCCATGTGTGAGTTTCTTTTCAGACACACATTTCAGGGAGCAGTAAAGAACTTTTGGTAAACATTTTCCCTCAATTTGAATGTTGAAGTTGGGAAATGTTGTACATCCATCTTCACCTTGAGTACCCAAGGAGAGATAATATTTGGATAAAAATGTTCCCAGCCTTTTATATATGCACCTTTGTGTGTTTTTCAAAAACAATGCTGCAAATAATCATATAAATAATAGAACAATGTCTGCTCCAAAGAACTCAGGAAGTGGGGAAAGCATTATCTCATTCAGGCTGACAGCTGCCTTCCTCCCTGATGCAAGGGAGTAGTATCCTCCACTGAACTTCTAACTGCTTTTGCTACCAGGGGAAGAGAACAAACTGAAATTATCCACGGGCTGTCATGACACCAGGAGTTGAGGTGGCAAAGCTCCTGACAGCAGGATTTCTGCCCAGCCTTCTGGCAACAGACTTTTGAAGGGGAAGACCCTTCCCTGGAAGTTTGGCCCTGAACACTAGCTGGTCAGAAACCACTGCGGCAGCATCTTAGAGTCTGAGAGGGCTGGCCAGGAATGGACAGACAGAGCAGGTAGGGACATTACAGCAGGGAAATGAATGCCTCCGGCAGTTGGCAGAGCCCCATGGCCACATACCTTTCCTCTGGTGAGCCAGGGCCTTTGGATTCCCAGCCCCATCTTCACTGCTCTCTCATGACCAGAGTCACTAGCTTTAAAATCCAGAGAGCAGCAAGCACACACACGTTCTGGGGCTCTATCCATCCCCCTAGATGACCCTAGAGATGCCCAGCCCAGATACCATCACCTGTGCCACTGCCTGCACACAGGCCTGGCTCCCAACACCAGCACCTGCATTCACTTGCCATGGAGCTTCCGCTGGCTCTTGGAACCTGCCTTGCCTCCTATAGTAGGCTGGATGTGCCACGGAATTAACACCCATGGGAGCAGCCCTCTGCAGATTATAAACACCTAGCTTTCCTGGCGGATGGTGTTTTCCCACTGTTTTCAGCTTCAGTTGCCAACAGAGGTGACTTGCTTGAAAAAACACCTTTTACTGGCTGCCTTTCCTTCCCTGTCTTCCTTTTCTATTCCCTATCTCCCTGTTTTCCATTCCACTGCCTAAAGTTCATTTAGCAACTTTTTTAAAAAAGATTTTATTTATTTATTCATTCAAGACAGAGAGAGAGGCAGAGACATAGGCAGAGGGAGAGGCAGACTCCCTGGAGGGAACCTGATGTGGGACTCAATCCCAAGACCCCAGGATCATGCCCTGAGCCACCCAGGCGTTCCCATTTAGCAACTTTCGATCTGCTTCTAAGGGACCCAAATTAAGACTTATCAAATGGATCTTAATGACCCAGCAAAAAATCTTCAAAGCAACAGATACTTCTACCAAGATCTACCTGCTGCCCCTTCAGTCCAACAGGGACAGATACCTACTAACTGGCCCCTCTGGGCCCAGAGCTGTCCACAGTCTCTTAACAGCCAGTAAGAGTAGAGAGTGAGATCAGGATCCAGGTGACCTACCCTGACCTCTGCCTGGTCCCTGACTCTTTATACAATGGAAGCTCTCCAGCCTACCTCAATGCCAGGGCCACTGTGAAAGGCAACTGCAACCAAAGAAAAACCCTGACCTGCCACTAAGAAACTTGACTTGAACCTTAGTTCCACATCTCTCAAATGAAGTGGTAATATTAGCCGATACCGAAAGTCATTTCCTTTGGGAAACCTTCCCTCAAAATTCTCCTTCAAGGGAGAGAATATAAAGAATATCTTAGAATGAAGTCGCTATGCCCTGACTGTCTGCTTTAAACCTGGCTCCAGCACTATCAGCTGGGCCACGTTGGACAAGTTCTTTACCTTTCTGAGCCTGGAGTTCTTCATCTGGAAAACAGGAAGATAATGACACATAGGCCACAGGGTCATTGGGAAGAAGTAAATTAAGTCACTTAGCACCCTGCACCTATGACAGCAAAGCCAAAAGTCTTATTTCTTGGTGGTAGAGAAGGGATGTGACATAGGATCAAGATGATTATCAAATATTTAATAGAGGCACTGGTCCATCAGAACAGAAGCCAGTGATAAACATCCCTGATGGCAGTACTGATGTATACCTGGTGAGTATAAGCCAGCCGTAGGGGCTACAAAAAGAAAGCCTGCCCTTCTGGCCTAGGTATTAGATGGAGAGAGACCAGAGACAGGCAGACATGTCAAGCGGTCACATGTGTTTTGCTTTTCCTCCCTGTAGGAAGGTACATTAATAAGTAATGCTAACTCTTTAGCAGGAAGGGAAGGTGGGGGTGGGGGTGGGGTGGAGAGAAAGGAGTGTCAAGAGGTCACATGTGTTCTGCTTTTCCTCCCTGTAGGAAGGTACATTAGTAAGTAATGCTAACTCTTTGGCAGGAAGGGACAGTGGGGGTGGGGGTGGGGAGAAAGGAGTGTCTCTTGTTCACACTGCAGAATGGGATCACCTCTTGGGCTGCCCCAGTAGCAGCCAGGCCTTGGCTATACCAACTGAGTAGTGCAGCATGGCCAGGCAAGAGACCACAAGCTTTCTGTTGAATGGATATGTGACCTGTAAGACCATGTCCAGCTCCTATGTTCCAAGTTTTATTACATCTTTTCCATCTTTTGACAACTCTGCAGCTCTTTGGATCTTGCAGTTACCACCCATAGTCTTGGTGCCATGCAATAAACTCTGCCAGCAATCTACTCCTAGTCCCAGTTCAATGCCATCCTTAACTGTACTCAGCTATCAAAATAACCCTATAAAGGTATGCCATGGACTCCCTTGTTTGATGATTCACTAGAAGGATCCACAGAATTCAGTAAATAGTCACACATAGCTAAGATTAAGTAACAAAATACAAAGCAAGGCCTGCAGAGAAAAGGTGCATGGGGCAAAGTCTGGGAAAAAAACAGGACAAGTATCTAAACGTCCTCTCCTGAAAACTATAAAACACTGAAAAAGAAATTGAAGACAACACAAACAAATGGAAAGATATTCCATGCTTACGGATTGTTAGAACTAATATTGTTAAAATGTCAATACTACCCAAAGCAATCTACAGATTGAATGCAATCCCTATCAAAATACCAACAGCATTTTTCACAGAACAAGCACAAATAAACCTGAAATCTGTATGGAATCACACACACACACACACACACACACACACACACACACACACAAAAAAAAAAAAAAAAAAACCTGAAAAATCAAAGCAATCCTGAGAAAGAAAAACAAAACTGGAGGTATTTCAATTCTGGATTTCAAGATATACTATAAAGCTAGAGTAATTAAAACAATATGGTACTGCACAAAAATAGACACATAGATCAATAGAACAGAATAGAGAGCCCAGAAATAAATCCACACTTATATAGTCAATTAATTTCTAACAAAGAAAGCAAGAATATGCAATGGAAAAAAGACAATCTCTTCAACAAATAGTACTGGGGAAATTGGACAGCTACATGCAAAAGAATGAAAGTGGACCACTTTCTTATGCCATACGTGAAAATAAACTCAGCATGGATTAAAAAGACCTAAAGGTGAGACCTGAAACCATAAAACTCCTAGAAGAAAACATAGGTGGTAATCTCTTTGACATTGGGCTTAGCAACATTTTTCTAGATATGCCTCCTGCAACAAGATAAACAAAAACAAAAATAAGCTATTAAGACCACATCAAAATAAAAAGCTTTTACACAGCAAAGGAAACCATCAACAGAACAAAAAGGCAACCTACGGAATGGGAGAAGATATTTGCAAATGATATGTCCAATAAAGGATTAACATCCAAAATATATAAAGAACTTACACAATGCAACATACCAAAACCAAATAATCCTATTAGAAATGGGCAGAAGTGAACAGACATTTCTTTAGAAAAGACATCCAGATGGCCAACGAACATATGAAAATACCCTCAAACTCACTCAACATCAGGGAAAAGCAAATCAAAACTACAGTGTGCTATCACTTCACATCTGTCAGAATGGCTACAATCAACAACACAAGAATCTAGTGTTGGTGAGGATGTGGAGAAAAAGGAACCTTCTAGTACTATTGGTAGAAATGCAAACTGGTGCAGCCACTGTGGAAAACATTATGGAGATTCCTCAAAAAGTTAAACATAGAACTAGCCTATGGTCCAGTAATCGCACTACCGGGTATTTACCCCCAAAATGCAAAAACTCAAATTTAAAGGGATACATGCATCCCTACGTTTATAGCTCCATTAAGTGGGAAAGGGCAAACCTGAGCTCCAATAACCCACAACACATCATTACCTAGAATGTGGTAATCTCAAAATAAAAGTAAGTTGCATTTTATTGGACTTATCCAATATTATGTTCACATACCATTATGTAGCTGAAAAAGTGGAGGCAGGTGGGGTCAGGGCTCCCTTTCCCTTAGTCTGCCTCAGAGGTCACTTGAAATGAATTCTGAATGTGCCATCAGCTTTCTGGGTCTCTCTACCCCAGAACTGTGTTCACCTGCTCATAGATCAGAGGTGCCTGAGAATCAATGTTCCAAGAATGGCCTTCAGTTATGGGGAATAGGAATTGGAGTTTAATCCTCTGGTTTGCCTTCTTCAGTAAGATAGTTTTGAGGTGTGTTTTACAGTCTCCCAAAAGTCCACCCAAAACCGAGCTCCCATTGCCCACATTGGTAGCGTGCCTGATGCACCCTTGGTTGGTGTTCTTCCTGACACACACACACACACTCGCTCCCCACCCCCTTCCACCTCCCACTTTCTCACCTATTTCCTCAGATCATTCATTTATTAACTGCTTATACTCTCCATGTTAGGGACAGAGTTGAGGAAAAAAATCTAGTCTCCCAATGCCAAATCAAAAAACCTATTCCATGTAATCAACTGGAAAGCATTTCACCTAAAATATTTCTCTTAAGTACATTCAAACATATTCTACCTCTCCTTTCTTTCCAGACTTTGCTCTCAGTTGCCTACATTTCAGCTTTCGGTGTGTGCTTGTGAACAAGGTACACTCCCCTTGTGGCTAAGGTCGGTCACAAATTTCGCAATCAGATTCTAAGTTCAAATCCCCTATCCTCCCCTACAAAATGCCTCTCAAATTTAGAGACATTGTTTGAGAAGTAATTAGCACAGCAGCTGCTACAAAGCAAGTACTGAACACATGTGAGGCCCCAATATTATTCTCTGGATAAAAAGTTCCATCCCAAGCTGCAGAAAGGGGGGTGGGGGGAACCACTCAAACATCCACCCAAGTCAGTGACTTTCTCCTTTCAAGTGCTGAAAAATGAGAAGCCAAGGAAATGCTGTCCTGAAACCATCCTTGCTCTTTTAAAATGTTCTGGCGAGAGAGCACTCTGTCTCATCTTCTACATACCACTGGGGCTGAAAGTCCTGGATGCCACTCTGTAAATATCAAGTGCCTCCCAAGTGCTGGCTAATAACAATGCTCAAAATCTGGGTGGGCAGAGAGCCCACAAGGAGCTGGCTGCCTAGTACTCTCTGAACCTCTTCACTTGTTTATATCTTCAAGGTTTACTTTAGTCCAGGCAATGTTAAAGTAAAAAAAAAAAAAATTGTTTCTCCAGTGGCAATATAATGCCCAAAAACTCATGATAAAATGGGATTTGTGGATAGAGCAGTCGAAGAGCATGATTTGGAGGTCAGAGTGACCTTGACTAAAGTCTCAGCTCTGCTACCTCAGTAACTGGTTATTTTGGTAAGTTTCTTCTGTCCTCTAAAGTGTATCTGTCAGAGGGTGATGTCACCTTCTTCATAGGGCTGTAGCTACAATTACAGATGGCAATGAAAAGGACTTTGCCCAATGCCTATATAAAGGACTGTATTTATGGCAGATAATCCCACAACTTGGTATTACTTATTTTCTGTCTCTCTTACTTAGTCCTCCTAGTAGTGCTGCTAAGAAGGAACAAAATATCCATCTGATCTAGACTTTATTTCTATTTCACCCTTCTTTCTCCATTTGAGACTGTGACTAAAGAAAAATGGCCAAAAAATGTTGAACAGAACGGATTACGAAATGAAGAAGGGTCTCAAGAATCCACAAATTAGACATGCTGAATCTTCTGTAGCATCAAGCAGATAGACACTAAAAATTAAAAATACGCTTTATTTTTTAATGTCAGCAAAGATTTAATTAGAAGTGGCTTTAGGAATGGATGATTAGGGTCAAGATATCTCATTGGCACATTATAGACTTGTAGTTGAATATTCTACCAAAATTAACATTTGAACTACCTATATGTAAAAAATCTCTGTGGTGAAGACCGCTGGTATGACCCAGTGTCTGTCCTCCCTTTCTTCCATAGCAACAGAAACTAGCTGAGTACATAACCTCCCAGAATAATGACTACGTATCTTTTTTTTTAAATTAAAGATTTTATTTATTTATTCATAGAGATGCAGAGAGAGAGAGAGAGAGAGGCAGAGACAAAGGCAGAGGGAGAAGCAGGCTCCATACAGAGAGCCTGACGTGGGACTCGATCCTGGGTCTCCAGGATCACGCCCTGGGCTGCAGGCGGCGCTAAACCACTGCACCACCAGGGCTGCCCCATGACTACGTATCTTACTCTCCCCTGAAGATATTTATGGCCAAGTTATTAAATCCTGGGCAAAGAAATATAGGAGGGAGTGGAGCACGCAACTTCACAGAAGCATCCTTAAAAAGAATCCTTTACTTTTACTCATTTTTGTTGGCTGGAACGTGGACATGAGGGTTTAAACTGGAGCAGCCATCTTGGACAAAGTGAATATCAGAATAGAGAACAACATGGAGAAGGCACACTATATTCCCTGGGATTGTGAACAATCACCCCAACCCTGGACCATTTACTCAGACTTTCACATGAGAAGAATAAACTTCTATCTTTTGTCAGCCACTTGTTATTTTGGATTTTCAGTTTCTCACAGCTGATTCTAATCCTAATTAATAAAGTCTGGATGGCACAGATACATAATTTGCTATGAAATGCTCAATTTCTTTAATTTTTATATGCATCAAAATCAAGCATTAGATGCATTAGGCTGGTTTCCTGTACATTTTGGTTCTGCTATTAACAGAACTCCTACTTTAGGAAGCAACAGGAATTGTCTTGGTTATCACTTAAATAAAATTTGCTTTGCGTGTACAAAAATCTCACTCTTGCTATTTGATATGTGGAAGATTCGGATGTTTAATGGATCTTTAGTACTGAAGATTTTTCTCTAGTTGTACACAGATGCTGCTCTTGGTGTGTATCCATCCTTCTCAGAAAATAAAAGTCCTCAGAATATATTTCTAGTTTCTTTTTATAGAGAGTTGGGTGGGGATGAATATTTCATGTCTCTGAAGTCACCCAGTAACCCAATCCTATAAACATATTTTTCTCCATTTGGATAAGGACTCCATCTCATTCCTCTCCTTTTTTGTTTTGTTTTGATTTTTTTTTTTTTGGATTTTTTTTGCAACAGGAACAGAGATTTGAATTACATTAGCAAAATAGAGAAACCAAAGAGTGTTTGCTTGTTTGCTTTCTTCTTTCCTGTTCTTTCTCTTTTTTCTCTAAAGACTTTGAGACCATATATCCCTTTGAGAAAATGAGGAAAGAATAAACTTTCGGACAGAAGAGGATCCAAACACACAAAAATTTGCATGATTTTCAAGGGTTCATGAACTCTCTGGAAATCTGTCCAGGAACCTCACATTAAAAATCAATGCTATTTTGCAGGAGAGGATATTTTGATCAGGTGGGGTAGGTATCTAGCTTCACACTACAATTTAAGAAAATCAGAAAAGATCCCCTCAACAAATAGATCTCCTCTGAAACTTATTCCACTCTACTGTTTATTTTCTTCTTGAGGTAAGGTGTTAAAAACTTTTAAGCTACAAATGTTATTTAGGAAGACTAAAATGTTATTAGCAGCCAATAGTTTAGATGTCATAGGCTTAAGAGATGAAATAAAGCTCTTGGGCCCTCACTAATATTTGTAATTATTTATATCACATTTACCTTCCCCCCACAAGAGTGTAAATTCCACAGGGATGGAAGCCAAACCAGCTCTGTTCATTGCTGCATTCCCAGGGCTTAGCCCAGTTCCTGGCACAGAGCAGCACTCAGTCAACATTTATCAAATGGATGAATGGTTAAATAAATAGAGAGAATGAGAAATTGCAGTCTTTGATGGAAGAAGAAAAAAAGTGAGGGGGAGCCAATGCTTCTTCCAAACTGGTAGGGATTATAGGTGGATGGCAGAGGGGGCCAGGTAAGGCAAACATAGAGCTGCAGAAAACACTGCAGAAGCCTCTAAAAGAATGTTGGCCTACTTCAGGTCAAACCCCCCCAAATTATTTGCAGAATAAAGTTTTATATTTCACTCAGTCTATCTTCATGGCACAGGCCATTTCTAAATATCTACTGCATCACTCAATGACATTATTAGCATTGCACTGTGATTATGGCTTTGACATCGCATCTTGATTCATGTTTTAATCTTTGTGAACTCAGGAAAAATTTTCGATGACTAAAGAATGTGATCGATTGCATTCTTCTGCTGACTCAGCTGATATATAAATACTTAATGCAAATCACAATACGAAGGCATTCTCAAATCAGGCTTTGCATTGAAAACCCTTCAGATGCTAGTTAAAATACAGATTCCCTGGTCCCTCCCTAAATCTCTGAATCAGAATCTCTGATTCTGGAACCTGGAAATCTGAGTTGTTAAGTTTCCTGTGTGAGTTGGATGCAGGCAATTTATTGTAGGTTAGTCAGTTAAGATTTGTGAATCCTTGCTATTGAGGATACATAGGTGATGATATCGTTTTCATCAGAGTGTGCAATCTTGAGTGGAATTACAAGACATGGGAATAAACAAGAGAATGCAAAATTGATGACATGTATGACTCACTGTTGACATTCTCTTGGGAAGACTTCATATGGGAAGTAGCATTTGATCTAGACCATGACAGATAATTATAACAGGGAAGCCACGAGTGAGGGAAGGTGGACTTGAGGAAGGAGTCTGGTGAACATCTAAAACTGAACAAGAAAGTCATTTTAACTATCATAAAATCACAGACACTAGAAAGGACTTTAGAGTACTTCTTTTGTCCTCGTCCTCTATTCAAAAGGAATCCAAGGCTCAGAGGGCTAAAGGGACCAAGACAGAGCCACACAGCTAGTTACCATGAAGACAAGTGGTTAAATACACATCTCTAAACACTCAAGCCAAGGCACTCCACTCCACCTCCCTGACTCCTGTTGGCCAAAGAGCTAAGCATGTGTTTCTGTTATTCCTCAGGACTACTTGGCTCGTGTCCCTAAGAATGCATTGCCATATGGGACCAGGTGTCAGGAATGGCCTCCTAGGGGCCAAACAGATCACAGGGCCAGCTGGCAGGCTCCCCTATCCTCTCAACAGACCCTGTTCCATTCCATGCTGTCACTCACAGAATCTCTATGGACAACAAAGTTGGAAAGAATGAGAAGAACACATACATGGTGAATGAGTAATTCAGAGACATTGAGACACCAATATTGCCCAAGCTGGAGTCACATCCGGGGAATTTCTGTCAAAGGCTTCACATTTCTGGGCTAGTGACAGACCGCACATGCTTGTCTAAAATTACTAGGGAGAACCTAATGGGCCACCTGGTCAGTGGTGCCAGGTTATCTGGACACACCAGCAGGGACCCACCAATGAGTTTTCTGTGTCCCTGCCAATGAGAGCTATTCCTGGAGATGAAAAAGCCAACCATCCAATGTGGTGCCCTGATTTAAGGGATTACTAATATGGTGGCTATACTTTTGTAAATTATAAAAGTTTGGCAAAATTATTAAAGTAAAATTTGTATTGAAACATAATACTGAAAAAAAGTGTACAAACTACAAACAAATCATGTAACTGGGCCCCAGAACAAGAAACAGAACATTGCTAGCACCCCAGAAGCAATCTCTGTTGTGCCTTTCCAGTCCCTATCCCCACAAATGGTTACCACCATACTGACTTCCAGCACGCTTTATTAGTTTTGCCTGTTTCTGAAATTTATGTAAATGATAATTTATATAAAATGTAATCAACTTATATCTTTAACATTTAAGGTACATGGATGGTAAAAAAATTACCTCCAAAGTTCTTTGCATGTATAAAGAACTTAAAGAGTAGGAAACATACTTAAATATGGTGTCTATTCTAAGACAGGCTAGGAGAGTTCTTTGGCCCGGACCTCACTTTCACAAAGGGCCTCAAATTTAGACCTCTGATATTATTCCCAAATGCCATTAATGTATATTCAGAGATTCACAGACTGGAAAAATAGCTGTGTGAATCTAAAGCTGTGCTCGATTTCTGGATTATATTGCCTATCATGAATTAATATTATAAAGAAATCTTATAATTGGCGAATCCAAAACTATTTTAACTTGAATTTTTTGTGTTATAAGCATTAAATTGTTTAATGCAAACATTTTCTGTATACTGCTATTTTGGTATCCCTATGTTGGGTTTCTCCACTTTTAACATATTAAGTCTCAAAAAGTAGAAGCAGACCAGGCCTTAACTTTTGAAAGGCCTGCTTAGTAATGGTCCCAGGGATGCTGTTGCCAGACCTAAGCAGGCTGTGTTGCCAACATGGCCCTGAAGCCTGGAGATATGAGGAGGAGTCAGAAGGAAGTGACTCTTCCTAACAACTTCCTGCCAGGGAAAAGTCACTTTGTAGTCTTCATTCTCATGGCTATTATAAAAATAAGTTCCTACAGGGCTTAGCAAAGATATTATATGAATCCTTGTACTTTTCATTCAATGGATCATCATACCTTCATATTTGCCAAATTCCCCATATGCCTTCAATTTCTACCCATGCTTCATCGGTGTCAAGATATTTAGCCTGTATGAGCTGTCTTTCCTTCTAAAGTGTTATGTCATGACACCGTGTTATATAGCAACCTCCAGAGTGGCATAGCTCAATGTGGGGTCCTTAGATCACCTGCATGCAAGTGACCAGGGGTGCTTGTTACTCATGCATATTCCTGTACTCCACCCCACCTCTCCTGATGCAGGGCCACTGGAGGTGAGGCCCAGGAATAAGTATCTTAGGCTCAAGACCTTAAATCCAGCCCATGTCACGTTATGTTCCTCCTTTTAAGGAAGTGCCTAGGATCTGCCTTTCTAAAGTTATTGATTACCGTATTTCAGTAACATGCATACTCAGTCTAAATGCAGATTCACAGTTGATGGGAAGTCCCACACTGGAGCTAATCATGCTTACAAAAGCAATTAAGTGTGAAGGTTAAAAAGCTCAATCCTTAGATTAAGATCCAGCTCTGCCACTTCCTGGCAATGTGTCTTTGAGCAAACGACTCATTTTCTTTAAACATCAGTTTCTGACTTGTAAAATGGATAAACTAACAGTTCCTAACTCATAGAGTTGTCTTGGGAATTAAATTAGTTAATGCTCTGAAGCACTTAAAGCACCTGGCACATAAAAAAGGATTCAATAAGTGGCACCTATTCTTATTATTGTGACAACTTGCAATTTAGGATTTTAAAATAAAACTTTAAATTGGCAAAATAACACCTAATGTTCATGTAGTATAGCCATATTTTAAAGTTTTATTCAAAAATGGAACAGTAACATTCAAAGCTTACAAGTTACGCTAAAACTTGTTGATTCTGCTACTGGGAATGTACTAGTCTAGGAAAACAATTTGGCAGAAGGTAAGAAGAGCCTTGCCAAGTTGCGTTCCTTGGGTACAAGTCTCACACATATATTGAGGGTTTTTTTTTCCATATAAGTTAAAATGATCTATATGAATGTCATTTTTTTAATTTTTATTTATTTATGATAGTCACAGAGAGAGAGAGAGACATAGGCAGAGGGAGAAGCAGGCTCCATGCATCGGGAGCCCGATGTGGGATTCGATCCCAGGTCTCCAGGATCGCGCCCTGGGCCAAAGGCAGGCGCTAAACCACTGCGCCACTCAGGGATCCCTGAATGTCATTTTTGATGCTATTGTAAATGTCATTTTACAGCATTTCTGATTGTTCATTCTATGTAAAGAAGTAGAATTGATTTTTCTTTTCAAAAGGTGAGGGGCAAAGGAAGGGGCTACAGAAGGGTGGCCAGAGGCTGATTTTTATACATTGATTGTGTATCCTACAATCACACTAAACTCACATATTAGGTTTCCAAACATTTTGTAGATTACCTAAGAGTTTCTTCATAAATGATTATTTCATCTGTGAATAAAGATAGTTTTACATCTTCCTTTCCAATATATATACCTTTTATTTCTTTTTATTGAGTGTTTACATGAGCTAGGACATCCAATACCTTGTCAATTAGAAATAGAGCCAACATCCTTAATCCTTACCCTTGTACAGATTAGAAAGAAAGTATTAAGAAGAAATTATTCACTATTTCACCCTTATGTATGATGTTAACTATAAACTTTTTGTATATGCACTCTATCAGAATTAAGAAATTCTTCTGTACTCTTGATTTCTTGAAGTTTTTTTGTGTGTGTGTGAATGGGTATTGAATTTTGTTAAATTATTTTCCTGCATCAGTTGTGATATATGGTTTTTATTTTCTAGTCTGTTAATAGAATGAATTACATTGTTTGATTTATAAGAAAAAAAACCAACCTTGCATTCTTGGGATAGGTCTACTTCAGCATGAAGCATTATTCTCTTTATATATTGCTGATTCGCCTTGCCAAAATTTGTTTAGGGTTTTTGCATTTATGATCATGAAGGAGAAAAACATGTTTTTATTTTCCAATGTTCTGGAGCTGGCATTTTCCTAGCCCGAGGATATTATAGAATAAGGAGCACATTGCTCAAGATGCAAATTGCATTTCCTAGCAGGGGCTAAGCCTCTGTCAATATAGTCACTTACTGGCAGTTAGCAATGTATAGGATCTTATTTATGAATGTTTTATTCATTATAATAGTAAAATAAATAGACATCTGTCTGGTGGCTTTGCCAATACGTATTCTTTGCAAATTCGTAAGTTTTCTCCATTTCAATTCCAAAGGCTATATGCTACCTATGTCATGTTTGAACCAAAGGAGTTTCGACATTTAAAAAATAAATGTCCATGGTGTTTTATTCTCTACCTTAAGTGGATAGCAGTTAAATATACTAATGTAAAGGAAAATAGCTGATCAATATTTACGTTTAAAAAATTAGATAGTAATTTAATATAAATTAAATTATCATGATAACACTATGCAGGTTAGAAAGCAGTTTTACATGCATTATCTTATTTGACCTATGTTTAACATTAATAGCCCATTTTACAGGTGAAAAAACTAAGGCTCAGAGAGCTTTCAGGTCTTTCTAATGGTCACTTAGCTAGTAGGAATCAGAGTATTTGGAAATAGAAAATATCTTTATACACACAGACAGAAAACAATTAACAAACTCATACATTTCCTGCCGTCTGATTCTAAAGGTTAGTGCTAGCTTAACTCATGTTGTGAGGTTTGAAATGTTTTCATATTAAAAAAAAAAATAAACACTCACTGTGCTGTGCTTCCTGCTGCAGGGTGATGACATACTCAAATACACTTAAGGAAATACAAATCAGTATTATTTACTAGCGGACATTAATCGTTCTAATAAAAACAGAAGAAATTAGTTCAAACAAATGACAGCAGGGCTCTAATAATTATAAATATTGTAATTATTCTTCCTCAATGTATTCATTAGCCCTAATTTGGTCTTTAGGGCATATCTCCACACAAACTGCACTTTCCAGTCTTAAATTACACACTCCTAATTCTATCAGCCACTTGACCTCCAGAGTAAACAGCTGCTTCTTCTTTCTTTAGACTCTTCTTGGAAACTCCACTCAACCACCAACAGAGTAGTCTCCTTGTGCATTTTAAGACTGCCACAGGCAGCCAGAGTCCCTGAGAAACCCATCAGTCACCATTTCCAGACCCTGCTCTAGAATTTCTCAAGGAGCAGTGGTTTCAGTGTACCTCAGAATCATCTGGAAGACCTATTAAAACACAACCTACTGGAACCCACCCCAACCCAGGGTTTCCAATTCAAGAGATCTGAGGAGGCACCCAAGAATCTGCATTACTTACAAGTCTCCAGGTGGCTCTGATACTACTAGTCCTGGAACCACACTTAGAGAACCTCTCAATGGATGAACAATTGGGCATGTGCTTTTCCAACTCCCTTATCTTTTCCCCAGGATAATAGAAAAGAAGTGGAAGTTTTCAGGAAAGACATTAGATAAAAATTGGTCATGGAAGAGGTTGTTTCTTTGCTTTGTAGATCAAATAGCTTAAGAATTGTAGGTGTACAGCAAAGCCCAGGCCTCTATAAATTTTATAATGCTTTCATTTGATTGTTTTTAATGTGAGAGCTCTTTTAAAGAACCGTCTTACGAATATCTTTTTTCTTTTACAGTGTGCCAGCTAAAAGAATATGTACGAAAATGTCAACAGTAGTTATCTCTTGGAGAGAGCACTGCAAATAATTTATTTTTCTTGTGGCTTATTAGTGTTTCCAGTCTTTATTCATTATAACAAATATAATTGATCTATGTAACACAAAAATGCAGCTGGCAAAAATCCCATAAGTAAATGGTTTGCCAGGCATTTTAATAAAGGCATAAGGAATAACCAAATTTTTACTTGCAATTCTATGAGCCAACACATTTAAGAATATATCTATTTTTCAACAAGATCTAAGACTTAACCTCCTTCTGCCCAACTCATTACATTACCATTCAAGCTTGAAGCCTAATGGTAAATCTAGGAGTCAAATGGCAAGCTCAGTGGTTCCCCTTTCTGGTTTGTACCCTCACTAATGTGGGCATGGTTTTCCCAGCTTATTACTTCCCCCAAATGCTGGTTCCTTCCAGCTACCTTTACCGCTTTCTCACAGACTTTCCCCTTGAGCTACAAGTGGTGGTAGACAGCTTGCATGTACAGCGTCCCATGAATCTCTGTGGGGACTGAGGAAAAGCACGACCTTCATTGACCTTGTTCGCATTCACAGTTCTCAAAAAGTTTATGCCAACAATTCATCCATTTCCTTAATTTACTATCAGAATAGATTAAGTCACTGATAAAATAACCAAGGGAACATCAACTAATGAGTGAGAAAATTAAAAACTTTTTCACTCAAGTTTTTCATATATATTCAGGTATTATTTCGCAACATGAAAAACCACAGAAGCCAATTTTGCCACGTTCTACTTCCTTGTCTATGTAAAATAATACTGGTTTTTCTTTACTGCACCTGTTAATTTTATGAGCTTTCTTTTAATTTTTCGTCATGGATTTTTTAAATTGCAAAATGCAATATTGAGTTGAAAATTAAGATAAGGTTTTAGTATCTCACATGCCAACATTTTTTCTTCCTCACTGATTCACTTTGGAAATCCAAATAGCAAGGATGTTTTTTTCTCTGGCTTGAATAAACATGTTGATCTGAACTATGTAAGTGTGGAAAAGCCACATTCTCCTGATTATTGTTAATTCATTGCCAGATTAAAATGTATGCAGCCTCTTCTTCCTACCATACAAATTGTGCCTGAAACAAAATAATAATTCTGCTTTATTGAACAAAAACACCATCCAAATCAAGACAAGGTTTTTCTTAATGACCTAAAATATGTGTTTTCTCTGAAGGAGGAAGAAATTTAAAAAGTAACAACACAGTGTTTTTCCAGGAGATAGTAATTAGAAATGATTTAGAGCTTCCAACAGAGTGAAAACAAGAAGGCCCTGTTTACATCTTATGCTAAGTACAGCCCAGGCTTGTGAACCTTCATTATCCAAGAATCATCTCTCAACTGTATTCTACAAATGGATGTGATTTGTAGCTTTAGCTCACCTGGGATTTGAGTGGGTTGTTGTTTTGTTGGCCTTTTTGTAATCTTAAGAAGGACAGTTTTGTTATATCTAAACCAATTTCAGCATCAAAAAAGCAGCAACTACTCTGCATGCTCTTCTGTTACCCCATTTTAAAGATATGTCAGCATTATTCTGAGAACTCTCAAGTGAACTCCCTGAGACTCTAATGTAAACCTCTGTAATTTTGAACTGAACTCCTTCCTGGTAGCTTTTTACTCTGGGCATTACAGTTCATCATTCAGCCAAAGGGGAAAAGCAATTTACAGAAATAAACATGTATATTAAAAGGCTGAGAGACTGAGCACAACCTTCTTCCCTCACTTGTATCTTGAGGGCTTTGATTCCCATTCCCTCCAAAACTCCCATATACTCATGTGTGATCAACTGTCCAGCCAACCTCAGCCACCTGATCCCAAGGGAGCAGCATAAAAGGGAAGGGGAGAGTCCAAGATTAGATGTCAAGATGCAACTTGGCTGACCTGGTAAAAGAAAATGAAAAAAATAATAATAATAGCCCTGTTTATCCAAACACTGAAAACTCTAGTAGTGGCAGGGAAAGTCAGGAAACAAGAAAAAATAAAAGTCAGCTACATGAAAGAGGCAGGGCCCAGAAATGGCAACTTGAACTGAAGAGAATGGTAGTTGAGAAGACTCTTGGGGAAGGGCCAGAGTGTTTGGGCAGGTGGAGAAATCCATGAGGGAGAAGGGAAACACAAATTAGACCAGCAAGGCAGTGGGGGACATCCACTGAAAGGGCCCAGGGTCCACCAAGCATTCCCAGTAGTGTTCATAATTATTATCCTGCCATATTATTGCTTGCTAGAATGTCAGCTCATTAGCTTATTGAGTGCTTTGTTTATTTTACTGTTTTTTTCTAAGACGTAATATATCGTATAAAGCTTTCTTTTAACAGTTTGGAATAACCCTAAGTCTTCAATTATCTAGAAAATTCACTTTTGTGAGACCCATTGTTCTCCAATCCATCTTGATAACTATAGTAATTTTATAATTTCACTACTATAGACTGAATGTGTCCCCTCAAAATTCATATGTTGAAACTTAACCCCAATCTGATGGTATTTGGAGGTGGGGCCCTTGGGAGGTGATTAGGTCATGAGGCAGAGTCTTCATAAATGGGATTGGTACCTTCATAAAAGAGACCCCAGAGAGCTCTCTTGCCCCTTGCACCCTGTGAGGACACAGAGAGAAGATGGCCATCTCTGAACCAGGAAGCTCTCACCAGAAGATCGGCTGATACCTAGATCTTGGACTTCCCAGCCTCCAGAGCTGCAAGAAATAAATTTCTGTTTCTATAAACAACCCCATCCAGTCTATAGCAGTATTCTGGTTAAGCAATCGAAATGGACTAAGACCTTCACCTTTTATAGCAGAAGTTCTTTTAATGTAGCTCCAAATCTCTGAAAAAAGGAGGCTCTCTACTTTCTTACTATAACATCTTGACTGGTGCCCACAACACACTGAATCCACATAGCACCAACCAGTTGAATTCTATGTTTACCCCAGATCCATTGTTTGGGCCTATTTTATTCTTATACTATTATAATTATGCAATTAAATTTTTTAAATATGTAAACTGGTTTTTAAAAATGAGTGCAAAAGAAAGATTTCTCATCTAAAGTTAATTGAATGCCTTTTCAAATTGACAAAGAGAGGTCAAACTCTCCCTCTTTGCCGATGACATGATACTCTACATAGAAAACCCAAAAGCCTCCACCCCAAGATTGCTAGAACTCATACAGCAATTTGGCAGTGTGGCAGGATACAAAATCAATGCCCAGAAGTCAGTGGCATTTCTATACACTAACAATGAGACTGAAGAAAGAGAAATTAAGGAGTCAATCCCATTTACAATTGCACTCAAAAGCATAAGATACCTAGGCATAAACCTAACCAAAGAGGTAAAGGATCTATACCCTAAAAAGTATAGAACACTTCTGAAAGAAATTGAGGAAGACACAAAGAGATGGAAAAATATTCCATGCTCATGGATTGGCAGAATTAACATTGTGAAAATGTCAATGTTACCCAGGGCAATTTACATGTTTAATGCAATCCCTATCAAAATACCATGGAATTTCTTCAGAGAGTTAGAACAAATTATTTTAAGATTTGTGTGGAATCAGAAAAGACCCCGAATAGCTAGGGGAATTTAAAAAAAGAAAACCATAGCTGGGGGCATCACAATGCCAGATTTCAGGTTGTACTACAAAGCTGTGGTCATCAAAACACTGTGGTACTGGCACAAAAACAGACACATAGATCAATGGAACAGAATAGAGAATCCAGAAGTGGACCCTCAACTTTATGGTCAACTAATATTCGATAAAGGAGGAAAGACTATCTACTGGAAGAAAGACAGTCTCTTCAATAAATGGTGCTGGGAAAATTAGACAGCCACGTGCATAAGAATGAAACTAGACCACTCTCTTTCACCATACACAAAGATAAACTCAAAATGGATGAAAGATCTAAATGTGAGACAAGATTCCATCAAAATCCTAGAGGAGAACACAGGCAACACCCTTTTTGAACTCGGCCATAGTAACTTCTTGCAAGATACATCCATGAAGACAAAAGAAACAAAAGCAGAAATGAACTATTGGGACTTCATCAAGATAAGAAGCTTTTGCACAGCAAAGGATACAGTCAACAAAACTAAAAGACAACCTACAGAATGGGAGAAGATATTCGCAAATGACGTATCAGATAAAGGGGTAGTTTCCAAGATCTATAAAGAGCTTATGAAACTCAACACCAAAGAAACAAACAATCCAATCATGAAATGGGCAAAAGACATGAACAGAAATCTCACAGAGGAAGATATAGACATGGCCAACAAGCACATGAGAAAATGCTCTGCATCACTTGCCATCAGGGAAATACAAATCAAAACCACAATGAGATACCACCTCACACCAGTGAGAATGGGGCAAATTAACAAGGCAGGAAACCACAAATGTTGGAGAGGATGCAGAGAAAAGGGAACCCTCTTGCACTGTTGGTGGGAATGTGAACTGGTGCAGCCACTCTGGAAAACTGTGTGGAGGTTCCTCAAAGAGTTAAAAATAGATCTGCCCTACGACCCAGCAATTGCACTGTTGGGGATTTACCCCAAAGATACAGATGTAATGAAACGCCGGGACACCTGCACCCTGATGTTTCTAGCAGCAATGTCCACGATAGCCAAACTGTGGGAGGAGCCTCGGTGTCCATCAAAAGATGAATGGATAAAGAAGATGTGGTTTATGTATACAATGGAATATCACTCAGCCATTAGAAATGACAAATATCCACCATTTGCTTCAACGTGGATGGAACTGGAGGGTATTATGCTGAATGAAGTAAGTCAATCGGAGAAGGACAAACTTTATATGGTCTCATTCATTTGGGGAATATAAATAATAGTGAAAGGGAATAGAAGGGAAGGGAGAAGAAATGGGTAGGAAATATCAGAAAGGGAGACAGAACATAAAGACTCCTAACTCTGGGAAACGAACTAGGGGTGGTGGACGGGGGGAGGGCGGGGGGGTGGGGGTGAATGGGTGACGGGCACTGAGGGGGGCACTTGACGGGATGAGCACTGGGTGTTATTCTGTATGTTGGCAAATTGAACACTAATAAAAAATAAATTTATTATTAAAAATAACAATAAAAAATTAAAATAAAAAAAAATAAAGTTAATTGAATGCCTTGAAAAAAATTAAGCAAATTGGTTTGTAGAAATTGTTGTTGGATTTTTTAAAAAGAACTCAAACAATCCAGATATTTTGCAATGTTTTCAAATGTCTTTAAACTCTCCATTTTAAATAAACAAAAACAGTAAATAATTGAAAATGCAGGGGAAATTCCAATCCACAGATCCAAATTCAAATCAAAGGCCTTGGTCTTACATCAAAAGCCTGGTAAATTACTGTATATGTACATATTTTAAGTTAAAAATTTAAGGCATGTATATAGCATTCTATCACTGTCCATCTGATCAGTTTTTTTCAATTATCCTATCACCTATTGGTCCCAGTGACTCAGAGAAGACAGCTTCCACTATGTTTATTTTAAAACACTGGGAATAAATGCCCCCATTGATCTTTAACATTCAAAGTGCACAATGATACTAATAAATGTCTGCATCTTTCAGGCATAGAATAGAGTTTAACTCATCTGGCCATCTGCTGAGAGATCTTTTTGTCCTCTTGGTGGAATTTATCCTTTGGTTGGTTGACAGTCCTGAAAGCATACCTGCTCTCCTATTTTTTGCACAGGTCCCATTTTAGCAATGGCAGTGTGCCCTGCTGTCCCTAAGGCCTGCTCCAAAGCCTGTCCCAGGGCAGAAATGGTAGTGTTCCTTTAGCCCTTGGACTTTCTCTAAACACATATGAGCTACAGGAAGGGAGGGATGCATGTCCAGTGGTATAGCCTACTGCACTCTATTCCCGGATTAATCTCTCCCCCTGGCAGGGTCTCACCATCACTTTGCATTTGGAAAGGACATCCTTTGTTTGGGTTGGCTTCTAAACTGAATTTACAAGTTCAGCAGAAATATTCCAAGTTCAGTTCTGGTCTTAGTTTCAACCAAAACTGGATGGAAAGATTTGAAAGGGCTCTTTTCCTGCCATGATATTGTTTCTGCCTAGGCCCATAAATGAGTGACTAATAAGCTTGGGAAAACATGTAAATTGCTGTGGTGGGTGTTCTGCAGCAATTTTCATTCACTCAGAAGCAGGATTAAATAAAAGCTTTGCAAAATAATTCAGTTCTGTTTCTCTCATAACGTGGTACAAAAATATCTCATACAGGAAGGGCAGAAAATAGAGAAACCTGTAGGCAATTACAAAAGAGCCTTATCCTCCATGAGTTAGAAGGCTGGCCACTAAAATATTGAAGGAAACTACAGTGGCATATCTTTTAAACGTGACACCCAGTTGGATCCTTTTTTCAGTCCCTTCCTCTATATAAAATCACTTTCCTGTAATAATCGCTATTTTTCTGGTTTGGTTGTTTAGTTTTAATTTTAAAAATACATTCTCATTTTAAAGATATTATTCAAATTCCATTCAATATTTCATGTATGAAATAAAATTTGCATTTACCAAACAAAAACATTATACCTCACACTTCACCACTCTATTTCACTGTTTAAATTGTAAATACAAACACTCTATGATGTGTGAAATGAATTTCTGCAAAGGATGCCTCAGCCTACATTTTAATAGGAATATAAGTCTTCTGTGTTTGAAGGTGGGAAACAAGATTCCCCACCTGTATAGGGCCTTTTCCTACACAGACACTTTTTCTTCAAAGTAGTTAAAGCTGTAACTACTACACAGATAAGCATATGGCTACCTCACCCAACATTGACTACAGCAATTGTTTAGAACTTAGTACAACAAACTTTGTGGCAGATGGGAGGGGTGAAGCGTTTTATCTTTGACATTGTTTAGGATTGCCAGCAAATGGTGATAATAAAAAGCAGACCAAATTCTAGTCCATTTTTATTGCTTTTAAATTTTCTACAGACTATGTGCTCCCTTACTGTCTGTACCTGAGGCACAGTGCTCCCAGGGCTATGTACATCACTATCATCAGGCAAGGGCATCATAATCTGAGATCTTACACAGAAGCTATCTGGATGCAAGGGTTCCACTTCTAGTTGAATCCAGACATAGGAATCAGTAGGGCATCTCAACTCCAGGATATCAGTGAGAACTGATAAAATCCTGGATAGATTTTCAAAATGACATAAAAACAAACCGAAGTCTTTTGGGCCATGGGAATTTTTTTTAAGACTTTATTCATTTATTCATGAGAGATACAGATTGAGGCATAGACATAGGCAGAGAGAGAAGCAGGCTCCCTGCAAGGGATCCTGATGCGGAACTCCATCCTGAGATCTCGGGATCATGACCTGAGCAAGGCAGATGCTCAACCACTGAGCCACTCAGGTGCCCCCATAGGAATGTTTTAAAACAAATTTCCAATTCTCCAGTTTTGACTAACTGGAAAATGCTTTTTTCCAGTTCTTCACTTTTCACTCTGGATTGTAGAGACTGTTGAGTGAATGGAAGGACAGGGGACCAGGGTGAGTCCATGATAGGGAAGCTACTATTTACGTATTGATTTGAACCCACATCTCTCAATTTACTCAACAAACAAACAAAATCCAGTAATGAGATTCCTACTCAGAGGGTTCTCCCAGAAGCAAATTAACAGGTCAGTTGAACAGGTAACTAAAAAGCTTAGCAACAACAAATTCCAAGTCCAAACCAGGAATTATGTATATGAGATCCAGAGCAAAGAAGGGCCTACTTTGCAGTAAATGCCAGAGAATGACAAACAACTCTCTAGCTTGTCCTGTAGCCCTCATCGCTGACATGAGGAAGAGGGCCAAAAAAATAAGCAAACAGAAAATAATTGAACCTTCCACTTTGGAAGGCTCAGCAGATCCAACTTAAACACTGTGTTGGCCATGAAAACTTGATGCTTCAGATCATGTCATGTGTTCTTTCACTTGACCATAAACCTTAATCCCGCAGCATTTATAAGCACTGAAGGCAAGTATCTGTACTTAAGAGCAGACAAAAGCTGTTCTGCTACTGTCAAAATGCAGGGATTTTCTCATATTTAGACAACCCTCTTACTAGTAGAGAATAAAACCTTTTCATATCTTACCTACTTCCTGTTGATCTTACTCTAAGACCCTTTAGAAAAGGAAAGACATAGAGAAGAAACTTAGAAGAAAAATTACCATAACAAAAAAAAGACATACACATGCACAAAAATAGTAAGCTCCAAGATTCTTGGTAATATTGAGGAATGGGTATGCTACCAAAGTCAAATAATAACAGTAAAAGCAATATATTTGAAGCATATTTTTAACATTTTGTAAAATCTCCAGCTCCAGAGGAGTTGAAATAAATTTTAGCTAAATTTGGTGCTTCCTTCAAACCACAAAAATCATAATTAACATGTCATGTAAAAACTAAACCTACCTATGAAACATGCACATAGTTAGGCAAAAATATGCACCAATGTCACTTCAATGATTTTTCAGAAGTTTATTATTGTTTTATTATTTGAATAGCTAAGGTATTGTATCAAAGAGAGAAAGAAAATTTTTCTAAGTCTGAAAGTAATACATACTTTGTTACAACACTTCTTACAGTACTTAAATGACTCAAAATATTTCCATGCCATTTTCTCATCTGAGAAACAATAACCTGATACATATTCAAGAAATAAAATCCTTCCTTTACACCATTCTCTATGTATTTTAACAGTATCCTAGCCTCATAATGACTGTGATATTTCTACTCTTGAAGTTATGCAGTATGGGAGATTCATGAATCTGCCAACAGAGATAGAACAAAAAAGAGCAAATATCTAATTTACAGCATCTAAATAATAGAGATCAAACATGTATGAATAGTGCAAATCACATATGCCAATATCTCCCTGTGTGTGTGTGTGCAGAAATGAAAATGTATGCATATGTGCACACGTCTCATCAATTACTCAAGTCTTAAAGGTCAGATTCTATCCCCGGAGCAGCATCTTGCTAACCTCAGAAAAAAACTGAATGAACATTCAATAGTCAGGAATTAGATATGGTCCCCTTACCACACCTCCCACAGCTCTGGAACTCCTTTAACCATTTCACAAACAGGTCTCCTGAACTTTCTCTTTATTCTCATACAAGCCAGCATACTGTCACTGTGTCTGCAATACATATATATAGTTCCAGAGTAAAAGGCTGAAGAACTGATTCTTACCAGACAAAGGAAATATTGCTCAGCTTGAATTTCCTCCTCCTTTTTCTATAAATTGAAATTCTTGCCCTGATCAAGCTGTTTCCAATCACATATGAAATGGACAAAAAAGAAGTGGAAATTAAATGTCACAGAATCTGTTTTAGGCACATAGTGAGACCTGCAAAGGTTTTTAGAACCCAGCCAGCAACCACCTGGCTAGAATATATTTGCTCTCAGTGAAGCACATTTTCTCCTAATTAGTTGTAATAAAATTAATGTGACTAAAATGGTCATCTTTCTGTATTTTCTTGCCCTCCTTTTGTACCTACCCTTCTCTTTCTTTCTTTCTTTCTCTCTTTCTCTCCTCCCCTTTTTCTCTCTCTCCCTCTCTTTCTCTCTTTTAAACTTACAGAAAAGGGGGTTGCTTTGGTTACCATTAAATCAATCTCATTTCATGTCCTTTCACAAGTATAAAATTAATTCTGAGTGATTCTGATTATAGCAACCGTACCCCAGCCCTGATCAAGCCTAATTACAACTTGATGCAAGGTCCCTGCCATTATTGCATGTAGGTAATGGAGACTGATTTTCAGCCAGCAGTGCCTTGTTAATGAATAGGGGTTATGAGAGGCCTGCACATTGTCTCCAGTGACCTCTTCTGCATCGTAGAGAGCTAACTGAATTGATAAACACACTGAGATGGTTATTATCCATTATTCAGTTTTACAATTAGAGAACACCTGGCAGAGTGGCAGCCAGCCACTCTACCTCCCATCCATATCTACATAGGCCCCAAACTCGGACACACTATAGCACACCAATTTCCTTTTATTAAAAGAAGGAAGTTGTAAAGAGAGGTGATGTTGCTATTTTTATGTCTCCTTGCTGTTTGCAAGGAACAGATATTGGCAGCAATCCTGCAAATGTTAGAGATGGCTTTGAGAGAGATGGCCTTTCAAACACTGTCCTTTCATATTAAGAAGGACTTACAGGCCAAGAAGGTCCCCATCAGCTCCTAAAGCCTGATATGGTTCCAGATTAACAAGATATGAGGAGTTCAAAGAATAAAGAAATGCATTTGTATTTGAGTTCTTTCCAGTTTTTGAATGGATGCTTGTATTGCGATGTATTTCCCCCTTAGGACTGCTTTTGCTGCATCCCAAAGATTTTGAACGGTTGTATCTTCATTCTCATTAGTTTCCATGAATCTTTTTAATTCTTCCTTAATTTCCTGGTTGACCCTTTCATCTTTTAGCAGGATGGTCCCTAACCTCCACGTGTTTGAGGTCCTTCCAAACTTCTTGTTGTGATTTAGTTCTAATTTCAAGGCTTTATGGTCTGAGAATATGCAGGGGACGATCCCAATCTTTTGGTATCGGTTCAGACCCAATTTGTGACCCAATATGTGGTCTATTCTGGAGAAAGTTCCATGTGCACTTGAGAAGAATATGTATTCAGTTGAGTTTGGATGTAAAGTTCTCTAGATATCTGTGAAATCCATCTGGTCCAGTGTATCATTTAAAGCTCTCGTTTCTTTGGAGATGTTGTGCTTAGAAGACCTATCGAGTATAGAAAGAGCTAGATTGAAGTCACCAAGTATAAGTGTATTATTATCTAGGTATTTCTTCACTTTGGTTAATAATTGATTGATATATTTGGCAGCTCCCACATTCGGGGCATATATATTGAGGATTGTTAAGTCCTCTTGTTGAATACATCCTTTAAGTATGATATAGTGTCCCTCTTCATCTCTCACTACAGTCTTCGGGGTAAATTTTAGTTTATCTGATATAAGGATGGCTACCCCTGCTTTCTTTTGAGGACCATTTGAATGGTAAATGGTTCTCCAACCTTTTATTTTCAGGCTGTAGGTGTCCTTCTGTCTAAAATGAGTCTCTTGTAGACAGCAAATAGATGGGTCCTGCTTTTTTATCCAGTCTGAAACCCTGCGCCTTTTGATGGGGTCATTAAGCCCGTTCACATTCAGAGTTACTATTGAGAGATATGAGTTTAGTGTCATCATGATATCTATTCAGTCCTTGTTTTTGTAGAATGTTCCACTGAACTTCTTCTTAAAGGGGAATTTTAAGAGTCCCCCTTAAAATTTCTTGCAGAGCTGGTTTGGAGGTCAACTAATATTCGATAAAGGAGGAAAGACTATCCATTGGAAGAAAGACAGTCTCTTCAATAAATGGTGCTGGAAAAATTGGACATCCACATGCAGAAGAATAAAACTAGACCACTCTCTTTCACCATACACAAAGATAAACTCAAAATGGATGAAAGATCTAAATGTGAGACAAGATTCCATCAAAATCCTAGAGAAGAACACAGGCAACACCCTTTTTGAACTCGGCCACAGTAACTTCTTGCAAGATACATCCACGAAGGCAAAAGAAACAAAAGCAAAAATGAACTATTGGGACTTCATCAAGATAAGAAGCTTTTGCACAGCAAAGGATACAGTCAACAAAACTAAAAGACAACCTACAGAATGGGAGAAGATATTTGCAAATGACATATCAGATAAAGGGCTAGTTTCCAAGATCTATAAAGAACTTATTAAACTCAACAGCAAAGAAACAAACAATCCAATCATGAAATGGGCAAAAGACATGAACAGAAATCTCACAGAGGAAGACATAGACATGGCCAACAAGCACATGAGAAAATGCTCTGCATCACTTGCCATCAGGGAAATACAAATCAAAACCACAATGAGATACCACCTCACACCAGTGAGAATGGGGAACATTAACAAGGCAGGAAACAACAAATGTTGGAGAGGATGCGGAGAAAAGGGAACCCTCTTGCACTGTTGGTGGGAATGTGAACTGGTGCAGCCACTCTGGAAAACTGTGTGGAGGTTCCTCAAAGAGTTAAAAATATATCTGCCCTACAACCCAGCATTTGCACTGTTGGGGATTTACCCCAAGGATACAGATGCAATGAAACGCCGGGACACCTGCACCCCGATGTTTATAGCAGCAATGGCCACGATAGCCAAACTGTGGAAGGAGCCTCGGTGTCCAATGAAAGATGAATGGATAAAGAAGATGTGGTTTATGTATACAATGGAATATTACTCAGCTATTAGAAATGACAAATACCCATCATTTGCTTCAACGTGGATGGAACTGGAGGGTATTATGCTGAGTGAAGTAAGTCAGTCGGAGAAGGACAAACATTATATGTTCTCATTCATTTGGGGAATATAAATAATAGTGAAAGGGAATATAAGGGAAGGGAGAAAAAATGTGTGGGAAATATCAGAAAGGAAAAAAAAAAGAAATATCAGAAAGGGAGACAGAACGTAAAGACTGCTAACTCTGGGAAACGAACTAGGGGTGGTAGAAGGGGAAGAGGGCGGGCGGTGGGAGTGAATGGGTGACGGGCACTGGGGGTTATTCTGTATGTTAGTAAATTGAACACCAATAAAAAATAAATTAAAAAAAAAATAAAGAAATGCAGCATTATCATCTTTGAACCCATATAAAAGGAAAATCCATTGCATTTTGCTTAGTCCTCACCCCCCATGGACTTCCAATTAGTCTAGCTCTTTTCTGACTTTACAAATCTTCATTTCTAGTAGTAAACTCACTTTAAGCAAGAGGGCTGCCTGTCTTTGGTGGCAAATATATTTTAGAGTTATTTTATCTTTGCATGATCTTAGTTAATTTTTGATCATTCTATTGTATGAAACGCTTCAGTAAAGATTTTTTTCCGGCAGTAGTTCATAGGCAAGTTTTAAGTCAAGAGGACAGAGAACCTCCATTTTCTAGACAGCCCTAGGTAGATTTTCTATAACTTCACAACTTCAGAAGTTGAGGAGAAAGCTGGTAGGATGAGAGAGAGGGATCACAGGGTAATGGGATACATGGTCTCAGAGATTTAATGTACAATTTTGCCAGTTTAAAGCTTCTAAAATCAACTTGAACTGGGGCACTCAGCAGTCTGGAAAAAATGGCTTGTGCCAGCCAAACTCACCAAAGAGCAAACTGGAATTCAGAAAGATAATCAAGATTAAAATCTGAAAATAGCATATTGAGTTCACAGGTTCTCAACCAGAAACAGTTAATACTGACCAATTGTACCCAGTGGCTGATATGAAAATGGCTATGCAGCCATTACAGCTCCCTCCCCAGAAAACCTTCAAACCTTGCTCACATTTTTCTCTGTTTCTTTCCAGTACCAAAAAAAAAAAAAAAAAGCAAGCAAACAAACAAACAAAAAAACAAGATAAGACAACAAAAGACAAAAATGGATAGTTTCTTTTCTAACAAGTGCTCAAGGTACTTCAATTTTATGATCAGTTAAAGAAGAAAAGTTTTCACCAAAGCTCAAATTGGCACCTGGAGATTTACTCAATTTATATAAATGTGGGTGACTTAATCAGACAAGGTCAAAGATTATATATTCCACACCATTAAATTTTGATCCTGTTATTATTTTTCAAAAGTCCTAGCAGGTAAGAGGAAGCACATAAATGCCATGTTCTGGGTATACCCCCAAAGGTCAAATCATGCTGACATCATGAAACCAAGACCTTCTCAAATGCCATTCTTTTGTTCCACCATCTAGAGGGACCCTTGAGCAGTATGAAAATATGAGTGAGGAAGAATGTAACCTTCTTAAGGTAAAATGGCAAATGATAATCCACCATTTTCAAGTACATTCCTCAAGAATGACCACTTTGTCAACATCACAGAGGTCAGCTTTGTTTTAATTTTTGGCTTGCAATTCTATAACAGTTCTCACAGAAATCCTTGGCCAAAAATGATGCCTTATAAACTGAAATCAGATTGCCCAAAATCAAAGCATTGAGAATTAAATCTCACACTTCTTTATTCTCAGGCTGGACTAGGGCAAGGGCCCTTTGGAAAGGGGCTTATCCATGGCAGCTGAGATAAGATGAAAAGAATTCTGATCATCAGACTGATTTTACCCACCTTTTTTTTTTTTTTTTTTTTTTTTCCATTCACCAAACAAGGACCTCCTGCCTCTGTTCCATGGCTGCTGGGATCTCTTGGAATAGAGTCACCAATAAGAGAAGCAACTCATGCAACCTCAGGTCAGAAAGCGATCTTAAGAAATCATGAAAGATACTTCTGAGGAAGATGGCTGAATAGGAGGAACCTAAGCTTACTTCATCCCATGGATGAAACTAGATAACACTACAACCATGTAAATAACCCGGGAAACAACACAAAGACTGGCAGAACAGACTCTCCACAGCTCAATATAGAGAATAGGCCACACTGAAGAAAGTGGGAAGGGCTGACCTGTAGGGCTGTCCACAGAAGGGAGGGATGCCACAGGCACAGAGAGAGGAAAGAAACAGACTCTTAGACTAGCATCCTAGGCACTAGGAACCCACATAGGGAGGACGAATCACTATAACATTTGGCTTTGAAAATTAGGGGGGCATAATTTTGTGGGTTCTTATAACCAGTGGGCCTTAACACTTGGTACTTTAAAAATCAGCAGCCAGGCTCTGGGAGAGCCAAGAGGGTGAGAGAAAACTGAATCTCTGCCCTTTTAAAGACAGCACAACAAAGACCCTGTGGAGATACAGCATAGAAGAAACAGTTTGAAAAGTGCCTGGGGTGTACCATGAGAGATTTGTCTATTAATCTCAGAGCATGTGCTGGAGGGGCAGGGATCTTGGGAGACTTCTCCAGGAACAAAGGAGCTAGAGGGTGCCATTTTCTTCCCCCATTCCCTAGACTAGACACGGACACCTGTCAAAACCAGCAGGGTGCCAACACTTTACCTAGCTTGCAAACAGCACACCCCACCCCCACATTCTCCTGTAGACATGCCCCCCAAAGTCAGGCCTCAGCCTCAAGGCCCCCACAGTGGATTCATGCAAACCTTGCTAACATCATATACCTCACACCCGTGCTTCTCTACAGACTCGTCCTCTCTGATAGACCTTTGGTGGGAACCCCCTCAAAGCAATGCTACGAGCCTGACAGTTTGAAAGCAGCCCCAATAGAGGCTAGCAGCACTCTAAAGTGACTCCTGCCCCAGGAAAGGGTAAGATAACCATACACACCAGTCTGACTGTGGCCTCAGTGGCCTGGGGGATGACATTTGGTCTGACCACAGGCTCCACCTACCAACAAAAGCTTCTCAGGGGACAACATAGGGAATGATTCCTGTAGTTTGGTGTTTTTGCATCTCTGGCAAATACTTAGCCTGACCCAACTGAAGTCCAGGCAGCCATAGACTGGCCCACTAATAATGACACAGGGACCCAACCCTGCCTGCAACAGGCAAAGAGAGCCATTGTAAATGACTGAACTGAAGGCAAAAGCAGCTCAGCCACAATAGTAGATCATATACAACACACATAGGAAACATTCTTGAAGCACCAAATTCTGGTGAAGAGGGGACATGGCACTACAAGGCCCTATAGGACTTCTTCTTCATAAGGCCACTACTTTCAAGATCAGGAGACATAATGACTTTCCTAACACAGAGAAATAGACACAGAGAGTTAGACAAAATGAGGATCCAGAGGAATGTGTCCTAAATGAAAGAATAGGGAAAAAAATCACAGCAAGAGAGCTAAACAAAACAGAGATAAGTGATATGCCTGACAAAAAATTTAAAGTAATGGTTATAAAAATACTCACTGGACTGAAGAAGAGTGAAGGATCTCAAAGAAACCCTTAACAAAGAGAAAGCATAAAAAAGAACCAATCAGAGATAAAGAAGTCAATAACTCAAATTAAAAATACACTAGATAGAATACATAGTAGACTAGAGGAAGTAGAAGAACAGATTGGTGACTTGGAGGACAGAGTAATGGAAAACAATCATGCTGAATAAGAGAGAGAGGAAATAATAATAATAATAATAATAATAATAATAATAATAATAATAAAACTCAGTAACACCATCAAATATAACAACATTCACATTATAGGGATGTCAGAAGAAAAGAGGGAGAAGTGGGCAGAAAAATGTATTTGAAGAAATAATAGCTGAAAGCTTCTAGAATCTGGAAAGAAACAGAAATCTACATCTAGGAGGCACAGACGCCCCCCAAAAAATCACCACAAGGAAGTCCACAACAAGATACATAGTAATTAAAATGGCAAAAAAGTAATGACAAAGAATTTTTAAAGCAGAAAATAGTTTATATACAAGGGGAAACCCCATAGGGTATCAGCAAATTTTTCAGCAGAAACTTTGCTAGCCAGAAAACAAGTAGCATGATATATTCCAAGTGCTGAAAGAAAAAAAAAAAAAAACTACTATCTCTATCCAGCAAGGCTATAATTCAGAATAAAAGGAGAGAGTTTCCCAGACAAATAAAAGTTAAAGGAATTCATGACCACTAATCCAGACCTACAAAAATAAATAAATAAATAAAAGTTAAAGGGGATTCTTTGAGGGGAAAGGAAAGGCCATATGTAGGAGTACAAAAAGTAGGAAGCATAAAAGTAGTAAAATTAAATATATCTATAAAAATAAGCCAGGGATTTTGCAAAATAAAAGGATGTAAAGTATGACATTATATACCTAAAACATGGGAGGAAGTGGAGTAAACAATAGGTTCAAACTTAAGTGACAATGAACTTAAGCCAGACTGCTATATGCAGATGTTACATACAAACGTAATGGCAACCACAAATCAAAAATCAGTAACATTTATGCAAAAACAAAGAGAAAGGAATACAAGTCTTTTACTAATGGAAGCCAGCAAACCACGAGAGAAGAGAGCAAGAGAAGAAAGGAACAGAGAAAATTTTCAAAACTATCTATAAAACAAGTAACAAAATGGCAATATACCTAGTACAGACCTATCAATACTTCCTTTGAATGTAAATGGACTAAAATGTTCCAATCAAAGACACAGTGATGGAATGAATAAAAAAGTGAGACCTATCTATATGCTGCCTACAAAACATCCATTTCCAACCTAAAGATACATGCAGATTGAAAGTGAAGGGATGAGAAAACAATTATCATGCAAATGAAAGTGAAAACAAAGCCTGGGTAGTGATACTTATATCAGACAAAATAAACTTTAAAACAAAGACTGTAACAAGAGACAAAGAAGGGTACTATATTATCATAAAGGGAACAATCTAACAAGAAGATATAACCATTGTAAATATTTATGCACCCAATATGGAAACACCAGAATACATAAAGCAGCTAATAACAAATATAAAGGAACTAATTGATAGTAATACAATAATAGTAGGGAACACCCCACTTACATCAATGGATAGATCATCCAAACAGAAAATCAACAAGGAAACAATGGCTTTGAATGACACATTGGACCATATGGAACTAACAGATATATTCAGAACATTCCACCCTAAAACAGCAGAGTACACATTCTTTTCCAGTGTACATGGAAAGTTCTCCAGAACAGATCACATGTTAAGCCACAAAACAAACCTCAACAAATTCAGAAAGGATGAAGTCATACAGTGCATCTTTTCTGAACAAAATGCTATGAAACAAGAAGGCAACCATAAGAAAAAAAGCTGGAAAGAACATAAATACATGGAGGTTAAATAATATGCTACTAAACAATGAATGAGTCAACCATGAAATCAAATAGGAAATCAAAAAATACATGAAGAAAAAATTCAAATGAAAACACAATGGTCCAAAATCTCTGGAATGCAGCAAAAGTGGTTCTAAGAGAGAAGTTTATAGCAATTCAGGCCTACCTCAAGAAGCAAGAAAAATCTCAAATAAACAACCTACACCCTTTGGCCTTACACCCAAAAGAGCCAGAAAAATATAAGCAAACAAAATCCCAAGCTAATAAAAGGAAATAATAAAGATTAGAGCAGAAATTTAAAAATAAAAACTAAAAAAAAAAAAAAAGAAAAAGAAAAGAAGAACAGATCAATGAGGGTACCTGGGTGGCTCAGTGGGTTAAGTGCCTGCCTTTGATTCAGGTCATGATCCCAGGGTCTTGGGATTGAGCCCCACATTGGGGCTCAGCAGGAGAGCCTGCTTCTTCCTTTCCCCCTGTCCCTCCCCCTGCTCATGTTCTCTTTCTCTGAAATAAATAAAATCGTTTTTTAATAAAAAAAAAAAAAAAGAATAGATCAATGAAACTAGAAGCTGGTTCTTTGAAATGATCACCAAAATTGATAAAACTTTAGCCAGATTCATCAAAAAAGAGAGGGGAGGGAGACTCAAACACACAAAATCAGAACCAAAAGAGGAGAAATAACAATTGACACCACAGAAATACAACGAATTATGAAAAATTATATGCCAACAAATTGAACAACCAATTTGGAAAGGATAAATTCCTAGAAACATATAACTTCCCAAAACAGTATCAGGAAGAAATAGAAAATTTGAACAGACTGATTACCAGCAATGAAATTGAATCAGAAATCAAAAAACTTCCCCTCTCCCCACAAAAAGTCCAGGACCAGAAGTCTTCACAGGTGAATTCTACCATTTAAAGAAGAATTAATACCTATTTTTCTCAAACTATTCCCAAAAAAATAGAAGACTAAGGAAAGCTTCCAAACTCATTCTATGAAGCCAGTATTAACCATCAACCAGCACTCTATGAGGGTACCAAAATCAGATAAAGATAATACAAAAAGAGAACTACAGGCCAACATCTCTGATTAACATAGATGCAAAAATCCTCAACAGAATATTAGCAAACCAAATCCAACAGTACCTTAAAAAAAATCATTCACCACCATCAAGTGGAATTTATTCCTGGATACAAAGGTGATTCAATATTCACAAATCAATGTGATACATCATATCAACAAGAGAAAGGATAAAAATCATATGATCATTTTGCAGAAAAAGCATTTGACAATGTACAACATTCATTCATGATAAAAAACCTCAACAAAGTAAGTTTAGAGAGAACATACCTGAACATAATAAAGGCCTATGAAAAACCCACACCTAATATCATACTCAATGGTGAAAAACTGAAAGCTTTGCCCCTAAAATCAGAAACAAGATAAGGATGTCCTCTCTCACTACTTTTACTCAACATAGTACTGAAAGTCTTAGCCACAGTAATCAGACAGGAATAAGAAATAAAAAGCATCAAAATTGGTAAGGAAAAAGTAAAACGTTCCCTATTTGCAGATAACATGATACTATATGTAGAAAACCCTAAAGACTTGTCCAAAAACCTATTAGAACTGATAAATGAATTCCAAAAAGTTGCAGGAAACAAAACCAACACACAGAAACCCATTACATTTCTATACATTACATTTCTATACACTAATAATGAACCAGCAGAAAGAGGTTAGCCAAATTATTGAAGCCACCCAAGTATCCATCAGTGGATGAATTGATTAAAAAAGTGGGGTATTTATATATAATGGAATATTACTCAGCCTTAAAAAAAGAATGAAATCTTACCATTTGCAACAAAGCAGATGGCTCTAAAGAGTATATAAGTGAAATAAGTCAGTCAGAGAAAGACAAATACCATATGATTTCACTTATCTGTGGAATTTAAGAAACAAAACAAATGAACAAAGAAAGAGACAAATCAAAAAATAGACTCTTAACTCTTAAAAACAAGCTGATGGTTACCAGAGGGGAGATGGGTGGAGGAATAGGTGAAATAGGTGATGGGGATTAAGAGTTTACTATCATCATGAACACTGAATAATATATAGAATTGTTGAATCACTAAATTGTATACCCGAAACTAATTAACAGTGTATGTTTATACTAGAATTAAAATTTTTAAATAAAAAATAATTTCTAAAAAAGTTTAAGAAATTATTAAGTAAGATTATGGAGTAGAACCTGGCCTTGCTGGTGCATCTGTGTGCATGTGTATTAATGCTAAAAAGGAAACATATATAGTTGTCACCTATTTATTCATTTGAAAAATATTTCTTGTGAACCTTTATGTCTAGCACTATTATACAGCCAGGAATAAATCAGACCAAAAAAATACATGTGTTCATGGAACTTATATTTGTATGAAAAAAAAATGTGAGAAATGCACTTAAGATTTGAGAAATACAAATATATTGATGGATTCAAAGAACAAAACACCATGAAGGCAATTCATGGAACTAGTTCTAAAATTAGAAGTGGAGGGACTCCTGGGTGGCTTAGTGGTTGGGTGTCTGCCTTTGGCTCAGGGCATGATCCCAGGGTCCCAGGATCGAGTCCTACATTGGGCTCCCCACAGGGAGACTGCTTCTCTCTCTGCCTGTGTCTCTGCCTCTCTCTGTGTGTTTCTCATGAAGGAAGGAAGGAAGGAAAGAAGGAAGGAAGGAAGGAAGGAAGGAAGGAAGGAAGGAAGGAAGGAAGGAAGGAAGGAAGGAAGGAAGGAAGGAAAGAAGGAAGGAAGGAAGGAAGGAAGGAAGGAAGGAAGGAAGGAAGGAAGGAAGGAAGGAAGGAAGGAATCTTTTTTAAAAAATAAAAAATAAAATTATAAGTGGAAATAACTTTAGAACAACTGTGGGGAAACAAATTAACTGAACAAAAATAATTAACACATCCATAAAAAAAAACTCATGAAGCCACAATTTGTGCCTATCAAATTAGCCAAATTGTTTTTCAAGAGTGGCAGGCTGAGCACCCTCATAAGCTAGCTGCTGATGGGTATGTCAAATGCTCAAGGCTTTAGGAAAGCAATTTGACATGTATGTCAAGAAACTGAAATTTAAATATACATAGTCTTCTATACAGTGATCCCTCTTAGAGCTATGGGTCTCAATCTTTACTGTGATCTAAAAGAATCAGGAGTTATTCTAAAAGGCAGATTCCTGCACTCTAATGTCAGAGATTCAGAGTCTACAGGTCCAGGGTGGAACCCCTCACTTGCAATTATATGATTCTGATGAAGGGGTTAGGGTGTCACATCACAAGAAGAACTGCTCTAGAGGGATCTATTGCAAGACAGCCATCAGAAATGTAGAGAAAGATTTACATGTGAAGCTTTGATCTCAGCTCCTATTTATAATGTTGACAACTTGTAAACAATCTAAATTAACACAAAAACACAAATAAGGAAATGGTGAGAGGAATTATGATATAGACTTACAAGTTATTATACAGCCATTAAAAATGGGCTTTGGGGGGATATTTAATAATGTGGGAAGATGCTAAATGAAAGAACTTAAGATGCAAAATTTGTATATATACACTATGTGTGTGTGTGTGTGTGTGTGTGTGTGTGTATGACTGCAATAAAATATATCAAACTGTTAACAGTGGCTATGACCCACTCATAGGGTAGTCGGATTATGAAAAATACTTATCCTCTATATGTCACTCTATAATGTCTGCATTTGAAACAATGAACAAGTATCACTTTCATAATTCAAAAACAAACTTAAAAAAATAAAGAAGTCATAAATCTCAATCATTCCACACATAGTTGCCTAGTCTACTGCTCATTTTAGGCCCAATTAAGGAAATCTAGAATGAGACAGTTGTCATTTATGTCAAGCCTCTGTTGTCCCTGTTGAAATATAAATCTGCTTTTCCTCTTACTCTTGCTTCATGGACTCAGAGACCAGCTGTTTGTTTACTTCCTGAAAGGGTTGTTCAAAATGTCACCCAAGCTGGGTTGTGTCTATTTATGTCCCAAAGGTCTCCTGGGAAGGAAATGTGTGAACTGTCATTGATCAGGAAGTGCTTGGGGAGAAGGCTAGTGACTAATAATCAGCTAAAAGGGATAGGTTCTGGTTTCTGGGAGACAGTGGTTGTGAGGGCTAAGGAAGGTGTTTTCCAGATAATGGTCTATTCAACAGATTCTTCTGAAAGCAATTAATCAATCAATGAATAACATCTGAAAACATCCGCTTAAAATTCTTCCACAAGCACAAGTTGCATGGTGATCCCATAAATCTCACAAAACAATTTTTTAAGAATGTCTCTTAAGAAAAAAAAGAACTTAGCAGCCATGGTCTGACTTCCCTTATAGAAAACACAATAAAAGCTACTATTGTGGGTGAAGTCTCTCTCTCATACATCATTTCTTCTTCCTTCCCATTGCACAAATCCCAATTTCCCCATGATCGGAGGTCCAAACTAGTCTCTGGGAAGCCCTGATTTTGGTTGTCTGTTCTTTGGCTCTAAAGCTTTAATAGGAAGTTACTACTTTTTTTTTTTTTTTTTTTTTGGAAGTTACTACTTTTGAAAGAAAGATCCATTTTACTCATCTGTAAAATAGACCTAAAGATAGATGTTCCAAAGTATGTAGGGATTCAAGGAGCCTGCCCCACTTCCAGTACCCAGCCTGTCTCAATCCTACTAATAATCTGGTTTTATTTATCTTGGTATGCAAGGCTTTAGTTCAGCATTAACACACAGTAGTCACCTAACAAATGTTTACAGAAGGAATAGAAGAACTGAATGGTTGGTAATCGGTAACTTTGATGATCCTAAACTCCTTGTGTGCAACTCATCTCATGTTCTACAATTAGAATCTATATTAGTTTGATTTTTTTGCCCTTGTAGCCATTATTCATTGAATAACAACAAATATTTATTGGGCAAATCCAACACGCCAAGCCCCAAGGATAAAACAAAACAGACATAGTCCTTATTTTCATAGAGATTACACTGTAGTGGGAAATGCCAGAGCCTCCACATTTTTTTTAAGCCTCCACATTTTAAATGTGGTTTTAGATACAAGGAAGAAAATGAAAGTGGAAAAGTGGGTTACACGATATAGCCTGAGGGCAAGGGCAACCATAGTCCGTCAGGGCAACCCTCTCTGAGGAGTTAATATCTGAAATAAGACCTAAACGATGAGGCATAGGAAACACTAATCCACATACTTTTTCTACATTTGCAATGTTTTGAGGCAAAATGTGTATAGAATAAAATGCACTTATCTTAAGTTTATAACTTAAGGAGTTTTGTTAACATACACACTCTGTGTAATCATCACATATCTCCATTACCCCAGAAAGTTCTTGTGCAACCCAGTCAATTCCCACCCTACCCTCTGAGGCAGCCTCTATTCTGATTTCCATTATCATAGATTTGTTTTGCCAGTTCTTCAACTTTGTATAAATGGAATCACGCAGTATGCACTCTTTGGCTCTAGATTCTTTCATCAATATAATGTATCTGAGATCCATCTATGTAATCATATATATAAGTAGTTTCCTCTTTTTTATTGCTGAGCAGTATTCCATTGTATAACTTCAGCACAATTTGTTAATCCGGTCTCCTGTTCACAGACATTTAGGTTGTTTTCAGGTTTGGGCTACTATGAATAAAACTACTACAAATATTCTGGTACAAATATTCTCATAGTCTTGTTGTAGACACATAGTTTTATTTCTCCTGGGTAAATATTTAAGAGTAGAATTGCTGAATCATGTACATAGGTGCATGTTTGACACTTTAAGAAACAAAATTATGAGAATTTATTATTTTTCATTCATAATTCAACTGCAGACTATGAGAATTCCAGTTGCTCCACATACCTGCCAACATTTGTGCTGTCAGAGTTAATTTAACTTTTTTAAAGATTTAAATATTTAAATCGCAAGAGCGGGAAGTAGGGAGTGGAGAGTGGGGCAGAGGGAAAGAGACAGGGAGAGAAGCAAACTTTGCACTGCACAAGGACCCAGGGCTTGATCCCAGGACTCTGAAATCATGACCTGAGCTGAAATCCAGAGTCAGGCACTGAACCAACGGAGCCATGCAGGCGCCCCAAGTCACATCTTAATTTTAGACATTCTAATAATTATGTTGTATCTCAATGTGATTTTAATTTGCATTTCCTGATGATTGATGATACAACTTTCATGTGCTTAACAGCCATTTTTATAAATTCTTTTATGAAATGTCTGTTCAAGTCTTTTGGCCATTTTTATTGCATAGTTTTTATTTTGTTGTGGATTTGTAGGAACTTTCTATATATCTGGATATAAGTCCTTACTCAGATATATCTCCACCCTAAATTCCACCATCCGTGTATTGTCTTTCATTTTTTTAATGGTACCTTTTATAAGAAAATTTTTAAAAATGTTGATGATGTCCAATACATCAAATTTTTGGTGCTTTTTGTGTCTTTTCTAAAAAATATTAAAATACCCAAGTTTGAGAATATTTTCTCCTATTTTTTTAAGATTTTATTTATTTATGAGAAACAGAGAGAGAGAGAGAGAGAGAGAGAAGGAAAGCAAGAAAATGAGCAGGTGAGGGCAGAGGAAGAAGGAGAAGGGAGGGAGCAGAGAGCCCAACTCCGGGCTTGATCCCAGAATCTTGGGATCACAATCAGAGTGGAAGGCAGAGGCCTAACTAACTGAGCCACCCAGGAGCCCCTCTCCTGTGTTTTCTTATAAAAACTTTGTAGTTGTAGCTTTTACATTAAGTCTATAATCCATCTTTAGTTAATTTTGTACCTGCAGTATGAGATAGGGATTGAGATTCCTTTTTCTTACAAACTTTTCCAGTTGTTCCAACATGATTTGTTGAAAAGATTATTCTTTCTCCACTGAATTACCTTAGTACCTTTGTAAGAATCAATTAGCCACATATTCATGGGTCCATATGTGGTCTAAACTCCCTGTTCTGGTCCACATGTCTGTTCTTATACCAGTATGAATTAGGTGTCAATGAGATCAATTGAGATCAATCAATGAGGTGTCAATTAGGATCTCAATGAGATCCTTTGATCTCATTGACAAATACAATGTTGGAATTTCTTGTGATAATGTGAGTGGGTTTCAAGTCCAATAGAAGTGTTTCACAGCAAGTGTTTCAAGATCATCATGAAGCACTAATTAAGTGTTAATTAATTACAAAGTTAGAGTATACTTTGAAGTCAGGTCATATGGGTCCTCCAATATTTTTTTTATTTTATTTTTCAAGATTGTTTTGAATATTCCAGGTCTTCGTATTTCTACATAAATTTCAGAATATCACTTCTGCTTCTATTGGTCAACACAGTTAAAGCGCCATCTCACTTTTAAGGGAGAGGAAAAAAAACCCATTTATTTTTTTAATATTTTATTTATTTATTCATGAGAGACACACAGAGAGAGAAAGAGGCAAAGACACAGGCAGAGGGAGAAGCAGGCTCCATGCAGGGAGCCTGATGTGGGACTCCATCCCGGTCTCCAGGATCACACCCCAGGCTGCAGACAGCACTAAACCGCTGCGCCACCGGGGCTGCCCCAAACCCATTTATTAAAGGAGGAGTCACATGAGCACAAAAGGAAGAAAGGAATTGATGTCAACTATTTTTTGAGACATTCCACCATCTAGCCACAATAATTTATATCTTGGCAGAACACAAATACACTCACCACCTTCCAAGACCTCCAGAATCTCATCTCATTATAGCATCAGTCTCAAGTCCATGTCCTCATCACCTGAACCCTGATGAAGATGGGCACCTTGGATATGATTCCTCTTGATCAGAAGATCTGTGATCTAATGTGCTAAGTTACTGTTTCCCAAATGCCCAACATACAATATTGATGTAAAGATAAGATAACCATAATAGACACTAATGTTCAAAAAGAAGAGAAATGAAAGGATCATAGCAGTTACTGGTCTGTACAAATTCACCAAGACTGAAAAACCAGGGGTGACTCTATGTGTTCTCCTGTCATTTCCCATCACATACAGGCCTCAAATGCTTATGGCCACACTTTACAACGGGTGTGCTGAAGTGTAAACCATGAATGGGTCACAGTATGCTGCTGGACACCTCTGACTTGGAGCAATCTAGTCTAGATCCTTAAAGAGCAGCCCCAGGGGAGTGGGTTCTGATAGAATAAGGACAATGAGAGGGCACAAGGAATATCTAGACTTGTTCCATCATGACAGGATGAGAGAGACTAAGGAGATATCCATGTGGTATTTCAGTGGCCCACTGCAGCCCACCTCTGCCATGATGAGGGGCTATTGTAGCTGCTAGGGAAGTAGAGCATACATGCAACAGGTCTTAGAAAGCTTAACTGAGGCTGCTGGTACACCAGCTTCAGGTGTGGCCCTCATGTTTGTCTTCACGTCTATCCTGTACTTAGATCCATGCAAGGCCATTATTCCCTTTTAGTGGTGTCCAAGCAGTAGCAGCTTCATCATGATCTTGAAACACTTACTATGAAAAACTTCTATTGGACTTGAAATCCACTCACATTATCACAAGAAATTCCAACACCACATTTGTCAATGGGAGGAAAGAATGTTACATTCTTTGAATAGAATTTCAACCATGGTAAATTTTAGAATGGCTATAAACATAGATTAAACATTACTAGTCATTGGCTTATACAAAGTTTCAGTAGTGACTACTGATATTTTTCAAAAGATTACCATTTTTTTTAAAGTATCAGGATTTTCTCACAGATATTTTAAGCTTATATATTGATATTACAAAGTTATGTTTTTATTCAGCAATAAAAAAGAATGAAGATGCTGTCTGTTGAGCATCTAATTTTTGGTTCCAGCTCAGACCATGATCTCAGGGTTGTAAGATAGAGAACTTCCCAGGTTCAGCACTCAGTGGGGAATCGGCTTGAGATTCTCTCCCTCTCCCTTTGCCCCTCCCCCCACTCATGTGCACTTACACACTCTCTCTCTCTCTCTCTCTAAAATAAATAACTTTTTTAAAAAAAGTAATGAAGTACTGCTACATGCTACAACATGGATGAACCTTGAAAACATTAAGCTAAGTGAAAGAATCCAGACACAAAAGACCATCTATTGTATGATTTCATTTATATGAAATGTCCAGAATAGGCAAATCTATAGGACAAAAGGTAAATAAATAGCTGCCTAGAGCTAGGAGAAAAGGAGAGAATAGGGGTGACAGCCAATGGGTAGAGAATTTCTTTGAGGGGTGGTGAAATGTTCCAGAGTTGATTGTAATGATGGGTATACAACTCTGTGCGTATGCTAAAAACTATTGAATTGTATATTTCAAATGGGTAAATTGTTTAGCATGTGTATTCGTTCCCTGTGACTGTTGAAACAAATTACCACAAACTTAGTGGCTTCAAACAACAAAAATTTATTCTCTCATCATTCTGGAGGCCAGAAATCCAAAGTCCGTATCACTGGGCCACAATCAAGGTATCAGTAGGGCTGGGCTCCTTTTGGAGGATCTAGGAAGAATCTATTCACTTCCTCTTTCAGCTTCTGGGGGCTTCTAGCTTCTGGCTTTCCTTAGCTAGTGTCTGCATCGCTCCAAAACACCATCTTCAACTCTTCCTCTGAGCCATCTTCACATAAGCATCAGTATGTGTCAAATCTCCCTCTGCCTCCACTTTATAAAGGTACATGTGACTGCATTCAGCTCCCACTCTGATAAATCCGGGGTAATCTCTCCATCTCAAGAACATTAATTTTATTACATCTGTAAAAACCTGTTTCCATGTAAAGTAACAGTTACAGGTTCCAGGAATTAGGACCTAATACTTTGGTGGGGGGAGGAGGGGTCATTTTTCAGCCTACCACATCATCTGAAATATCTCAATGAAAGTATTTTTGAAAATAGAGAGGTTGTAATTTGTGAATAAATAAAATTCAGTATATACCAAAAAGCAATGTTTGTGTTACAGATGCAAGGATATCTAAAAGGCATATTAATCAATTGCAAACTTTGTTCTGATCTTGACTCAACCAGACCAAAAATAAAAAGACATTTTTGAAACAAATGAAGAAAAATGAACATGAACTGGGTACCAGATAACACTGAAAAATTGTTTTTAACTTATTGGAAGTGATTATGGTATCATGGTTATTATTTTAAGTCCTATCTGTTAGAGATTTGTATTGAAGTATTTTCAGATGAAATAAAATGATGCCTATAGAGTGCTTTCAAAAAGAAGGGGGGATGGAGTGGATGAAAACTGAAAAGCAAAATATCCATGCTTAGCCTAGGTCCTGGATATGTGATGGAGGGGATATATTATTCTCTTTATTTGTAAACGTCTGAAAATCTTCCATAATTAAGGAAAAATTATGAGATTCTGAGTGAGTCAGTCAGTTGAGTGTCTGCCTTCAGCTCAGGGGTCCTGGGATGGAGCCCCAAATCCAGCTCCCTGTTCACTGGGGATTCTTGTTTCTCCCTCTCCTTCTGCTCCTTCCTCCCATTCATGTGCTCTCTCTCCCTCTCTCTCTCTCTCTCTCAAATAAACAAATAAAATCTTAAAAAAAAAAATTAAAGGCACCTGGACAGCTCAGTGGTTGAGCATCTGCCTTTGGCTTAGGTCATGATTCCGGGGTCCTGGGATTGAGTCCTGCATCCAGCTCCCCACAGGGAGCCTGCTTCTCCCTCTGCCTCTGTCTCTTTCTCTGTGTCTCTCATGAATAAATAAATAAAATCCTTTTTTAAAAAAAAAGAAAACAGGGGGATCCCTGGGTGGCTCAGCGGTCTGGCGCCTGCCTTCGGCTCAGGGCGTGATCCTGGAATCCCAGGATCAAGTCCCACATCGGGCTCAAGTCCCACATCGGGCTCCCTGTGTGAAGCCTGCTTCTCCCTCTGCCTGTGTCTCTGTCTCTGTGTGTGTGTGTGTGTGTGTGTCTCATGAATAAATAAAGTAAAATCTTAAAAAAAAAGAAAGAAAACAGTTATATTCATTGAAACGAGCTTAATTTTTTTCATTTAAATTTTTGAACAGATTTTATTTGGAAGTTTTAAAAATATATAAATATTTCTAATATTTTATGTATATATTCTTACCTTAATTCTATGACATTAAAAAAGCACTAATTTTTTAAATAAGCCTCATAGAGATGCTCTTGAACTCCCTCCAGTTTTAGCCCAAATGCTCTTTAAATAATGTCATTTTCTATGTGCCATGAGGCAAAAAGGTCGGGAAGTTCTGCCCAAAAGGAATCAATTTTTTGCAAAGGGTAGATAAATACAGGCTTTCAAAGTCCTCCATTTCCAAAAGTGCTCAGAGATTTCTCTTTAGCATCTTTTTAAAGCGCTTTCAGAAAACCAAATGCTTGAGATTGAAACAGTCCGAGCAGCTGCAGCACTGGTTTCAAATGCCCCACTATTTTGAAAGAAGATACACACACACACTCTTTGTGTGGTTTTGTGTTTCCCAAAGGAAAAGCTAAATCCACCCCAGCGTTTTCATAAATGGAAAATGAATGGCTTGAGGGCCGCAATCGAGCAGAATGGAAGAAGACATTTGGCAGAGCACGCCTTTGCAAGGCTTTCGTCACCCCACCCCCAAAACCTTAGTCAATTAGCAACCTGCAAGACATGGCCATTGGTGAGAATTTAAGCTCTGGTCCTCATGGGGCCAGCCAGCCTGGAGAGCGAGGTGCACGGTGTTCAAGGGTGGGACCCAGTGCCTTTGTGGGTATACAGCCAGCTGGAGCTGAGGCAGGGCCAGCTGGGGCACACCTTCTTCTCAAAGTCCCCAGGTGCATGCTACAGCCATGCTGCACACTGCTCTTCCTCTGTGTGGTTATTTGCTTATCTCTGAATTTGGCTATTTGGTTGTTTATTTAAATCCGTAATGCACAAAGTAAAACATTTCAAAGATAAAAAAAAAAAAAGTGGAAATAGAATCTGTTTCCCAAGCTTATCTTTCCCATAGAAGCAACCTGTACTATCAGTTTCTTTTGCATCCTTCCAGAGATTTGTATGTCTATATACCTGTGTATATACATATATTCAGGTAATCAAGCACATATTGCCCCTTCCCTCCAAATGTTTACTATACAGTCTACTCTTACCATCTCATGGTTCTTACTTTTTCACTCTTTGTATTTTGGAGATATATCAATACAGAGAGATATGCCCTGCATTCTGTTTTGTTTATCCAATATATTTTTAAGGTTTTATATTTCCTGGTATAGATATGCCATAACTTATCTAAACAATTCCATATTGCCAGGTATTTGAGGTTTTCCAGGGTCCTGCTATTTCAAAAAAAAACTGCAATAAATTTTTCATAGCCTCCAATCTTTTATGCAAGACTATCCTAGTTTTCTTTACAAGAAAGACTTATACACAGTGCTGACATAAAAAGAGCAGACAACAACAAAAATCTCCCTTCCAACATACAAAATCACTCTTAGAATCTGTAGGCCCGGCTACCCAAAAGTATGCCAATGGCATACTTGATTATTTTTAATTGAATTACTTAGGAAACAGCTGGTGCAAGGATGTTCGGTGCTCCCTTCTCCCCCTGAAAGCAGGATATAAACCTCCCATGTGAGAGGTATCTTCCCTGTACTAAGAAGTAAAAAGATACCATTTCCTCAGAGATAGAGACTCTAACACCCAGAAATCCATGGAAACAAACCTTGTCACTTTTTACTAATCCACTACTTCAGCTCAAATTCCACTTAGAATGTCATATTAATTAAAGCTCCCAAACATTTGTTTTCTTTATCCTGTTAATTCCTCACAAATTGTCTCTTTGTCTAAAATGTATAAAAACTGCCTGCCTTGGTCATTTCTTTGGGTCTCAATTTCATTTTTGGGCCTCTTTGTGCAAGTAATAAAACTTTGGCGGGGGGGGTTGCTCCTATTAATCTGTCTCATGTCAATTTAATGCCTAAACCAACTGGAAGAATCTTGGAATGCAGAAAGAAATTTTTCTCTACCCCTACAAATTAGATATTGTAAAAAAAAATAGATATTGTTTTAACAGAAGTAGCTGCTCCTCTGACAGAATGAAAATAATGTCGTCAGGATACTGGGGGCAGAGCTGGCTCCCTTTCATAATTCCAGTTCCCATCCCAAAAGATGGCTATGTGGACAAACCACTGGGGCTCCAGGATAAGAGAACTTCAATCAAGGATATGTTTTCCCTTTACTTCTGACCCTAAGCCAGTCCACAGAAAACCCAACTCCAATGTTTTTGTGGCATTTCCTCCCTCAACAAATACCAAAGCTCTGCCTCCTATTCCAGGCCAGCATTTCTCCCAGCAAACTGATCTGATATACCTCACACCTGCCTGCCAAGGGATGCAAATAAAGAATTGTAAGCAAAGATCTTTTGACTGTAGGAAACCAAACTGGCAAAGGACAAAAGAACAGGAAAAAATGCCTGCCTGCTCTTGAAAGGAAGTGAAAGGTTTGGGTCATATATGGTCAAATAGCCTGTCACCAATATTTGGCCAAGTCAGAAAAGGGACCAAAAGTTTTTCTCAACAATGACCAAAAGAAACCTCATCTAAAAATCAAACTCCTCCAATAGCAAATAGGAACATCTCACAACCAAAAATGTTTAATTCATTGAAGCAGATTTGGGAGAAAATGGGCTTAAATTAATAAAAAGTCAGGTTGATGGACTACTTAGGGAATATAAAATGCAACCCTTGGGAGCACTGAAATAGAGTAAGTGCACCATCCACAGAGCTGGCCTTAAGAAAATATGTTTTATATGAAAACCGACATGCCTGAGGTCTTAAAAAACAGTTTATCCTATCGAACAAATGAAATACTCCCATATGAAATCTTGCTTCTTAATTTGGACCTCAGACATCCTTCCTGTTCATATTTCAAATCTGAAAATGCATGTGGTTTTATTTTAACACTTAGATACAGCAGAAACCTTCAAATTCCTTAAAGACAGCATTTTACTAGTTTGGGGATGTTTTCTGTGTGAAAGCTAAGTATTGAGATGTGATCTAATGAGTGGGTAGCCAAGACATAGAGGCCCACACGTCTACTTTCCTAAAGGCTATTCAGGACAAGGGCTTTCTTATTAGATAGTGCTGTTGGACTGGAGGCACTTTCCCCAGACTGCTTGCAGTTTAATTCATAATAAGAGATTACACAACGGGCTCCCTGGAGTTCAGGTACATACAATGAGGTCATGTCCTTGGCATATGACAGTGCTGTCCTCCTACTGAGGTTCACACCAGCTCACAGGGGGTGCAGAAGAAGGAAAGAGCACTGTGACCTCAGAGGCCCTGGAGTCCATACTTCTCAGAAGCCTTCTTAAATGGCAGAGTAAGTCCAGACCTGTCAGATTGTGATGAATAATTATAGTATTCCAGAGCTGGCAGGAAACTTGTAGGTCACTAACCCACCCCTAGCCCACCCACTGAAGCCCATTAAGGGCTATAGAGCTAGGTAGAGGCAGAACTTGGGCTAAAAGTCAGGCATCTTGACCCTAGAGTTGGTAGTCTGTCTCTCACACCGGTGCTTCTCAAATTCATATGCATATAAATCACCTGGGGAGCTTGTTAAATGCTAATTATGATTCTGCTAATTCTGGTCTGAGGTAGAATCTAAAATTTTGCATTTCTAATATGCTTTCCTTTGACGTCAGTGTTGCTGGTCAAGAACTATTCTCTAAGTAGTACATTCCTCCATTACAGAAAAATACAGAAAATAGTCCCTCTTGTACTGCCTAGGAACCCATTAAAGAGAGTCATTTTCTTAATCTCTTGGTCAAAACTACCTCAAACAATGAAGTCACAGCTTCAGCTTTCTTCTCCACTGAAGACCTCCAGGATTACTGCCCAACAGTAGTGGGAAGGGAGAAAGAAACTATAAAACCAATAACTCCATACTCTGTATCAGGTGATGTTGTGGTAAAGCAGTGGTTCTCAAAGGGTAGGCCCTACACCAACACCATCAGCATCACTTGGAATCTTGTCAGAAATGCAAATTCAAATATTATAGGAGTAGGCCCAGATGTCTGTATTTTGGCAAGCCCTCCAGGCAATTCTGAAGCAGGCTCAAGTATGAGAATCACTAAGGTACTAAGGTTTAGACTCACAGCCAAGGGCAGCCTATCAATACTCAGAGCTTTGTAGTAAAGAATAGCATTTTATCCAAAAAATAATAATAAGCCACAACACAATGATTCCTTAGCCCCGGGACACAGGCTACTTGAAGCAAGGGATGACATCTAATCATGACCCAAACCAATGAAATTAGAGTATATTTATACACAATTGTGGGGCCTGCATATGGTGACTCTTCATGAAACTCAAAAGAGAAGATTCTAAAGAATCACAAGCACACTCAAATTTGCACCCTTATGCAAGACAACTCTCAAGCTTTCCTGCTCATTAGGAGGGATCACCACTGTGCCCTGGGACCCACATGAACAGGCATTTCACTCTGCCTCACAATCTGAAGGGAATAATTTATATACCTGGCTCTTTCAACCCGGTAAGACGACAGCATCTTGTCATTATTCACCTGGTCTATATGTGCGTATGTGTGAACTCCTTGGCTACATGTATGAGACCAATCTTAGCCCCCATCAGTTCTGTCAAAAAGGCTGGGATGCCCGCAGGTTGGACTGAGGCAACAGATCTGTGCCTCAATGCAGTAATACTATGGAAATAAATATAATCCATAGCTTCTACCCTCCTGGGTACTTCCCTCATTTTTTTAATGAGAAACAATAAGAAAGTCTCGTTAAAATGTTTGCTCTGATTTTTACGCTTATAGAGCCAGCCCTAATAGACCATTTGCTTCTCTATCTTGCATGTGAAGTCGTGATTCATCTGTATGCAATTCTACCTTGTTTGTTATAATGTTGCCATGACAACGTTTTTTCCTTTCAAGTACCAAGTAAATTGTGGAATTATGGAAGAGTGCATACAAACAACATGTTCCTATAGGTACATACTTTAAATACTTCATCCTTACCTACACAAACAGTTCATTCATTGTACCCCCTTTCTCCTCTCTCCATACACCCAGCTCCATTAAGATCCTATTTTTAAATTCTTTCCTCCCAAGAACATGTGAAAACCTTGCTCCACCAGAAGAGATTCAAATCAAAGAGGTTCTGGGTTTGAATATTTTAAAATACTTTCCTTTATCTACAATTCTTCTGTTAAGGCCTATGATGTAAAAGAAGTTTTAAAAATCGAGCCAAAAGGTTTATAACTAAATTTTTCTCCATCTCAAGCAGCAGACATTCCTGCCTTTCATTTCCATACAAATAATACAACTCTTAGAAACTACACATGGCTGTTCTTCAAAAGTTGATTTCATAGCAGTTTATATCTGAGAAAGTTAATTCTGATATCAGGACCCACAAAATGGAGGCCACCCTACTGGCCCAGCCCAAGTCACAAATCTAAACCTAAGTCAGCTCGTACTTACAGAAAACACCAGCAAAAGAAGTCGCACACACCAATCACAACTCTCCCACTCAGCTCTAGCTAGCACCCCTTACCCTGGAAAACAGGACCCACTAGCCTTATAAGAAAACTCTTTGATCTAGTCAATCAGACCTCATGTCGGACTTGCTACCCAACACTATAAAACTTGCTCTTACCCAAAGTCCCTTGGGAAGACTGTTGCAGTGCTCATGAGGCATTGCTCTTCCCTGATCCATGAATTTTTTCCCTTGAATAAAGGATGTCAAACTTGTTACTAAATCGTTTTAGTTTTATCATTCACTATTGGGCATGTATACACTTTATTGGACATTGGGCATGTATACACTTCATTGGGCATATACACACTTGCCTAATGGCTTTGCCAGCTCCAAACCCCTATTAGGCAGGATGTCTGTGTCATACACATCATCACCTCTCCCAAATCAACAGGCACAATGGTTCTAGAATTCCCAACCAGAGACAGATGCATTGGAATTACCCAGTAGCTTTCAGAAAGTACAGAGTTCTGATACTATCTGGGGATTTGGAGTCTGAATAGGTCTATACAATGGGGATAATGATAGTCTTAACTCAGAGGACACTTGTGAGAATTACATGAGATAAAAATGCACAGGAAGACTGTAGTCAGGGCCTGGCCCTACAGGCAATTAGTTAGTAACTAAGTGCTATATTTTTATTGATAATAAAAAGTTATTGGTAATATTATGGAGGACTAGATTAATAGAGTCATAATGAAGTCTGATGAATAGTCCCTACCTGATAAGAAAGAACTCCTCAGAATGCATACCCTAAACGAGGACAATCTAAGAATGAAAGAGGTGCTATTAATAATTTTACCAGGACAACAGGTATAAACCAGAGATCTCTGGTAAAAAGGATGTATGGTAATCTTACCAGTAATGCTTCTGTACACTTTATAAAATACATCTATAAGGTTGTCACTGATGGGACTGGCTGCTTGATTAGGTTAACATCTGATTGTATCACCCTTTTGGATCTGTTGATGCAAAACCGATTTCCCAAATGGGTTTTTATACCCTGCAAAATGTATATACTGTCATCAACATAAACTGCTAATGTAACGGAAAGAAACTTAGCATGTCTGATTCCACATTGCTTCTCTTTTCCTTGCTGCTATGACCTATAGCTTAGAAACTTTTGCTTAGCCTGCCAATTACAGCTAAGATTTACAAAACCTGTTTTAACCTGAAGCCTACCACACCCAAGGAGATAATGAAGTATGTACAGAAAGGACGGCGCTATGTTTAAGATTTACCGGAACGACATGACCAGATTCCTGTATGCAAAGATCAACTGACAAAGGACAAACAGGTACATGATCTTCTTCGGATCCACAGATGTGAGCAGCTTTTGACTCCAATCCCCTTCTGACTCCCCCTCTTCCTAACACAGAAGCTCAAAGTTCACACTGAGGGGAGACAGTTCTTTGGGACAATAGTTCACCATCCCCTTGGTTTACTGGCTTTCCAAATAAAGTCACTTCCCTACCCCAATATCTTGCCCCTTGACTTAATGGCCTGTTGTGCAGTGAGTGGAAAGAGCTCAGATTCAATCACATTAAGACAAAGCTGAATTAATTGCCTGATGAGATAAGGGAGAACACCAGCTCTGCACTACTTTGTGTCTAGGATACAAGATGGCCAAGTTGGAATTTACTAATAAGTGTAAGTTTAAAGCTTTGAGTGACCTGGGGTGTGATTAGAACTGAGTGAGGATCACAATACAACAATCCAGAATTGGTGGGAACAGCAAAGTGAGGTATTCTGAAGTAAGGATTCAAAGAATCTCAGAGGTGCTTTCTGCTGATGAGTTGACAAGCCTTTTGGTTGATGAGTCTTTCTGGGCAAGAGTCTCTTGGAATAGTAACATGCTAATAAAGACAGTGGAAATAGCAAAGCCACATTAATATAGACATTAATTTCAGTTCTAAGTGTCCAGACTGTGGAGGGGTCAATGGTTTTGTTTCTTGACCTTTCTAGAAGCCAGTCTGACAACATGTATAGACTTAAAAGTATTCCCACCTTTTACATTGAAATTCTATTTCCAAGGAGCTAAGGAAATAATCTAAAATGCATACAATGATTTATGTAATAAAGATGTTCATTATGAACTAAAATTATTTCAAAGCCCCAACTTGGAAGTAACCCAAACGTCCAATAATAGGTAAATAAATGTAATATGTATATATATGGTAGAATTTCATGAAGCCATTAAAATTTTATGGGAAAAAAGTAATAACAATGGAATTTACATGTACTTTATTTGCTAAGAGGAAAAAAGCAGATTATAGATTCAAATAAAAAAATTACTGGAAGAAAATATAGCAAATGTACCAAATACACCAAAGTGATACTTCTGGGTGGTTAGAGACAATTTCAACTGTTATTCCCTACACTTTTCAATGTTAATTAACTCATATACATAAAGAATGTATTGCTTTTATAATAAGAATATTTTAGCATAAGTAATAATATTATGACAAAAAAATAGAAAATACAGTAAAAAACAAAAGACAAAAATGTAAATAAAAATGATCTGTAATCCTACCTCTCAGAGATAATTATATTTACCTTGTGATATATATATTCTTCCACACTTTCTTCTGCATGAGAAAGCAAAGTGGAATTTTGCCTACTGCTATCATGAGTAGGGGCAGGGGAGTGAGGGGAGCATTTTGACCTTCGAAACAAATAACATACATAATCACTATCTAGCATAGTCTCCAAAATAGATGAAACCTTTATCCCTTTCTGCAGCTATAAATAGAAAAGGTACTGTCTAGTACCTTTCTATTAATACTATTTCTAATAGTATTCCAATATTTGGATATATTATTTATATAACCAGTAACCTACTATTGGATTTTTATGTTTTATGTTGTTGACATTATAATAAAAGCTGAAATAAACATATATATACATGCAGTTTTGTGTCCTAATCTAGGATAAATTCCTTGAATCAGACTTCAAACTATAAGGATACATGTATTTTAAGGTTTTTAATACATATTGCCAAATTGTTCTCTACAAAGATTGTGTACTTTCAGTTCTACCACCATAAGTAAACATTATGCCCTCCCCAACACTAGGTATTAGTGCTGGTTTTATTATTGAACAAGAAAGTAAGCTAAAATAGTATTTCATTTAAATTTGTATTTGGATATTAGAATGTTAACTATTTCCTCATCTCTTAACTAACCATTTATATTATTTTATTTTGTGAACTGAATATTTATAACTTTTTCCCATTTTCCAATTGAAATATTCACATCCTATCATTTATTTGTAAATTGCATATATTTTAAGGATATTGATTATTTGTCATGTATTGTTACCCAATCTTGTTTCTTTCAGAATCTTATTTTAAATGTTTTGAGTAGGCGGTGCTGTTGTTAAAAAGAAGTTTTAAATCTATCCATCATTTCCTTTATGGCTGTATGCCATTGGGGTTATACTTAGAAAGGATTTTACACTCCCCTAAATTACATGAGTTTTCACTTACATTTTTCCTCTATAAGTTTAAAGGTTTTTTTCTTTTAAGCATTCATTTATTTATTCATGAGAGATAGAGAAAGAGAGAGAGAGGCAGAGACATAGGCAGAGAAAGAAGCAGGCTCCCTGCAGGGAGCCCAATGCGGACCTCCATCCCAGGACCCCAGGATCACGCCCTGGGCCAAAGGCAGACACTCAACCACTGAGCCACCCAGGTGTCCCTGGTTTCCAAAATTTCCTTTCTTATAGCATCGTGCATTTATGCCATTAACGCCATCTTTTCTGATCTCTCTCAGAATACTAATTATAGCTTTTTGAAGTCTTATTCTGCTTTGTTTTGTCTCTCTTTCCTCTGAGTTTCTTTTTCTATCTGTTTTGTCTTTCATAGTAAATATTTTCACATTAAGATATTCCCTTAAATGTATGATGATTCTTTGTTTTGTTTTAATTATTTTTAAGTTCTTATTTGTTTATTCATGAAAGACACAGCGAAAGAGAGGCAGAGACACTGGCAGAGAGAAATGCAGGCTCCATGCAGGAAGCCTGATGTGGGACTCGATCCTGGGACTCCAGGATCGCGCCCTGGGCCAAAGGCAGGCGCTCAACCGCTGAGCCACCCTGGTGTCCCCGTTTTGTTTTTAAGTAGAGGCTCCACATCCAGCATGGAGCTCACCATGGGGCTTGAATTCATAACCCTGAGATCAAGACCTGAGCTGAAATCAAGAGTCAGATGCTTAACCAACTGAGCCATGCCAATGCCCCCTTAGTTTTGTTCTTCTTTTTTTTCAACTCTAAAAAAAGCTTTGTATTTTTCTGTGTGGCTAAGGCTTATAGAATGACGGCCCTCCCCATAGAGTAATTGGGCATGGACCCAGCCATGCCATTGGAGAACACAAATATCTATTTCCATTGGTCTTTTCTTTCGGCCTGGTCATTTTTTCCGGAGACTAATGCTCTATGTTCCTGGGGAACATAACCCTGGCTACTGGTGTTCTGGGAGCTGAAAGGGACCCTGGAAAAGGAACCTGGAGTCTCCTTGTTCTCAACATAATTATGTTACACTGTCTTCAACATGGTACCCTGATTCAATTGCCACTGGTAGTTGATGTAGTAGTCCACATCTCTCTGGCTCAACGTCTTCAGAGAATAAACCTCCAGTTTTCTTCCATGGCCAGAGAGTTAGAGTCATTTGGCTATGGAAGGTGAAGAGGGAATCTGAGGGTCTAACTCTTCTTGATATAAACTTTCAACAGAACATTTTGTTTTGAGCCTACACATATCCTTATCTTTAGGGCTACCTGCCATCATCACTCCTGAGCTGTTCTGAGCATAGGTGGTACAAACTATTGCTTCTAGTTGGCATCTGTCCCTTCTCTTCCAGCTATTTTCTTTCCTCCAGCATTGCATTGACTTCTGTAGTCAGCTATAGTCTCCTAGCCAGTTTTATTTCTTCTTTAAAGTTTCTACCCTTTTGCATTCCCTAGCTGTTATTTTAGTAGAGTTTTGGAAGTCTTTGAGCACATGCTCCACTTTCATGTTTAATTAGAAGGCCTCAAAAGCCTCTCCTACCACATCTTTCAAAATAATCAAGTGTTTGGGTTTTTGTTGTTGTTTACTATTGAGATAGCACATTATACTTAATAGGTTTTTTAAAAAAAAAAAAATTAAGCTATCCTTATAACCTGGGATAACCTCTATTTAGTTATTATGCATTATTTTTATTAGGCATATGAATGATCCAGTTTAATATTGTATTTAGGCTTTTTTGTGAAGTGAAATTCATTTCTCTTCTTTTCTGAGTGTTGATTCATTTTTTAATTGGGGTTCTAGTAGCTTAGAAGTAAAGCAAGTCCGAACAGTTTTCTACCAGTATCTATGCTAAGAAAAATTTAAACTGTGTAGAAACTATATTTGTTAACAGTTGAAATCACTTGCCCCCAAAACCTCTAGACCCTCATGCCCTTTTTAAGGTAAATAGTTGACGTGGTTTTCAATTTCATTATGTAACAATCTCCTAAGAAAGTATTCATTCAATTTTTCAGATAAATCTCAAAACATTATGCTAAATAAAGGACACTTTGTACAAAAGAGTGCATGTTATATGATTCTATTTATATGAAGTTCCAGGATAGGAACCAATATGTGGGGGAAACAGAACAATGGTTCCTTCTAGGGGGTGGGCTGGGAACCAGAAGTGACTGGGAAGAAACATGAGGGAATTTTGTGGGGTTATGGAAAGATTCACTAATTATCATGATGGAGGATTGGGTTACACAGGTGTATGCATTTGTCAAATGAATGTACAACTAAACTTTGTACACATATCATTGTATGTAAATTATATATTAAACTAATAAGGAATATTGAATCTAGTTAATGAAACACATGTTGAAATGTTTAGGGGAAAGTGTACTAATGCCAATTTTTACTTTGAAACGCTCCAAGAAAATAGATTTATAGAAGGATGGTTAGATGGACAGGTGATAAAGCAAGTATAGCAAAATGTTAATGGTAGGATCTAAGTGGTAGGTATTCAGGTCTTTATATAAAATCTTTCAGGAGTTCCTTAGTGGCAGGGTTGGTTAAGCAACTGACTCTTGGCTTCATTTCAGGTCTCAATCTCAGGGTCATGAGACTGAGCCCTGTGTGGAGCTCCACACTCAGCACTGAGTCTGCTTAAGATTTCTCTTCTGCCCCTCCCTACCTGCTCATGCATGCACATGAGTGCTTGTTCTCTCTCAAATAAACAAATAAATCTTTTCTTAAAAAGGTCTTTCAACTATATGTTTGAAACTTTATAGAAAAAATGAAAATAAAAAAACCTTTAAAAGTAAAACCATAATCTTAGCATAGAATTATATGTAGTAATTATATTAGTTTTTGATTGTTGTATAACAAATTACCACAAATTTAGCCTTTTAAAACACTCATTCTTTCATCTTACAGCTTCCATGATCAAGAGTCTAGTCAAGGAAAAAAAAAAAAAAAAGAGTCTAGTCAAGGATTAACTGGGTCCTCCACTCAGGTTCACCAAGGCTGTATGCCAGGTGTTGGCTAGGCTACAGTCTCATCTGTAAACTCAACTTAGGATGAATCTACTTCCAAGTTCATTCATGGAGGCCACTGGCAGGATTCGTCTCCTTGTGGCTATATGCCTGAGCACCCTGGCTTATTACTAGCTTCACCCAGCTAGTTGCCAGAGGCCATTCTCAGCTCCTAAAGACCCTGCACAGTTTCCTCCCACATGGTATTCTCCATAGGTAGTTTACAAAATGGCTGGACACTTGCTTCTTCAAGGCCGTCAGGAGGATCTCTCTCTGTCATCTCCTAAGATGGAGTATTATATAATGCAACCTAATCAAGGGAGTGACAGTTGGATCACCTTGTCATATTCCATTGATTAGAGGCAAATCATCATCCCATACACTCAAGCGGAGAGAACTATACAAGGCGGGACTCACTGGGAGCTCACTTTAGGATACATTCTGTTCAAGATAAACAAAACCAAATGATAAAGTGGTTAGGACAGATTTTTAATTAATACTATGCTTTTGCAATAGGAAAGAAGACCCAGCATAAACTGAACTCCACTTCAATTTGAACAGAGTTGACTGGCAGTTTCAAAGGGAGAATGAGGAAGCAAAAAAGGTAGACAAGCTGGGACTCAGCAGAGTTGGAGACATGAAAAATTATAAAGGATGGTCATTGTAGATGCAATTAGGCCAGCTGTATCTATTAGCTGCTAAGTACTAAAGTTAGGATTCTGTCCTGCCACAGAGATGGGGAGACAGAGGTCCTATCCTTCCTGGTGATTCTGTTTAAAGGATTACATTTAAATGACTGTGAGGTGCTCAGGTCCTTGAGAAGGACACTCCTGCATTGTAGGATATATGTATACATCTCAAAGAGACAGAGGAAGGATTCACAATTATAAGTCCTTTTTAGTAAATGCCCTAAGAAGAGAATAGAGGGGCCTAATAGCAAGTGTTGGCTAGAACAAACAATAAATTCTCTTGGCACCTTGAACTTTCTCAGGCAGGCACGTTAGCAGCATGAAGGTCACCTGGGGATGTGCCCTTGAGCTATCAGAAGAGGGACAGTGGGGTGGACAAAATCATTTGTGTTGAGACTCTGTGGTTTGTATTAGCCAAGGTTGAGGCCTAGTTGAGAAGAAGGCTCAGAGGAGCCAGCTGGAGTTAGATCAAGGAGAGATTCTTGGTCAGCTCACCACATTAACATTTTACTATGCCTTTTCATCTCCTTATCCACAGTGATATTCCCTCTTTCCTAGTAAGGCTTATTTTCTACCTCGTCTCTTTTACCCATCTTCTTTCCTCTCACCAAGATTTATGTTTCTGCTCAGAGACAAATGAGACAGAAATAGAGTTGGCCGATTAAAACAGAAGTTAAAGAAACAGCAGTAATTGGAGAAGGCAGTTTATATCCTACCCTGCATTTGTCCTCCACCTGAAGTTATTTCTTTTACATTTTTTAGAAATGTGATCTTTGAAATAATGAGAAGTTACTCTGATGGCACAGAGCATCAAAAGAGCTAAAAGGTATTTATTTTTAAAAAGAGCATAAAGGGCAGTCCTGGTGGCTCAGCGGTTTAGCGCCACCTTCAGCCCAGGGTGGATCCTGGAGACTCCGGAACGAGCCCCACATCGGGCTCCTGGCATTGAGCCTGCTTCTCCCTCTGTCTTGTGTCTCTGCCTCTCCTTCTCCGTGTGTGTGTGTGGGGGGGGGGGGGGGGGGGGGGCTCATGAGTAAATAAATAAAATCTTTAAAAAAAAATAAAAAGAGCATAAAGGCCCCTGGTGGCTCAGCCAGTTAAACATCTACCTTTGGCTCAGGTCATGGTCCCAGGGTCCTCGGATCAAGCCCTGCATCAGGCTCCCTGCTCAGTGGGTTGTCTGCTTCTCCATTTCGTTCTGCTGCTCCCCCTGCTTGTGCTCTCTCTCTCTCAAATAAAGTATTTTTTAAAAGAGCATAAAGAAGAACTTACAATGCAAAAGAGTACAGGGGAGCAAACCCAAGTGCTTAAAGCCCTAAGCAAATTAATCAGCTCTGAAGTCCTCAATGACATATGCTCAGTCCTTGAGAGATGTCCACTCTAGAGCTTCAATAAAAAGTACACAACTGTCATTATCTTGAGTAAAAAGGATAGCAGAGCAACTTTTAAATAATTTGTTGGGCACAACAAATAGGATCAAGGTTAAAATGACCAATCTCAGAATTAAATTTCTAAACTGTAAACTGTGGGTTAACAGTCTAGTAAAATGAAACCTATATGTAACAGTAGATTCCTTCTCTGCCACAGCAGAAGCCACGGGAGATATAAGATCAATTTTAGCAATGAACATAGCTTTTGGTTTAGCCAGTTCCAAATCAGAGCACTGCTCTTGGGACAGTAACTTGCATTTAGTGACTCAAATGTTTGTTGACAATCATGATTATGGAATAAATACTTACATTCCCTAATAAAAATATTAGCTTGGGAATCTTAAGAGTTTAAAAAGCATTCATGTTTGCTCCCTGCTTAGGTCTGCACAGTGACTGTCCGTGACTTATCACCAGCACCATCCTTTACAGTAGAAGCAGCCCCAGGAGGGTACAAGCTGGGGAGTGGCAGAACCAGCCCTCAAACTCCTCTGTCTCCCTCCGCCAGCTTCTAGTCCCTTTCCAGTGTACCATCTGCCTCCTGGCTCCTCATACACTATCCAATATTAATTTCAGTACTTTCTTGCCTCCTTAATTTTTGTACCAAGAAAAAAAGAGTCCATGAATGATTTCTAACAGCCACTAGGGTTTAAAAGAATTCCAAGGTTACATCCCACTGGTAAGGAATTTTAATTAGATGCCAAGAGAACCCCTAAGAGAGGCTCCTGGCTACAGCTGTGTGTTTGTGTGTATGTGTGTGTGTGTGTGTGTGTGTATACACATACGCGTGTGCATGCACGTGTGTGTGAGCAAATACATTTTTAAAAGCCCAGCAGCTGCCTGACAGAAAAATATGAGTAACAAAGTTGACAAATCCTGTTGCACGTCAAAGCAATAACAAATGTTCAGCCCAAACTCTTCTGTTGTGTTCATTTGATGCCTGAATGCAAAATCTCCCTAGCAAGGCCTTTTATCTTTATATACCACACAACTCAGAAAGGGCTTTTCTTCTGGAAACTGAAAATAGTCATTCATTATGGTTTTATAGAAGGGTTGTTACAAATAAACTCAGCATATGGTGCTGTCAAGTTAATAAACATGATGTAGTTAAAAATTCATTTTGGTTAGCTTTTAGTTTAGTGCTGTGCAATAAAAATACAATATGAGCCACATATGTAAGTTTAAATTTTCTAGTAACCACATTTAAAAAGATAAAAGAAAAAGAAACAGATGAAATTAACTTTTAACCCAGTATCTCAAAAATGTTATTTCTTAAAGAATTTTATTTATTTATTTGAGAGAGAAAGAGCACAAGCAGTGGGGAAGGGCAGAGGAAGAGGGAGAAGCAGACTCCCTGCTGAGCAGGGAGCCTGATGTAGGACTCGATCCCAAGACCCTGGGACTATGACCTGAGTGAAGGCAGACACTTAACCAACCACCCAGGCACCCTCAAAAATATTATTATTTATATTACTATAAAAAGCTGTTAATGAGCTATTATTTCACATTATGTTTGAAACCCAGTGTGTATTTTGCACCCACAGCACATCTCAAATCAGACCAGCCACATTCCAGGTGCTCAGTATCCACATGGGGCTAGCAGTTACTATATTGGATAGTTCAGGTCTTGTCTCAGAATTAAGAATAACTCATGTGTGAAATATAATACTCCAACTCATTTCTGAGGTTTTAAAAGAAACTGAGAAGTTGGGAGTCTACTTCCTGCTAACTACAGTAAGATTTGCCTTGGTAGCAGTATTTCAAATCCTTCAAATATCTTAGATGCAGATGTAAGTATTCTCTGATCCATATGTAGTAAGCAATAAAAGCTTAAAAAATAATCTTTTTCTGTTAAGGCAACATCTCTGAGTGTGGCCAGGGAACAATTTAACAAGGGTCGCAAGCTAAATGCCTTTAGGAGCCAGGCCAGTCACATAAATGAGTGGGAACCAGCATGTGGTGTGTAAGACAACAGGCAATGGTAGCCATTGTGTCAAATTGGAAAGTGCATGCTTTGTCTAAACATGCTCAAATTTAAAACCTGCGCAAATACCTTGCAGGTCAAACAGAACCCATCTGTGAACCAAATTTGGCCTGTGGGCTACCAGTTTGCAGCACTAAATTCAATGAGACCCAAAAAGGGAGCACAATAAAGCAAAGGTTTGTCTTATTCTCTGAGTGGAGGAGTCTGTCTCCCTGGTTACACTGCCAAAAACAGTATTTTTCTTCTCATAATGATAGAGGTTTCTCAAATGTAAACATGTCTGTCACTTAGAGTTGTCTGTTAAGAGTTCAGTCATTGGTATGCTCAAGAAATAGGAAAACTATCAGACATAAATCCTCCATAAGTAAGGCTCATCAGTGTGGGATGGTATGATGTGTACACACATATCCTTACCCGTTCTCTAGACAGTGTCATTTCAGGAACATGAGCCTGACTTGGTCACTGCTATGAAATCAAGAACAGCTTGAGAGCTGGAGGCCTGGCTACTATTATTTTGTCCCCACTGACCAGCCAGGGAGCACTCACTCCATTGCTGTGCTATTCAAGGCAATGTGTCCTTTGCTTACCTTCAATCTTTCTTGAACTAGAAGCACCCTTCTAAAGATAAGAAATGTTCAACAACAACAAAATTTTAAGTCAGCTGACTTAAAACAAAACCAAAAGAAATGTTTTCAGTTCTGAAAAATATTGAGGATGTGTGATAAGGTAGACATTACCACAGTTACATCACATCTTAGAAGGATTACTGAGCAAGTAATCCAACACACTCTTCCTAAGAGCAAAAATATATGACAGAAGTATCCTCAATAAGAGTAGTTGCTTCCCTTTTAATACCCACAGTACCATTCTCTGAGTGTTCATGAGATCACTCCTTTTGATGCAGTGACTCTAATTTGGTTCCTGTCATCCCAGCAAAAAAAAAAAAGCACCTTCCTCATTTTCTTAAATTAGAAGGAAATAGGTTGGATATTAGGCTCATTCTTTTTAGGGAGTGTACTAGTCTGTTTGGGTGGCCATAAGATACCAGAGGCTGGGTGGCTTAAACAACAAAGTTATTTTCTCACAGTTCTAGAGACTAGAAATCCAAGATCAAGCTACTGGCAGAGTTGGGTTATTCTGAGCCTTCTTTCCTTGACTTGCAGAAGGCTATCTCCTTGTACCTCTTCCCACAGGTGTCCCTCTGTGCACACAGGTCCCTGGTGTCTTTTCCTCTTCTTATAAGAACATCTATCATGATTGATTAGGGTCCACCCTAACAGCCTCATTTAACTTAGTCACTTCTTTAAAGGCCTTATCTCCAAACCCTTTACTTTCTGAGGTACTGAGGATTGGGCTTCAACATACTAATTTTGGAGGGACACAATTCAATCCATAATAAGAAGTAACATTTCTTTTTCTTTTTCTTTGCCTTTTTCTTTTTCTTTTTCTTTTCATGTATTTGAGAGAGGAGGATGGGAGGGAGAAAGAGAGGGAAGAATCTTCAGCAGACTCCATGCTGAGCACAGAGCCTGATGCAGGGCTCGATCCCATGACCCCGAGATCATGACCTGAGCCAAAACCAACTGAGCCACGCAGGGACCCCCAGACATAATATTTCTTGATAATAAAAATAGCTAACAGAGAAAGACAAATATCATATGATTCAACTCATATATGAAATTTAAAAAACAAAACAAATGAACATAGGGGAAGGGAGAGAAAAAGAGAAAGGGAAGCAAACTATAAGAGACTTTTAACTACAGAGAACAAACTGAGGGTTGATAGAGGGAGGTAGGTGGGGGGATGGACTAAATGGATGATGGGTATTCAGGAGGGCACTTGTGCTGAGCACTGGGTATTATATGTAAGTGAAGAATCACTAAATTGTACTCCTGAAACCAATATCACACTATATGTTAACTGACTAGAATTTAAATTAAAATTTGAAAAAAAATAAAAAAGAAACAAAAGAGAATGTTGATTCATATTTGCTCAAACCTTGAGTTCCATTTGCTTTCCATCCTTAGGTAAGGATATGGGTTCTAGTTTCTGCATTGGATTAAGAACTAGAAGAAGTTGATGTCTGTAAACATAATGAAAACAGAAGCACACTGATTGGAAGTACAGGATAAAAAGAAGATAATACATAAAATATTAGGAGATATTTTATGAAGATAAAAGGGCAGTGGCAAAATAAGAATCAAGCGTCTCAGGCTTGGTAAGGATCTCACGTCACAGGAGCCCTATGCCTGACCTCCACGTACTTCCCTCAAGTGACCCACCCAATTGGGGACTTTGGGGCCCAAGGGGAGCCATGCTGAGGTCAACTTTATCTGACCTCATCTAACATAATGGCCTCACTTCTTTTTTTTTTTTTTTAATTTTATTTATTTATGAGAGACATAGAGAGGCAGAGACACACGCAGAGACACAGGCAGAGGAAGAAGCAGGCTCCATGTAGGGTGAATGGCCTCACTTCTAATAAGATTTATAATCTTTCACTGATTAAATTGAGCATATACTTCTAAAACATTAAAGGCCACTGGGTATGCACACGCTGTGGAATTGAACTGGGTGTGTTTGTGCGTTAAATAACAAGGCTCACAATTGCTCAAAAGCAAAAGACAATGTTTGAAAAACAAAACAAAGTAAAAATACAAAGTCGCACGACCTGACATAATAGAAAAACGTGACAGACATTGTCATCTATAAACTTCTAATGTCTTGCATCAGGGCGGGGGGGGGGGATTTTTATCAAGAGGATCTGGTATTTTTGTTTAAATAGTCTAGTAACCTGACTTCCACTGAAGAAGAAGAGAAACTAGAAAAAGAGCAGAGAGATAATAAGTATGAGAGCATTCATTCAATGCATTTTTTTCAGCAAAATTTATGGGCAGCTTGTTTTATGCCTCTGTGCTGGCCATGCTGAGTTGAATAACTCAGTTGAACAGAAAATGGAGAAAAACCAAACAGAAAAGAAAGAAAATGAGCTCCTAAGGTATGGGAGCAAGGACAAACAAGTCTTAGGAATAATAGAAGCAGCTTGACATTGAGGTACTTGAAAAAGAAGACCTTGCAAACTGGTTAACTGCACAAATTAACACAGAGAGAAAGCAGACAACTGGGCTTGCAGAACACAGAGGACAACATAAAATATTTAGGAAGAAAATTTAATCCAGACAAAAAGAGGAAAATGGGCTGGGACACACCTAATCCTCCAGGCTTGAAAACTTTACCAATCTGGGGGGTGGGAATTGGCATACCTACTTAATTTTCCACCCAAGTTAATTACCTGGAGACCTCGATAGTAAGTTCTAAAGGTTTCTTTCAGCTGCTTTGTAATTCCATGTTGTGTTTTGAGCAAAGCAATAATTTGCTTTCATTTGAGATCTTCTAATGACCCCAGAGAACACTGTGTTGCCTATTACAGAAATATGTAATTCCAGGCATGCTTTCCCAACTTGCACACCTCTAGTGTGGGTACACACATAGGGACTGGCCACTGACTGTGTAGTATTAGGTGTGCGTGCAATGAAAATATGAACTGTAAGAGCACATGCACTGTGTCATGTGGACAGAAATAATAATGTTTTGAATGGTGCTGACAAGTCATGAGTCACTGAGTACACCCAGGTAGATAATAACTTTCTGGAGGCAAAAAAAATCACTCAGGGGGGAAAAAACTGCTTCTGCCTTTGCTTTGTTGATTAGTTCACTAGAGAGGCAGGCACATTATCCCACCCAGGGGTCGGGCAGCTGTGCGTGCCTCACTCTACCTTCTGAGGAGGCAGCAAATGACCACGAGGCTGGTTGACATCAGGCACTGGTCAAGAAAACAAGTTGCAGGGCCTTTGGGACCAGCACTCTGTTGGCTCCTTTCCCCAAGCTCATGTCTGGCATGCACAGCACAGCCCTGACAAAGTTATTGCTCTAGGGAAGGCGCTGAATTCAACATAGGGGGAAAGTCTCCAACTGACCTGCAGGAAAAAGAAAATAGAACAAACTAAGGGTATAATAAGGATCCAGGTATCTCTGTCTCTAGAACAACTTTGTTATATTTGTAAAAAGATATAAAGGATAATTATGTAATCACCCCTCCCTAAATGACCATTTTGTTCGGTTAGTTGGCTTGGTTTGTTTGTTTGTTTTTTGGGGGTTTTTTTGTTTTTTCTTTTTTTAAGATTTACGCATATATTTTAGAGAGAAAGCATGATGAGTGGGGGAAGGGGCAGAGGGAGAGGGAGAGAGAGAGAGAGAGAGAGAGATTCCTCAAGCAGACTCCCCACTGAGCATGGCACCTGGCAACAAGGGGGAAGCACGGGCTCAATCCCAGGACCCTGAGATCTCGACCTAGGGAGAAATCAAGAGCTGATTGCATAACCCAACTGAGCCACCCAGGTGCCCCAGGTTTGTTTGTTTGTTTGTTTTGGACCTAACAAAAGATATGTCATATTCACATCAATAACAATAGTGCTAAAGTGAGCAGAGAAGACAAATAGCATGTGAAAACACCTTGTCCCTGCAGCCCCACCTCACCACAAAGACTGACAGCTGTCAGTCTCAAACTTTTCCTGAAGAACCCGTGCAGCCAGTGAAGTCTGGCTCCAACCACCACATATATTTAATTCTCTGCATTTAAGAGACGCTTGAGAAAGGGATTGTGTGGGCTGAAAAATGGCTCTCAGGGTGTGAGAAAACAGCCTAAGGACACCTGAGAGACAGAAGCTCAGAGTCTGAAAGAGACTCAGGAAAGAGGGAGGCTTCCTGAAGCTTGGAAAGGAGGAAAAATTCAGTGCTATAATACACTGGGAAGCCAAGAGGTAGAGTTTGGGCTAACATAGGATATGGCCAGTTACTTAGCTAGGATCTGAAAGGATGTACCACTTCAAGAAGAGGATTGCCCATAGAACAACCATCAAGAACCCATGAGGCTGAACAGCTTCATGGGATGCCTGTGTGGTTCAGTGGTTGAGCATCTGCCTTCGACTCAGGGTGTGATCCAGTGATCCAGGGATCAAGTGAAGGGAGCCCACTTTTCCCCTGCCTATGTCTCTGCCTCTCTCTGTGTGTCTCTCATGAGTAAATAAATAAAATCTTTTTTAAAAAAAGCTTCATTATGATGTGTCTATTCTGTTTGAGAATTTTTTTACCAGCTACAATTAAAGTTGGTTGAAATTTTAAAATTTTGCTCTATAAAAGATAAAGCCAAGAGAACAAGAAAACGAGACACAGACTGGGAGAAAATATTTGCAAAATACACATCTAATGAAGGACTGTTATCCAAAATATACAAAGAGCTCTTAAAATACATCAATAAGAAAACAAACAATCTGATTAAAGTATGGGCCAATGATAGGTGCCTAGGTGACTCAGTCTGTTAAGCATCCAACTCTTGGTTTTGGCCCAGGTCTCCCTGGGTCATGAGATCAAGCCCAGTATTGGGCTCCATACTCATCGAGGAGTCTGCTTAAGATTTTCTTTCCCCCTCCTTTGGCCTCTCCCCTCATACTCTCTTTTTTTCTCTCTCAAATAATATTTTTTAAAAAATGGGCCAATAACCTTAACAGACACCTCAACAAAGAAGACATACAGATAGCAAATAAACATGAAAAGATGTCCAACATCACCTGTCATTAGGAAACTGCAAATTAAAACAACAATGAGATAGCACTACACAGCTATTACAATGGCCAAAATCCAGAACACTGACACCACCAAGTGCTGGTGAGAATGTGGAGCAATCGAAACTCTGATTCATCAGAGTGTAGGGATAGAGGGAACATTCTTCGACATCTTAAAAGCCATCTATGAAAAGCCCACAGCAAATATCATTCTCAATGGGGAAGCACTGGGAGCCTTTCCCCTAAGATCAGGAACAAGACAGGGATGTCCACTCTCACCACTGCTGTTCAACATAGTACTGGAAGTCCTAGCCTCAGCAATCAGACAACAAAAAGACATTAAAGGCATTCAAATTGGCAAAGAAGAAGTCAAACTCTCCCTCTTCGCCGATGACATGATACTCTACATAGAAAACCCAAAAGTCTCCACCCCAAGATTGCTAGAACTCATACAGCAATTTGGCAGTGTGGCAGGATACAAAATCAATGCCCAGAAGTCAGTGGCATTTCTATACACTAACAATGAGACTGAAGAAAGAGAAATTAAGGAGTCAATCCCATTTACAATTGCACCCAAAAGCATAAGATACCTAGGAATAAACCTAACCAAAGATGTAAAGGATCTATACCCTCAAAACTATAGAACACTTCTGAAAGAAATTGAGGAAGACACAAAGAGATGGAAAAATATTCCATGCTCATGGATTGGCAGAATTAATATTGTGAAAATGTCAATGTTACCCAGGGCAATATACACGTTTAATGCAATCCCTATCAAAATACCATGGACTTTCTTCAGAGAGTTAGAACAAATTATTTTAAGATTTGTGTGGAATCAGAAAAGACCCCGAATAGCCAGGGGAATTTTAAAAAAGAAAACCATATCTGGGGGCATCACAATGCCAGATTTCAGTTTGTACTACAAAGCTGTGGTCATCAAGACAGTGTGGTAGTGGCACAAAAACAGACACATAGATCAGTGGAACAGAATAGAGAATCCAGAAGTGGACCCTGAACTTTATGGGCAACTAATATTCGATAAAGGAAGAAAGACTATCCATTGGAAGAAAGACAGTCTCTTCAATAAATGGTGCTGGGAAAATTGGACATCCACATGCAGAAGAATGAAACTAGACCACTCTCTTTCACCATACACAAAGATAAACTCAAAATGGATGAAAGATCTAAATGTGAGACAAGATTCCATCAAAATCCTAGAGAAGAACACAGGCAACACCCTTTTTGAACTCGGCCATAGTAACTTCTTGCAAGATACATCCACGAAGGCAAAAGAAACAAAAGCAAAAATGAACTATTGGGACTTCATCAAGATAAGAAGCTTTTGCACAGCAAAGGATACAGTCAACAAAACTCAAAGACAACCTACAGAATGGGAGAAGATATTTGCAAATGACATATCAGATAAAGGGCTAGTTTCCAAGATCTATAAAGAACTTATCAAACTCAACACCAAAGAAACAAACAATCCAATCATGAAATGGGCAAAAGACATGAACAGAAATCTCACAGAGGAAGACATAGACATGGCCAACATGCACATGAGAAAATGCTCTGCATCACTTGCCATCAGGGAAATACAAATCAAAACCACAATGAGATACCACCTCACACCAGTGAGAATGGGGAAAATTAACAAGGCAGGAAACAACAAATGTTGGAGAGGATGCGGAGAAAAGGGAACCCTCATACACTGTTGGTGGGAATGTGAACTGGTGCAGCCACTCTGGAAAACTGTGTGGAGGTTCCTCAAAGAGTTAAAAATATACCTGCCCTACGACCCAGCAATTGCACTGTTGGGGATTTACCCCAAAGAGACAAATGCAATGAAACGCCGGGACACCTGCACCCCGATGTTTATAGCAGCAATGGCCACGATAGCCAAACTGTGGAAGGAGCCTCGGTGTCCAACGAAAGATGAATGGATAAAGAAGATGTGGTCTATGTATACAATGGAATATTACTCAGCCATTAGAAACAACAAATACCCACCATTTGCTTCAACGTGGATGGAACTGGAGGGTATTATGCTGAGTGAAGTAAGCCAGTCGGAGAAGGACAAACATTATATGTTCTCATTCATTTGGGGAATATAAATAATAGTGAAAGGGAATATAAGGGAAGGGGGAAGAAATGTGTGGGAAATATCAGAAAGGGAGACAGAACGTAAAGACTGCTAACTCTGGGAAACGAACTAGGGGTGGTGGAAGGGGAGGAGGGCGGGGGGTGGGAGTGAATGGGTGTTGGGCACTGGGGGGTTATTCTGTATGTTAGTAAATTGAACACCAATAAAAAATAAATTAAAATAAATAAATAAAGAAAGAAAGAAAGAAAGAAAAAAGAAACTCTGATTCATAGTTAGTGGAAGTGCAAAACAGTAAGTCACTTTTGGAAGAGTTTGGCAGTTTCTTAAAAAACTAAACATACTCTTAACATATGATCTAGTAATCGTGCTCCCTGATACTTACCAAAAGGAGTTGAAACTTATCTCCACACAAAAACCTGCACATGGATGTTATAGCAGCTTTATTTACAATTGCCCAAACGTGGAAGGAACCAAGATGTCCTTCAGTAAGTGAATTTATAAATAAACCATGGTACATTCAGACAATGGAATATTATTCAGCATTAAAAGGAAATGACCTATCAAGCCACGAAAAGACATGGAGGAAACTTAATGCCTATTACTAAGTGACAAGCCAATTGGAAAAGGTTACATGCTGAATGATTCCAACTATATGACATTCTGGAAAAGGCAAAACTATAGAGATAGTTAAAAGATCAGTGTTTGCCAGGGGTTGGGGAGTGGGAGGGAGGAATCAATAGGGGAGCGCAGAGGATTTTTAGGATTTTTCATTTTTAGCACAATGAAATTTTCGGTACGATTCTATAATGATGGACACAATGTCATTATAAGTTTGTCCCAACCCATAGAATGTACATCACCAAAAGTGAACCCTAATGTAAACCATGCATTTGGGCTATTATGGTGTGTCAATTAGTTTCGTCAACTGTAAAAAAAAATGTACTATTCTTGTGGGGGATGCTGATACTAGGGAAGGCTATGTGTGTGTGAATGCAGGGATGTATGAGAAATCTCTGTACCTTCACCTCAATTTTGCTGTGAACCTAAAAAAGTGCTCTAAAAATAAAGGCTCTTTTTTTAAGTAATAACTGTCTAAATGAAATGTGGTTTCCTAGATTGTATCCTGGGACAGAAAAAGAACATGAATTAAAAAAAAAACCCTGGTAAAATCCAAATAAAGTCTGGAGTTTAGTTAATAGTAATGTACCAATGTTGGTTTCTTAGTTTTGACATATGTACCATGGTAATAAGATGTTAACAGTATAAGAGGCTGAGTAAAGGATATTTGGGAACTCTCTGTACTATCCTTGGAACTTTACTATAAATCTAAAATTATTCCAAAATTATAAGTTTATTTTTTGTAAGTTTATTTTTAAAAATTAATATGGCACTTTTGTGGTTATAGCCCAAGGTTATTTGAAAAAATTCCAAATTCATTTCTAGCTTCCCAGCTCTTACCTTTAATATTTTTTAAAGATTTATTTATTTATTTATTTATTTATTTATTTATTTATTTATGGGAGCCACAGGCAGAGGGAGAAGCAGGCTCCCTGCAGGGAGCCTGATGCAGGACCCAATCCCAGGACCCCGGGATCACGACCTGAGCCAAAGGCAGACGCTCAACCACTGACCACTCAAGCACCACCCCCTCACCTTCAATATTTTAAAGAATTCTGGAATATTTGTACTAGACAGACAAAACCAACCATTTATTATAAGAATCTTAATGATCCTCTGGCAAATTTCTCACCTTTACTCCCACCAAAATTCTAAAATCCTGTGGTAGACTGCAAAAATGGCCACGATTCTTTACTCTTCCCTGTTTCCACAGCTCTTGACAGGGTGACATAGCAGCTCCTACCATCAAAAATCTTTTGCTCTACCCTGTGAATCTAGGCTGGGATCTTTAGTCTTCCAACGAATATGATATAAGCGATGAGCAATTTCTGAGCCATGGCCTCAAGAATTCTTGATGTTTCCATTGTCACTATCTGAACTCTGCTACTACCATGTAAACAAGCCCAAGCACATCTGCTAGAAGATTTGGATAAGCCATACAAATGGGCCCTCCCTCAAGTAGCCAGGCCCCAGTCAATCCAGCTGTTCGTTGGCCAAGATGTGTGAGTGAGCCCAGCCAAGACCAGAGAACCACTCAGCTGATCATAATCCAAGCTGTCACCCTGCAGATTCATAACAATGATACATGATAGCTATTTAATCCACTAAATTGTGTTTCACAGCTACAGCTTACAAATACAGCTTCACATATATTAGAATGTCTACTATTTTTAAAAAGAGAAGGAAGGAAGGAAGGAAGGAAGGAAGGAAGGAAGGAAGGAAGGAAGGAACGAAGGAAGGAAGAAAGAAAGAAAGAAAGAAAGAAAGAAAGAAAGAAAGAAAGAGAGGAAAAAAGAAAATAACGAGTTTTGGCAAAGATGTGGATAAATTTTGTGCATTACTGGTGGGAATATAAACTGATATGGCCACTGTGGAAAATAATATGGCAGTTCTTCAAAATATTAAAAATAGAGTTACCATATGGTCTACCAATTCCACATCTGGGTATGCACCCAAAAGAACTGAAAGCAGGGTTTAGAAGAAATATTTGTACATCCTCGCTTGTAGCAGCATTTTTCACAATAGCCAAAAGTTGGCAACCCAAAAGTGTCCAATGACAGATGAGTAGATAAACAAAATGGGGTGTACATACAATGGAATATTATTGAGCCTCAAAAAAAGGAAGGAAATTCTGGTAAATGTCACAATATGGATGAACTTGAGGACATTAAGTGAAACAAGCCAATCATAAAAAGACAATTACTATATAATTCCACTTACATAAGTTACATAATCAAATCCATAGAGACAGAAAATGGAAGGGTGGCTACTAGTGGCTGGAAGGAGGGAGCAATGGGGAGTTGGTAATCGGTATAGAATTTCAGCTTTGCAAGATAGTAAGAGTTCTGGAGATTAGTTACACAATAACGTGAATATACTTAACACTACTGAATTGTAGGCTTAAAATGGTTAAGATAGTAAATTTCATGTTATGTATATTTTATCACAATTTTCTTTTTAGTTTCTCTCTATTCAGTCTTCTCATTCTCTTCTCACCCACGTGTGACCTCACACGTGAAGATTTTGTCCTGAATGCCTCAGAAGATATCTACTCTGATACCAACTTCTAGTTAAAGCAGGACAAAGTAGAATACAACTTACCATTTTATAGACTAACTTAATGGCAAGAAGTGAAAGTTATTCTAGAAGCTTCCCCCCTCACTGCCTTCACCACTATCATGAAACTCTATCCCCTGGATCATTCTTTACTACAAGCTTCTGGATTATTCCTTTCCCCTTCTCTTTTGTACAACCACCTCTTTTAAACTTCATCAGTGACCTTATTGAATTCTAAAAGGCTGATAAATGCAGCCTTTTTGAAGCTGAAGTAAAATTATGCTGGTACAACTCAAGGACACTCTGGCTTCTGTAATTCAGTGCTTCATAGAGACACATTCTCAGAAACACAGTTCATTTTAAAAAAAAGGGGGGGGGGATTAAAATCTTGATGGTTTTTATCCAAAAGACTAAAGGTCCCAGGAATGCAGAAGAGTAAATTCTTATGCATTGTAAAACATCTTTAATATCTGTTCTCCTCATTCCTTTCATATCCTTCCCCATAAATGGCAGTTCTCAAATCCCAAACAAACACGTCTTTTTAAAGCTTTTCTAATATAAATCTCATAGCCTCTCTTGCTGCCTCTGCTCTCATCACTCAGATTTATAAAATAAATCTCCAGCAGGAAAAGGGAGGCAGAGGAAATGATCCGGTGACCAAGGCTCCAGTGTTCATTTTTGGGCACATGGAGCATCCCTATAAACCTAGCTGAAAGTTCTGATGCTAAGAGAAGAGATGCATATAGGGAAATAAATAGAAATATTTGTTACATAGTTCTCCTGAAATAGCTTTTAGATGAGATTTATATTTAAATCTGTATCAGTTCTACTTCTCAGTATGTGTGGCTCTTAAAATGAAAAAAAGCCCAAGTGGGTTTGATCAAAGGTATTTTTGATCAAAATCAAAAATCAGTGGAGCAAGGTCTGACATTTCTCATCCTCCACAGAGAAAATGAATAGCAGAGCCGTCTTCATCTATGAAAACCACACCAGCACGCATGCCTCTGGACTCTTACCTTCTGATTACAACAACACACAGCCACCTAGACCCAGAATGGAGGTGAAAACACACCAGGAGAGGCAAGAGTAGTTTTTCCAGGACTTACCTATGGAGGAGAGGCCAGATGTCTCCCAATGCTTTGCAAAAAAATATTGGCTAAAAAAACTTTTTTAAATTTCCTTTAAAGTGGTGATTGATCTTGTTTTATACATTAAAATAACTCCTGACGAGATGATGTTTGCCACCTCTCCCACTCTCAGCTCTCTAAACATCTCTCAGCCTTGTCCTAAGCACTCTGTTTATTGTGAACAGCTTACACTCCTTAAACCAGAGAGTACCAACCTGTGTGCCACCCATGTGTTGCACTACCCCAGGGTACCTTGCAAATGTTACCACTTTCTCAAGAGTCACCACTTGCTAAAAGTTGGGAAGCAATGCCAGTTGACTCAGCTATACTTTCTCTCTGGAAAAATCTTTTTTTCTATGTAATTTATACCCATCATTTCAGATTCAGCTCTGGGTATCTACCTTCCTCCTCCAGGAAGTCTTCATTGATTTGACATAACTGACCACTTGATGTAAGTTAGGTACTTGTCCTCTAACATTCTGAAATATCCCTTGCATCTAGATTCCATATACACTATGCAGTGCTATATATAGTCATTAATAAATAGTTCCTCCACTAGATCTTGGTTTGATTGCCAAGTCCTCATAACTATTGTTATTCTACCCTTAAATGAAGATGGTCCAAATTTTTCAGTAAGCTTCCATTAAATATCTCTGTCTAGGGGATGGCTCCTTATCTTTCAAGGCCCTACTCAGGTTTCACCTTGATGGCAAGGTCCTTGCCCCATCTCAGCTCCATCAAGAGTGCTTTGCATGTGCTCCATCAATGCCCTGCCCAGACCACGTTCTGGTTGGAATAATCTTTTTTTTTTTATTTTATTTATTATTTATGATAGTCACATGGAGAGAGAGAGAGGCAGAGACACAGGCAGAGGGAGAAGCAGGCTCCATGCACCGGGAGCCCGACGTGGGATTCGATCCCGGGTCTCCAGGATCGTGCCCTGGGCCAAAGGCAGGCGCCAAACCGCTGCGCCACCCAGGGATCCCATGGTTGGAATAATCTTAAAGAGCAATGTATCATGTAGTGCTTACATATTCTGAGTCAAAAGAAGAAAAGCTCTTATTTTTTCCTATCCATTATTTTTTACCAGCTTTTGTTGCTGTTGTTTTTACAAGATGGTCCAAAGGAAAGTAATAATCAATAAATACCTACTATGAGAGACAACAGATACAGAGGTTAAGGGCAAAGCTCTAGGGCCACACTCTCTGCCACCAAATCCTGACTCAGCTTAATCTCTGCGCTTTCTGCCTCCCCTTCTGTAAATTAGGAATAATGACAGCCCTCCTTTATGTGAGTGCTGTGGACCATCAGTGAATTGATATGTGCAAAGTTTTCAGCACAGCATGTGGCACATAAAAAGTGCTCAAAAAGCATTAGCTTTCATCACTATTAGCACTCTTACACATTACTGTTTTGACACACACTATCTAATTAAATCTTCACTACAGCCCTATAAACAGCTTGCCTAAAGTCATACAATTAAAACAAGCTAAAACCAAGCTGAAATCAAGGTTTGATTCCAAAATTCATGTTCCTCTTTTTAATCACTCATATACTTGAGAAGCTTATTCCCGAATCTCATTCCACTGCCCAGATTCTTATCCCAGTCCATAAGGAATACAGAAATCTGCATTTTAAACTAGAACTCAACTTCTAAATTCTAAATCTGATGCTAGTAGTCCAGAGATCATCTTTTTTACTCAGTGCCTCACAGGACAAACATCAGAATTAGTGAAAAAGAGTGTGGAACAGGGCTTTTGGAAACTAAGTACTAAGGAGATGTCTGTTATTATGAAAATAAGTTGTTTTTCTTCAAATGTTGGAGCTACCTCAAAATAAGAAGAAATTGTGTTAGAACACAATTGAGAACTAAAAGCCATTGCTCTAATTTGACCAAGTAAATGAAAGCTGGAATTGAATGATTTAACGAAGACTGAGAACTTGATTTCTGGAGTCAGAAACACTGAAGTTTGATTCCCAGTTCTGGTTCTTAATGCTGTGGGATCTGGGGCAACTTTTTCACCTTGCTGAATCTCCACTTGCTCATTTGTAAATAAAAAATAAAGAATAAACCTGCCTTGGACGCCTGAGTGGCTCAGTGGTTGAGCATCTGCCTTTGGCCCAGGTCGTAATCCTGGAGTTCTGGGGTCAGGTCCCACATCAGGCTCTCCACAGAGATCCTGCTTCTCCCTCTGCCTTGTCTCTGCCTCTCTCTCTCTCTGTCTCTCTCATGAATAAGTAAATAAAATCTTTAAAAAAAAAAACCCTGCCTTATAGGATTGATGTATATATGGAATGTAATAATGCACATAAAGTACCTAGTACTGTGTTTGGAACAGACCATATGCTCAGTAAGTTGTACCATTATTATTCCTAGTAATGTTGACAGTTACGGGGGTTGCACAGGAAAGCGAGGGGTATCTGACAACACCACAGCTTTATCCATTGGCATAAAAGCATTTTAAAAAAAAGAGGAGCTGAATGGTATGTTTTAAATTTAATCATATTTAGGAATTCTGAGTGCTCACCATCTTCTCTGACATGTGTATAAATCTCAGCATTATCATATCTTTATAATACCTGGAGAAAGATGATGAGTGCATGCACTAAAGATTCTCTTCCCAAAAAAGCCCTTCATGTGAGGTCCCCAGGGTGTAAGGCAGAAATGGAAGCGGGTGCTTGCTCAGCAATTGCAGGGAAATGAGAAACCTCAGAAAGTCTTTCCATTCACTGTGGATCTCCTCTCAGTAAATAGCCCCTTCCCACCACCACCACTGCAAACCCATACATTCTAAAATGCCTCATAGATGTTTGAAATGAGCCTGCAGCCCGTCCAACTCCAGTGTCTTGAGATACAGGGTAAGAACAGGAATAAAAGAACTCTTAAATTAGAAAGTTCATTGCACCTGTTTAGTTAATACTGCCTGTAAGCAAACTCTGAACCCAGGATTGTGCTTGGGGTGTGTGTGTGTTTCTTTGGAATACAGAAATGTGGAGGTTAAAATCAATTCTAAATGCCCCAAAATCATGAATTGAAGTCACCTTAACATTACATGCTGCTGACATGTCATCAAAGTAATTTGACATGAAATAATTCTTAGAAAACACTCCATTGAAAAAAAAAGAAAAAGAAAAACCAGAAATGCACTACTTCCCCAAAAGAAGACAAAGAATTTGTGAGATCAGCCCATCTGTCAAGTGAGTGAGTTGGGCTGCTCTTTAGGAACAAAAGCCACTGTTAGTCCTAATATTCTAGAAGTCTAAGATTTTATTGATTTATATAGATAGATGCACATTTAGATATATATACACTATAAATTTTAATTGGTTCCAAATGTATGATAAAATGGTGTATTATTAAAACTCACCAAAATTTTCCATCCTCAGCTTTAAGCTTATTCATAAACACTGAGAAATTTCCTATCAAATGGAAAAAGGATTTTTTTTTTCAAAAGCGAAATCACCCTCAATCAGCATCACAGCATTTTGTTAGGATAAATATTAGGTTAAAATCCTGCAAGTGCTGCCATCGTGAAACTTGAAATATGTTATCCGGTTTTTAATTAAATTAAATACGCCGTGTGATTTATTTGCTTATACTTCATACGTGGATTTTGTCGTGGCTTTGTTCCTTTTCTAAAACCACACACAAAACATCTAAAATCTTGTCAACGGAACAAAAAGGGGAGGAGGGCTCCAAACCGGCTTTCCAAAAAGACGCGCAAAAACCGCTCTGGGAAATGAACAAGGGGTAGTGAGGGGAGGTGGGCGGGGGGCCGGGGGACTGGGGGCGGGCACTGAGGGGGCCCCTGACGGGGTGAGCACTGGGCTTTATGCTGTATGTTGGCAAATCGAACTCCAATAAAAAATATACAAAAAAACAAACAAAAAAAAAACCGCTCCGTAAATTTCAGGTTGTCATAGCTTCCTAAAGAAGCTCTCTCCCCTTCCTCGCCTGCCTGCAAACCCAACCCCACACCCTGTCTTCGGTCGCTAAACAAAAGCATTATTTTTTAACCTATGAAAAAACCTGGGTAGGCGTCCGGAGGCGGTGGAAAGTGTCGGTGTGTGGTCCGCCCAGAGTAACCTGCATCGTGCGCGGGCCCAGCTGGCACGTTGACCTGGGCTCAGAAAGGGCAGGAAAACAGCTCTCTAACTGGACGACTGCAGCGAGACGTTGTTTTGCCCCCCAGGAACCCGAAACTGCGGGCACAATCCCAGCGGTACGCAGGGGGCATGGGTTTCCAAGCTCACAGAACACTGCCCTCCCCAGGAGGCTTTACAGGGACCTGCGGGCTGCAGGCGCTCGGGGAAGCAAGCTGTCAGTCCGGGCGCGCAGCGCTTCCTGTCTAGTCAAAGGTTTACAAATCTCACCAGCCAAGACACACTTCGAATTTGCCTCGCGAAGTTTCTGTGCTCTGTGGCCAACCGTTAAAGGTCAAATCAACTGCCCTCCCCACCACCTAGCTCACTCCTGATGGGGTGAGCATGGGAGAAGGAGCTAAACAATAATTTTGCTACCTATTCTAATTTTTTAATTAACCCAGGATAAGTCTAAAGTAAGATAAACCTTGGGATGGGAGGGGTAGTTAATCCTCAAGCCAAATATTATGGGGCCCGTTTTTCAATGATCTGCACCAAGGTTCTAACCTCCACAGGTGCCTACCCATTTGCTGCCAAAGATTTTTTTCTGGAAAAAAAGGAAGGAAGGAACTCACACAACAAAACAAAGTTAGCTGTAGTGTCTCTTAGAAGATGAATAGCACAAAAAAACTTTGTCTTATATTTTTAGGCATTTTCTTTTTTTTTTTTAAGATCTTATTTATTTATTCATGAGAGATACAGAGAGAGGTAGAGACATAGGCAGATGAGAAGCGGGCTCCACTCAGGGACTCCAGGACCACACCCCAAGCCAAAGGCAGACGCCCAACTGCTGAGCCACCCAGGCACCCCAAAACATGTATGTGCCCATGAGGCACGATTTTAGGCATTTTCCCATGAAATTTTACATACCACTATCACCACCCTCCCACCCCATCACCCACTTGTCAGTAAACAAAACACTTGAGCAGGGATATGAGAATGAATAGTCCTTTCTTAATGTGGGAAACCAGTTTATTCATGAACATGCTCAGTAAATCCTTGCCCTGGGTGTTGCTTGAGTCTGAAATGTTGGGTAAGAGATAACTAGATCTTTGGGCAGGACTGAATTGGATGCAAATAAAATTTTAATTCAGCATGTACACAGGCTTAGAGGATGTTAAAGAAAAAATGTAGTATTCCATTATATATGAATTTAAGACCTCTTTATTCTTGATTATATGTTTTCTTGAATATGTTTAACACATGGGGGGGCAGTATTTGCAAGATTATTTCATTAAGTGTTGGCACTAGAAGGAATCTAAGAAGTCATCCATCAAGTCAGCCTTCTCATCTTTGCAATTAGGAAACAGAGGCCTGAAAGGTTCTCAGGTGGAACTAAATTCAAAAGATATAAACAGCTCTTGACATGTAAAGCCTGGAAGCCTACATTCAGGTCTAACCAGCAAGTAGCAGGATCTCCATGTCAAAATCCTCTAAGCACGGGGTGCCTGGGTGGCTCTGTGGGTTAAGTATCTGCCTTTGTCTCAGGTCATGATCCCGGGATCCTGGGATCCGAGCTCTGCATTAGGGCTCCCTATTCAGCGAAGAGTCTGCCTCTCCTTCTGCCCCTCTCCCTACTCGTGCACGTGCTCTCTCTCACTCTCTCTCAAATAAATAAATTAAATCTTAAAAAAAAAAATCCTCTAAGCAACCCTCTTTCGCAGAAACCAGATGACCCAAGAGCTCTAGGTCCTGGGCATGAAGCACTGCATTGGGATGTCCCTCCTCCTCAGAACACTGGCCCTTCAGTTTTCTAATGAGGCTCATTTGGGGAGTGAGTGGAGGCCTCAAGCAATAGGGTTTGGCCCTCAGGGAGCCCCATATGCACCAAATGTACAAAGTCCACTTCAGCTAAGCCCTTCTCACTTGCAAGAGGTAGGAAGCTTTATTTGAGTGTTAATAACATATGTGGCCCCAGTAATGAGAGGGGAGCTCAAATCAAAGCAAAAGCCAGCTGCCCCTTCCTCTCTCTCCTTCCGCATAAACCAGCACAGAAGCAGCCCCTGTTTGGAGGCAGGCGGGGATGTCAGGGAGAGAACACAAAAGGGGAGGCTTCTCCAATGGAGTGTTTTGGTTTTTTTTAACAAAGGTTAAAGAGATTCTTTTCAAACAGGAGGCTAGAATTTAAATCTCTACCCAAAATAAGACATGACATTATCTGTAGATATTACCTAATTCAGGGATTGTGTAATTAACATTCATCTCGAAGAAGCGAGTTTTCTCTTCAAAGAATCAACTCCTCAAAAAAATTCATTTAATTTAGATGATTTTAAATGATTTTAGCCAACCCTAGCCAATCCAGAAGAATTAGAACTCATCAAAAAAATTTTTTTGTTTCCACACTTTTTGTTCTTCTCTGCTACGATTTTTTTTGTTCAGAAATTTGGACTCTCGCTGTGTAAGAAATCCTTGACTTTCAAGAAGCCAAACAATATTTACCTGACTCGGAACTGTGAGTGAAGTTCCTTCTCAAAAGAGGCCAGTATTTCTCAGGCTACAAACTTCCAGCTCCCAGCACAGACTGTTTTAATATCACAAATGCCCTGCTGTCAGACTGCTCCTCTGCTCCTCTGCTCACCCTTTCCTGTCTTTCCTTGTGGGCAACCCTGTCTTCTGGTCCTTAGTGTTTTCCAATGAAGCCAGCTGTGTTAAGGTACAGCTTGAAGAGTTACTCTTATAATTTTTCACTATCCCAAATTCATTATTATACTTCATTTAGAAGTGTAATTCATTCATTCACTTTTTAAAGTCATTGAGTGTGATAATTGGTAAAATGGAAACTTCCTTGTACCTCACATCAGTTCTGTTTATGTTTTGCAAAAATTAAGAATAATAAACTTTCACGTAAGCACCCCCAAATGCTGCATCGTAGGGCAGTTACAAAGCAGAGAGATTGATCAATCATGTGAATCAAACACAAAGATTACAAAAAGTTCAAAATTAATCATGTTCTATTTGGAAGGAAAACCTATCTCTTTTGAGCATCATAATCATGAAGTGGTACATTTCTGATTTAGTTAATAAGAGTCCAATTATATTTGAAATGTAGATTAATTCTCCTAAAAGCATTAATCAATTTGGCAAGGACACCTCAATAATAATGCAGTCTCTTTATTGCTTCTATAGTAAGACTGTGCCCCCATAAATTGTAATCAGCTTATTGATACAAATACCTCTTCCCTTCAGTTAATTCAAATAGGCCATTTCATAGGTACTTTCAGCTGATGGGATGGTAAATAATTTTGAGACTAAAAGTTGAAGTGGATTGATTAGAAGCAATTTTTTCTGTTTTGCACAATAAAAAGATGAACTACATGGTTCGCCAAGCCAATTTGCAGAGCAACCTCTCCTCTCTAATTTGCCAGCCTAATGTAGTAGAAGCTGAGTCCTAGGAAGTACAGAAATCCATTTACCCAGCCATGACATTTAAGTAGCAAACATAAGTACTGGATTTTTCCATTACCCTTCATTTCAGCTCTGCTATGTTCCACCTGTGACCCTTATGTGATGAGGGCAATGCACTTTCATACAATTTGGTAACTATAATAAAGGTCCACTTCAAAATGTTTGAGAGCAGACTAAAAACATTTTTGAGAAAAGCATAATTAAGTCCATAACCAATCTCACTAATTCCTGATAATGTATTGGAAAACCAAATTATTTGATACATGCTCTAATAAATGCACATCATACCAGAGGAGGGGAAAATAGCATATTTCCTCTATCACAAATAACACAGCATTTGTCACCAATAGTCCTAGCCTTGCAGAGTGCTTTTACTTCACATAAGACTTTTTTTTTAACAGCAGAAAACAGGCAAATTCTCTAAAAAACAGCCTGAGCTCCTTTGTTGTATATCTTACCAGAAAGAAATGAAAAAGCATCTACCAATAGAATCCATATAGAAATGCATATCAGGAAAAAAAAAGTTCTATGCTTTTATTTTTCACAACTCTCCTAAGGCATGGTAGTCTCAGCCCTGAGTTTCTCCAGGTTAAGTTATCATCAGACTAGTACAGAGAATCTCCCAGAGATGTGGCTTCCTGGGATATAGCCACTATACTTCGTGGTACAGGGAATGTAGTGGAAGGTCCACAATTACCTGCTAAATGAAGGGCCCTCGGATTTAGGGGGTGGGAGAAGACCAAAGCAATATTTTTTAAATGAAGCAAAGTAAATCAGTTTTATTTTGTTTTCTTTTTTCCCCAAAAGAGCTAACTTTTGAACTCCAAAACATAAAATAAAATAATGAAAGAGAATTTAGGATTTTTACCTCCCACTGAAATTTCTTCAGTAATTCATTAACACCACACTTGAAGCCAAAACATGTACTTCAAGGTTGAATTCAGAAGCTGATTCCACAAAAAGTCAAGCTCCAATGTGGCATCTTCTGTGGGCTCAAATGAGTCTGTGCAGTGCCACAAAAATAGAGGACAATCCCTGGAGAATATGTAATCTGAAAGTTAAATGCTTTACCCCTTCCTTTTTTTTGTTTTGTTTGGTTTGGTTTGGTTTGGTTTGGTTTACTTAAATTGCTTTGGTAAAAGATTTATCTGCCTGAGTTCTTCATGGTGTAAATTTAATAGCCTAGATATTAAAACCATCAAGTTCGAGGTTAGAGAAGAAAATGCCAACCTTGCTTCTTAATGACAGCAGCCCACCCAAAGGCGTTTAAATACCATCAGCAATATCCTTGATGCTTTAACAAGTGTATTTAAAAAGCAATTAGGTATGCCAATCTCAGGCTGAAAACAATTTTAAAATAACACAAGCAATAAGTCCCTGCTTTTTGACAAAGTAATGATTTGCACTGACATGAGTTAGATACTGTGCATTGTTTCTGCAAAGTAATTTCCACAAGGCGGGTGAGTGCGTGCTCAGGAAGATTCATGTTACTATAGGTCTGGGTTTGTTGTTTTTCCTCCTCCATTAAAAAACAAAACTGCATATAATTGAATCTAACCGTTTTGAGTAATTACCAAGGACCTCACCACTATAGGAAGTATTGATACTAGCTGCTAAAAGCTGAAATTTAATATTCATTGATCTTTGATTCTGACTATAGTAAGATACAGGAGAGTGGTGGAGGGTAGGCAGCAGGACAGGAAAGAGAGGTGTAGGTAAACAACTGGCACAAAGGAGTCTTCTTCTGGGAGGGTACACATAGGTTGAAATTGTGCCAAAGACCAGAGATGGGCTCAATCATCATTGAGTTCCCAGCAGCTGTAACTGGGGAGGATGAGTAGCAGGGAGATCCAGGACATTGAAGTCAGAGGACAATGACAATGTCCTCTGTCATCAGGACAGCTGAGCCTAGGAAGAGGGTGAGTTTTAAGACCCACAAGTGGTACTTCCCATCCTAAGGCTAGGGCACAGCCCATAGCTGATTAAAGACCTATATTTGAGGGAAATAATTTGGCAGGGGATAATACAAGGCAAGAAATGTAATGGCAAACAGGAAGGTGTAACTCTGGACAAAGAGTTCCACAGCCAGGTCCTTTGGTCAAGCCAGGACCATGTGGATATAATAGGATCTCAAGACTTTACACTAGTCTGGAACTAGTGAGTCTGGGCAATCTAAAGGTTTGGGGTTCCACTTGTTTCTCAGAACTGTCCTGGTAAGATGAACACAATCCCTTTCTCAGAGAGGATAATTTGTTGTTAACAAAGCCTTTACATTCAGTGTAGACAGTACTTCAAGCTCTGAGACCCACTTTAAAAATACTCAGTTGTTTTTATGGGTTTTTGTTTTTTTCTATAAAGCAGTCACAGGGTGCCTGGGTGGCTCAGTTGGTTAAGCATCTGCCTTTGGCTCAGGTCATGATCCTGGAGTCCTGGGATCAAGTCCCACCTGGGGCTCCCTGCTTGGCAGGGAAGCCTGCTTCTTCCTCTGCTCCTCACCCCACTTGTGCTCTCTTGCATGCATGCTCTTTCTCTCTCTCTCAAATAAATAAAATATTTTAAAAAATAAAAAACAAACAAAAAGCAGTCATAGCTGTACAGCTATATTCATCAACAGAAACAGTGGGTGAAGGTGTTAGGAACACTAACGTTAGAGCCACACAATCTGGGTTCCAAGTGATGCTTCTGCCTGGTACTAGCTATATGACTTTGGGCAAGATAATTAACTTCTCTGAGCCTCATCTGTAAAATGATGCAGCAAATAATCTGAAGATTAATTAAGAGAAACCATATCAAGTATTCAGCAGAGTACTTGACACTGTAGGCTACTCTGGAATGATTACTGTTGTTATTATCAGACAACAGAATGCTACACTAGACAAAGAGCTGGCTCTTGCATTTGGGCCTCAAAAGGCATATTGCTTCCAGTATGAGGCACAGTTACTATTACCCCCTCAAAATCTTTTTTGAAATATAGCAAAGTATATTAAATAATTGAATGTTGAGTCTTCTGATTCTGAACATTTTTCATTTCCCTTTGGCTTCTGCCTATGTCCCAACTATTTCTAGTTTGGTATGTACTCTAGAGAAGTATTTATTTTAATACAAGTTCAACCAAATTAGTAATAATAGGTTAAATAATTACTAAATAATTAGTAATAAGCTACTGGGAGAAAAAAAAATTGTACCATGCATTCCAATGCCAAATATTTTCAAATTATTCATTAGGTCAATACTCTTACACAGGTAATTGAGAAATCACTGCATACTGTAGCAGCATAGACATTTAGGAATTTAAAGATGTATTTCGTCCAACCAAATACCTACCCTTGAGGAAAAAGTCACTCCACCTGACATACTCATAACTGCTTTAACATGGGGCACTCCCATTAATAAGTTATTAAATTCATAAGTACCAGTTATATCAGAATGGGGTTTTTTTTCCTATGAGTAAGATGATATACAACTGAGGCTTTAAAGGAAAGGTAAATTTTGTATGGAAAAATAAAGACAGAGAGGAAAAGATCAAAGGCATAGAGAAAAGGAATGGTAGAAGATGAAGGAGAAGGTGAGGAAGACTGGCTGGTGGTTGGGCACTCCAACCAGGAAAGATAGCAAGCCATTCACCACAAATCCTTTTACAAGTAGCCATACCAGGCTCCTGAACAATGTTGAATGATATCCAGGGGCTGCACATCAAAATAAAATGAATCCTCGATGCCCAGATCCCAGGAAGGGGTTATTTCTTGAATAGCCCCTGAGATTCCAGGCTGAGAGACAGTTCTGTAACAATTATCCAAAATGTTGAATATGTGTTGTTTCTCTGGACCCTGAATGCCTCACTCGCTTAGACTCTGACCTTGGTTCTTGGCTTTATCTGTGTTCAACAGCCAAAGGGTTAGGGCAAAAGTGAAAAGTAGCTACAGCTACTAAGAAGTAATTAGAGTAGTAGCAGGTGAGTCATTTGGAGCCTCTCTAAATTTTGGTGTTCAGGGACAAAGCTTTGGTTATGCTTGTTCCATTGCACATTATTTTAATAAGTTGGGGGGAAAGAAATGGTTGTGTTTCAACAAGAGTGCTGTGGAAACGCACTGTACTTTTTCTCTGTGATGTTACTTATGGGTAGAGAGGACATCTATTTTTAAATATTCAGTCACAAAAATTAGCTTGAGCCCCAGACTTTAATTTTGAAGAAAAATTAGATTGGATCTAAATAATTGAAGACAAATGGGGAAAACATTTTAATAAAACTTCATAATTTGACTCACAGTTCCTTGAGCCATTAGTGCTCACTCTCATTAGAAGCATGATTATCAAGTGGTTGGTGACTATCAGTTAATAACCTGAATATTTGTGGGGCCTTTCTACCTAGCTGAAAGCTGATTATGTTTATTAGAACTACTTTCATCAATCTTCCCCAACCTGAATTGCCCATTCATCTTCTATGTCATTTTCTACCTTTTTAAAATATTTTTTATATCACAATGCATGCCAAAAAAATAACAATACCATTCATTTGTATGATGCACTTCACAAAGAACTTTCACAATTATTATTGAATCTGCATTATAGCTTCGATTTTTAAATTAAATCTTTCACTGTGATTTAGAAGATATTAGTTGAATTTATATAAATTATCTTGGTACAGTTCATGATGAATAATAGTACTTTCCATTAATGATGTCTTTTTTTATATAGAATGAGGAAGCTGGGATTTTTTAAGTAAGCAAATTATCAATTCCATTCACAAATTAATTTAAAAGACAGTGACTTACAACCACATAGAAACGATGGTTAATATTGACAAGGAAGATGACTGAACCAGGCCAAAGCAGTGAGACCATTCAATATTTGCAATTCCATATATTTGTTAACAAATTTAATTATTTTGGTGAATAAGTGAGCTGTGGGCAAGTAACTCATTAGTTCTCTGGAACCAATTTGCCTTGAAATTATTAAGAAATATTTCGTTGATCCAACATAGACCAAGAGGAGAAAACTGAAACATTTTGCATCAAAACAGAAGCTTTGATAAAATCATTTGATGTGCACTGCGCCTTGTAGTCTAAAACAAAGAACAAAAGCAACTTTGACCCAAACTGCCTGATAGAGAAAAACTTCCCAAATGAAAAGGGCCCAAGGAGGCAAATCTACATCTGATCTGTCTGCTGTGGCCTCCACCACCACCACCGTGACCTTCTGCGTTATTACTGCACTTGACAGCTATACCAAAGACATTAATTCCTCTAAGTACAATTCCTCTATATACAAGTCCTCTAAGTACGATTCCTCTACATACAAGTCCACTGCCACCATGGCCTTCTGCATTATTACTGCACTTAACAGCTATACCAAAGACACCAATTCCTCTAAGTACAATTCCTCAACATACAAGTTCAAAATAACTTTCATTTCTTTGTTGTACCAACAAACAGAATTTCTTAGATTAAATATGATCATTATCTTCATCATTTATTTTTTTAAAGATTTTATTTACTTGTTTGAGAGAGTGAGAGAACACAAGCAGGGAGGAGGGGCAGAAGGCAAACCCCCACTGAGCAGGGAGCCCAACTAGGGGCTCAATCCCAGAACCTTGAGATCATAACCTGAGTAGAAGGCAGACACCCAATCAACTGAGCCACCCAGGTACCTCTTTCATTTATTTTTTTATATTTGATACTTTATTTCATTTTTAAGTGGCCATATATCCACACGGCTCAGGAATCAAATAATATCTAAAATAGACAGTGAAAAGTGTCACACTCACCCTAGTTCTTATCACCACTCCAACTGGTAATTCCTTTTATTAATTTCTTTTAATCCTTTTAGAGTTTCTTTATGCATCTGGAAGCAAACATGAATATGTATTTTTATTTCTTCCCCTTTTTTCCACAAAAGTTTGTATATTATACAGTCTGCTCTGCACTTTTTTTTTTACTTAACAATGCAATTTATCCTGGAAACCTTTCCATATCAATTCCTCTTTAGTGTTTTTTTTTTTTTTAACAGCAGAATGGTATTCCATTATATGAATATGCCATAGTTGTTTGGATTTTTTAACTATTTCTATTGACTCACATTTAGGCTGTTTCCCATCTTTTGCTACTACAAACAATGTTGCAATGAGTAACCTTGTGTGTTTGTTACAATATTTATTCTAAGGCTATGCTTGTGAATGTTTTATTTTTTTTTAAATAAATAAGATACAGAGAGAGAGGCAGAGGGAGAAGCCGACTTTGTGCAGGAAGCCCGATGTGGGACTCGATCCCGGGACTCCAGGATCATGCCCTGGGCCAAAGGCAGACACTCAACCGCTGAGCCATTGAGGTGTCCCAGCTTGTGAATGTTTTAGTCATCACTGCCATGTATACACTATTTTTCCATAACAAATCAGCATGAACCAGTAGACACAGCTATGAAAACACAGTAAGAGCCAGAAAAATATAAGTACTCTTAGGCTATAATGTATGTCTTATGGATCACATGCTAGATGTAAACCACCACCTTCATTAAGGGCTCAAACCCTCACAGTCATTCATTCCTTCTTTTGATAAATATTTATTAAGGGTCTGTGATAGGTCAGGGTCTGTCCTATACACTGAAGATACTGCAATGAATAAAGAAAGCAAAGGTCTAATTTTATGGTACTTACACTCTAGAGTGGAGAAACACAGAAAATTAATAAATAAATATATCTCAGCATCCCACTCTCCCTACTGAAACCATGGGATATCAGGTACAGCCTGATTTGCCCTTTGGTGGGCAAATCGCCCTTAATGCCCATAGTTTAGAAAGATATAAACAGTAGTCATTAAACCTGTGGCTTCCCTAGAGCTGTGACTTACACATTTCTAATTATCTGTGATCAAGTTTTTCTGGCCTATTTATGTTCACACTCTCAAAGAAGCAAACTCCATATTATAGAGATGTTGATTCTCAAAAAAATTAATCTATGTGAATTTAATGTAATTCCACTCAAAATCCCAATGGGATTTTTTATAAAACTTGACTTGAGATTTTAAGTTCATCTTGCCTTACCCGATGTAAAATACACTACAAAGCTACAGTATGCTACTGGCAAAGAAACATAGATTGATGGGCAAGAATAGAAAGTCTAATATGTATAAGACAATCAAATATTAAACTGACTCGTGAAACTGCTGATTTTAGAGGTCAAAACTGAAAATTGGCAATTGTATATGGTGCAGTCAAATATATGATAAGGGTAACATTTCATATAAGTAGAGAAAAGACAAATAATCCCCCAAAATTGGCTATCCATTTGAGGAATGGGAAGCTCAGATCCTTATCTCATACCAAATATAACAATAAGTTATTTATCAAGTGTATTAAGGAAATAAATATTAGAAATATATACAAAATTTATTAGTTAAGGTAGATCAGTGACTGTAACAGATAAATCCCCAAATCTCATTAGCTTGAAATTCATGTAAAAGTCACAATGAGTGTTTTTGATCAAGTAGCTCTTCTTCAAGGAGTGATTCAGATCCAGTCACCTTCCATATTGTGGTTCCACAGCCTTCCATACATAGCTCCCCATTTCTCCCTGAGGGTTATATTCATTATAGCACAAAAGATCACACAAGGTAAGTCCCAGAAGATAGTAATTTGTTTCTGTCCACATTCCATTTGTTACATCTCAATAGCATGGCCACACCCAATCTCAAGTCTGGCTGTGTTCAGAAGGAAAAGAAAAAGAGTTTGCTGAACAGCTAGCCATTTCTGCCTCACTTATACAATTTTATTCAGAAGAAAACTAGGAGGATATATTTGTAGGCTTATGGTAAGGAAGATTTTCTTAAGCCAAAAGTAAAAGAAATGAAAAACTGGCAGACCTAATTTCATAAAATTAGGAAAACCTAACCATAAAAGACATCATCAACAAAGAAACAGAAAGAAAATATTTATAACATATAAAGCAAAAGACCAATATTACAGAATCCAGAAGTTACAAATGACCAATAAATATATGAAAAATGCTCAGTCTCACTGGGAATCAATGAAAGGTACATTAAAATAACAAAGGTACTTTTTTTTTACCCATCAGAATTGTAGAAAAATTTAATTGTTTAAAATACCCAGCAATTGGGATCCCTGGGTGGCGCAGCGGTTTAGCGCCTGCCTTTGGCCCAGGGCGCGATCCTGGATGCCCGGGATCGAATCCCACGTCGGGCTCCCGGTGCATGGAGCCTGCTTCTCCCTCTGCCTATGTCTCTGCCTCTCTCTCTTTCTCTGTGACTATCATAAATAAATAAATTAAAAAAAAAAGAATCTCTGTTTTAAAAAAAAAAAAAAAAAAATACCCAGCAATTCCTCTTCTGGGTATCTACCTTACAGAAATGCTTCCCAAAATGTTCAAAGTAGAATGAAGAATATTTTTTAGTATCATTTATTATAACAAAAAATTAGAAACAATATAAGTAAAAATAGAGAAAAAGATGGTTAAATAAACCCTAATACATCAATGTAAAGGAATACTATGCAGCAATTTTTTAGGTAGATCTAGATATACAACATAGAAGGTTCTCCAAACATACATTAAGTGAAAAAGTAAGTAACAGGATAATACATACAGCATGATTCTCTTTTTGTATATATACATATGTAATTCCTATACAAATATTTAAATTTAAGTGTGTAGAAAATTAAATAACTCAAAGGATACACACTAACCCAATAGATAAGTATTTTTCCCCCCAAGAGGGAAGTGAAATTACAACACAGGAAGGAAGGTTAAAAGGGAATATTTTCCTTATATAATTGTATTCTTTTAATTTTTATAGGACTATATAATGCATCACCTGTACAAATAAGAAATGTGATGGAAATTTTCAGGAAGTATATATAATAAGTTGACTTCTGGTTTCTGGTTCTGCATGTAAGAAGTTTGGAAGTCACCAATCCATTCTAACAACAAATAAAAAGCAGAACAAACTGAAAAAATGATAACTTTTATAAGATCCCTAAAAGAGGTGAGGACACAGAGTAATGCACTGTTCCCAAGATTGGAGACACAGACAGGTAAACACAAATAGTCATGGCTTAACAGAGAAGGCTCACAAGTGGAAACCATCACGGGAAATGGTGCCAAAGTAAGAAAATCTGAACTGTAATTGACAAATTACTGGAGGCTCAGTGTGCAAAGTCTGAGAGTAAAACACCAGGGGACCCAGTCAGAAGGGGTACCCTCATGGTTTTGTGAGATTTACCTCCAGGAGTTTGACCAGATTCTTACAGTAAATACCAAAGAGAAATCCCCTCGTGTTTCTGGGAGGGAGAAGGAACCATTTTTGAAATAAGCCAGAGTACTCTCTTCTCAACAAGGCCTGTCCTCAGGAGAAACTTAACAAGAATGTAGCCTGGAGTATTACCACCTCTTCCCTGGGAAAGGGAAATATCCGAACTCTAGCCCAAATCAAACTACAGAAAATCAAAGTTAAATAAAAAGTCCTGAAAGAAGCCAGAGGGGAAAAAGACATCCTTCCTATAGTGAGCAAAAGATAGGAATTCCAAAGTTTATATGGAGATGCAAAAGATCCAGAATAGCCAAATCAATACAGAAAGAGAAGAGGAAAGCTAGAGAACTGACACTACCCAATTTCAAGACTTACTATAAAGCTACAGTAATCAAGACAATGTGGTATTGGCAAAGAAATAGACAAATTGATTAATGAAACAGAATAGAGAGCCCAGAAATAAACCCCTATAAATATAGTCAACTGATCTTTGAGAAAGAGAAGGCAATACAATGAAGTAAAGATAAGCTTTTCAACAAATGGTGCTGGAAAAATTGGATATCCACTTGCAAAAATAAATTAACCTTGGGTTCCTGGGTGGCTCAGTCAGTTAAGTGTCAAACTCTTGATTTTACGGGCACTGAGGGGAGCACTTGACGGGATGAGCACTGGGGGTTATACTATATGTTGGCAAATCGAACTCCAATAAAAAATATACAATCAATCAATCAATGAAAAAAAGAAGAAGAAAAAACTCTTGAGTTCAGCTCAGGTCATGATCTCAGGGCTGTGAGATTGAGCCCTAGGTAAGCTCTGCACTCAGGAGGGAGTCTACCTGAGATTCTTTTCCTCTCCCTCTGCCCCTTCCCAAGCTTGCACACTTTCTCTCCCTCTCTCTAAAATAAATAAATAGATCTTTTTAAAAAATAACTTAGATCATAAACCTAAATGTAAAATGCAAAACTATAAAACTCCTAGAAGGTAACATAAGAGAGAGCCTAGATGACCTTGGGTACAACACTGCCTTCTTAGAATGTGTGAAGGAAATAACTGATAAGCTAGACTTCCTTAAAATTGAAAGACTGTCTTTTCAATAAATGGTGCTGGGAAAATTGGACATCCACATGCAGAAGAATGAAACTAGACCACTCTCTTTCACCATACACAAAGATAAACTCAAAATGGATGAAAGATCTAAATGTGAGACAAGATTCCATCAAAATCCTAGAGAAGAACACAGGCAACACCCTTTTTGAACTCGGTCATAGTAACTTCTTGCAAGATACATCCACGAAGGCAAAAGAAACAAAAGCAAAAATGAACTATTGGGACTTCATCAAGATAAGAAGCTTTTGCACAGCAAAGGATACAGTCAACAAAACTCAAAGACAACCTACAGAATGGGAGAAGATATTTGCAAATGACCTATCAGATAAAGGGCTAATTTCCAAGATCTATTTCTTTTTTATTTTATTTTATTTATGATAGTCACAGAGAGAGAGAGAGAGAGGCAGAGACACAGGCAGAGGGAGAAGCAGGCTCCGATGCACCGGGAGTCCGACGTGGGATTCGATCCCGGGTCTCCAGGATCGCGCCCTGGGCCAAAGACAGGCCCAAACCGCTGCGCCACCCAGGGATCCCCAGTTTCCAAGATCTATAAAGAACTTATGAAACTCAACAGCAAAGAAACAAACAATCCAATCATGAAATGGGCAAAAGACATGAACAGAAATCTCACAGAGGAAGATATAGACATGGCCAATAAGCATGTGAGAAAATGCTCCGCACCACTTGCCATCAGGGAAATACAAATCAAAACCACAATGAGATACCACCTTACACCAGTGAGAATGAGGAAAATTAACAAGACAGGAAACCACAAATGTTGGAGAGGATGTGAGAAAGGGAAACCCTCCTGCACTGTTGGTGGGAATGTGAACTGGTGCAGCCACTCTGGAAAACTGTGTGGAGGTTCCTCAAAGAGTTAAAAATAGACCTGCCCTACGACCCAGCAATTGCACTGTTGGGGATCTACCCCAAAGATACAGATGCAGTGAAACGCTGGGACACCTGCACCCTGATGTTTATAGCAGCAATGTTCACAATAGGCAAACTGTGGAAGGAGCCTCGGTGTCCATCGAAAGATGAATGGATAAAGAAGATGTGGTTTATGTATACAATGGAATATTACTCAGCCATTAGGAACAACAAATATCCACCATTTGCTTCAACGTGGATGGAGCTGGAGGGTATTATGCAGAGTGAAGTAAGTCAATCAGAGAAGGACAAACATTATATGTTCTCATTCATTTGGGGAATATAAATAATAGTGAAAGGGAATATAAGGGAAGGGAGAAGAAATGTGTGGGAAATATCAGAAAGGGAGACAGAACATAAAGACTCCTAACTCTGGGAAACGAACTAGGGGTGGTGGAAGGGGAGGAAGGTGGGGGGTGGGGGTGACTGGGTGACGGGCACTGAGGGGGTCACTTGACGGGATGAGCACTGGGTGTTATTCTGTATGTTGGTAAATTGAACACCAATAAAAAATTAATTTATTAAAAAAAAAAGAAACGACAAATACCCACCATTTGCTTAGACGTGGATGGAACTGGAGGGTTTTATGCTGAGTGAAATAAGTCAATCGGAGAAGGACAAATATTATATGATCTCATTCATTTGGGGAATATAAATAATAGTGAAAGGGAATAAAGGGGAAAGGAGGAAAAATAAGTGGGAAATATCAGAAAGGGAGACAGAACATGGAAGACTCCTAACTCTGGGAAACGAACTAGGGGTGGTGGAAGGGGGGTGGGGGTGACTGGGTGGCACGTACTGAGGTGGGCACTTGATGGGATGAGCACTGGGTGTTATTCTGTATGTTGGCAAATTGAACACCAATAAAAAATACATTTATTATTAAAAATAATAATAAAAAAATAAAATTGAAAACATCTGTTCTGTAAAAGACAATGTCAAGAAAATGAAAAGACAAGTTATAGTCTAGAGAAAATATTTGCAAAAGATACATCTGATAAAGGATGTGCCCAAAATATACAAAGAACATTTCAAATTCAGTAGTATAAAATAAACAACCCAATTAAAAAATGGGCCAAAGACTTCAACAGACATCTCACCAAAGAAAATATACAGATGATAAATAAGCATATGAAAAGATGACATTAAGGAAATGCAAACTTAAAAAACAATAAGATACAACTACATATCTATTAGAATGGCCAAAATCCAGAATACTGACAACACCAAATGCTGGCAAAGATTGAAATACAGAAATTCTCATGTATTGCTGGAAAATGTAAAATGGTACAGTCACTTTGGAAAACAGTTTGGCAGTTTCTTATAAAACTAAACATACTTTTACCATATGATCCAGCAATCATTCTCCTTGGTGTTTACCCAAAAGAGCTGAAAACGTTCACACAAAAATCAACACATGGATGTTTATAGTAGCTTTATTCATAATTGCCGAAACTTGGAAGCAACCAAGATGTCCTTCAGTAGATGAATGGGTAAATAAACTGGTACATCCAGACAGCAGAGTATTACTCAGGACCAAAAGAAATGAGCTATCAAGCCATGGACAGACATGGAAGAAACTTGAATGCATATTCATAAGTGAAAAAAGCTAATCTGAGAAGGCTACATACTCTGATTCCAACCATATGACATTCTAGAAAAGTCAAAACTATGAAAACAGTATAAAGATAAATGGTTGCAAGAGGTTGGGAGAAGTGGGATGAATAGGCAGAGCACAGAGGATTTTTAGGGCAGTGAAAACATGTTGTATGGTGATAAAATGATAGATAAATGTCATTACACATTTGTTAAAATCCACAGAATGTACAACATCAAGAGTGAACCCTCACATAAACCCTGGACTTGGGATGATAATGATGTGTCAATGTAGGTTCATCAATGTAATACATGTACCTCTTTGGTAAAGGGGGAGACAATGCATGTATGGGAGCAAGGGTGTTATGGGAAATGTCTGTATCTTCTCCTCAATTTTTCAATTATCCTATAACTGCTCAAAAAATAAAGATATAAACAAAAGGGAACAAATTCAAAATACATAACTTGCATACATCATGTTCAAGATAAAAGGCAGACTGGGAACAATATTTGTAACATAAATATTAAAAATATGATTAATATTGTACACATACAAATCCGATACATCAATTTTTTTAAAACCCTAGAAGAATCAGTAATAGATTAGATTTAAAAAACTATTAAAAACAAAGGGGGCAGCCCTGGTGGCACAGCAGTTTAGCCCCGCCTGAAGCCCGGGGTGTGATCCTGGGGACCCCGGATCGAGTCCCACGTCGGGCTACCTGCATGGAGCTTGCTTCTCCCTCTGCCTGTGTCTCTGCCTCTCTCTCTCTCAATCTGTGTGTCTTTCATGAATAAATAAATAAAATCTTTAAAAATAAATAAATAAATAAAAATAAAAACTCACAAAGGAAGCAACGTAAATGGCAAGTAAGTACAATATATGAAAAAATACTCAGCCTCACAAGTGATAAGAAAAATGACGTTCCTGGGGCACCTAAACAGTACAGTTGGTTAAGTATCTTGGTTTGGGCTCAGGTCATAATCTCAGGGTCATGGGATCAAGCCCTATGTTGGGCTCCATGCTCAGAGCAGTCTGCTTGAGATTCTGTCTCACTCTCCCTCTACCCTTCCTGCTCGTGCTCTCTCTTTAAAATAAATAAGTAAATCTTAAAAAAGAAAAGAAAAATGACTTCCCAGGTTAAGTCTTCCCACATCAAATTGTCCAACTGCTTAAATGAAATTTAAGGGGATAAGAAGCCATCAAAGATCCTATAGAGACAGATGGAAATGTGGGGCCACCAGGAAATGTTTAAAGAAATGGTTCTCCCAAAAAATTGGGATTTAGGAAGGAGGTGAGAGAAAGTGGCCAGGAGCAGCTTTAGGAGGAAGATGTCAGAGAGGGCAGGAGCTAGCAAGATCAACTATGTTCATGTTTGTTAAGTATGTCAGCTAAAGATTTATGGATGAGCCTGGATGGCTCAGCGGTTGAGCATCTGCCTTTGGCTCAGGGTGTGATCCCAGAGTCCCGGGATCGAGTCCCAGATCGGGCTCCCTGCAGGGGAGCCTGCTTCTCCCTCTGTCTGTGTCTCTGCCTCTCTCTATGTTTCCATGAATAAACAAAAACCCTTTAAAAATAAAAGTATGTTAGCTATATTCCTGACTCAGGTTTATTGATTCTACCCTTATTTTCCTTTATTTCACTCCTGGTCTTCATAGGCCATTTTGTTGCATTTTATTCATCTTGTAAACTGACTTCCTTGTCTGGAACATTTTTGAGAACAGATAATCAAACAAATGGGCAATTTATTCATCAGGTGGTAAAATGAATGCGTGGTTGAATAAATTGTGACTATTTTCAAGAAAAGAAAAGTCCTTAAAGTGATTTGGTGGGATGGGAATGCCAGACATGCTGAGGAAGAACTACTTTAGCATTACTGGACAATAATCCAGACCACACATTCCCAAGGAAGGATATATATGAGGACTAATAGTTCCACCAGATGCTTGAAGGAGTACTGGTTCCATGTCAACAGAACTCATAGCCCTGTTTAAACATATATAGTAGCTTAAACTGTAGAGAAAGAGTAAGTCATAGTTAGGATAGGTTAACTGCTATAGCAAATAAACCCCCAAATGTATAATGGTTCAATCTCAATAGAAGTTTATTTCTTTTGCTCACAAAACAGCACTGAGCAAGTGAACAGGTTGGCAGAACATTCAGGGAGCCCAAGTTGATGGAGGCACAGCCATCTTCAACACACGGCTTCCAAGGTTGCCCTGGGAGTCACCCAGTTCTAATCACCTAGTTCTAATCAGAAGGAGAAAAGAGCAAAGACCATGTGGGAGGCTTATATGGACCGAATCCAGAAGTAGGATGTATCGGTTTTGGATAAAACTTAGGAATGTGACCATACCAAACTACAAGGCAGGCAGGGCAATATAGTCTAACTATTTGCCCAGAATGAAAAGGAAAATGTGTTTTGGGTGAGCCCTTAGTATTTCCTGCTACAGACCATTAGCAGACCTACAGTCAGACTTGAATAAGGGACCTCAATAAATTCCAAACTCCACACTTGGATTTCCATTCTTAGGAGCCTGGGAACATGTGCCAAACACCTGTTCAAGAATTACTTCAGTAATATATTCCAGATGAGACTTCTACCTCCCAAACACCGTTACCAAAGTCTTTTTCCGGGAACACCCCCATCCCAGTTTAAAGGGAAGAAAGGCAAGAAAGACCGTCTCTGCAGTGCATTTTAAGAGAGTCAACTGTGGTATCAAAGAGAAATAAAGGATGGAAGATTGACTGTACTTGTAAATAGGGAAGATTTTTCTGTGCAGCCTTGTGCATTTACGGAAAGAATGTCACGCTGATGTCAATCTTTGCTAACCCACTGATCAATCCTGTGCAGAAGCATATTTTTTAAAAATATTATTTCTATTGTTCATTTCTACCTTGCCTGGTAAGGCTATTTCCACACTGAGTGGGAGAAATAAAAGAACAGCTGCACCACATCTCTTAACCATGAACCCTAGTAGGCACTCATTTTGCTAAAAAGAAGAAATCAATTTTTAGTTTTATAAGAGAGAAATAAAACCCATTTTAAAAGAAATATTAAGAATGCCTATTTAAATGCAAATTGAACTACAGCATTTACATGTGTCAATTAAAGTCCCTCGAAGGATTTTCTTGAAATAGTAGCATTTGCTTATATGAATTTTTTGTTTTGAAGAAAGAGACACAATTAAAAGTTGTTCTGAATGTCATGGCAGTTGTTAAAAATGTAGATCATTATTAGCTCTGGTAACATTTGACTTAAGGGACTGATTTAGTTTCAACATGAGAAACATGAGGACTCTTTTGCCTATCCAAGAAAGGTCATGCCCATGATTTTGTCCCTGCTTGCACCCCATTAGACAGAAGATCCAAGGTGAGCAGTGACTCTGTGACGCCCATGATACAATCTAAAAATAATAAAAAGCTAATATTTACTGAGGACTTACTGCCTATGCCAGGCATTTTTTTCTTCAGATTTTATTGTTGGTCCCTACAATCATCCAGAGAGGGAATTGGGTAAACACTATTATCTTATTTTACAATTAAGGAAACTGAGGCTCAGAAAAGTAGCAGCTTACTCTCAGCCTCACAATTAGTAAATTGTAAATCCCAGACTCAAAGTCAAATGTGTGTTATTCCAAAGGCCATAGGTCAAGTCACTCTTCAAAGTTGGCTCATATAGCCACGTCAGTTAGGCTCTTACCAGTCATATGCTTTTCCCCTGCCTGCACAAAGGCCAAGACTCCTCAAGCTGCACTTGTAAGCCATGGATCTTTTTCAATGGAGTAAGTTTTGGAAGAAGAAAGAAACAGCAGTCACTGACCCTGCTAAGATATAGCTAATACCACATCATTTGCCTGACCCACCCTTTGAGCCCATCTATCCCCTCTTCCAATCAGAGAAGGCTCCCATGTTATTACACCCAGGCGGACATGACTGGACTTCCTGGATATACAAAGAATCATGATAGGAGTCAAGGAGAGCCTTCCCACCAGCACCTACTAATTTCCTCTCCCCAATAGTTTCCTAAAACTGCTCACTGGTCCTGGAAAACCCTTTAACAGATGACCAGGACTTTAGTTCACAATCAGAGAATGTAATAATAATAGAAATGATGTGAGGTAAGGGAAGTTAACTATCTTAAATGTATTCAAAAAATGTATCTGACAATAGCACATCTTTTTGCGAGATTTTATGTGAGAAGGAGAAGAAAGTTAGCAAATAACACAACAGAACATCTGCTGCCACTGCCCTTCCGCAAACCGTAACAGACACCACTAAGAGAATCCAGCACAATTTCCCTCTGAACTTAGACATAACACTCTCAACATAGCATACTTATAAGAGTTGACCCCTGTGATTGAACTTAATTCACCCATTCCATAAATTTTAAAAATTCAGGAACCCTTCTGCATGAAGAGTATGAGTCACAGGGCCACTGAGGTTAGCAAAAGCTGTGGAGAGGAGAGGCCGGGATCTTCATGGCATATTTGACAAACTTCCCAAGTTTACCTGGGATCTATTAGTCCCCCAATACCCATAACACTGCTCACAAAAAGCATCATTGGCAGGTACTGTCAAAGTAAAATTTAGTGGGGGGAGAGTAAGTGTTGTCTCCTTTCTGAATTGTTTCTGTAACAGCTGAGGCTTCTATTACCATTGGAACAGTACCAGTAGGTCAAATGTATTTCATATATTTACCATAAAGACTGCTGTGGTAGTAAATTACCTGTCCTGGAATCTTGTAGATCAAACTGAAAAGTTACATATAAGAGTTCCAGTTCCAAATAAAAAGGAATACACCCACTTCATTCTGTCTCTGCCACAGAATGAATATATAAAACCTAGAGAGATGCATGGAGCAGCTATTTGAGGACTCTGAAAAGTCAATAGTAGCAGGCAGGTTGGGAAAGAAGGGCAGAATTTGATAAATCTCTAGCAAGAGCAATAAAGAAAAAAGCAGAGAATTTACAAATTACTGATGTCAGGAATGAAAAAGGGGATTTTACTACAAACTGCAGAAATTGGAAGAGACTACAAAGAACTCTACACACATATATTCAACATTGTAAATGAAATGAGCACTTTTGCAAAAACCACAAACTATCAAAACTCACTCAAGGTAAAACTAAATAATCCAATATAACTATTAAAAGAAATTGAATTAGTAATTTAAAATCTTCTGAAAAAGAAATCTCCAGACTCCAAGTATTTCACTAATGAATTCCATCAAGCAATAAAGAAGAAATAACACAAATTTTTTTAAAAGATTTATTTATTTATTCATGAGAGACACAGAGAGAGAGAGAGGCAGAGACACAGGCAGAGGGAGAAGCAAGCTCCTCGCAGGAGCCCCATATGGGACTCGATCCCAGATTCTGGGATCACGACACGAGCTGAAGGCAGCCACCCAACCGCTGAGCAACCCAAGCATCCCGAAAGAACACAAATTTTACACAATGTTTTGTATTAAAGAGGAGGAAACATTTCTCAGCTTATTGCTGAAATAAGCATAATCCTGATATCAAAACTGGACAAAAACATTACAAGAAAAGAAAACAATATACCTTAGTAAGTATTTTTGCAAAAATACAAAACATTACAAAATAAAATGCAGCTATATATAAACAAATACAGCATAACTGATCCAATATGCAAAAATCAATGTAATCTAAAGAAAAAAGTCTAAAGAAAAAATCCACCTTATCTTTTCATCTATGCCAAAAAAAAAATCACTTGATGAAATTCAATACTCATTCATGACAAAAATTCTCAACAACCTTAAATAGAACTTCCTTAACCTGATAAAAGGTTCTGTTATAGTCTGAATTTTGTTCCCTCCAAATTTGGATGTTGAGCCTTGACTGTATTTGGAGATAGGGTCTTTTTATAAAGGTGATTATATTAAAATGAGGCCATAAGGATGGGCCCTAATCCAATCCCAATGGTGTCCTTAAGAGAAAATTTAGACACACAGAGAGACACCAGGGATATGCACACAGAGGAAAGAGCAAGTGAGGACATGGAGAGATCTCCGCATGCAAGCCAAAAGGAGAGGCCTCAGAAGAAACCAAACCAACTTTTGCCTTGATCTCTGTCTTCCAGCTTCCAGAACTGTGAGAAATAAATTTTTGTTGTTTAAGCAACACAGTCTGTGGTACTTTGTTATGACAGCCCTGGCCAAAAAAGACCTACAAAATAATACAGGTACCTATAGCTAACACCATTGTTAAGGATGAAAGATTAAGTGCTCCCCCATCCCTTTCCAAGATCAAAAACAAAGCAAAAGCATATGAAAAGGACAGTTTAGTGATTTATCAAAATAATCTATTCCAGAGATGTTATCTTACCCTCTCACCTCAATGCTCCCCACCAGACCAACTCCAACACCAACTAAACACACACACACACACACACACACACACGCACACACACACACACAGATCATACCTATTATCTGAATGTCTTTGTTAAAACTAATTTTCATCCAAATTATCGAAATAGTTGCCCCAATTCGCTGTGAATGTATAGAGGCAGTCTTGGGCATAAGGAGAAAATGGAGCAGGGAATCAAATTAACAGCAAGATTATGAGGTCTGTACAAAGGGAAATTCAAAAAATACATTTCAATGTGCCCATATATGAAAATTGCAACCCACACATCACTGGCCATGTTGTGTAGGGTCAAGCTACATTTGATAGAGCTTTCTAACATCATTACTCTGTCATAATGTAACATTTATGTCTTAATTAGAGAGGAGTAAGTTATGATTATTTAAAAAGCATAAAGTTTCTTAGAAAACTCAGTTTATGTCATTTACCTGAAGGTTTATTTTCTCCCCATACATAATGCATCTGAGCAGTTTAGAACTATATCTCCCAAGGCCCACTTCATGCCTACTCTTCCAAGAGAAGAGTTTTGTGCAAAATGTGAAAATAGCAACTAGAGGCATTATAGGTAGGCTACTTAATCTGTGATAGAGGAGGCCTACATGCATATGTTGCCCTAGATGGACAAGGGAAAAGGCAGTTTAAAGGAAATAAAGATTATGTTCTAATGTTGTGTTTTTTCTCCTGAGGCTCTTTAAACAATGCCTTTATCTGTTCCTCATTTTCCAATTGTCTTCTCTAGCGATGTGGCAATAATTTAGCAGCATTATGTGCTGTCACTTCTGTTATTAGTAAACACCAGGACTTGCTTAGTAATTACACACTAACCTCATAATGAAATGCAGTGAACAGTTCTAATTAAATTTTAATGTTGCTTAACAACTATTCTACTTTAAAATGAGAATTTTTCCAGCCATGTATCCTAATAAGTTATCAGAATGCATTATGCCCAAAAACTGTACAAACGAGAAGGTAAACATAATATTACCACTAGTGGGCATGTGTGTGGGGACATTTATAATCAAAATTAATATACTAAACTGAAAATTATTAAAATATAAAAGCACATCAAAATGCTGTAACAACTGCTGGGCAGGATATTTTTGAAAGCTCGTATTTCACTTTGAAGCAGGAAAAGTGGTAAATTATTCTCCAATAGAGGAGTTAAAGCTATCTTCTTCTGACCATGGGGCTGATATGTGTTAAGAATATCCACATCTTCTTATAAAATCACAAAGCTAAAAGAAAACTCACCAAGGCATCTAGGAAACAAGGCCTTCTATTTACTTTATTCTTTAAAAATCTCCCATCTTCTATTGTTCTACTGCCTTCATCCATACAAAGTATTTCTGAGCATTTATGTAAGTCCCTCTAATGCTGACCTAGTGAGCATGGTGATATGATGGAAATCTGCAACCCATTTCTCCCTTCATATCACAGGAATATAATATTAATATACACAATCCTCCTTTCTTCCTTTACATTACCAGAATGAAAAGGTCCAATCTATCACATTTTTGGAAAAGACCTATCCCCTAACTCTTCCACCACTGCTTGCTGAAATCTGCTATAGCTCCTCCTCCCATTTCTATCGAACCATGTCTATTGCTTCTTCTACTCATCAGGCCTAATTGATGCCTTTGGAGGCATAAAATCTTAAAATACAGTCATGTTGAACCCAGAATTCTGCAAAATGTATCCCTGTTTTGCATTTCCTGTCAACTTACTCTTTTTTTCTCCAAGATACAGAGCTAACCTAAGTACTGGCATTGACAAATGCAAAGCCTTTATTCCCATTATCCAAGCTGTCGTGTTATTAGGCCTATGTGCTCACTTCACTGACCTTGAGTCCTGGCTATCTCCCTCCACAAAGTTGAATACCCCCACACTTACCTATAGTAGGAGTTGCTGGTGCTGCTACTGATGAAGATAACTGTTTACAGGTGACAAGAGGTATTAGGACCTTTTCTTCCCAGCCTACAATAAAGTAGAAGAGATGACATCTCTTAGCTTTTCTGGGATTCTCCTTGGCCAAGGCTATGTATGGAACAAAGCTAGAAGCTCTGGGAGCTTCTGCTAAACAGTCTACACCACCTGAGAGGAGAGAGAGGAAAGGGGAGAAAACACCGGAGGCCTCACTTAGCCATCCTGAATTCCTATAACTCAGCAGTGCTCCTGGGCTTTCAGTCTGGGCCTGGGGAACTATCTGTATCATGCAGAAACAACATGTCACTGCCCTCTGCTCAGTGATCAGACACCTCATATGGTTTCTGAGAAGTAGTGAGACACCCCCTGCTGCCCTTTGAAGAACATGACCTTCACTAGGACTTCATTGAGTCTTGAGTCTGAATCTCTGCTCTGCTGCTTGCTAGTTGTGCTATCTTGAATAATTTTGCTTAATCTCTCTTAGCATCTGTTTCATCATCTATAAACTGGAACTAATAATACTCATCTCACAAGATTATTGTCAGAAATAAATGAGCAGTGTTGCCTGGGTGGCTCAATTGGTTAAGCGTCTGATTTGGCTCAGGTCACGATCCCAGGGTCTTGGGATTGAGCCCCACACCAGGTTCCCTGCTCAGTAGGGAGCCTGCTTCTCCCTCTCCTTCTGCTGCTCCCCCTGCTTGTGCTCTCTCTCTCTCTTTCCCTATCAAATAAATAAATATTTTTAAAAAGAAAAGAAATGAGCAATATATGGTAAGCACTAGCATGATGACTAATTCAATTAGTAGTAACTGCTACAATTTTTTTTTATTTTACTTATTTATGAGAAACACAGAGAGAGAGAGGCAGAGACACAGGCAGAGGGAGAAGCAGGCTCCACGCAGGGAGCCCGACGTGGGACTCAATCCCCGGTCTCGAGGATCACGCCCTGGGCCGAAGGCGGCGCTAAACCGCTGAGCCATCGGGCTGCCCAACTGCTACCATTAATACTACTGCCCTCCACACAGTTTTCCAGAGTGGCTGCACCATTTCACATTCCCACCAACAGTGCAAGAGGGTTCCCTTTTCTCTGCATCCTCTCCAACATTTGTGGTTTCCTGTCTTGTTAATTTTCCCCATTCTCACTGGTGTGAGGTGGTATCTCATTGTGGTTTTGATTTGTATTTCCCTGATGGCAAGTGATGCAGAGCATTTTCTCAAGTGCATGTTGGCCATGTCTATGTCTTCCTCTGTGAGATTTCTGTTCATGTCTTTTGCCCATTTCATGATTGGATTGTTTGTTTCTTTGCTGTTGAGTTTAACAAGTTCTTTATAGATCTTGGAAACTAGCCCTTTATCTGATACGTCATTTGCAAATATCTTCTCCCATTCTATAGGTTGTCTTTTAATTTTGTTGACTGTATCCTTTGCTGTGCAAAAGCTTCTTATATTGATGAAGTCCCAATAGTTCATTTTTGCTTTTGTTTCTTTTGCCTTTGTGGATGTATCTTGCAAGAAGTTACTGTGGCGGAGTTCAAAAAGGGTGTTGCCTGTGTTCTCCTCTAGGATTTTGATGGAATCTTGTCTCACATTTAGATCTTTCATCCATTTTGAGTTTATCTTTGTGTATGGTGAAAGAGAGTGGTCTAGTTTCATTCTTCTGCATGTGGATGTCCAATTTTCCCAGCACCATTTATTGAAGAGACTGTCTTTTTTCCAGTGGATAGTCTTTCCTCCTTTGTCGAATATTAGTTGACCATAAAGTTGAGGGCCCACTTCTGGATTCTCTATTCTGTTCCACTGATCTATGTGTCTGTTTTTGTGCCAGTACCACACTGTCTTGATGACCACAGCTTTGTAGTACAACCTGAAATCTGGCATTGTGATGCCCCCAGCTATGGTTTTCTTTTTTAAAACTCCCCTGGCTATTTGGGGTCTTTTCTGATTCCACACAAATCTTAAAATAATTTGTTCTAACTCTCTGAAGAAAGTCAATGTGGAGGTTCCTCAAAGAGTTAAAAATAGATCTGCCCTAGACCCAGCAATTGCACTGCTGGGGATTTACCCCAAAGACACAGATGCAATGAAACGCCAGGACACCTGCATCTCGATGTTTCTAGCAGCAATGTCCACAATAGCCAAACTGTGGAGGGAACCTCGGTGTCCATCAAAAGATGAGTGGATAAAGAAGATGTGGTTTATGTATACAATGGAATATTACTCAGCCATTAGAAATGACAAATACCCACCATTTGCTTCCACGTGGATGGAACTGGAGGGTATTATGCTGAGTGAAGTAAGTCAGTCGGAGAAGGACAAACATTATATGGTCTCATTCATTTGGGGAATATAAATAATAGTGAAAGGGAATAGAGGGGAAGGGAGTAGAAATGGGTAGGAAATAATAGAAAGGGAGACAGAACATGGAAGACTCCTAACTCTGGGAAACAAACTAGGGGTGGTGGTGAGTGGGTGGCGGGCACTGAGGGGGGCACTTGACGGGATGAGCACTGGGTGTTATTCTGTATGTTGGCAAATTGAACACCAATAAAAAATAAATGTATTTAAAAAAATAATAGGGATCCCTGGGTGGCGCAGCGGTTTGGCGCCTGCCTTTGGCCCAGGGCGCGGTCCTGGATATCCGGGATCGAATCCCACGTCGGGCTCCCGGTGCATGGAGCCTGCTTCTCCCTCTGCCTGTGTCTCTGCCTCTCTCTCTCTCTCACTGTGTGCCTATCATAAATAAATAAAAGTTTAAAAAAAAAAAAGATCAAAAAAAATAAATAAAAAATAATAAAAAAATAAAAATAAAAATAAAAACAATGGAAGAGGGCAGCCTGGGTGGCTCAGCAGTTTAGCGCCACCTTCAGCCCAGAGCGTGATCCTGGAGACCCGGGATCGAGTCACACGTCAAGTTTCCCGCATGGAGCCTGCTTCTCCCTCTGTGTCTCTGCCTCTCTCTCTGTTTGTATCATGAATAAATTAAATATTTTTTAAAAAAATTAAATAAAAATAAAAAAAATACTACTGCCCTGGCACTCAGTGAGTAACCTTTCTGAGTCATTGGCCATCCGATCCTTCCAAATTGGAGAGGGAAAAGCGGATGGAGTAGTCCTGCCCTGAGATGCTTCAAAGCCTTATTAATACTTGGTTCCCAGGGCGCTCAGTCAGTTAAGCATCTGACTCTTGATTTCCGCTCAGGTCATGATCTCAGGGTAGTGAAATCAAGCCCCCTCCCCATCTAGCTCTCTGCTGGGCATGGAGCTTGCTTAAGATTCTCTCTCCCTCTTTCTCTGCCCCACTTCACCCCAACTCACACATTTGTGCTTATGCTCTATCTCACAAAGAAAAAACAAAAAACAAAAAACTTGGGTTCCCATGGAATGCCTAGATGGCTCAGTCAGATAAACATCTGCCTTCAGCTCAGGTCATGGTCCCAGGGTCCTAGGATCAAACCCCCTGTCAGGTTCTCTGCTTGGCAGGAAATCTGCTTCTCCCTCCCCCTTCCCTCTGCCCCACGCCCCTGTTAGTGTGCTCTCTCGCTCTCTTGCTCTCTCTCTCTCAAATAAGTAAAATCTTTAAAAACAAATAAATAAATAATGACTCTAGTCAGAAAGCATTCATTTATAAAGTTTTCTAACCATATACCTCCCCTACTTAAGACCCACAGTCAATTATCTGTTGTTTTAATTCTCCTGTTCTGGCTTATAATGAGGGCAAGCAACTTTTGTTATACTGTGAGTCATTTATATTTGCCCCACCAGTCTGTCAAAGTCACGGAGACAGGTGGCAGAGAGTGCAGGAGGAGGAGAGGGGGCCACAAGCAGGAAGGCTGCCAGCCCCTCCCAGCCCCTGGCTCTCTGCTTCTCCTCCCCATTCCTTTCCTCCCTTCATCCAGGGCTAGCCCCAGCTCTCCTAAGATATTTATTTTAACTAAAAGCTTCCCAGTAATTCAACGTGGAGATACCTAAGCCACAACAAAAGATCCTCAGTCACGGTTCTGCACTACTCGTAAGTGAAACAGGATCTGAGGGTAAGATTCATTTTCTTAATATAACAGAGAGATTTCTGGTTACCAGACACAAATACACAAATTACCAGTATTTTCAATTTGCTTTGATGTTTGGGGTTACTAGCCCAGCCCTTTGCTGAGAACTTTACCTGCATTCTTGATTTTTGTCCTCCTAGGTGAAGGTACTGAGTATTTACTATCTCATTTTCAGTGGGAAAAGGTAGGAAGTTACTGACTGGGTCAGGAACTTGTCTCTAGCTGTCCCACAACACTGAGAGTTCTGTTTTAATTTTGATAAAAGAAAAATAAATGTTGCTGTTTGCCTTCAGCTAGCTTAAGTATGAAAGAGTCCCACTGCTTATTGGATCAGCATGTCACTGATTTAAAGGAAACTTACAGAGACCTTTAGCACCAACAAAGCACAATTCCTAGAAATTCGGGAATGACAGTGATGCTGGCACTGTGGACCTAATGAATAATGCCACAGGAACACTGAGAGCAGATGGTTCATCTCATATCTCACACCTGCCTAGAAAAGGCAACTTTTCTTTCAAGGCCAAGTTCCAGAGTTTGAACTTGAAATACAACCACTTTCCTGGTTTTTAAATCTTGATTTTTACTGCAAAAGCAAATACAGCATGCATTCACTGTTGCTGTGCACACCTGCAGCTTTTATATTTCCAACTCCTCCAGACCTGCCTGCGGGCTTTCTATGACTGCAGGAATGAGTCACCACTGCATAAGGCAAGCCAGAGCTGCCAGAGAGTCAGCCAGCCACTGCCCCAGGCAAATGAGAGATGGGGCTTGGGGGGGTGCTTGGGGAACAACCCAGCTCCTTAGGCCTCTGGAGGCACAATCTCAGATTGTGTGCTCTACACAGTCTTAAGAGGCCTACAGTGGAACTGGCCCCAGTTGTCCCCAGCAGCTCTGGGTTGGTATCCTTTCTCTCTCATGTCCTCTCTCCATTCAAGGCTTCCTGGAATCATCTCCCAAATAAACTACTGGTGTGTAAATCCCCATATGCATCTGGGAAAGCCCAAATGAAGATAATGCCTATGTCTTGGTCAGCTCAGGCTACCATGACAAGGTATCACAGACCAAGAGGCTGAAACAACAGAAGTTTATCTTCTTAGAGTTCTGGAGACTAGAAGTCTGAGACCAAAGCTTCAGCAGCATTGGTTTCTGCTGACATCTCTCTCCTTGGCTGTCTTCTCCTGGTGTCTTCATGTGGTCTTTCTTCTGTGTGTGCTTATATCCTAATCTCCTCTTTTATTTTTTTTTTCTTTCCTATCTCCTCTTCTTAAAGGACATCAGTCTCACTGGATTAGGGCCTGTTCAAAGGACCTCATTTAATTTAATTACCTCTCTACAGACTTTATCTCCAATACTGTCACATTCTGAGATACTGGGGGTTAGGGCTTCAACGTATGAATGAAGGAGAGAGGGGGATTTGGTAAGATACAATTCAGTCCATAACAGCCCCTTATAACCAAGCCAAAAAAATGAGTAAATGTATGAAGTAAAATGTGTGAACTCCTCTCATCCAAACTCCAAACTTCTCCAAAGAGAAAAGATAAGAGAGAAAAAAAACCCTATTGTGTATGTCCTTTGGGCTTTTTTCTATGTGTAGTAGAAATGATGTTACAATTACACACTGAAGTATAAAGAAAACATCGATTTCCTTTTTTTCTTTAACTCAACCTAAATGACAAAGCTTGTGCTAGAAAATGCAATCTCAACCAATCCTAGATTTGTCCTTAGGTTGCCTAAGAATCATAGAGACTTGGGAGATTCCAAGAAAACATGAACAGGCCATATCCTCAGTCCATTGTGCTCATTTGCTGAAATCTTCAGATCCAGTTGCTAAAAGATAGACAGCTTCCATGCTAGACTTGGGGCATTTTCAGTAACCCAGAATCCAGTCCTTTTTTTTTTTTTTTCTTTTTCTTTTCATTTTTTCATTCTTTTCTTTTTAATTTAATTTTATTTTTTTATAAATTTATTGTTTATTGGTGTTCAATTTGCCAACATATAGAATAACACCCAGTGCTCATCCCATCAAGTGCCCCCCTCAGTGCCCGCCACCCAGTCACCCCCACCCCCCGCCCACCTCCCTTTCTACCACCCTTAGTTCGTTTCCCAGAGTTAGGAGTCTTCCATGTTCTGTCTCCCTTTCTGATATTTCCCACTCATTTTTTCTCCTTTCCCCTTTATTCTCTTTCACTATTTTTTATATTCCCCAAATGAATGAGACCATATAATGTTTGTCCTTCTCCGATTGACTTATTTCACTCAGCATAATACCCTCCAGTTCCATCCACATCGAAGCAAATGGTGGGTATTCGTCATTTCTAATGGCTGAGTACAATACAATATTCCATTGTATACATAAACCACATCTTCTTTATCCATTCATCTTTTGATGGACACCGAGGTTCCTTCCACAGTTTGGCTATTGTGGACATTGCTGCTATAAACATTGGGGTGCAGGTGTCCCGGCGTTTCATTGCATCTGTATCTTTGGGGTAAATCCCCAGCAGTGCAATTGCTGGGTCGTAGGGCAGATCTATTTTTAACTCTTTGAGGAACCGCCACACAGTTTTCCAGAGTGGCTGCACCATTTCACATTCCCACCAACAGTGCAAGAGGGTTCCCTTTTCTCCGCATCCTCTCCAACATTTGTGGTTTCCTGCCTTGTTAATTTTCGCCATTCTCACTGGTGTGAGGTGGTATCTCATTGTGGTTTTGATTTGTATTTCCCTGATGGCAAGTGATGCAGAGCATTTTCTCAAGTGCATGTTGGCCATGTCTATGTCTTCCTCTGTGAGATTTCTGTTCATGTCTTTTGCCCATTTCATGATTGGATTGTTTGTTTCTTTGGTGTTGAGTTTCATAAGCTCTTTATAGATCTTGGAAACTAGCCCTTTATCTGATACGTCATTTGCAAATATCTTCTCCCATTCTGTAGGTTGTCTTTGAGTTTTGTTGACTGTATCCTTTGCTGTGCAAAAGCTTCTTATCTTGATGAAGTCCCAATAGTTCATTTCTGCTTTTGTTTCTTTTGTCTTCATGGATGTATCTTGCAAGAAGTTACTGTGGCCGAGTTCAAAAAGGGTGTTGCCTGTGTTCTCCTCTAGGATTTTGATGGAATCTTGTCTCACATTTAGATCTTTCATCCTGGGGTAGCCCCGGTGGTGCAGTGGTTTAGCGCCACCAGCAGCCCAGGGTGTGATCCTGGAGACCCTGGACCGAGTCTCATGTCAGGCTCTCTGCATGGAGCCTGCTTCTCCCTCTACCTGTGTCTCTGCCTCTCTCTCTGTCTCTATGAGTAAATAAATAAAATCTTAAAAAAAATAGATCTTTCATCCATTTTGAGTTTATATTTGTGTATGGTGAAAGAGAGTGGTCTAGTTTCATTCTTATGCACGTGGCTGTCCAATTTTCCCAGCACCATTTATTGAAGAGACTGTCTTTCTTCCAGTAGATAGTCTTTCCTCCTTTATTGAATATTAGCTGGCCATAAAGTTGAGGGTCCACTTCTGGATTCTCTATTCTGTTCCATTGATCTATGTGTCTGTTTTTGTGCCAGTACCACACTGTTTTCATGACCACAGCTTTGTAGTACAACCTGAAATCTGGCATTGTGATGCCCCCAGCTATGGTTTTCTTTTTTTAATATTCCCCCCAGGATCCAGTCTTACAGATATATCCATTCATTGCCCTTTGAGGTCTTACCACCTCCCCAGGCTGCAGGTCCCCCATGTCTAGGAGGCAATAAGGAGAGTAGCAATTAGAGCATGGATGACGATGGACCACTGGAGAGCTCAGTCCTGGCTCTATATTTGGACAAGGTTCTCTATGGTTCAGTTTCCTCATTTGAAAAGTTTTGAATAAACAAAATAGTCTCTGTTTCATGACCTAGAGTCATATTTACTCATTTAAACATTACAATAAGCCTTATCATATGTTTCAGATGAGAAAAACAAAGCCTTTATCTAAGATCACACAGCTGGCAAGTGACAAATTCATACTCAGCTTTCTGATGACTAGAACCAGCCTCATGAAGCTAATAAAAATCAGGAGGTTGATCTAAAAATTGTTAAATATCTCTGGAAAACAGTATGGAGTTTCCTCAAAAAATTGAAAATAGAGCTACCCTATGACCCAGCAATTGACACAGTAGGTATTTTTCCTAAAGATACAAATGTAGTTATCCAAAGGGCACCTGCACCCCAATGTTATTAGCAGCAATGTCCACAATAGCCAAACTATGGAAAGAGTCCAGATGTCCATTGACAGGTGAATGAATAAAGAAGAGGTGATATATATATATATCATATATATATATATATATATCATATATATAATATATATATTTGAGATATATATAGTATATATATATATATATGAGAAAGAGAGAGCACAGAGGGAGAGTGAAAGGGAAACACAGACTCCCCACTGAGCAGGGAACCCGATGTGGGACTCTATCCCAAGACCCTGAGATCATGACCTGAGCAGAAGACAAATGCTTAACTGACTGAGCCACCCAGGCACCCTCTCATATGTGGAATTTAAGAAACAAAACAGAGGATCATAGGGAAAGAGAGGGAAAAATAGAACAAGATGAAATCAGAGAGGGAAATAAACCATAAGAGACTCTTAATCATGAGAAACAAACGGAGGGTTGGTGGAGGGGAGGAGTGTGGGGGAACAAGGTAGAACTGGGTGACAGACATTAAGGAGGGTACGTGATATAATGAGCACTGGGTGTTATACAAGATTTATGAACTACTGAACTCTACCTCTGCAACTAATGATACATTATATGTCAATTAATTGGATTTAAATTTTAAAAATTAAAAGTAAGGATACAAAAAAGTAAGGATTTCATTTTTCATAATAAAAAACTCAAGGAGTTTCTTTGATAAGAACTTAAGAAATAAACTTAATTTTTAAAAGTTGTTATATTATTTTTTTTGTCTAATAAAACATTATTAGAAGACCATGAGATGGGAGGCCTAGGTGGCTCAGTGGTAGAGCATCTGCCTTTGGTTCAGTCATGACCCCAGAGTCCTGGGATCCTGCATCGGGCTCCCCATAGGGAGCCTGCTTTTCCTTCTGCCTATGTTTCTGCCTCTCTCTGTGTCTCTCATGAATAAATAAATAAAATCTTTAAAAGAAGAAGAAGACCATGAGAATCTCTGATAATTCCAACAAAGTTATATCAAATATTTACTGTAAACATATGCTTATGTTGACTTGGCCCAACTAGGGGACAAGACAAGCCCAGTAGGTTGTGTGAGATGTTCACTCTGAATCTGCAGGCTGAAGGCTGCTTTGGCTTCCAAGGACACACATGGTTTCATGACTAAAGCAGCCACCGGAATTAAGGGACTTGTCCATGATCAGGAATTTAACCCAGGTCCCTTAATTCCAAATCTTTCTACTACATCCTAAGGCAACAAACTCCTCTCAGTGAGCCTATGGCTGTCCTGGTTTTAGCTTTGAAGGTCCTACACCCTAGGACACTCCTCATTCCTGGGCACGCCAGGATTGTTGATTCTGTTGCTTCAAACTATATATCTAATCTGACAGAGGATTTATTTACCCAGTCTCTAAGGTTTTCCAATGTTTTTGATGGATCTGTCCCATATTTTTAAAGCTCCCAGTGAATATCTTGTATGTATACCACTGACTCATTCAACAAGTTTTTGTTGAATGTTTTAGGATTAATGAGAGCAGCAAAGTGATATATAATCTCTGCCTTCGAGGAATTTCTGATCTACTGAAAGAGGTAAGTAAGCCTTCTATATAGATGAAAAGATAACTAATAATGGATCCTATGTAAAGCAATACTTTTAATGTGCCAAATAACTGGCATAGAAAATAAACAGCAATGATCTTGATTATCATTATTTTACCTGTCTTTCCCATTACACCATGTGACTTGAGAATATATTATTTTGTAACCTCAGTACCTACTTTTAAGAGACATCTATTTTTTTAAAGGTTTATTTATTTATTTATGATAGACACACACAGAGAGAGAGAGGCAGAGACACAGGCAGAGGGAGAAGCAGGCTCCATGCCAGGAGCCCGACTCGGGACTCGATCCCGGGACTCCAGGATCACACCCTGGGCCAAAGGCAGGCGCCAAATCGCTGGAGTCACCCAGGGATCCCAAGACATCTAACTTTTAACAAGCCTCCCAGATGATTCTGATGTACACTGAGGTTTAAGAATCATGTCCATAAGGACACCTGGGTGGCTCAGCAGTTGAGTGTCTGCCTTCTGCTCAGCGTGTGATCCCAGGGTCCTGGGATGGAATCCCATATCAGGCTCCCAGCAGGGAGCCTGCTTCTCCCTCTGCCTATGTCTCTGCTCTCTCTGTGTGTCTCTCGTGAATAAATACATAAAAATCTTTAAAAAAAAAAAAAAAAAAGAATCACTACCATATATCAGCAACAGATCAGAAAAGAAAGAAATATCTGGTAGTTACAAATTCAATTGGGCCAGCCTGACAGTAACACTCAAAAAAGCTGGGAAGTGAAGGAAATCCTAACGTTTTACAATACAGGCAAAAGCAAGGACCTCTCAAAGAGACTTTTCTCAGCAAAAGCTCAGCATAACCATGTCAGTGAAGCTGAGAGAAGGCGGCAGTGGGCATTCAGCGAAGAACGCTAGTTGGCCAAGGATTGAGTTAAGGATCCTCTTTGTGACATGTTGTCATCATTGGTCCATGCAAGGTCCTGCTCTTGTTGTATTTTATTTATTTATTCTTTCAGTCCCGTTCATCATTCTCATGTACATGCCCTCAGTTTTCTTCCTCACTCAGCGCTATGTTTCTAAGTTTTCCATGTGACTGTGTACAACTGGTCTGATGCTTCTAATTACTGCACAGGATTCCATGAGTTGCACCCTTGATGCTTGATTAACCGTTCTCCAGTGGTGTGCATCTGTATGATGCCCTACCCCCACTACCACAAATAATGTTGTGACAAAAAATAAAAAAATAAAAAATAATAATGTTGTGACAAGCATGTGCAATTGCAATCACCTTAACAGACCTCTATGAGAACTCTTTGGGACATATAACCAAAAGCGGAACTTCTGGTTATAATGTATAAAGATTTTTAATTTGCCTAAGAGCTGCCATATTTCTCGCTAGAATAGCTCCAACAATCTACTCCCCACATTCGCTCCAGTGATGTATAATGGTTCCTATTTTCCCATCGGTGTGTTATCCACTCTTCTGATGTTTGCCAAACTGGTAGGTGCAAAATAATATTATTTTAATTTGTATTTACTAATTATTAATGATTTAGAGCATCTGTTAATATACCTGATATAGTCATTTGTTTTTTTCTGTGAATTGCTACTTCTTTTCCGTTTGCATTTTTTTTCTACTCAAGTATCATTTTCTTATTTATTTGCAGGAGTTTCTTGTAGTTTGACACTGCAAATATTTTCTCCCAGTTTGTCATCTAACTGTTTACTTTGCTCACATTTTCTTCGTTGGACAGAAATCCTTAATTCTTTTATAATAAAATTTCTCTCCACCCCCCCACTATTCCTGTTTTGCTTTGGAGATTTATTTAAGAAGCCCCATTCCCTGTGGACATAAACCTCCAGGATTATCTTTGTTTAACTTTATCGCTTTATTCTTCACATTTAGTTATTTTATGCACCTACAGTCCATTTTTGAACATGGTACTAAGTAGGGTCCCACTGTTCTTTTTCTCCATACAAGCTTGTTTTCCCAGTACCTTCTCTCCTTTTCCCATTGATTTCTGGGACCACTTTGATTGTATATCAAATTCCCATATTAAAAAAATTCCAGGGGATCCCTGGGTGGCTCAGCGGTTTAGCGCCTGCCTTTGGCCCAAGGCGCGATCCTGGAGTCCCGGGATTGAGGCCCACGTCAGGCTCCCGACATGGAGCCTGCTTCTCCCTCCTCCTTTGTCTCTGCCTCTCTCTCTGTGTCTATCATAAATAAATAAAAATAAATAAATCTAAAAAAATTCCCACATATACAAGATCTGTCCCTGTATTATGTGCTCCATTCCATTGATCTATTTATTCCTATACTAGTATCACATATATTTTTCTTGCTAGGCTTTGTAGTCTACCTTAGTATCGAAATGGGTAACTCTTCTCTTTGTTATTCCTTTTCAAAATTTAGATATTTGCAGAAATTTCTTCCCTATTAACTTTAAAGTTATCAAGTATCTCAAAAAATCTAGATTGATTCTGGATTGGGGTTATATTTTGTAATTATTTTAAACAATTGTCTCACATCAATTAAATGACTTAAACTAATTTAGAGGTAACAACATTTTAATAAAATCTTAATAAAATTTAGCCATCCAGTATTAAAAAAAAAAAAAATCACTACCCTGGACAGTAGGGAGGAACTGAGGGATCTGGGGCCAGATGTGGCATGACAGGTATTCAATGAAGATTCATTGCTACAGGAGAAGGTGGAGCAGGGCATGGAGAAACTGGAGATCAAAGGGACAGAATGAAATTCCTACTTTCTTGCATGTATGAGATGATAAAAACCAGAAATATTAGGAATAGTACAAAAGGCAAAGAAGGATGGGCATAGAAAACACTGAGTAGGAGAAATCACCAAACTTGGTGTCTAAGTGTTTGATAGGAAAGAAGGGGGGAGTAAGAAATAACTTCCATGAAATAACTTCCTAATCTAAGGAACTAGAATCACAGCAACAATAACAGCCAACATGCACTCATCACTGTGGCAGTCACTGTGGCCTGGCTATTTCAACAACCATGCCCAGCCATATTCCCTTTTTTTCGTCTCTCTTTACAAAGGGTGGAGAACTAGAAACAGTCACTGGAAATGTCAGGGCTCCTGGGTGACTCAGTCGGTTAGGTGTCTGCCTTCAGCTCAGGTCATGATCCCGGGGTCCTGGGATCGAGCCCCATGTCAGGCTCCCTGCTCAGCCAAGAGCCTGCTTCTCCCTCTCCCTCTGCCCCTTCGCTTGCTTGTGCTCTCTCCCTTGCTCTCTCAAATAAATAAAATATTTTCTTTAAAAAAAGAAAGAATTTACAAGTATAAAGTATAGAATGTAGAGGATATTATTTAGTACAAGGAGCCATCTGCATTGAAACAAGAGTTGAGGGATCCCTGGGTGGCGCAGCGGTTTGGCGCCTGCCTTTGGCTCAGGGCGCGATCCTGGAGACCCGGGATCGAATCCTATGTCGGGCTCCCGGTGCATGAAGCCTGCTTCTCCCTCTGCCTGTGTCTCTGCCTCTCTCTCTCTCTTTGTGTGTGTGACTGTCATAAATAAATAAAAAAAAAAAAAAGAAAGAAACAAGAGTTGATTTAGAAGCTACAGAAGTTCCAAATTCTCCTCTTCTATCTATAAAATGAGTTGAAGAGAACCAAAAATGTAGCAATTCTAGTATATAACCTGGACAACAATGCCTTGATAGAATGCCTCTGACTATCCAAAAACTGGCTCTCTTGTTAGTACAGCAGTTGAGTGCTGGTTTATGAACACATGGTTTAAAGGAATGCTGCACAATGAGGTCCAGGGCCGCTCATCACTCCTTACTGCCAGGGAAGATTGTTGGCTGTATACAGCAATTCCCCAGTGTAGGCCAATGCAGAACATGACCTCAATCGTCCAGTTTGCATGCTGTGCTGACCCAGCAAAATTACCTGGAATCTGAAATAGGGCTTCCAGGGCCACTGACTATGTCCTGTCACCTTCAACATCAGGGTGGCATGTCCTTAGAATGAATGTGTTTTGCCTTCATGCCACCAAGGTTCAGAGAAAACAACAGATGCTCAGGAGGACCAAAGTGGGAGATGGCAGGGGATTCAGCGACATTCATTCCAAATAATAGAGAGAAAGGTAGTAGGAGCTTGTGTTTTTTGAGCACTGACCCCGTGCTGGGTGAGTGCCTTTCTTCCATGCATTATCTCACTCAAAGCAAGCTCATCAATCTCTGGTCTATTCTATTTTAACAGAATCACAAAGTGTCTTAAAAAAATCATTGTTAATCACTGAATCAAATATCTTGGCATTTGTCAGTTTTTGTTTTGTTTTTGTTTTTGTTTTCCACCTTTTCTCAAAGGCCTAACAGAGGTCAGCTGGAACATTCTACTGATACCTGTGACAATGTGATCATTCTTGTGCAAGCCTGACAACACGGACAAACAGACTGACCTGCCTGGAAAACTGAGAGGTCACATGTATGAAATAGATACATCTATGAACTGTCAATCACCAACTTTGAAAGGTTCATATTTACAGGGTTCTAGAAATGGAGCCAACCTAATCCCTACTGATCCTTCTAAATGTTCTGCTGCATTAAAAAAACACTGAAGAAGGGAATGAGGTCTATTATACAATCCAGGTATTGGTCAGAATGTTTTGTCCTTTCCTTGGTGATGAGCTCCAATTAACCCAATTCTGATCTGGACGTGCTGATCTTCATAAATCACAGATGACATTGGAACAATTTCACTGCTGTTAAATGCTTAACCAATGTTACGATCACTTAAGCAACTAGAGTACACATATTAAAGCTTTAATTTATAATCCTTTTGCCAAAGCATTTCTGTTAGAATTTAATTTAACATTTCTCTAGACTCACATTCCAAGTTCAATCATCATGTTTAATTCCAATCTCCCTAATCAAGGACACATGTCTTTACTTATTCTCCCTAAAAGTAATGGAGATAATAAATGGATGAATGTCATTTACTGTTCATGATTGTGGTCAGCGGCTCTTAGGTCCTCAGCCTGGTACCATTGCTCTCTGGGAGACCATCTAAAAGTTAAATAACCCTATGTTCAGCTGCTAACAACAACAATAACAAAAAGAAGACTAGAAAAAACACACATCAAGTTTATTACAGAGATGAGGGCGAGACAGGCTGAATCACTATTGAAGCCAGGAGTCCAAGGCCACTCATGCCTTATGACTGGCAGCTACAAAGGGTTCCCTCCACCAAGCCGGTTGGCCAGAGGTCAAGGGGTCACATTCATGGCACACTGCCTTGGAGAAGTGGCTTGCCCAGCATTAGTGGCTAAATCCAGGCAGACCGGAATAACACTTACACATGGGATTTGATATAGTTATCTAAAAGCACACAGACAGGAAAGCAGTCAACAAGTCCTCTCACAATTCTGCAAAAGTTGGGTATTTGGAGGTTTTTTGGCCCAAAAAGAGAATGAAAAAGAATTCCTTTCTAGACATCAAACTCCTTGAGGATAAAGACATAATGGAATATTGGCACTCAGTAAAAGATTAATAAATGGCTGTTGGAAATGAAATTAACTTCCATGTCCTATCGTTGAATGTGTATAACTACCTGGCAAAATAAATACTCTTGTCCCCATTTTACTATGAAGAAACTGTGACAGATAAGTTTGGTACCTTGTTAAAAAGGAATAAAGCCAAGACTCAAACTCAGGTCTTTCTGGCCTCAAAATTACTGTTCTTTCCATTACATCATGCTGCTGCACACCACCTGCTTTGCTAAATTAAGAAGAACCCTCCTGCATCTTTTCTAATTATAAAATTTATGAGACTATTCTATAAATGTAAAATCTCTTCCATTCTATCATCTTATTCCCTGCAGATGATCACATTCATTCTTTTATTCATAATGTAGAGGTGATTCCTCATTAACATCACTTCTTTGTCTCTTCCCCATCATCCCTTCCTTCACTAGAGCCGCACAGAGAGGTCACCCTCCAGTTCTGAATGACAAATTTTTCATGCTAGAGCTATGATCCAATCTGTCTATAACCTCATAGAGAAGATTCCACTCCTGGAAAAAGCTGTTGTGACTCTCTTGTAGCCTAGACTGCCATATTTTGATGCTATCTTAGGGTAGAGCTGGTTCCTCCAATTCCTGCTGAGGTCCCTATTCAGAGCTGCAAAAAAATTGTCACTGGCACTCAATTTGGCAGCTTCAAATAATTCACAGTTAAGGAAGCTGTGCTGAATGGTTTGGTGGCCTCTGAGGTGTGGATGTGGTTTTATCTTGGCAAGATCATAGGTAGGCATGGCATCATTCACTATACTTGAAGCCCAATCATTAACATTTGATTATATCTGATTTATTATTTGAGGTTCTTGAACCATGTTTGACTAAACTGCTATCTGAATAAAATAATGTGTCAAAATCAATGTTTTCTCTATCAAATGCTACAATGGAAGGTAATGATTTCTTTTGATATTAAGTTGTTGTCCTTTGCAATGATACATTCATATAGCTCTAAATGAATGTCTTTGTTGAGCTTGAAATTGGAAAGGATATTTGTAAATATATCAACCTATACATGTATATATAAAGATAACATTTTAGTTTGAAGGTTTGAAAGATATGATATTTAAGCTTTATTTCTGGAGAAGTGTAAGCAAAAGACTTGAGGAAACTGGGATTTGCCATAGTGGGAGAAAGAGTAAGACCATGTGCCAAAGTGATATAGTTAAATCATGTCAGTAGTCATAAAAAATAAAACTTGGACTGTTTCTCTTTGCTAAAATCAGGGAAAGATCCCTTTGATAATAGCTATGTCTATAAATATTGGGGTACTTCTTGTCAACTTGAATATAGCCTCCCCAAGAGAAAATAGCAGGGTGGTATTCTAAATATGTATCTTGTAACATCTTAACAGTAGGACTGAGTGAATGAGAGCCACGATCTACATTTAAGTCTGTTTGATATGTGTGATATCATTAATCTGTCCAGTTTTATGATTTTTAGAACCTATCTTTGCAAAATAAAATATCCTACAGATATTTAAACAGGGGTATAACTTAGTAGCATCCATGAGTCTAAAGAGTAGCTTAGTCCTGAAATAAAAGTGATAGGTATCAAAAAAAAAAAAAAAAAAGAGAGAGATGACCCTTTTCTGTTTCAAAGTAAAAGACTCCCTTCATGGCCCTCATTCTCATCCATTCTCTGGGGCCTTACTCCATCAATAATTCCCCAACCCTGAACCAGATCTCATTACATATTCATTCTTTCTTATGTGACTGCTTCCTGCCAATGTAATAAATGTTTTGAGGTGCTTCCCACCTTAAAATACATACACACACAGCCCACCTCCACTCATCAGCTACTCCTTGAACTACATTCCTGCTCCTCCTTTCTTCCCTTCACTATCGAGTTTCTTTCTCAGTGCCTCCATCTCCTTACATCTAATCATGCAAGAGAAATCTTCTTGATAGCCAATGAAGGATCCAACAAGCTGTTAACACTTTCCGTCCTCCTCAGGCTCTCTGCAGCCAGCCACTATCAACAACTTCTATTGCTTCAGATGATCTGCTCCCCTGATGTTTTACAATGCTGTTCACTCTCACATCTACCTCTCCCTCTGCTTCTCTTTCTCCTTCTGACCCTGAATGTAAGTACTCCCTTTGGTTGTGCCCACTGCCCACTTCTCTCCCCTCTACCCTCTATCTTTTGGCAATTTTATGAGTCTTTTCTCTCCATCTTCAGTTCTGACTTGCTCCCGTCCACATTCCCAACTGCCTTGCAGACATTTCCATCTGCTGTCCTACTGACATCCCAATTACCAAATATTAATAGTGGGAAGTGGAATATTTAATAGGATTTATTTTATTTTGTTTAAAAAAGGATTTTTCAGAATTAATGCATACTTTTCTAAAGAAATTAATTCTAAAGTATTATCTTTAGTATTATTATAATCACCTAAAGTATTATTAAAGAATAATCCAAAAATACAAAATAGTATATTACACATAGCAAAAGGTAGGTTATCCTCCCATCCCTGACCACTATACCTACAATTACAATTCCCTTTCTTAGAAGCAACCAGTGTTATCAGTTTGCTATATACCTACCCAGAAATATCCTATGCATTTGCAAATGTATATATATATATATATATATATATATATATATATATATATAATCTTCAAAAATTCTAAATATTAAAAAAAATTTCCAAATATTCCAGCACACTGAAATGGTAGCATGCTATATACATTATTCTCCAAATTACTTTTATTGGCTTAACAATATATTTTGCAATTTATTTCTTACAAAATATACCTTATTCATTTTTAAGGATTGCCTACGATAACCCTGCATGGATGCATTACCTATACATACACATTAAATTGTTTCCAATGTTTTTGCTTTATAAGCAATGTGACAATGACTAGTTGTGCGTGTGTGTGCAAACTTGTGCAGGTATATCTCCAGAACAAAGTACTATAAATGAATATGTTAGGGCACATGCATTTTCATTTTTAATAGGTGCTGCCCCCAACAGTAATGTATGATAAATAATAATAACTGGACAGCCCAGGTGACTCAGCGGTTTAGCGCGGCCTTCAGTCCTGTGCATAATCCTGGAGACCCAGTATCAAGTCCCACGTCGGGCTCCCTGCATGGAGCCTGCTTCTCCCTCTGCCTGTGTCTCTGCCTCTCTCTCTATCTCTCGGATAAATAAATAAAAATCTTTAAAAAAAAAAATAATAATAATAATTAGAGTGAGTTTAAGTGGTCTTAAAATTTTTGAGGGGCATGCTCAAATGGTCTGAAGCTGTTTTAAGGCTTGGACTCCATGCTCAGTGCAGAATTTGCCTGAGATTCTCTCTCTCCCTCTCCCTTTGCCCCTCCCTCTATTCTCTCTCTCAGTCTCTCTCTCTCCCTCAAATAAAATCTTAAGGAAATGTTTTATTTATTTATTTATTTATTTATTTATTTATTTGACAGAGAATGAGAGACAGCACACAAACAAGCAGGGGAAGAGGAGGAAGGAAAGGGAGAAACAGGCTCCTCGCTGAGCAGAAAGCCCAATCCCAAGACTCTGGGATCATGACCTGAGCCGAAAGCAGATACTTAACCGACTGAGCCACCCAGGCATTCTTCAAATAAATAAAATCTTTAAAGAGAAAAAAAAAAAAAAAGAAACAAAAAACTTTTGAAAATGCCCCATCTTCCATTTTCTGTCAAGCATCTGACATTTCCTCATTATGAGGGTAAAAGGTGGCAGGGTAAATGTCAAGTGGGAATACAAGCAGGTGTGGAGCAGTCTTGGATCCCACCAGCGAGAGTCACTGGCATAGTGTAATGACCTCACTAGACAGATGTTAAAAATGTATGGAGAGATGTGCAGGAGTTATTGAGGAACTCATAAGTGACCATGCAGAGGAAATGTGTTCACCCCTACCAAGGCATCTATCGGTAGAGATTCCCAGCAGTGCAAGGGATCGCCTCTGAAAAAAATCCCACTATTGCACCAAAAAAATATGATCACTACTAGGTTCAGACAGAATTAGCCTTAAAACAGCTTCAAAGACCAAGGAACAATAGTCAGTTAAGACCTTTCCTAAGTCTTACCTCTTGAATATGTCAGAAGTCACGGCTACCAGAGTGCAAAGGGGTGATACAGAGGAGGTGCAGCCCAACCTAACCTTTCGAAAAATTGTTTTATTTTAGTATAATAGACACAGCCCAACCCAATAATCTTAGTTGACATGTAAGCAGATGTCCTCCCAAAATGATTTCACATGTGCACCAAAATATGTGTACAAGGATATTCATAGCAATATTTGTAAAAACAAAATGCTGGAAACAATCTGAATGTCCATAAATACATGGATGCACAAAATGTAGTCTTTTCCTAAAATGAAATCTTACACAGCACAATGAATAAACTAATCACATGCCATCAGCATGGAACATATAGTGTTGAGGGGTGGAAAGCAAAAAACAGAAAGGCATATATCCTAGGATTTCATTTTTAGTTATAAAACATGCAATACTAAACAACATATTATTTAAGAATACATACAGAGTGGTAAAATTAAAGAGGAAAGCAAGAAAGTGTTAAACACAAAATTCAGGATAATGGCCTCTTCTGAAGAAGTGAAGTGTAATTGGGAAGGAAAATTCCTCAGAATTCCCTAGAATGTTCTGGTTCTTAAGCTGTGTGTGGAGACACTGATATGTTTCACCATCATTCCTTAAAACTTACATGTATCTTATAAATGCAGTTAATCTGTTCATTATTTAATGAAAACAAATTTTAGAGAAAATACAACAATAGATATTTTTAATAAAAAATAAGAAAATAAATTTTTTAACCCCTTCATTTTCTTTCATTCTCATAACCATGAAGAATACATATAAGGCATTTAGCACTGTACTCAACAAATGGGATCTAATTTTGATGGGCCTCCAACTCACTATTTGCTCGTCCTATAGAAGTTTCAAAGAAGTAAAACAAGAGCAACAAGAAAATTGATTGGCTGAGCCTGATGGGGACTCAGCTGCTTTAAAAAGTCCCAGACAGTGTCACTACAGCACCCAATGGAAGTGGAAAGGCTAGAATTGTCACACTATCCTTATGATACTGAAAATCCAGTTTGAATTATCTTCTCATCAAAGTGACTACACTGTGGACATCAGATATTTTTAATACATGCTGCTGCTAAGCCACATGTTCTCCCACCATAAACTCCTGCAACTGTGTCTTTTGGCCCTAAGTATGAGGCTGTTATTACTGTTAAATTTCTCTTACTGGTTTTGTCAGTCACCTCATGCTGTCAAAATCATTTCTGGGTTCTGATTCTGTCTTCCAGTATTGGAAAATGCATCCCATATTTGAGAAAATTGTCCTCTCTCTGACTTGTCCAAGTCTTTGATTTAAATTATATATATATATATATATAATTTATATATATATATAGAGAGAGAGAGAGACAGAGAGACAGAGACAGAGAGACAGAGACAGAGAGAGACAGAGACAGAGAGAGAACAAGAGCAGACCATGGGAAGAACACGACACTAAAAACCACAATCTCATTAATCCATTTGGATGCAATCAATCAACAAAAAATGGATCCACTTAATTGTTCTTAATTCTAGAACATATCATTAACAAAGATTCTGTGGGAGAATATGACAAGTGCTGTGCTGAACTCTCAATATGCTAAATGCATATTCCTGTTTTCTCCAGTAATCTGTAACATTCCATTCATTCACACCACTGAGCTAGAACAAGACAATCAAATCCCTGAACTCATGGAATTTACTTACGTTCTGCAAAAGTCAGTGAACAATAGAGTTCACAATTAGTTGTCAAATGATAATTACAATGCCAAAATGTTAGTAATTAAATTATATGATGTTGAAGATTTCCTTCAAAATAATCAAAGGATGGCATATAGTTCAAACAAGACTGAAATTGAGTTAATTGTTAAAATTGGGTGACAGAAATGCAGGAATTTACTATGCTATTCTCTCAACATTTTTCTAAGCTTGAAATTTTCCATTAACAGTTTTAAATTATAATTATGGGGGATCCCTGGGTGGCTTGGCGGTTTCGCGCCTGCCTTTGGCCCAGGGCGGGATCCTGGAGTCCCGGGATCGAGTCCCGCATTGGGCTTCCGGCATGGAGCCTGCTTCTCCCTCTGCCTGTGTCTCTGACTCTCTCTCTCTCTCTCTCTGTCTATCATAAATAAATAAAAATAAATCTTTAAAAAAATAATTATGATAAATGTGGTGGGAAAGTATGAAATATTAAGAAAATTTATAACAGTGACGAACTAACAATATGATGAGGCAGAGAAAATTTCTTTGAAGATGCGAATTTTAAGTTTAAATCTTAATAATAAGTAGAAATTATCTAAATTGAATGGAAAAGGAGAAAGCCTTCCAAACAGAGAGAACAGCATGTGAAAGCATCCTAATGTAGAAAGGAACAGAGTTAGTACTGGAAGTCCTAGCCTCAGCAATCAGACAACAAAAAGACATTAAAGGCATTCAAATTGGCAAAGAAGAAGTCAAACTCTCCCTCTTCGCCGATGACATGATACTCTACATAGAAAACCCAAAAGTCTCCACCCCAAGATTGCTAGAACTCATACAGCAATTCGGTAGCGTGGCAGGATACAAAATCAATGCCCAGAAGTCAGTGGCATTTCTATACACTAACAATGAGACTGAAGAAAGAGAAATTAAGGAGTCAATCCCATTTACAATTGCACCCAAAAGCATAAGATACCTAGGAATAAACCTAACCAAAGATGTAAAGGATCTATACCCTCAAAACTATAGAACACTTCTGAAAGAAATTGAGGAAGACACAAAGAGATGGAAAAATATTCCATGCTCATGGATTGGCAGAATTAATATTGTGAAAATGTCAATGTTACCCAGGGCAATATACACGTTTAATGCAATCCCTATCAAAATACCATGGACTTTCTTCAGAGAGTTAGAACAAATTATTTTAAGATTTGTGTGGAATCAGAAAAGACTCCGAATAGCCAGGGGAATTTTAAAAAAGAAAACCATATCTGGGGGCATCACAATGCCAGATTTCAGGTTGTACTACAAAGCTGTGGTCATCAAGACAGTGTGGTACTGGCACAAAAACAGACACATAGATCAGTGGAACAGAATAGAGAATCCAGAAGTGGACCCTGAACTTTATGGGCAACTAATATTCGATAAAGGAGGAAAGACTATCCATTGGAAGAAAGACAGTCTCTTCAATAAATGGTGCTGGGAAAATTGGACATCCACATGCAGAAGAATGAAACTAGACCACTCTTTCTCACCATACACAAAGATAAACTCAAAATGGATGAAAGATCTAAATGTGAGACAAGATTCCATCAAAATCCTAGAGGAGAACACAGGCAACACCCTTTTTGAACTCGGCCATAGTGACTTCTTGCAAGATACATCCACGAAGGCAAAAGAAACAAAAGCAAAAATGAACTATTGGGACTTCATCAAGATAAGAAGCTTTTGCACAGCAAAGGATACAGTCAACAAAACTCAAAGACAACCTACAGAATGGGAGAAGATATTTGCAAATGACGTATCAGATAAAGGGCTAGTTTCCAAGATCTATAAAGAACTTCTTAAACTCAACACCAAAGAAACAAACAATCCAATCATGAAATGGGCAAAAGACATGAACAGAAATCTCACAGAGGAAGACATAGACATGGCCAACATGCACATGAGAAAATGCTCTGCATCACTTGCCATCAGGGAAATACAAATCAAAACCACAATGAGATACCACCTCACACCAGTGAGAATGGGGAAAATTAACAAGGCAGGAAACAACAAATGTTGGAGAGGATGTGGAGAAAAGGGAACCCTCATACACTGTTGGTGGGAATGTGAACTGGTGCAGCCACTCTGGAAAACTGTGTGGAGGTTCCTCAAACAGTTAAAAATATACCTGCCCTACGACCCAGCAATTGCACTGCTGGGGATTTACCCCAAAGATACAGATGCAGTGAAACGCCGGGACACCTGCACCCCGATGTTTATAGCAGCAATGGCCACGATAGCCAAACTGTGGAAGGAGCCTCGGTGTCCATCGAAAGATGAATGGATAAAGAAGATGTGGTATATGTATACAATGGAATATTACTCAGCTATTAGAAATGACAAATACCCACCATTTGCTTCAACGTGGATGGAACTGGAGGGTATTATGCTGAGTGAAGTAAGCCAGTCGGAGAAGGACAAACATTATATGTTCTCATTCATTTGGGGAATATAAATAATAGTGAAAGGGAATATAAGGGAAGGGGGAAGAAATGTGTGGGAAATATCAGAAAGGGAGACAGAACGTAAAGACTGCTAACTCTGGGAAACGAACTAGGGGTGTTGGAAGGGGAGGAGGGCGGGGGGTGGGAGTGAATGGGTGACGGGCACTGGGGGTTATTCTGTATGTTAGTAAATTGAACACCAATAAAAAAAAAAAGGAACAGAGTTATGTATATGGAACTGAAAGAAGCCTCAAGTGACTATTACTTAGGGTAAAGAGAATTGCTTGTGTGTGTGTGTGGTTTTTTTTTAAGATTTTATTTATTTATTCATGAGAGACACAGAGAGAGGCAGAGACATAGGCAGAGGGAGAATCAGGCTCCCTGCAGGGAGCCTTGCAGGACTCCATCCCACAACCCTGGGATCATGACCTGAGCCAAAGGCAGATACTCAACCACTGAGCCACCCAGGTGTCCCAAGTGTCACTTGGTTTAAAATGAAGTGGTCAGGGACGCCTAGGTGGCTCAGTCATTTAAGCAGCTGACTCTTGATTTCAGCTCAGGTCATGATTTCAGGGCCCTGGATCAAGCCTCACATCAGGTTCACAGGTCAGCAGGGAGTCTGCTTCTCTCCCTCCTCTTCTTCCTCCTTCCCTCCCCCTGCTCACAGGTGCTCTCTGTCACTCTAAAATAAATAAATAAAACTTTATTTAAAAGATGTAATAAATAAATAAACAAATGACTCAAGAAGCATCCTGAAAAGAGAGGTGCTGGTCAAAGATGGAACAATTTGCGTTTAAACAAGAACTCTCAAGGACTGAAATACATAACACATTTCAAATCCATGACTTTATAATGATAACAAAAAATAATTTAAAAATGACAACTCAGGGCAGCCCCGGTGGCGCAGTGGTTTAGCGCCGCCTGCAGCCTGGGGTGTGATCCTGGGGACTGAGGATCGAGTCCCACATCAGGCTTCCTGCAGGAAGCCTGCTTCTCCCTCCGCCTGTGTCTCTGCCTCTCTCTTTGCTCTCTCTGAATGAATGAATAAATAAATCTTTAAAAAAAAATGACAACTCACTGGTCCTGAAGGATGCTAGGAAGCTCATTATTTTGAAATTGATAGAAAAATAAATTTATACAGTCTTGCCTATATAATTTGTATCTCAGGGTAACTAAATAGTTAATGAGTAAAATAAGTTTCTCTCACATTAATGAGTAAAACAAGTTTCTCACAGATGTATTCTAGCTAATAAATAAGAAGGAATTCTAAAATTAAAATATCATTTTTGCAAACTTTAATGAATTAATGGATCTAAGCAATTATCATTAATCACAAACTTATTCTATAAAACACTCTACATAATAAATAACCTGATTTATTCAACAAACAAATAGCAAAAAAATTGGGGGAGGCGAGGATCCAGTCATATAGATTAAAGGAGAACAAAGGAACATATTGACCCTTTGTAGTATGGATCTTATTGGGATCCTGATCTGTATACATTTTTTTTTAAATGACACAAGTAGAAAAATGTAACTACTAGCTAGATAACTGATTATACTGTTTTTAAATGTGTTAACGGCATTCTAGTTATGTTTTTCAAAACAGAAATATACACATATGAAACGATGTGATATCTGGGATTTGCTTCACAATAATCAGGGATAAGGAAGGTAAAGGTGAAATAAAACTGTTTTGAGTTGATAACTGTTGCAACTGGATAATGAGATCACAGAGGTTGATTATACCATTCTCTCCACTTTTATGTGTTTGAATTTTTTCAAAGGCACTTTAGCTGTTTTGTGGAGGACATAAAGAGATTAAGAGATACTAGTTAGGAGATTACATACTATGATATTCTAAGTAAGAGGAAGTTCATGGTGGCACAAATTATTCCCTACAGCTGAATAAAGCTGCAAGTCTTCAAAATGAAATTGACAAGTGCCCAGCAAGATGATTTTTTAAGACCCATATTCAAACTCACCATGGTGATATTTTAAAACACCAAGTATAAGAGTGAAAAAACATTTGGCTTACAAAGGACCAAGAATCAGATTGAAGTCAGACTTTTCATTAGCAATCTAATGCGAGAAGACAGACTTCTCAAGGAAATTTTTAATCTAGAATTATATATCCAACAAAATTACCATTCAATATGAGGGGAGGAATGAGAACTATTTTCTCATATTCAGAAACTTAGCAAAACTAACAACATCAGATTATTACAGAATGAATTACTTGGAGATAAAGTCTAACAAAATGAAGACTACAAACATGGATATATGAAACAATAGTGAACAAAAAACCAGTAAAGTGTTAAAAAGTATAAACTTAATGATTTATAATTGTTTATTAAATGACAATCTGGAATAAAAATCTTAAGTGAATTCAATATCATATAAAAGAAAGGGTAGAAAAAGTAAGGAAGGGCTTGCTAAGACTATTGTCTTGTTAAGGGGAAATGTAGATAATTATTAATCCTAGATTCCAAGGAAAAAAAACAAAAATTTAAGTACCTATGTTAAAGAATTAAAGGTAACCATTATAAGACTAGAAATAGAATATTCAGGGGGCACTTGGGTGGCTTAGTGGTTGAGCATCTGCCTTTGGCTCAGGTTGTGATCCCAGGGTCCTGGGATTGAGTCTTGCAGTGGGCTCTCTGCAGGGAGCCTGCTTCTCCCTCTGCCTTTGTCTGCCTCTCTCTGTGTGTCTCTGATGAGTAAATAAATAAATAATCTTTTTTTTTAAAAAAAAAGAAATAGAAATAGAATATTCAATCTTCAAGTCACTAAAAAAAATTGAACAAAAGAAAACACACTAACTCAATAAGGGACAGAAAAGAGAAAGAAAAAAAGAAGTAATAAGATAACATTAAATAAGCAGAAAATATAAATGATGACAAGGGAAAATCCAAAACAATTAATAATCGCAACAATGTGAATGGGTTAGATAATCTTAATAAAATTCAAGGAATTTTAGAGTGAGTTTTAAAAAAAGTTAATAAAAAATAAAAAGTTAATCCAGCTATATTCTACTCACAGAAGAGACATCTAAAACAAAATCATGTAAAAAGTTAGACAAAAAGCAATGGAAATGATTGTGCATTTGGAATGGAATGAACTACAGCATGTGACCTTGGACCAGATCCTTCACCAGAGAAAAAAGTTATTTTCTTTGCTAAATAAGATTAGTGGAAACACTGGTGAAACTTCAATAAAATCTGTAGATTACAGAACAATTTTATATCAATATTAATCTCCTAATTTTGATAACTACTTTCTGTCCTTGTTTTTAAGAAATAAATGTAGACTTATTTAGGAATAAAAGGGCATCATGTCCACAACTTACTCTTCCCAATTTCAGGGAGAAAAAAATGTTTGTCTTTATCCCACACATACAAGGATAAAGCAATAGCAAAATGCTAACATTTGGGGATTCCAGGTAAAGAGTATACAGTTGACCTTTGAAAAACTCAGGGGCTAGGGGCACTGAACTCTTGTGCACTTGAAAATCCATGTGTAACTTTTGACTCCCCAAAGATTCAACTACTAATAGCCTATGTTGACTAGAAGCCTTACTAATAACTTACGTAGTTGATTAACACATTATGTGTTTTGTACATTACATGTGCTATATACTGTATTCTTATAAAAAAGTAAGTGACAGAAAAGAAAATATTAAGAAAATCATAAAGAAGAGAAAATACATTTATTGTACTGTACTATATATATATAAATCCATGTATAAGTAGACCCATGCCATTCAAACCCATATTGCTCAAGGGTCAACTGTGTGGGAATTTTTTAAATTCTTTTTACAACTTATCTGTAAGTCAAAAAATACTTCAAAGTAAATATTTTAAAGGGATTAAAGAATAAGATGCTATCAAAGAGAAAGCAAATACAGCACTATTAAAGTCAGACAAAATAAAACCCAAAGCAAAAAGCCCAAGCATAACAAAAAGGGCTACTGCATAATAATTTGAAAAACTATCTAAAAAGAAATTATGTCTCTAATCTTTCTGTACTTAATGACATAACTTTACCAAAAAAAACTAATCAACAAAAATATAAGGTAATAGACAAATCCCAATCATAGTTGAAGACTTTTAATTGATCTATCTCAGAAATTAATAGATAAAATATACAGCTTCAAAAGTATGAATATGAATGGAGCGCCTGGGTGACTCAGTCAGTTAAGCATCTGACTCCTGATTTCAGCTCAGATCATGATCTCAGGGTCATGAGATCAAGCCCCATATTGGGCTCACACTCAGCATAGAATCTACTTAAGATTCTCTCTCTCTCTCTCTTTCTCTCTCTCTCTCTCTCTCTCTCCCTCTCTCTCCGTCTTTCTCTCAAATAAATAAATCTTTTTTTAAAGTATGAATATGAAGAATCTGAATAAAAATAATCTTGAAATGAACAACAATGATAAAACTATACAGACCATAGAACACTACATCTCATACAGAATATAACCAAAATAATAATCAATGTACAATTATTAAAAAATTAAAAAGCCTAAAAATAAGTGAAATTGGTATATAATTTTAAAAGATAAAAAAATAAGGCAATTCTGAAATATAAGAGATAAAGAACTAAATAAATGTAAATGTAGGACTTATGGAAATGGAAAATAAAAATACATAATAGAGCAGATCAATAATATAAAAAACTTGTCTTTTAAAGAAAATAATTAAATAGACAACATTTAATAGGTTTGATTAAGAAGAAGAGAAAACAAAAACATAGGGAAAACATAGGGAGAAGTTGGATTAATATTATTATTACTATTATGAGAAAATACTAAATACAAGAAATTTGAAAATCTAGATGAAATGGATCTTTTTCTGTTCAGAAAATATAAATTATCAGAATTAATTGAAAAAAGTTGAAAATCTAAATAAACCAAAATCTTAGAAAAATTGAATAGGTAATTGAAGAGCTATCACTTTTAAAAGCCCTAAACATAGGGACATCTGGGTGTCTCAGTGGTTGAGTGTCTGCTTCAGCTCAGTGCATGATCCCGGGATCTGGGGTCGAGTCCCATATTGGGCTCCTTGCAGGAAGCCTGCTTCTTCCTCTGCCTGTGTCTCTGCCTCTCTCTTCTGTGTCTCCCTTGAATAAATAAATAAAATCTTCAAAAAAATTAAAACCCTAGACATAGATGATTTTACCAGGTCTCATCATTTGGGTTGTGTCCATTTTTTGCTTATCACAAATAAAGGTGTTATGGACAGTTATCTACAGTTCTTCAAACTCACATATACTCATTTCTCTTGTGATCAAAACTTGGGCATCTTTTTTAATTTGCACCTTGTTTGTCTTAACATGTAATATTTATATATAAACTCTTAAAACTTAGCTTGCCAGGGATAGAAACCACCACCGAAAACAATTTCAGAACCACTGCAGAAGCCATATGGACTTTTTTTAAAAAAGGTTTTTTTGGGTTTTGGTCTGGGGTTTTTTTTTTGGGGGGGGGGTTAAGTAGGCTCCACTCCTAACATCGGCTTGAACTCTCAACCCTGAGATCAAGACCTGAGCTGACACTGAGGAGGGCACTTGATGGGAGGAGCACTGGGTGTTATACTATATGTTGGCAAGTTGAAATAAAATTTTAGAAATGTAAAAAAAAAAAAAAGAAAGAAAGAAAGAAAAGAAAAATAAGAAAAATGAAACTTAAAAAAATAAAAGACCTGAGCTGAGATAAAGAGTCAGATGCTTACCTGACTGAGATACGCAGGTGTTCTAGAATTTAGTTTTCAAAGGAGAAAATGGATAATCCAAAAAGATGAGTTGGCTAAGAACAGATTAAAATTCATTATGAACTTAATAGAATGAGATTTGATGTATACTGATTTTAAGTTACATAATAGACAAAACCAACTAAAATACTCAGAGTCACTTTACAAAATAACATTTAGTATTGTTTTTCATTATTGGTCAATAAAATTCACAAGAGATACTCTTCATTTATTACAAATCATGTTTTTATATAAGATGCTTATCCTTTAGTAACAATTTTAATTGATTCTCTTTAAATTTTTTAATCTCTCTATTTGAAAAAAATGATTAAAATCTGTTAGTAACCAAAATTAAAAGTCAATGATTCTTTTGATTCTGATTCTGATAATCAGTACTATCACTTTGTTCTCTGAACTGTTTATTTTCCTGTCTTCACTAACTCTAGTAAAAATCAAAGCAAAATAAAATATAACAAAAGCAAAACCTAGAGCTGAAAATTATATATTGAGTAAGTACTTTTTTTTTCTTAAGTGAAAATGTCTTACAACGACACAGGGAGAACACCATGTGAAGATGGAGGCAGAGATAGGAGTGGTGCTTCCATAAATCAAGGAATATCTGGGTTTCTTCCAGAAGCTGGAAGAGACCAGAGGCAAGGAAGCATCCTCCTCTAGGGGTTTTAAAAAGATCATAGCCCAGCAGACACTTTGGTTTCAGACTTCTAGCAGCCAAAACTGTGAGAAAACAAATTTGTATTGTTTTAAATACAATAATAAAAAATAATTTGATATTATTATTATTCTATCTTGCTCAATGCAAGAATAATAGCTCAGTGTGAAAAATTAAATAAAAACTGTATAAAGAGAATAAATTTTGAGATATCTTTCATCAGTGATGTCAACAAAAATGGCAGAATAAGGACTGAAAATTCTCTCCTCCATAAAGGCAATGAAAACACCAGCAGGAGTGAAATAAGTCAATCGGAGAAGGACAAACATTATATGGTCTCATTCATTTGGGGAATATAAAAAATAGTGAAAGGGAATAAAGGGGAAAGGAGAAAAAATGAGTGGGAAATATCAGAAAGGGAGACAGAACATGAAAGACTCCTAACTCTGGGAAACGAACTAGGGGTGGTGGAAGGGGAGGTGGGGCGGGGGGTGGGGGTGACTGGGTGACGGGCACTGAGGTGGGCACTTGACAGGATGAGCACTGGGTGTTATTCTATATGCTGGCAAATTGAACACCAATAAAAAATAAATTTATAAAAAAAAAAGAAAGAAAGAAAGAAAACACCAGCAAAAATCATCAGTCAACTTTTCATAACTCTGGAAATCAATCAAATGCCTGAAGCCATTCAGTGTTTATTCTGGAAAAATGGCTTCATCTCAGTAAGAACAGCAAATGTTGTAGCATTTTCACTTGCCCCATTCCCATTCCCCTTTCCCTATCTCCACAGTAAGCCTTGAAAATCAACGACCCATGACCCATGATTACGGTGAAAACCACCAGTCTGGCAGCCATTTCAAGGAAAAAAGGGGTTAGAACTCCTACAAAACCCTACTCACAGAGATCTGTATGGTGGTTCCCTCAAAATCCCCACTCAGAAGGCCTTCTTTATTTGGTCTAACTCAGGGTTCATCTAGGGCTAACAACATATCCCTATGGACATTTATTTTTAAAATCAGAGGCAATTTTTAAATTTTTTAAATTTTTAATTTTTTAGCTGCCTGACGTGGTAGATAACAATTATGTTAAGTGAGAGAAACAAAACACAAAAGGCCACATATCATATGATTCCATCTATTTATTTACCATAATAGATAAATCGATATAGAAAGTAGACATCTCATTGCCAGGGGATGAGGAGAAGAGAGAATGAAGAGCAACTGCTTAATGGTTAGAAGACTTCTTTTTGAGGTGACAAAATGTGCTAGAATTAGTGAGTAAGTCATGCAACTTTGTGAACATATAAAAACCACTGAATTGTACACTTTGTGTAGGTAAATGCTATGCTATGTGATTTCTATCTCAATTTAAAAATAGCAATTTTAAAATTTATATGTACTCATGGTTCCAATTTTTTTTTATTTAAATAAAAGGAAATTCACAAAAATAGCACTCATAATCATACAACTCAGATATAAGGACTATTAATATTTAGGTCTTACTATTTTTTATCTTTCTCTACTATGCCACTGCTATTACTCATTGGGTAAAACACTCACTGAGGGCGCCTGAGTGGCTCAGTCCGTTAAGCATCTGACTCTTGACCTCAGCACAGGTCTTGTTCTCAGGGTCATGAGTTCAAACCTTTCTCTGGGCTCCATGCTAGGCATGGAGTCAACTTAAAACACACACACACACACACACACACACACACACACACACACACACACATTCTGGATCTTCAGCCTGAGAGAGAGTCCTGCCACTTACCAACTAGCAATCACCGGCAACTTGCTTAACCTCGCTGGATCTATTTCTTTGTCTATAAAATGGGAATATAATAATAATATCTACTTCAAATGGTTGTTGTGACAATGGAGTTTAAATATGTAGAGCACAGGGCAGCCTGGGTGGCTCAGCGGTTTAGCGCCGCCTTCAGCCCAGGGCGTGATCCTGGAGACCCGGCATCGAGTCCCATGTCAGGTTCCCTGAATGGAACCTGCTTCTCCCTCTGCCTGTGTCTCTGCCTCTCTCTCTGTCTTTCTCTGTCTTTCTCATGAATAAATAAATAAAATCTTTTAAAAAAATGTAGAGCACAGAAACATATGCCTGACACAGAAAAAGTGTTCCATATATGCTTGCTATCATTATTACTAAAAATAAAGCTGTGTGAATATCTTTAAATACACATATCTTGTCCTTTGTCCAATTATATTCTTTTATTAATTCCACAAAGTAAAAATGCTGTTTCAAAATGTATGCACATGAAACAGACAAAGCGTTATTTTAAAGTTACTTGAATAGTTTCCTATTGCTGTAAATCAATATATTATCAGGTATTCACAAGTTTAGAAATGTGAGGAAAAATTCAAAATAAAGAAGAAAAATGGCCCTGGAAAATACAAAGACAATCAAGGAAGAAAAAAAATCTTTGAAAGTATAATCATATCCTCAAGGAGATTTCAGAATATATTGGGTTCATAAAATAAAAGGATGCTAATAAAATAAATAAAATAAAATGATACTGTGAGAAAAAAATTTGTGAATAAGAAATCACTTTGGAAAATATATGATTGCCTACTCTGAAATTTAGTAGAGAGTTAGAAGGTAGGTTGAGAAAATCTCCCAGGATCAAGAACAAAAGACAATCTGGAAAAAATATTAGATGGGTAAAAGAGAAAGAGTCAATCCAAGAAGCCTCACATTTGATTGATTAGACTCCAGGAAAAAAAGAGAAGAAAATGAAGGAGAGAAGATTATCAAGGATCCTATATAAAAAGAGGGATATTGATCTTCATTTTGAAAAATTCCACCAAGTATTTTACAAAATGAATGAAGAAAGATATAGGCCTAGACACATCACTATGAAAATATAGAACCCAAGATGAAAAAAAGATCCTAAAATCTTCCAGAGTGGGAGAAAGTATACACCAACTTGCTTAGCAGCAGCCCAAGCTTCTAAAAGTCAACAGGAACTGGGTGATGGGCACTAAGGCGGGTACTTCATGGTATGAGCACTGGGTGTTGGCAAATTGAATTTAAATAAAATATTTTTAAAACTAAAATTAAAATGTTAAAAATAAAAGTCAATAGGGCAAGTCCTTCAAATTTTTGAGGGAAATTATTTTTACCTCAAACTTTCAAATAAAGATGTCAGCAAGCTTGGAAGGACTCAGAAAATTTACCCACTCCATATATAAAGGTAACTTCTTTGCAAGTTGCTTGAAGATGTTCTCCAGCAAGATGAAAGAGTAATAACACCAAGAGGAAAATAAGAGGAATATTAAAAGGGAAATCCTAAAATGATAACCCTGCAGTAATCCTAGAAATGAACCAGTCCAAACTGGAGCAAGAATATGGAGGCCTCTGGGAAGGAGTCAGAGGTTTGCTCACTGGAATTTTCAGGAATATTATAAGTCAGTTATTTAACATACTATTATTAAAAACTAATTTATATAGGGGCGCCCAGGTGGCTTAGGTGGTGAAGCCTCAACTCTTGATTTTGGCTTAAGTCATGATCTCAGGGTCATCAGATTGAGCCCCGTGTCAGGCTCTGTGCTCAACAGGGAGTCTGCATGAGATCCCTCCTTTTCCCTCTGCCCCTCTCCCTGCTCACGTGCTCTTTCCTCCTTCTCTCTAAAATAAATAAATAAAATCTCTTATAAAATTAATTTATGTAAATTAATTAAGCATAATTTTACCTAATAGTTCAGAAAATTTTACTTAAAAATAAAGATAACAAACATACAAAACTCTTCAAATCCTAATCTTAATTATTTTTACTATTATCTATGCTTTTGGAAGTTATTTATATCAATTTTATCTGGTGAAAATAAAATATAATGGTGCACTGTTATACATTGCCTCCCAATTCCATACTCAGTGTCACCATGTCAGTAGCTTTAAATCAGCCACAATGAAAATATTTACACCATGGAAACCAGCAAATCAGGTCTTTATTTATTGTTTTTGTTGTCTATCAAGACTTTAGAAGTATTGCATGAAATGTTAATAATACAGACTAAACTTAAAAGTATGTCATATCTATCTATAGCTGCTACATTATAAACAGCAACAAAAATTGTCAAATTATCCTTGAGTTGCAACCATAGGTTAGCTATGGATACATCAATTTGGCAAAGTCAACATCTTGTGAGAATCAACTGGTTATATGAAATTTATAATAGAGTATTTTCTATGTTATTGTAATTTGTGAAGTGTATGCTATGCATCCCTTTCTTAAGTAAAATTCATAAATAAACATATATATGTAATATATATGGGAAAAGTGGGGCTCAAAGAAATTAGGCAATTACCAAGGATACACACTCTAATACTTCCACTTCAAAGCCCAAAGTTCTCCCTTGTGACACTGAATCAGACATTTCCTCTTTCAAACAGACATTTGCTCCATTACTAGCACTGGGTCACCAGTCAGCAAACAACCTTACTAAAGAGTTGAAAATTGAGTGCCTCATTACTGTCATTCTCATTAAGATGTAAAGGCATTTTAATAGAGTAATTTCCGAAGTCTGCAGAATGGTGGAGGAGAGAGAAGGATTGCTTTTTTTTTTTTGCTTTGTTTTTGTCACAGACATTATGGTATGGGAAAATGACAGGTACCAGGAGGTTCCTTCTTGATGCCTATCTCCATTCCATTACAGAAAGAGAGGAGTCAGGAAATTCTTCTCCCTTCTGAACATTTCTGAACTCCAAGAATAAAGCCAAAACAAAAACACTCAATATACTTCTTTCCTATTCTCTTTCCACCTTCTACTCCTACTTCCCCTACCTCCATTCAGAGTTAAGTGTTAATATTTTTTTTTAAGTTTTTGGGTGGGGTTGCCTGGGTCTCAGTCTGTTAAATGTCTGACTCTTGATTTCAGCTCAGGTCATGATCTCAGGTCATGACTCTGTTTTGGCTCAGGTCATGATTGAGGCTCACATTCGGCTCTGGGCTCACAGAGTCTGCTTCAGATTCTCTCTCCCTCTGCTGTCTGCTCACTTGCTCTTTCTCTCAAATAAATAAATAAATAAATAAATAAATAAATAAATAAATAAATAAATAAAATCTTTTAAAAAAGAAAAAAGCTCTTGAGTAAAAAGCTTGATTACATTTAGTGATATTGATAATGTAAAATTACCAGGGACAATCTGATAATGTGTATTGCCTGGAAAAACAACCTAATTAAAACATCTTAGGCCTCTAGTTCTTTTACACACACACACACACACGTGTGCGCACATGCACACACATGCGCACACACAGATTAAATAAATCTGGACTTCTGTAGCTCTGTTTCATTTTGTTAGCATCGAGTTTCCCTAAAGAACCAGGCCATTATGGAAAAGCAAAAATGGCAAAATACATCTTTAAAATTGATTTATATTGAATCCTTTAAATACACTGAATCTGATGCTCTGAATTTCAAAGTTACAGTGAATACCAATATCATGAATTCACAAATATATAAAGGAAGATACTAAATTTATTTAATTTATTTATGGCATAACCATCTGTCTTTCATTCCTAATTGTTAGAGAATATTCTAAAAACTTGGTGTCTTATTGTTCATACTAATGTTTGAAAACTATTTAAGATCATAATCATGAAAGTTCACAAAAGATGTATTTTTTCTTTAGATCAGATTGATCATATCGGCAAAGACTTTTTTTAATGATAATAACTTATGGAAGTATTTGAGAGGTTGAGAAGCCACAAATTCTTAAATACTTCAAGTAGGAATATGAACTAGAAAAACTTTTTTTTTCAGTAGTAATACCTACCATTGAGTCATTAGCATGCTGCTTTAAGATAATATATTTTCACATTATCGTCATTTAATGGATAATGAAATTGATGCTCAAAAGTTTAAGTAGCATGCCCAACGACACAAAGCTAGTAAAACAAACAAACAAACAAAAAACAACTAGAAGGCAATTTGGCAACAAGTATCAAAAGTCTTTAAAACTTTTTTTAAGAGCCGGCAATTTTCCTTGGAGTTTATCATAAAGAAATAATTAGAGAAATGTATAATCATATTTGCACAATGATTTCCACTGTAATATTAATCATAAAAAGGAAAAGTGGAAACAACCTAAAGGTCTAACAACAGCTAAATAGATGATTTCAGTGTATTGTTCACTGATGCAACAGAATACTACACAGCTATTTTAAATTATGGTGCAACTCTATATTTATTAAAATAAAATACCCAGGGTACCTGGGTGGCTCAGCTGGTTAAGTGTCCTGCAGATCGAGCCCTGCATTGGGCTCCCTGCTCAGCGGGAAGCCTGCTTCTCCCTCTCTTTGCAGCTCCCCCTGCTTGTACTTTCTCACTGCCCCCCATGATCTCTCTAATAAATAAGTAAAATCTTTTTAAAATAATAAAATAAAATAAAACGTCCCACGTTAAGTGGGAAAAGCAAAATACAGAGTAGTGTATAGAGTATAACTTTTATTAAAAACAGTATAGGCTTTAAAAAGGCAAAAAAGGAGAATATTCTCCAAAATATTTACAACAAAAATTAATCAACTCTTGATATATGCCCAGATACAGAACACAGATAAACCTCAAAATCATTATGCTGAGTAAAAGAAGCCAGACACAAAAAGAAGGACACATTCTATGATGCCATTTACATAAAGTGCAAGAGAATGCAGACTAATATGTAGTGACATAAAACAGACCAGTGATTACGTGAAGCCAGGAGCACGAGGGATAAACGACACAGAGACATGACGAAATTTAGGGGAGAGGATGATGATGGAAATCTTCAGTATCTTATGTGGTATTTTCACAGGTATATATAACTATCTAAACTCATCAAATTGTCCTTTTTAAAAAAATTTTTATGTATTTATTCATAAGAGACACGCACAGAGAGAGAGAGGCAGAGACACAGGCAGAGGGAGAAGCAGGTTCCACGCCAGGACCCCGACGTGGGACTAGATCCCAGGTCCCCAGGATCACACCCTGGGCTGAAGATGGCGCTAAATCACTGAGCCACCCAGCCAACCAGGTTGCCCTGGTTAAGAGTTTAAATCTTGGTTTCCGCTCAGGTCCTGATCTCAGGGTTGTGGGAGCAACCCCAAGTGGGCCTCTGGGCTCAGCATGGAGTCTGCTTGTCTCGCTCCCTCCCTTCCATCCCTTCCCACCTCCCAGCTCATGCTCTCTCTCTAAAATAAAGAAAGAAAATCTTTTTTAAAAAAAGAAACAGGGATCCCTGGGTGGCGCAGCGGTTTGGCGCCTGCCTTTGGCCCAGGGCGTGATCCTGGAGACCCGGGATGGAATCCCACGTCGGGCTCCCGGTGCATGGAGCCTGCTTCTCCCTCTGCCTATGTCTCTGCCTCTGTGTGTGTGTGTGTGACTATCATAAATAAATGAAAAAAAAAATTTAAAAAAAAAGAAACAAAAAAATAGATATCCACATGCAGTTGGACTCTCATACACCATATACACTATATGGAAAAATTAATTCAAAATAGGTCAAAGACATAACTGTAACCTCTTAGAAAAAATTATTGGATTTGGAGTTCAAGAATAATTTCTTAAATATGACACCAGAAACATAGACAACAGAAGAAAAAATAAATTGTACTACACCAAACTTTAAACTTTTGTGCATCGAAGGACACAATCAACAAAGTGAAAAGGCAACCCACAAAATGGAAGGAAATACTTGCAAATCATATATCTGATAAGAGATTAATATCCAGAATACATAAGGAACTCCAGCAATTCAACAACAACAAAACACAAATTAAAAATCAGCAAAAGAAAAAAATAAAAATAAAAATAAATAAAAATAAAAATCAGCAAAAGGGGCATGTGGGTGGCCCAGTGGTTGAGCATGTACCTTTGGCTCAGGTTGTGACCCCAGGGTCCTGGGATCCAGTCCCATATCCAGCTCCCCGCAGGGAGCCTGCCTCTCCCTCTGTCTATGTCTCTGCCTCTCTCTGTGTGTCTCTCATGAATAAATAAAGTAAATCTTTATAAAAAGTCAGCAAAGGACTTGAATAGACATTTCTCCAAATAAGTTGTACAAATGGCCAATAGGCACAAGAAAAGATGTTCAACATGACTAATTATCCTAGGTTAAAAGAAATATCCAACAATTACTGTCATTATTAGTTAGGCTCAGAACTTAATACCATAGTTTGTGTGGTGTCCCAACAGAGGATATTGTGTCCATCTTGAAAATGTAAAATATCTCATCCTGTAAGTTCATTTGAAACCCTGGAGTACCTTAGCAAACAGTTTGGGGACCAGGGATATACTTAATCATTAAGAATAGGGAAGAAAGGGGCACCTGTATGGCTCAGGGGTTGAGTGTATGCCTTTGGCTTAGGTTGGATCCCAGGGTCTGGGATTGAGTCCCACATCAGGCTCCCCTTAGGGAGCCTGCTTCTCTCTCTGTCTATGACTCTGCCTCTCTCTGTGTGTATCTCATGAATAAATAAATAAATCTTTTTCTAAAAATAGGGAAGAAATGTAAAGTGAGTATGAATATAACAACTCCAACTAAATTCTTTTCAAGGTTTCTGACTTACCTAAAAACTGTGAAGCTTTTAGAAGCTTAGTCACAGTTTTAATGTTGCTACTATAATGTGGGATATCTTCTGAGTATAATGTTAAATTGTGATGCTCAGTCTTTGGCTTTGCCTTCCAAATCACGAACTGAAGTATTCTATTTTCTTATTCAAAACTCAGCAAAACTGTATTTGATTCAGATTCATATTTTACAAGACACAGATTCAGAAAGGAACTATTGGTTGAGCTAGTATTAAATATACTGATAATTTTTTTTAAAGATTTATTTTTATTTATTTATGATAGACATAGAGAGAGAGAGAGAGAGAGGCAGAGACACAGGCAGAGGGAGAAGCAGGATCCATGCTGGGAGCCCGACATGGGACTCGATCCCGGGACTCCAGGATCACGCCCCCGGGCCAATGGCAGGCGCGAAACCGCTGAGCCACCCAGGGATCCCCAATATACTGATAATTTTAGTTTATAATTTAAATTTAAATTTAGTTGATATTGTGGACACTGGTGTTATAAACATCAGGGTGCAGGTGTCCCGGCGTTTCACTGCATCTGTATCTTTGGGGTAAATCCCCAACAGTGCAATTGCTGGGTTGTAGGGCAGGTCTATTTTTAACTCTTTGAGGAACCTCCACTAGCCAAACTGTGGAAGGAGCCTCGGTGTCCATCGAAAGATGAATGGATAAATAAGATGTGGTTTATGTATACAATGGAATATTACTCAGCCATTAGAAATGACGAATACCCACAATTTGCTTCGACGTGGATGGAACTGGAGGGTATTATGCTGAGTGAAATGAGTCAATCAGAGAAGGACAAACATTATATGTTCTCATTCATTTGGGGAATATAAATAATAGTGAAAGGGAATAGAAGGGAAGGGAGAAGAAATGAGTAGGAAATATCAGAAAGGGGGACAGAACATAAAGACTCCTAACTCTGAGAAACGAACTAGGGGTGGTGGAAGGGGAGGAGGGTGGAGGGTGGGGGTGAATGGGTGACGGGCACTGAGGGGGGCACTTGACAGGATGAGCACTGGGTGTTATTCTGTATGTTGGCAAATTGAACACCAATAAAAAATAAATTTATTATTAAAAAATGAATGAATGAATGAATGAATGAATAAATAAATAAATAAATAAATAAATAAATAAATAAATAAATAAATTTAGTTGATAATTTAAATTCAAAAGTCCATGGGCTATAATTGCAGTTTTAAGCAGAAATGATTTAGGTCACTTTTAGGCAAAGTTAATTATGAAAGAGGAATGCCTTCACCACTCTTTCTTGCTGTGGGGCTGGCTAGATGTAGAGAACCCTGATGTCTTAAAGTCTTACGGAGCCACAATATTGAAAATCCTGGGTCTCTGAATGAACTCTAGAACTGCCCCCTGCTAATAAGCAACATCCACTGTACTGTTATATTGGCAAGAAACATACTTCTATTTGGTTAAGCCACTGAAATTCTGAGGTTGATTTCTTACAGCCATGAATGCAATCCAAAGGCCCATCCCTGACAAAATCAAGAATGGCTTTTGAAGTTTTACTAGTCAGTATGACACTTACCAAGGTCCTCTGATATACTCTTTACATCACTTTGAGTAAATTCCTTCTGTTCCTAGATTGCTAAGAGATTTTATAAACAAGGATAGATGCCTATTGTCATTTTGTCAAGAAGTGTAAAGGGTCTGAGATTCTTACCCCATTTGCAATGGAATACTGCTCAGCAATAAAAAGGAATGCACTATTGATACACACATGGGTAAATCTCAAAATCATTATGTTGAAGAAAAGCAGCAGTACACAAAAGTGTGTGTGAGTACTTCTTTTGTTTTTATGGATAAAGAGTATTCCACCTGATAGATCTATTATATGTCATCTATCCATTCATCAGTTAATGGACATTTAAGTCTCTTCCACTTTTTAGCTATTATGAATAATGCAGCTATGAACAGTCATGTACTTTGATGTATAAATCATATACTGTTTGTTTTCATTTCTATTAAATTCAAGAACAGGCAAAACTAATCTATGGTGGTTACAGAAAAGTAGTTATCTAGGAACAGACAACTGATATTTACTAAAAAAATGTGCAAAAACACTTTCAAGAACAATGAAAAATGTCACATAACTTGCAAAGATATATCTGGGTGGTCACAAAGGTGTAGACGTGTAAAAAATCGTCAAACAGGGGCACTTGGATGGCACAGTTGGTTGACTATTCCACTCTTGGTTTCAGCTCAGGTCGTGATCTCAGGGTAATGAGTTCTAGCAAGCCCCATGTTGGGGCTCTAGGCTCAGCACAGAGTTGCTTGAGATTCTCTTTCCCTCTCCCTCTACCCTTCCTACTCATTCTCTCTCTCTCTCTCTCAAATAAATAAAACTTTAAAAATCATAAACAATGAGATACTACTTCACACATGATAGGACAGCTATAACCAAAAATATAGAAAATGTTAGCAAAAATGTAGAGAAATGGAAACCTCATGCATTGCTGGTGGAAATGTAAAATGTTACAACTACTTTGGAAAACAGTTTGGCAATGCTTCAAATGTTAAACAAAGCTAACATATGACCCTGTAATTCTTAGGAATCTACCCAAGAAAAATATAAACATATGTCAACATAAATATTCATGGCAGCATGATTCATAATAACTAAAAAGTGGAATCAGCCTAAATGCCCATCAACTAATGAATGGATAAAGAAAAAAAGTAATATATACATAAAATGGAACACTATTTGGCAACAGAAAGGAATAAAGTATTGGCACTTTCTTTTTTTTTAAGATTATTTATTTTACAGACAGAGAGAAAACACGCACACGAGTGGAGAAAGGAACAGAAGGAGAGAATTTTGAAGCAGGCTCCCAGCTGACCACAAAGGCCACTCAGAAATCAGTGCCACAACCAGGCGATCATGACCTGAGCCAAAACCAAGAGTCAGAAGCTTAACTGACTAAGCAATCCAGGAACCCGTTGGTAATTTCTGTAACGTATCTGACCCTCAAGAACATTACACTAAGTTAAAAAGCCAGTCATAAAAGACTACGTATTGTGAGATTCCATTTATTTGAAAGACTCAGAATAAACAAATGCATAAAGATAGAAAGTAGTGGTTGTCAAGGGCTGAGAGGGAAGGAGGGAGGAAGAGAACCAGGAGTGGCTGCTAATGGGTACAAAATATCTTTTTTGTTGTGGATGGAGATTTTCTAAAATTAGATTATGGTAAAGGTTACCAAATCTGTAAACAGAATAGAAACCATTAAATTGTACATATTAACAGGTGATGGGATGCCTGGGTGGCTCAGCGGTTTAGCACCTGCCTTTGGCCCAGGGCGTGATCCTGGAGTCCCAGAATCGAGTCCCACATTGGGCTCCCTGTATGGAGCCTGCTTCTCCCTCTGCCTGTGTCTCTGCCTCTCTCTCTCTCTCATGAAAAAATAAGTAAAATCTTTAAAAAAAAAAAAAAGATGAATTCTATGGTATGTTAATTATATCTCAATAAAACTGGGTTGTCCTCAAGCAATATATATAAAATTTGTGTATTTAACCACATGAAATTTTATATATATATATATATATAATATTGATCAAAACATATTAAGAACTACTTAAAATAAAAAGGGCTGGATGATAGAACCAAAATTTGTTGGAAGGATGAGACCTTAGAGATCATCTGGTCCAGCCTCTTCACTGTAGAAATAAAGAAACTGAGGTTCTGAGAAATATAACTTGCTTACTCTCAACAGCTAAACTGGACAGAAAATCGAGGACTTTACTCAATGGTCAGTTGCCAGAATATATACTAAATATTCAAAATCAGGTTTCTGGTGTTCAATATGCAGATTACTATATTCAAACATACAGGTCTCAACTAGAGCTTACAAAGAAGTATTTGCTAGAAAGTGTTAACCAGCTATCAGCATAGCCATCTGATTTCATTTCGTTTTATAAAAGTCCCTTAATAACCCTTTGAGGGAAAAGGATGTAAGAACAAACATATTTTATGATGCCTCTTTAAATCATCCCACTTCCCTGTTATTGTTTATTTCTCCAAATGATATTCTGTTCTTTTTCATTGTGCTTCTCTGATTAAAAACATTTTCAGGGGCAGCAGGGTGGCACAGTTGATTAAGCATCCAATTCTTAGTTTCAGCTAAGGTCATGATCTCAGGGTCATGAGATCTGGCCCAGTGATGAGCTCATGCTCAGTGCAAAGGCTGCTTGAGATTCTTTCTCCCACCTTCTTTCTCCCTCTTGGCTGCTCCCCACACTCAAGCTCTCTCTCTCATTCTCTCTAAAATAAACAAACAAATAAAATCCTTTTTAAAAAAACTGAAACAGACAAAAACAGATGGCAAACAAATCAAATAATATATACTGATTAATGATTGAATACGAGGATGTAAAGTGGAATAATCGAGAGCAGAGATAACCTGATTCGTTTTAGAATCATCTGCCAAACATAGGTAATTAGGAGCCATATACTTAATCAGATATCTCCTGAGTCTTTTAAAATGAAATAGTCCAAAATATAATACGTCTGTTATCTCCTAAGATGTTTCTAACTGCCTTAGAATATCGCTGTAGTGAATTTATTTATTTATTTTTTATTTATTTTTTTTTTAGTGAATTTAAAGAGAAAAAAAGAACAGGAAACTTTGGAGTAGATTTCCTGGGATTTGATACCTATTCCATCACTAAATAACTTATTTGCTCATGTCAATGCTTCTCTATCTGTAAAACAGAATGGTACAGGGTTGTTCTAAGAATTAAATGAGGGATGCCTGGGTGGCTCAGCAGTTGAGCATTTTCCTTTGGCTCACGTTGTGAGCCCAGAATCTCAGGATGGAGTCCCACATCGGGCTCCCTGTGAGGAGCCTGCTTCTCCCTCTGCCTCTCTCTCTGTGTCTCTCATGAATAAATAAATAAAAATCTTTAAAAAAAAGAATTAAATGAGATCATTTTTTCCTCTCCAAGATGATGAGCTATATCCTTTTTTATTAGCCCCTCCTAAGACCGTATTAAAATAATAGCAAACATTATGTTTGGGGTATAAATCCACAACATTGGAGAGAAAGGAAGGAGAGCTATCAGCAAACAGGTGATTTTTAACAAACTTCTGGGAAACAGAAAGAAGATGGAGAATTAATGATTGATGAAGAGGGCAGGAGAAAACACTACTCTAGAATATATTTTGAGTAGAAAAGATGGCCATGGAGGAAAGCACCCACCTTACCCAGAGAAACCCAAAATGCTTAGAACAGGAAGTTCCAGATAGGAAGGACAACAGGAATTAGAGTGTGGTCTGAAAACAGGGATATTATTTAAAGCTTGCATATAGGGATGTCTTGGTGGCTCAGTCAGTTAAGCGTCTGCCTTCAACTCAGATCATGATCCAGGGTCTTGGGATTGAGCCCACCACCCCTACCCCAGTCAATCTCTCTGCTCATCAGGGAGCCTAGAGCATACTTCTCTCTGTGTCCCTCCCTCCTACTCTGCTCTCTCTCAAATAAATAATTAAAATATTATAAATAAATAAATAAATAAACAAACAAACAAATAAAGCCTGCATATAGAAAGCACCCACTCTCCTCTCAAAATCCAGAGAGCAAAATACTTATCAGGGAGGTGATTGTCTTCTAGGCAAAAAAAAAAAAAAGAAAGAAAGAAAGATAAATTAAAAAGCAGTTTTCTATAAAGAAATGTATTGGATCATCTAAGAAGAAGAACTAGGGCAGCTGAACTGAGCACTGCTGTCCTAGAAGTTCATCCAGGTATACAAAGTTCAAAGTCAATCTTTCTACTGCCTCATTCTTCAAAGTAAATGGACTCAAAGATTGCCAGACTTTTGAGGAAAATCTGTAATGTGAAGGAAACAATCAAGGAAACTAAAAGTCAGCCTATAGAGTGGGAAAATATATTTTCAAATGACATATCTGATAAAGGGTTGGGATCCAAACTCTATAAAGAACTTATCAAACTCAACACCTAAAAAACATTAACTCCAGTTAAGAACTGGGCAGAGATATGAAGAGACATTTTTCCATAGAAGACATACAGGTGGCTAACAGCCATATGAAAAGATACTCAGCCTCACTCATCATTAGGGAAATACAAATCAAAACCACAATGAGATACCATCTCACACTTGTCAGAATGGCTAAAATTAACAACACAGGAAAAAATAAGTGTTGGCAAGGATGCAGAGAAAGGGGAACCCTCTTGTGTTGGTGAGAATGAAAACTGGTGAAACCACTCTGGAAAACAATATGGGGGTTCCTTAAGTTAAAAATAGAAGTACCTTACAATCCAGGAATTGCAGTACTAGGTATTTATCCAAAGGCTGCAAAAATACAGATTCAAAAGATAAATCCACCCCAATGTTTACAGCAGCATTATTGACAATTCACTATGGAAAGAGTCCATTGACTTATGAATGGATAAAGAAGATGTAATATATAATGGAATACTACTCAGCCATCAAAAAATATGAAGTCTTGCCATTTGCAGTGACATGAATGGAACTAGAGTGTATTATGCTAAGTGAAATAAGTCAGTCAGAGAAAGACCAATACCATATGATTTCACTTATATGCAGAATTTGAGAAACAGAACAGATGAATGTATGGGAAGGGGAAAAAGGAGGAGAGGAGGAGGCAAAGCATAAGAGACTCTTAAAGATGGAGAACAAACTGAGAGTTGATGGAGGGAGATTGGTGGGGTGAGCTAAATGGGCAATGGGTATTATGGAGGGCACTTGTGATGATAAACATCTCCTGAAACCAATATTATACTATATATTAATTAACTAGAATTTAAATAAAATTTGGGGGGGGGGGAAGAGAAGTATAAGTGTAGATAAAGAAGTTTTAAAACATGCCAGACTTAGAAAATTTACCTCGGGACGCCTGGGTCGCTCAGTGGTTGAGCTTCTGCCTTTGGCTCAGGGCACAATCCCTGAGTCCCAGGATCGAGTCCCACATCAGGCTCCCCTCCGGGAGCCTGCTTCTCCCTCTGCCTATATCTCTGCCTCTCTTTGTGTGTCTCTCATGAATAAATAAAATCTTTAAAAAGAAAGAAAGAAATTTTACCTTAAATACCCCATTTTTAGAAAGTTACTTCAGGATGTATTCCCACAAAAATTAGAACATATAAAATCAAACCTCAGAAAGAGAAGATACAAGACCGGAGAAAAATCGAAGATAATCTAAGATGAGAGCTGAAAGGCAGGCTTAGAAAATACTGAGCAGATTAAAGCAATGACTCTAAAAAGAGGTATCTAACAAAGATACCTAAAGATTCGGGTGTCTAAATCTTTATTTCTAATACCATTCTCTAATAAAAGGAAACAGGACTTTTTGAGAAATGACTGGAAAAAGAATCATGAGTTTAGAGCATCTATGGTATCAGAAAGTACAGAAGTGTTAAAAAAAAAAAAATTAGGGTATGTCAAAGGGACACAGGAGCCAAGAGAAAGAACTCCCAATAGCCAAAGCTGAAATGATTTGAAATAATTTGAAATGATTTGAAATGATTTGAAATGTGGGTTATGATTCAGTATTACAAAATAAAGTAATACTGAATCATAACCCACAGTATAAAATGAATATCTATGAGCCCATACTTTTTTTTAAGATTTTATTTATTTATTCATGAGAGACAGAGAGAGGCAGAGACACAGGCAGAAGGAGAAGCAAGTTCCCTGTGGGGAGCCCAATGCAGGACTTGATCCAGGAGCCCAGGATCATGCCCTGAGCCCAAGGCAGGCGCTCAACCTCTGAGCCACCCAGGCGCCTATCCATGAATCCATATTGATATGATTGAAAAAATTAATGAATAAGAGAGGAGATAAATCTTCATACAGAAGAATTTTGAATAATTTTTGCAGATACTCTGCTCTCAAGAAGGAGATTATAAATGCCCATTCTTTAAGTGTAGTTTACAAATAGCGGACGTCTTTCCAAAGCATACAGTATAGAAAGTTGTGAGGAGAGAAGCAAAATACCTTTACAGTGGAGAAACTTACAAACACTATCTCAGCCCTGATGATTAAGGTGAATGTGAACATGAATGAATCATGCTGATAGTATGTATGCTTAACATGAATTTAGTTAGTAAAAATGTAACAATATTTGTTCATTAATTGTAGAAATGTACCATCCTAATAATGTAAGAGGTTAATAGTAGGGGAAACTGAGTATAGGAAGTTTAAGAACTCTCTGTGCTATCTTCTCAATTTTTTTGTAAATATAAAATACCTATTATTAAAGAGAGAGAGAGAGAGGTATCTAGGAAAAGGAAAGATTCAAAAGATTTGATACTGTCCCTAATAAGTTGGAAGAACTTAATGATGAGATAAAGGTGAAATAATTCCCTAAAAATGGAAAGACAATTAAATTCTCCAACTCTGTAACGAGATTGGCAATTCCAATATACTACATATACTCATGCAATGACAATACTTAAATAGCTGTAACAGTGTGATCACTGCTTGATGATTTTTGTTTTATAGTAAGTCTCTAGAAAAAACAGATGCCATAAATCTGATTAATTAACAGAATGCAAATGCTATTAGTCTCATAATGGTAAATAGCAGTATGACTGCCCAAAGCTGAGAGGTGGAATGGGGAGATATGAAATGGAAGGGAAAATTATAGGTATGAATGAGCCTGCTGTATAATGAGTGGTTAGAAGAAATGGTCTATAGTTGAAAGAAAAAAATCAAGGGGTAAGTCCATCATTTCATGTTTTAAAGATAATGTAGGGATTCAGAACATGTAGGGATTCAGAACTATGCCAGTCAAAATATACCACTTTGGCATATTATTTTGACCCGAAGCCATTTGAGAACTAGCAGATGCAGGAAAGACTCCCTAACTCCCCTCTTCTACCTAAAAGTAGGTCTTGAAATTTCCCACAAGAAAAGTGCCCTCCCTGTACCAGGAAGAGAAGTTTGTTGTCACCATGAGAGTCAACCCAAAATGGACCTGTACATGTATTTCCTAGTCATTGTTCCACAATTTACTAACTCCTAGCCCAAGTCCTTGTCTTTCCCCAACCCATAATTCATTATTCTTTGTTTAAAAAGATATGTAAGCTTTTGGGGCCTAACAGATTCTTTGGGTCTTCATTTTCCTTTTGAAGATTCCTTGTACACATAAAAATATTAAACATACATATAAATTTGTATGATTTTCTCCTGTCAACTTGTCTTATGTCAGTTTAATTTTGAGGCCCAACCACATCACCTTGAACTGGAGAAGTTTTTCCTTCCCTACAATAACCAGTAGAGAAACTAAAAAAGAGTGATATAATTACAGAAAAGAGGGAGGGGCAGAGAGGAGGGCAGGGCAGAGAGATAGGGAAATGAAGCTGAAACTTTATCAGAGCTGGAATTTCATAGATGTCTCAATAATAGAAATTCTCACATTATTTAGAGAGTAGGGAAAAATCAACAGATATACTAAAAACAGAGTTTAGAAATTAGGGAGCTGAAGGGAGTAGGGGTGGGAAAGAATGAAAAGAGGATTGTTGCTTTTCATTACGGGTCTTTCTATACCACGTAATTTTGTTAAATATGTTTATGCACTACCTTGATAAAAAGTTTGGTAATGTTTTGAAAAGCTTGTAATGTAATCATCTTTGTAAAGCATTTAGCACAGTGCCTGGCATTCAGCAAGGAGCTTACAGCCTGGACAAAGATTCTTGTATGTATATATTCTTCATCTATATGAAGAATCTTCAAATCCTACCTACTTCCAAGTTAGGACAATAGAGTATACTCTGTTAACCAGATCGCCAAATATGCTGCTCATAGTAAAACCTCTCAGGACCTTTCACCAGGGCTCAGTAAGAAATAAAAATGGAGGAGAAAAAGTGCTGTTCATATGTTTAAATACTGTAAAAGCTAGTAAACAGAATTTAAATACTTTTAAATATGGTTAAAGATACTAAAAAACAAAACTGTTTCCTTTCTCTCAACTTTTCATGTTTTTTTTTTCCCAAAGATTTTATTTACTTATTTGAGAGAGAGCATGAGCAGGAGGGCACAAGCAAGATGGAGGGGTAGAAAGAGAGGGAGATTCCTCACTGAGCAGGGACCCTGATGGAGGGCTCAATCCCAGGAACCCAGGATCATGACCTGAGCCAAAAACAAATGCTTAACCAACTGAGCCACCCAGACACCCCTCAACTTTTCATAGGTTTCTTTACTTGCTTTTTAATGTCATTCTAAGTAAAGAAAATTTTTAAATTATTAGCATGGATTTCACAATTCATATTTATACTGTGCAAGGATAGTTTTAGATGCAAATATAAGAACATATAACTCATCTGTGGAATCACCAAAATTACATAATTCTTATTTTGTAGCTCATACATGTATATGTATTTTATTCTTACCAAAAGAGGGGAAACACTGCAAAAGTCACTTTAATTCTTTTTTTCATTTAATATGCACACATTCTATCAATACTCTACCTTCAGCTTACTGCTGAATAAGGAAGAACTGATGGAAAAAAGAACTGTGGGTTGCCCTATCTTTCCCTCTCCTTCTGTGTCATCTTTTTCAGGATAAGTGGTTGGCTAAAACAGGGAAGTGACATAAGTATGAAAGGATGATAGCGTTCCTAGGTTGTTTGTGTTTAATATGTCATTGTCTTCCTTCTGCAAAGGAAGTTCTGGTTCAATAAGAAAGCATAAGCTCTAGGACCATCAGCCACCCCTCCTCGCCTCATACAAAGGGGTAGACCTAACCCTCTTTTTACTCCTTTGAGACCTGCTGACTTATGCACTGTGTGTCCACTGGAATTCTGAAATCACGGGCATCTCAAATGCTTCCTACCAAGCAGAAACAGCAAGGAAGAGCATCAGATACATGAATTATACCTATCCCCTCTGCTCCAGTGCATGCTCCACAGTCCTATTGGACTTCAGTTACAAAACACAAGTCCAAAGATAAAATTATCAAGACTTTCAAGACAGCAACAGCAGAGCATTGAACTGAGTGTGGAGAGAACCCTGCTGAGTATGCAGCCCTATGAGACTACACAGGTCACACACCCACGTAGTTGACTTTGCTAGGTTCACAGTCAGATCTAATTTGATTTTAAGAACACACACAAAAAAAGTGACATATCCCACATTCAAGTTTATGGATTAATTTTCATACCTGCAACAAGTGAGAGTTTTGTCCAAAATTATATTAATACAAAACTAGACTTTTGGTTGTCTCTTAAAATGACAAACTGGTCTTAGGAATTGGGCTTGAACTTATAACCTACATAGATAGTAGAAATTTTGTGATATAAAACTGACTTTGTCATATTTGTAATTATACTTTTTAACTCTTAGAGAGCTAAATTTCCTACAATGATCTTACTCTGTTTATTTTAAAATATTGCGTTGTCACTTTCATTACTCCTCTATCTCCCTGACTATAAGATCCTTATATAAAGAATTTGTAATAATTCCAGCTGCTAATACAGGTAATGCTCAATAAATGTTAAATGTTTTAGTGAATGAATGAGGAAAGGTGGTAGCAAGATAACTTAATGAAACTTTCATTTTCTTATGTTGTAAAAGAACAAAAAAATGAAATAAGCATTTTATTTTGTTCTCTGGATTTTTCCCCTTTTATGTCCCCTAAGTAACCAGGAAAGCTTTCCCTTGCTTCAGCTTCCCTTCCTAGTTTTTGTTAAGAGTGTGCCTGGAGGGCAGCTGGGTAGCTCAGTGGTTGAGCACCTGCCTTTGGCTCAGGTCATGATCCCAGAGTCCCAGTATTGAGTCCCAAATCGGGCTCCCTGCAGGGAGTCTGCCTCTCCTGACTGCTTCTCCCTCTGCCTGTGTCTCTGCCTCTCTGTCTGTGTCTCTCATGAATAAATAAATAAATAAAATCTTAAAAAAAAAAAAAAAAGAGTGTGCCTGGAATTGTTCAGGGAATTAAGCTAGAGGGAAGTAGGGGAGAAAAATGAGAAATTGGAAAGAGGAGGAGGAGCAAACCCAGAGGGTGGGGTATGGGACCCCAAATAATGAGACCATATCCTCCTTCCCAGACTCTAACAGGGAACAGGACTCAGAGGAATGACTGCTTAGGAAGACACAGGAGAGTTGGACTTGACAATGCAGCTCGAACACCTAAAGAAACCAGGGTAAAGAGGGTCACATAACCTAATGGCCAATCCATGGAGAAGCTGAAAAGAAGCAAGTCTTTAAAAATTCTGGTGAACAAAAAACCCACTCCATTATCTTTCACCTTCCTGAACCATTTATATGCTCTAAACTATTGCTTAGCAAACCCAGATGTACTTTGCATTGCACAAAAGGAATCATTTGGATTTATGCCATAAATAGATCAGCAGTAAACAGCATAAGGGACCAGCAGGGCTTCACCAAGTGTTCAGCTCTTTCTAAAGCCCTCTGGAAATGTCACATGAGTTAAAGAATGGAAATCCAACTATTATCTCTGGTTGAGTTTTCCAGCAGCCCAAGGAACTTTGGGCTTAAAGTCAAATTAAAGATACAGAAGAAAATATGTGCTGCAATAGAAAATTGTTTTGTCAAGCAGCTCAGGTGGCTCAGCGGTTTGGAGCCGCCTTCAGCCCAGGGTGTGATCCTGGAGACCTGGGATAGAGTCCCACGTCCGGTTCCCTGCATGGAGCCTTCTTCTCTGTCTGCCTGTGTCTCTGCCTCTCTCTCTATGTTTCTCATGAATAAATAAATAAAATCTTTAAAAAAAATTGTCTTGTCTAGAGAGTCTAGAGAACACCCTTCTCCTTGTTATGATGATCCTCATATAGGAGCTATTTTACAAGTCTGTAAATTGTAGATAACTGATAGCAATGCAAAATAATTCTTGTCTATAGATCTGCCTAATTCTGTCCTGACAGAGGTTCAGATGCATTCACTCTACTCCTATACTGTGGAAAGACTAGTTTTGTTTCCATTTCTACATCTAATTTCAACATTTCTTTACTACATATAAATTTGTGCTTTTTTCAATTTTTCCTCTCAACCAGTTATAACATCTGCCCGGTTCCTTCATTGCTTGGGTTAAATAAAATCTATAAAGTGTTCAATTTTATGCCTGTATGAGAGACTGAATTTACTTTCTAAAAAAATTATCTTTTCACAGAAAGTAATAAATGTAAGATTTCTTGTATCTCTGAGTTTATAAAGATTCATATCTGCGGGGATCCCTGGGTGGCACAGCAGTTTAGCTCCTGCCTCTGGCCCAGGGAGTGATCCTGGAGATCGGGGATCGAGTCCCAAGTCAGGTTCCCTGCATGGAGCCTGCTTCTCCCTCTGCTTCTGTTTCTGCCTCTCTTTCTGTGTGTCTCTCATGAATAAATAAATAAAATCTTAAAAAAAAGATTCATATCTGCAACAAATATGTAACAAAATGAACCCTAGAAATAGCTCTAGAAAGAGCTAATTGAAAATGACTTAAGGTAATCAACACTGGAGAACATGAATCACAAGTCGTCCTTACGTCAGTCTGTATTCTAACTTCTTCTCTGAACTACAATTGATTTTGGAAATAAATTGATATTATAGTTCAGACTCGTTAGATAATTGAGATGCACGGGTTTTTTTTTTGTTTTTGTTTTTTTAAGATTTTATTTATTTACTCATGATAGACATAGAGAGAGAGACAGAGGCAGAGACACAGGCAGAGGGAGAGGGGAAGCAGACTCCATGCAGGGAGCCCGTCGCGGGACTTGATCCCGGGACTCCAGGATTGCGCCAGGGGCCAAAGGCAGGCTCCAAACCGCTGAGCCACCCGGGGATCCCCCTAAAATGCATGTTTATCAACAAAGTCAAAAAGTATTTTAATCTATTATATAGAGACAGGTCTATACCAGTAACTCCAAATTAAATGAAGCATATCTAACACAGAATACTTAGAATTCTGTCTCTCTCTCAAACCACTGCCATGTTACTTGGCATCATCAGACAAGCTGATGAAGAACAGACAAGCAAAGGGCAAGGAGAATCTGTTAGAAAACCTATTACCTGAGCATCTTTGATCAAGAGATAACGATGGCTTAGGGTTAGAATGATTCAAACATGATGGAGAAGAGTAAATAAATATATTGGAGCTGTGTTCTGGAGGTAAAAGTTAAAAGAATATTGCCTATTATCAAACCACTACTATACGTATGTAGATAATAGTTATTCTTCCCTCCCCTCTTTTAAATGTTTAATTGTGGTAACAAATTTTTTTGAGAGAGAATGAGAGTGCAAGCAAGGCAGGGGAAGGGCAGGGGGTGGCAGAGGGAGAGAATCCTAAGCAGTCTCCACACCCAGCACAGAGCCCAAAATAGGGCTTCATCTCATGACTCTGATATCATGAACTGAGCCAAAATCAGGAGTTGGACACTCAACTGACTGAGCCACCCTGGTGCACAAGAGAATAGCAATTCTTAGCCACATATACTAGTCAAAGCTGATCAAGAAAACAGAACTCAAGGCAGGTAATTCAACAGAAAAACTTTAATATAGAGAGAACTGCTTACAAAGGAGTTGAAAATGCTGACGAGCCTGAGGCAATTGTGAGGCAACCCAGAGATGAGCAAAGAAAGTGAGAAGTTGCTAACACCTGGGGCTAAAGGGATCAAGACAGGAAGTAATAACCCAGCTAAAATCTGAATGCCTGTCTCAGAAGAACGTCAACTGCTGATCTCAGGATTGTGGGTTCTAGCTCCATATTGGGTACAGATTACTAAAATAAGTAAACTTAAAAAAAAAATTAAAGGAGGAGTCCAAGTTGGCAGAGGAGTAGGAGACCTTGGTTTCACCTGGTCTCAGGAATTCAGCTAGATAGCTATTACACCATTCTGAACACTCGCAAACTCAACCAGAACTCTAAGAAAAGAATAGCTGCAACTCTACAAATAGAAAAGTGACCACTTTCTGCAATGTGGCAGATGCAGAGAAGTGAATCCCTGGAGATAAATGGGAAGATAAACCATAGTGGGAGGACGCCTCCATCAGCAGGCACCAGAAAGTGATAGAGCAGTGGAGCACAAAATGGGAACTTTTAGAAGTCTGCTCAGTAAGGGACATCTCTGCCTGGAAGGTGCTCAGTCCACAAAGTGGGGTCAGAATCCTCGGGGTCACAGAAAGACTGGAGGTGTCCAGGCAGTGGAATAAGGAAGCCGGCTGCAATCAGTGAGCCCAGGAGTCAGCTCTCAGTTGGGATCGCAATAATTGGGGACCAGGACATAGTCAGCACTGTCAGCTCTCTGAGCTGGAGCCCAGAAAGTGGCAGAAGCAGCAAGAACCCCTCCTGAGAGAAACGTTCAGTCACAGGCTAGTGAGCAGAGTGCAGACAGGGACCAGGGAGACAGGAGTGATGCTGAGGATGCACTGCAGCTTTCAGCTCTGGTGTTGGAGATTGGGAGGCCACCATTTTCACTCTCATCCTCTAAATAAGTGTGGAAAGTCTTCAGGGAAGAAAAGCCACCTAGAGCAATCTGAAGCAGATTAGTTAGCCTGCCGCCTGGCAAGAGCGGTACAATTCAACTGGGGGCAAAGACCCTGGAGAATCAAAGCTACAGGCCCCTCCCACAGATCAGCAACAACATCCAGCCAAGACCAACTCTAATGAATATTGAGAACTGCAAAACTCCAACACTAGGGGAATATAGCATACAGAATTCATGGCGGTTTTTTCCCCCCTACAATTCTTTAGCCTTTCGATTTTTTCTTTTTCCTTTTTCAACCAATTTCTTATTTTATCAACTTTTTAAAGAATCTTTTTTATTTTTCATTTTTACAATTACATATTACACTTTCATTGCATTTAATTTTATCTTGTATATGGGCAGCCCGGGTGGCTCAGCGGTTTAGCGCCACCTTCATCCCAGGGCGTGATCCTGGAGTTCCCTGCATGGAGCCTGCTTCTCCCTCTGCCTGTGTCTCTGCCTCTCTGTGTCTCTCATGAATAAATTTTTTAAAAATCTTTAATTTTATCTTGTATATATATGTAACTTTTTATTTACAATTTGGGAGGCACTTTCTTTTTTTCATTCTTCTTTTTAAAGATTTTATTTATTTATTCATGAGAGACACAGAGAGAGAGAGGCAAAGACATAGGCAAAGGGAGAAGCAGGCTCTCTGTGGGATGCCTGATGCAGAACTCGATCCCAGGACCCCAGGACCCCAGGACCACAACCTAAGCCAAAGGCGGATGCTCAACCACTGAGCCACCCAGGTGTCCCAAGGGATGCAGTTTCTTCTGCATACACCCAGAATCTAGTGTATGGCTCTATTCTCTTCACTTGTCTGATCATATTAGCTTTTGCTTTTTCTTCTTTTTGTTTTCTTAAAGTCTTTTTTAATTTTCATCTTTATAGCTACATCCCATCCTTTCAATGCATTTAATTTGATTTTTGTATATATTTTTCTTTCCTTACAATTTTGAGATGTAGTTTCTTCTAATAAATAGACCAAAATACACTCAGGATATAGTGTATTGTCCTGTTCTGTTCACATTTCTGTTTAAATTCCTTTTCTTTTCCTTTGTCTTTTTTTTTAAAGATTTTATTTATTTATTCAAGAGGGAGAGGGAGAAAGAGAGAGGCAGAAACACAGGCAGAGGGAGAAGCAGGCTCCATGCAGGGAGCCCGACGTGGGACTCGATCCCAGGTCTCCAGGATCACACCCAGGGCTGCAGGTGGCACTAAACCACTGAACCACCGGGGCGGCCCTGCTTAGTGTATATTTATCTGGGGTTGTTGATGCCATTTTTGTATTTTTTTCCCTAGTCCATCTATTCTTCCCTGGTAGAATGACAAGACAGAAAAATTCACCTCAAAAAAGAGAACAAGAGGCAGTACTGACTGCCAGGGACCTAATCAGTAGGGAAATAGGTAAGATTATCAGAGCTAGAGTTCAGAATGACGATTATAAAGATATTAGCAGGGCTTGAAAAAAACATAGAAGACACTAGAGAATCCCTTCCCAGAGAAATAAAAGAACCAAAATCTAATCAAGTCTAAATCAAAAAGGCTATTAATGAGATGAAATAAAAAATGGAGGCTCTAACTGTTAGAAAAAAATGTGGTAGAAGGGAGAATTAGTGATCTAGAATACAAAATGATGGAGAATAAAGAAGGTGAGAAAAAGAGATGGACAACTACTGGATCACCAGAGAAGAATTCGAGAGATAAGCGATACCATAATTATTCGAATAATTGGGATCCCAGAAAAAGCAGGAAAGAAGGTATATTGGAGCAAATTAGAGCAGAGAGGGATGTCTGGGTGGCTCAGTGGTTAAGCACCTGCCTTTGGCTCAGGGTGTGAATCTGGGATCCTGGGATCAAGTGCTGCATCAGGCTCCCCACAAGGAGCCTGCTCCTCCCTCGGCCTATGTTTCTGCCTTTCTCTCCGTTCTCTCATGAATAAATAAAATCTTTAAAAAGAAAATTACAGCAATAGAACTCCTCTAAGGAAGGAAACAGGCATCCAAGTCTAAGAGGTACAGAGAACACCTCCTTCAAAATCAATAAAAATAAGTCAATACCCTGACATATAATAGTGAAGCTTACAAATCTGAGAGACAAAAAATCCTGAAAGCTTGGGACAAGAGGTCTGTAATCTACAATGGCAGAAACATTAGACTGACAACCTACCTATCCAGAGACCTGGCAGGCCAGAAAGGACTAGGATGATATATTCAGGGTGCTAAAGGAGAAAAATATAAAGCCAAGAATACTTTATCTAGACAGGAACTCATTCAAAATAGAAGGAGACATAAAAAGCTTCCAGGACAAACAAAAACTAAAAGAATTTGTGATCACCAAACCAACCCTACAAGAAATATTAAAAAGGATCCTTTTTAAAAAAGATTTTATTTATTTATTCATGAGAGACACAGAGAGAGGAGGAGACATAGGCAGAAGGAGAAGCAGGCTTCACACAAGGAGCCCAATATGGTACTCGATCGCAGGACCCCAGGATCACAACCTGAGCCGAAGGCAGATAGATGCTCAACCACTGAGCCACACAGGCATCCCAGAAAGGGATCCTTTTAGCAAAAGAGAGCCCAAATGAAAATATTCCAGAAAGGAACAGAGACAATATACAGAAACAGTGACTTTACAGGTAATACAATGGCACTAAATTCATCTTTCAATAGTTAGTTTCAATGTAAACAGGCTAAATGCCCCAATCAAAAGACACAGGGTATCAGACTGGATAAAAAAGTAAGACCCATTGATATGCTGTCTGCAACAGCCTCATTTGAGACCCAAAGACACCTCCAGATTTAAGGTAACAGAGTGGAAAGCCATTTATCATGCTAATAGACATCAAATGAGAGCTTAGGTGGTGATCCTTATATCAGACAAATGAAATTTTAAACCAAAGACTGCAAAGAGATGAGGAAGGACATTATATCATAATTAAAGGATCTATCCAACAAGAAGCTCTAACAATTAAAAAAAAAAAAGAAAGAAAGAAAAAATCTAATAATTGTAAATATTTATGCCCCTAATGTGGGAGCAGCCAGTTATATAAGCCAATTAATAAAAAAATAAATAAATAAATACATCAATAATATAATAATAGTAGGGGACTTTAACATCCTACTCACTGCAATGGACAGATCATTAAGTAGAAGATCAACGAGGAAACAGGGTTTTAATGACACACTGGACCAGATGGACTTCACAGATATATTCAGAACATTCCATCCTAAAGCAACAGAATACACATTGTTCTCAAGTACACATGGAACATTCTCCAGAATAGATTATATACTGGGTCACAAATCAGGTCTCAACTAGTACCAAAAGACTGGGATCATTCCCTGCATATTTTTAGACCACAGTGCTTCAAAACTGGAACTCAATCACAAGAGGAAATTTGGAAAGGACTCAAATACATGGAGGCTAAAGAGCACCCTACTAAAAAATGAATGGGTCAACCAGGAAAATAAAGAATTTTAAAAATTCATGGAAACAAATGAAAATCAAAACACACTGTTCAAAACCTTTGGGATGCAGCAAAAGTAGTCCTAAGAGGAAAGTATATAGCAATACAAGCCTTTCTCAAAATAAGAAGAAAGGCCTCAAATATACAACTTAACCTTACACCTAAGAAGCTAAAAAAAGAACATCAAATAAAGCCTAAACCCAGCAGGAGTAGAGAATTAATAAAGACTGGAGCAGAAATCAATGAAATAGAAACCAAAATAATAGAACAGATTAATGAAACTAAGAGCTGGTTCTTTGAAAGAATTAGTAAGATTGATAACCCCCTGGCCAGAATTATCAAGAAGACAACAGAAAGAACCCAAATAAATAAAATCATGAATGAAAGGAGAGATCACAGGCAACACTACAAAAATACAAATAATAAGAGATTATGAAGAATTATATATCAATTAAGTAGACAATCTGGAAGAAATGGATGCATTCCTAGAGACATATAATCTACCAAAACTGAAACAGGAAGAAATAGAAAATCTGAACAAACTCGTAACAGCAAAGAAATTTATGCAGTCATCAAAAACCTCCCAACAAACAAGAGTCCAGGGCCAGATGGCTTCCCAGGGGGATTCTATCAAACATTTAAGAATAATTAATACCTGTTCTCTGATGCTGTTTCAAAAAATAGAAATGAAAGGAAAACTTCCAAACTTTCTGTAAGGCCAGCATAACCTTGATCCTAAAACCAGACAAAGACCCCACCAAAAAGGAGAATTATAGACCAATATCCTTAATGAATATGCATGCAAAAATTATCACCAAAATACTAGCCAATAGGATTGAATGGTATATTAAAAGGATTATTCACTACAACCAAGTGGGATTTATTCCTGGGCTTCAGGGATGGTTCAACATCCGGAAATCAATCAATGTGATACATTACATTAATAAAAGAAAGGACAAGAACCATATGATCCTCTCAACAGATATAGAAAAAGCATTTGACAAAGTACTGCATCCTTGATTAGAACTCTTCATAGTGTAGGGATAGAGGCAACATACCTCAATATGATAAAAAGCCATCTACAAAAAGCCCACAGCAAATATCATCCTCAACAAGGAAAAACTGAGAGCTTTTTCCTTAAGGTCAGGAACACAGCAGGGATGTCCACTATCACCACTGCTGCTCAACATAGTGATAGAAGTCCTAGCCTCAGAAATCAGACAATGAAAAGAAATAAAGCACATCCAAATTGGAAAAGAAGTCAAATTCTCACTTTTTGTAGATGACATAATATTCTACATGGAAAATCCAAAAGACTCCACCCCAAAATTGCCAGAACTCATAGCAGAATTTAGCAAAGTGGCAAGATATAAAATTGATGCACAGAAATAGTTGCATTTCTATACACTAACAGTGAGACAGAAGAAAGAGAAATTAAGGAATCAATCCCATTTACAATTGCACCCAAAACCATAAGATACCTAGAAATAAACCTAACCCCAAAGATGCAAAGTATCTGTACTCAGAAAAATATAGAACACTCATGAAAGAAATCAAGACACAAGAAATAGGACACCTGGGTGGCTCAGTGGTTGAGCATCTGCCTTTGTCTCAGGGTGTGATCCCAGGGTTCTGGGATCAAGTCCCACACTGAAGCCTGTTTCTCCCTCTGCCGGGGTCTCTGCCTCTCTCTGTGTGTCTCTCATGAATAAATAAATAAAACTTTTTTAAAAAAAGACAAAAGAAATGGAAAAATATTTGATATTTTTGCTCATTGATTTGAAGAACAAAAATTGAATGTCTATGCTACCTAGAATAATCCATACATTCAATGTAATCCCTATCAAAATACCATCAACTTATTTCCCAGAATTGGAACAAATACTCCTAAAATTTGCATGGAATCAGAAAAGACCCTGAATAGCCAAAGGATTGCTGAAAAAGAAAACCAACACTGGTGGCATCCCAATTCCAGCTCTATTATTACAAAGCTGTAATCATCAAGACAGTATGGTACTGGCACAAAAACAGACACATAGATCAATGGAACATAACAGAGAACCCAGAAATGGACCCTCAACTCTATGGTCAACTAATCTTCGACAAAGCAGTAAAGAACATCCAATGGAAAAAAGACAGTCTCCTTCAACAAATGACATTGGGAAAATTGGACAGCCACATGCAGAAGAATGAAACTGGACCATTTCTTCACACCATACACAAAAATAGACTTAAAATGGATGAAAGACAAGAATCCATCAAAATCCTAGAGAACACAGGCAGCAATCTCTTCGACCTCAGCCACAGCAACTTCTTGCTAAACATATCTCCAAAGGCAAGGGAAACAAAGGCAAAAGTGAACTATTAGGACTTGGGACTTCATCAAGATTAAAAACCTTTGCATTGAAAAGGAAACAATCAACAAAACCAAAAGGCAACCTACAGAATGGGAGAAGACATTTGCATATGACACATCAGATAAATGGCTAGTATTGAAAATCTATAAAGAACTTATCAAACTCAACACCCAAAGAACAAATAATCCAATCAAGAAATGGGCAGAAGACATGAATAGACATTTCTCCAAAGACATACAAATGGCCAACACACATGAAAAAAAAATGCTCAACATCACTGGGCATCAGGGAAATACAAATCAAAACCACAATGAGATACCACTCACACCAGTGAGAATGGCTAAAATTAACAAGACAGGAAATGACAGATGTTGGTGAAGATGAGGAGAAAGGGGAACCCTCTTGCACTGTTGGTGGGAATGCAAGCTGGTACAGCCACTGTGGAAAAAAGTATGGAGGTCCCTCAAAAGGTTGAAAATAGAGCTACCCTACAACCCAGCAGCTGCACTACTAGGTATTTACCCCAATGATATAAATGTATTGATCCAAAGGGGCACCTGTTCCCCAATGTTTATAGCAGCAATGTCCACAATAGCCAGACTATGGAAACAGCCCAGATGTCCATCGACAGATGGATAAAGATGTGGTATATATATATATATATATATATATATATATATATATATATATATATATATATGATGGAATACTACTCAGTCATTAAAAAAAATGAAATACTGCCATTTGCAACAATGTGGATGGAACTAGAGGATATTATGCTAAGTGAAATAAGCCAATCAGAGAAAGACAATTATATGATCTCACTCATATGTGGAATTTAAGAAACAAACAGAGAGTCATAGGAGAAGAGAGAGAAAAATAAAACAAGACGAAATTAGACAAACCAAAAGAGATTCTTAATAATGGGATACAAACTTAGGGTCACTTGTGGAGAGGGCAGTAGGGGAGGATCGGGTAATTGGGTGATGAACATTAAGGAAGGTATGTGATGTAATGAGCACTGGGTATATATAGGACTGATGAAATCACTGACTTCTAACTCTGAAACCAATACATTATATATTAATTAATTGAATTTAAAATTTAATAAATAAACAACTAAAATCAATTGGAAAGAGATGAGTATTAATTTTCCATTGTGTAACAAATTAACACTTAAACTTCGTGGCTTAAAACAACACACATTTATTATCCCATCATTTCTATGGGTAAAGAAGAGTTAGGCACAGATTAGCTGGATTCTGTGCTCAGGATCGCAAGACTGCAGTCAAGGTAATGGCCAGGGCTTGCTGCATCTGAGGCTTAACTAGGGAAGGAACATTTACCACAAAAAAATAAAAAAAAATTATTGAAACATCTGGCAAAACTGGAATGAAGTCTGAAAGTTCGATGGTAGTAATATAGTATTTCCTGATTTTGATGGTGCTATTCTGATTCTGTACATTTATTATAACTGTTTATGGGAAGTGTTTGCTACACTATTTGAAGGTAATATGTATGACTGGAGTTTGCATTTGCATGTAAATTTTAGAGTCAGCTTGATGTACACTAAAATATCCTGAGATTTTGATATTGCACTGAATCCATAAATCAATTTAGGGAGAACTGACATCTTTATTTTCTTAAAGGATGCCCATTCTCAACTTTTAAAAAAAAATTATTTATTTATTCATGAGAGACAGAGAGAGAGGCAGAGACATAGGCAGAGGGAGAAGCAGGTTCGATGCAGGGAGCCCAATGTGGGACTCGATCCCAGGACTCCAGGATCACACCCTGGGCTGAAGGTGGCACTAAACTGCTGAGCCACCTGGGCTGCCCTGAACTGACATCTTTAAAATATTAAGTATTCCAACTGAGTATTCAGTTCATAACTGAATTAACTCAGATCTTCTCTAGTGTCTTCCAGTGTCTTGTAGTTTTTAGTGTACAAAAAGTCTTTCTTGGATCTCTTTCACTATATCTATTCCAAAGATTGATTTATGAGGCTATAAATAGTAGTTTCTCTTTTCACTTTTGTTGTTGGTATTTAAAAACAACTTTTTTTAAACATAATTCCTTTTATATTATTCTATATATAGGAAACTTGCCAAGACACTTACTAACGGTTTATAGATTTTGGATTTTCTATATACACACTGTCATTTACAAATGAAGTTTATTTCCTCCTCAACAATACTTGTTTATTTTGGTTTTTTCTTACCTTTTACTGTGGCTATAACCTTCAGAAGAGTGCTGAATAGAAATCGTTAATAGCAGAGACACCTGGGTGGCTCTGCAGTTGAGCATCTGCCTTCCGTCCAGGGTGTGATCCTGGAGTCCTGGGATTGAGTCACGTCAGGCTCCCTGCATGGAGCCTGCTTCTCTCTGCCTGTGTCTCTGCTTCTCTGTCTCTCATGAATAAATAAATTAAATATTTTTTAAAAAGAAATAGTAATAGCAGACATCCTGATCTTATTCCCAATTTCAAGTATGATGTCTGCTGTAAGTTTTACATAGATAATACTTATTAGAATAAGGAAGTTCCCTCTTATTAGTTTGGTAAGTTATTATGAATACATATTTTATCAAATGCTTTTTCAGCATCTACTGAACTGATCTTCTTTTTCCCTTTTGATGTGAATTACACTGATTCATTAAACTATCCTTGCATCCTGAAATAAACCCCACTTTCACCATGTATTCTCCTTTTCATGTTTAATTTGCTAAGATGAGGGGCACCTGGGTGGCTCAGTGGTTGAGCATCTGCCTTTGGCTCAGGTCGTGATCCCAGTCTTGGGATCAAGTCTGCAGCGGGAGCCTGCTTTTCCCTCTGCCTGTGTCTCTGCCTCTGAGTCTCTCATGAATAAAATTTTTTAAAAATTTTTGCTAATATTGTATTTAGGTTGAACTTGTATTTTGAAATTCATTAAAGGGTTGGTCTGTAATTCTTTTAATCTTCAATGTATGTTCAAAGTGATGTCAGCCTGGTTAAAAATTAGGAAATGTTCTCTCATTGTGTAGTCTCTAGAATTTATATAGACTTGATAATATTTGGCAGAATTCAGTGGGAATGCCATTAAGGCCTGGAATTAGTGGGAAGACTTTAAATAACAGATGTGATTACTTTTTAAAGATATATCTCACATATAAAATTCACACTTTCAAAGTATAAAATTGGCACTTAGTATATTCATTAAATTATGCAATCACCACCACTAAGTCCAGAACGGTTAAATCATCCCAAAAAGAAATTCCATATCTATTAGCAGCTACTCACCAATCATCTTCCATCCTGCTCCTGGTAACCACCAATTAGTTTTTGTCTCTATGGATTATTTCCTAAGTGGGACCATAAACTATGTGGTCTTTTGTGTTACTTCTCTTAGAATAATATTTTCCAAGATTTATCCATGTTGTTGCATGTATCAGGACTTCATTCCGTTTTATAAATAACATTCCATTGTGTGTGTGTATATACCACACCACATTTTGCTTATCCATTTATCAGTTGACAGACATTTGGGTTGTTTCGATTTGAAGGTTATTATGACTAATGCTGTTGTGAACATTCATGTAGAAGTTTTTGTGTGAGCATATGCTTTCAATTTTCTTGGGTATGAGTGGAATTGCTAAATCATATGGTAACTATGTTTAATTTTTTGAGGAACTGCCAGACTGTTTTACAAAGTGGCTGTACCATTTTACAGTCCCATCAGCAACATATGAGGGTTCCAATTTCCCCACATCCTTGCCAACAACTGCCATTGTCTGTCTTTTCAACTATAGTCATCCTAGTGGTTATGAAATAGTATCTCATCATGGCCTCATCTGGATTTCCCTAATGATGTTGAGCATCATTTCATGTATTTACTGGCAATTTGTATATCTTCTTTGGAAAGATATCTATTCAAATACTTTGCCTATTTTTACATGGAGTTGTTTTACTGTTGAGTTGCAGAATTGTTTTTTTAAGATTTTATTTATTTATTCATGAGAGACAAGAGAGGCAGAGACACAGGCAGAGGGAGAAGCAGGCTCCACCCAAGAAGCCTGATGTGGGACCTGATCCCAGGACCCTGGGATCACGCCCTGAGCCTAAGGAAGATGCTCAACTGCTGAGCCACCCAGGGGTTCCCAACATAATTACTTACATACTCTAGATATTAGTCTCTTACAAATATGTTATTTGTTTCTATTGCTCCATTCTTTCATTCTCATTCTGAGGGTTTTTTCACTTTCTTGTCTTTTGAAACACAACTTTTTAAAATTTTGATAAAGTCAGTTTTTGATTGGTTGCTTATACTTCACGTATATCTAAGAAAGGACTGCCTCATCTGAGGCCACAAAGACTTAAAACTATGTTTTCTTCCAGCATTTTATAGTTATAGGTCTTACATTTAGGCGATTAATTTTGAGTTAATTTTTGAATACAGTGGAGGGAGGGATTCAAGTTCATTCTCTGGCATGTGGCTATGAGAAGACTATTATTTCTGCTTATCAAATAGATGCAACTACTTTAACAAATACGGAACGCTATTCAGATTTCCCCTTTCCTTTCTCCCCCGCCCTTTTTTTTCAGTAATCTCTACACCCAACAGAGATCAAGAGTCACATGCTTTCCTAACTGAACCAGCCAGGTGCCCCTTTTGATCAAGAGTCACATGCTTTCCTAACTGAACCAGCCAGATGCCCCTAGGTTTTTTTCTTATATTTGTATTTTTTCAGGTCTTTGAACACCGTCTAAAATTTCAAATGCATCAGCATGGAGATATTCATAATACTTTTTTGTGTGTATTTAAAGATTTTACTTATTTATTCATGAAACAGAGAGGCACAGACATAGGCAGAGGGAGAAGCAGGCTCCCTCTGGGCAGCCTGAGGTGGAACTCAGTCCCAGGACCCTGAGATCACACCCTGAGCCAAAGGCAGACACTCAACCACTGAGCCAACCAGGTGCCCCCATACTTTCTTGAAAGATTTTTAATGAATGCAGAAGCAGTGAGATCTCCATTTCACTTTTGATATTTGTGCCTTCATACTTTTTTCATTGGTCTTGCTGGAGATTTGTCTTCTCAAAGAAGCAACTCTTAACTTTGCTAATCCTATTATGTTTGCTTTCTATTCCAATAAATTAAGCTTTCTTCTTTGTGCTTTAGTTTTTAATAACTTGAGATAAATGCTTCACTCATGGACTTTTAGCTTTATTCTTTTCTAATAAATTATTAAATCACCTCTAAGCACAGCTTCATCTAACCCTGATGAACTTTGATGTTTTATTTTCATAATAAAATTTTTTCTAACTTCCATTGTGATACCCTCCTTAACTCAAGATTACTTTTTTTTCTAACTTCCATTGTGATACCTTCCTTAACTCAAGATTACCCTCCGTAGCTGGGTGGCTCAGCGGTTTAGCACCGCCTTCAGCCCAGGGTGTGATCCTGGAGACCCAGGATTGAGTCCCGCTTCAGGCTCCCTGCATGGAGCCTGCTTCTCCCTCTGCCTGTCTCTGCCTCTCTCTCCGTCTCTCATAAATAAATAAAATCCTTAAAAAAAAATTACTTTGGAGTATCCTTTGTAGTTTCTAAACATAAAGGTTTTTTTTTTTTTTTTATCTTTTTTCTCCCCCTAGCTTTTTTAAAGTAAGCTTTATGCCCAAGATAGGGCTAAACTTGGGACCCAGAGGTCATGAGTTGCATGCTCTCCTGAGCCAAGCAGGCACCTCCCTAGTTTATTTATGGTCAGAGAATATACTCTGTATGATTAATAATTTGACAGACTTGCTTTTTTAAGCATGTGGTCAACTTTTCTAAATGTCCAACATGTACATAAAAAAACATGTATTATGTATTTGTCGAGAGTATAATAGCCTATATACATGGTGGTTGGGTCTATTGTATTTTTTATAACCCTACCATTTTTTGACCACGTAATCTTTTATGATTGTGCATTTCTCTATTTCTCCTTGTTTTCTGATAAACTTAGTAGCTATTGAATTCTATAAATTTATAATTGCTAAACTTTTCTGGTGAATTAGTCCTTTTCTCATTATCAACTGTCTCTTTACTACTAATTAGTATTTTGCCTGAAATTGTTTGATATTAATATAGCCATATTATCGTTCATTTACTGTTTATATATCTTTCTACATCCTTTCACTTTCACCTTTCTGTATTCTTACATTTTATGTGCGTCTCTTCTATGTAACTCAGTTGTATCATTATCTGAAAAGGTTTATTGGAAGATTTTACCCCATTTACACTTACTGCAATTTCTGATTCATTTAGAATTAACTGTGCCATCTCCCCAAATGTTTTCCCTGGGTTTTTTTTTTTTTTCCTATCTTGCTTTCTCTTGGGTTGAGTACTTTTTTCCTGTTGTTCCATTTTATACCATTAGTATATGTAATATACTTTCATAAATCTTTTAGTGTAGTTACCCTAAATACTAAAACAGGCGAGTTTAATATAAAATGACAGCTTAACCTTTCCTTAGACAGAAGGACCTTAAAACACTTTTCCATTTATCCCCACCCCTCAATTTACATGCAATTGTTTTCATGTACTTTAGTTCTGTTTTTTTAAACACTCGAGACATTATTTTCGTTTTAAAATCACTATTAATTTAAACCTCCATATTTACCCTGTTGTTCATCATTCCTTCTTGCAACTCCAAACTTCTATTTGGTATCATATCCCTTCTGCTTAATGACATCATTTTTGCATAGTTTGTTCACAAAAACTTCTCACCTTTTGTGTGAAATTTTCCTAATTTTACCTTTTGTACTTTTACTGTTAAGGACACTTTTGCTTTGTACAGAACTCTAGATTAGCAGTTATTTTTTTCCATTACTTTGAAGATGCCATTCCATTGTCTTGATTGCCATTGTTTTTACTGAATAATCAATTGCCATATATTTAGCCCTTTGAAACATGCCTTGGGGGATTCCTGGGTGGCTCAGCGGTTTAGCACCTGCCTTTGGCCCAGGGCATGATCCTGAAGTCCCCAGAACGAGTCCCGCATCCGCTACCTGCATGGACCCCTGCTTCTCCCTCTGCCTGTGTTTCTGCCTCTCTGTGTGTCTTTCGTGAATAAGTGAATAAAATCTTTAAAAACAAAAAAGAACATGCCTTATTTCTTTCACTACTCTACACCTTTTTCCTTTTCTAGTTTCCAGTAATGGTAATATTTGCATAAGTATGATTTTCTGAATATTTTGTTTGAGGTTTGTGGGACTTCCAAAACCTGTAGCTTGACAATTTTCATAAATTTTAGATATTTCTTAGGCATTAACTCCAAATATTCTCTTTCTTCTCCTTTCGGGACTACAGTTACATTAAAGTTAGCCCATCTCTGTGCTCTTCCCTGATTCTTTTCCATCCTTTGGACTCTATATATAGATCATTTTGAATTTTTTCCTTCTGACCAAACCTAATTCACTATTCCTTCAGCTATTATTTCACCTGATGTTAAAATCATTCACTAAATTCTTAATTTTAACTTTGTTTTTGTTTCTTAAATTCCTAACTCCCTAATGAACCTGATCTCAGGGTCCAAAGCTCAAGCCCCATCCTGGCTATAGACGTTACTTTAAAAAAAAAAAAAAAAAAAAACAACTGAAGATGCTTTACATTTCTAAAGACAAAAGATTAATAAAAGTAACTATCTTTCAAATCTTTTAAACAGCAAAGTGAAAGTGGTAAACAGTCTCCATTAACAAAAAAGAAAAAAATCCAGGACTCTTAACAAAATTAAAGGTAGGCTTACATATAGAGCTACTTCAGAAATGGGATAATACCTAAGACATGGACAAATACCTTATTTTAATCTAAAAAAAGTATTTACTGGATCGTATATTCAAGTTTTCGATATGCCATTTGAAATAAATTATCCTTGAAAATAAACCATTCAATATAATCTCTGAAATATTATCTAGTTAACATAATATTTGCCTTAAGTATATCAGACAAATATTTACTATCAGCAAAATAAAAACCAGCAAAGCATTTTTGTATCTGAATGCCTGACATTCTGATCCAGTGGATTTACATTTTTTCCTAAGTATAGTAATTTTTAAAAATCTCTTTGGGTACTCAACATATTAGAAGTACAACTACCTATTTATAATTGCCAACTTCTAACATATAAGCCATCAATAAACACCAACACAATATTTTAGCAATCATCTTATGTGAATTGACAAATGGAAAACAAAATTCTCACTAACAATGGGTCACCAAATTCTTTCTTATAAGTTATTATAAAAAAATTTATTTAAAAAGCCTAAATACACAAACATGATCAAACATTTAAAATTAAAAAATGAAAAACAAAATTAAACTGAAATAAGTTATGATTTCCTTTTCCTCTTTCACAAAAAAAATTCAAACATAAAAGGTCAAGTTTAATTCTAAGTATTTTTGTTTTTAATTGTTTTCTAATACAATTTTACTAAATCATTTATTCAGTCGTTTCTTTAGGTTCTCAAGGTGTTCTGTTTTAACATCTTGCAATGCCAGTACCATTGCTTTAGACAAGGAAGGATTAAATGAAATAGTCATTAGACAGCACAAATCTATTAAATCTCTCTGACACTTCTGCAAACCATCCAGGAACTTTTGGTATTGAAGAGGGTCCTTTTTTGACTGTTTCATTTCTGGTACTGAAAACCCTATCAAACTAGTAAGTATTTCATCTGCAAAGTCTACATCTAGATATGCAGTACCATCAGAAATCTTTGCTGTTATACTCCAAATGCCACCAGAACTTGAAAGATTTCCAGTTAAGGTTACAATAAATGCTTTGACCTTCACTGTTGTAATTTTCTTTGGTCTGCTGGCCATTAGAATAGACAAATAGATAAAGGGTGGAGAATATAAATCCATGGCACTAGAAAGAGGAGTGCTGTACTCTGATGATCTTGAACAAGTCTGTAAATGGTGATCATTTTCATTAGAAATGTGTGAACTGCTTTTTGGTACATAATTTACCAGCTCTCCATTTGATATTGATATTTTATTATTTAAGGAATGTCCATCTATACTGCTGAAGGTTTGTTTTATTTTATTGTCTGTCTCTGAGTCTTTATTTGTAAAATCATGGGGAAGGGGTACATTATTATGAACTGAAAAAACACTACTGTTTTGGTCTCCAGCAGATGGACTACAAAAAGATTTGCCTTCATTAATCATTTGTTCAGATAAATTTTTTTTGTTCCAATTATTATTTCTGCTTTTGCAAGTCAAAGAAAAATTACCCAGAGTATTAGGTTTATGTGAGACTCTTTCTATTGTACTCTCATCTGGGGTTCTGTTCAAAGTCAATGGCTGCAATTCTTCAGTTTCCATTTGTGAAACTATCTCTATACTTTCATCTGGGGTTCTGTTCAAAGTCAATGGCTGCAATTCTTCAGTTTCCATTTGTTCTTTCTGGACAGTTTCTTCTAAAAGCAAGGCCTCCTCCAGTGAAAAGTCATCTAATTCCCCATCAGTGAAACACATGGATGGATCTGGTGGTTTCTCTTTTGGTTTTGGAGAAATAATACGTTGTTCTTCAAAGCTTGACTGCCTTGTGGTAATAGTATTTGAAGAACTATCTGTACTGAAAAATCTTCTGTCTAAGGAGGTATCATTAATTGCTGCAAACTCATTTTCATCAAGACTTGCCAAGAGTTCTTCATCAGAAGGTCCTAATGCAGGATCTAGAACATCTGTAATTCCTGGGATGCTTTGGTTAGGATTATTTGGTATAACTGAAACTATAGGATCAGGTTCCCCAATTAATCTTGCAAGTACTTTTTCTTGGGCATATTCTTCTAAAAGAGCATCTACTTCTCCTCCCAACAGCTTCACATTTTCTGGTTTCAATAAGAGCACGCCAAGGCGGAAAGAAATGTTTCCATAAATCAAAATTTTTGTACCTGGGGGAAGATCACTATGAAGAACTGGAATAGACTGATATTCCATTCCCTGTATTTGTACAATTCCATCAGTTAGCTGTAGCATCAACATGCGTGAAGGCTTTGCTTCCCAAGGTTTTGGGGTGACCTGTGTTTCAGCTGTAATTAGGTCATTCGTTGTGTTCTTTCCTCTCAGCTTCTGTATCTGGGAATATGCAGGCTGACTGACATCAACCAATGAATTAATCTGCAGAGCAAAAAATCCAGTCAGTTCTCCTTTTGGAACTTCCAAAATGCCATCAGGTAAAAGAGGGTGTTCCAAATCTCTCAGATCAGTAAGAAGCCATTGCTCGAATACTTGTTTATTCATTTGTGCTTGACTCAAATTAACATTATCATTTTCCTCTTGAACCCAGTTAACACAAGCTTCCAACCACGTTAGAGGTACTTTAACATGCCACGTAGCTAAAAGCCAGGTTTCAACTCTTAATGCAATATTAGTTACATTCATTCTTTTAAAATAAATTATTGTGTATGTATTACCTGAAAACAAAGAAAACAAAAAAAATATGGTAATTCAGTACATTTAAATAGAGTTTCTACAATTATCTACAACTCACAGGTATAACCACACTCTTTAGATTTTTCTCTCTTCAACATCTTAAAATTCTTTGACTTTCTATATGGCCAAAATTCAAATACCACAAGTAATTAGATCATATAATGAGAAAAGCAAAAGGTTTGAGACAGATATATTCAAATTACAAATTCTGTGACCTTTATAAATTTCTTAACTTCTCTAACCCAGTTTTTTCATCTGTAAAATGCCAATACACCATCTATCTTCCAGGGTTGTTGTGAAGATTACATGACTAACATTTGTAAAGCATAATGTCAGATCTATGAAAGATACTGGGTAAATGGTAGTTATTATTATATTAATAATTGGATTCTAATCACTTAAAATTTAGTCAAAAAACAATAGTCACTAAGGTTTTCTTCATATGTTTAATTCATATTCTATTAAAACTTTTACTATTGTTTGTCCATCTAGCATTTAAATACATGGCCTGTGGATAAAAATATAACCAATAACAATGGAGTCTGAGCTGATATAAGGTATCTTGCTTGTTTGGCTAAATAAATCTCAACAGTCTTATACTTCTGATTTTCTCAGTATAACAGTAGTTGCAGAACACTAAACATTAATTAACCCTGTGGTCACAAAAGTATATTTTTTCCTCCCAAAGATGATAATATCTAAGACTTAATAAAACTTATAAAAGTTAAAAAAAAAAACTTATAAAAGTTTTAATGTGACCACAAGAAAACTTACCATCTGGAACAGGAACATAGGATTTGATGACAGGATTTGGAACAGCTTGTTCAGTGGAGTAATTATTATCTCTACTGTTCAGAAATGGCCCTGGGACAAGAAGCAGTAATGGTTATAAGGCAAAGCTACAGAAAGAATCACTGGTCTATTCGCATGAGTGTAAGAGTTTGGTGCTACAGTATTGGGGTTCCCTATTATCAATCAGGGCAGAGTGGGGTAAAACAATAAAAACATAAGGTTTGGTATGAGCCAAACAGAAACAAGTGACCTTGAGAAATTTATACATTGCCTGTGTGTTTCCTAGTCTGTATGTTTAACCTCATAAGATTACTGTAAAAATTAAAGAAGATAGAAAGAGGATGGACCACAAGGCACTGGCACAGGCACGTATCTTGGGCAGCTGGGCCAGGTGATCCAAGGGGGTGATCCAGCAAGCCTCTGGTATCCCCACCACCATGGACAGTCAGAGGATTTACAGAAGCTTCTGTAGGCTGAGAAGGGGGTGCCCAGAAAGTGTTCAAGGTCCACATGCAAAAGAAACTGAAGCTGAAGCAGGTCAAAGCAGCTCAAGCTGAAACAGAACAGTACAGCCTGCAAAGAGAGAAAAACGTCCAAGGGTGAGGAAACTGCAGCTATGAGATCCCATCGCAGTGGCAGCACTGAAGTGGAGGAGGCTCAGGAGATGATGACCATCTTTCAGGCATAATTCCAGCAAAACAGGAATGAAGTCCTAGATAACGTCTTAGCCTTTGAGACAGCAACCAGAAATTCATGAAAATTACCACATAAATGGACAAAGGAAGAAGAAAGAAGTGCCCGTTCCAGGGAATGGAATTTTGGATGCCTTCATGGAATATGAAATTTCAGCAAAACTTGAATTATATTCATGAAAAGGCAGTAAATTATTTCTGTATATTCTACAGCAAGTCCTTTCACTTTTTGGAGAATAACAAATCTAGCTTCTTTGTATGAACTTAAAAGCTTATCCTACTGTACAACATGTTGACTATAATTAATAATACTGTATTTCATGTTTGAAAGCTGCTAAAAGGGATGCCTGGGTGGCTCAGTGGTTGAGCATCGCCTTCAGCTCAGGGCATGATCCTGGAGTTCTGGGATTGAGTCCCATATCAGGCTCCTGCAGGGAGCCTGCTTCTCCCTCTGCCTATATCTCTCTTCTCTCTCTCTGTGTGTCTCTAATGAATAAATTAAAAGTTAAAAAAAAAAAAAGGCTGCTAAAAGAGCAAATCTTAAAAATTCTTATCACAAGAAAAAAACACTATAATTATATGGTGATGTTAACTAGACTTATTGTGGTGATCATTTCACAATGTATACAAGTATCAAATCATTATATTGAACCACTGAAACTAATATAATGCTGTTTTTATATCAATTATACCTCAATTTTTAAAAAAACACCCAGAAAAAGGAGTTTACCCAAAGATTTCTTTTTTACCTTGTATTTTTTAGAAATGTAATGAATATACATTGTCTGGTTCCCTATGTCTTTTAGCTCAAGCAACATATATACATCAGTAGTGACTTTGGGGCACCTGGGTGGCTCGGTGGTTAAGCATCTGCCGTTGGCTCCCGTTATGATGCTGGGGTCCTGGGATCAAGTCCCACATTGGGCTCCTCGTGGGGTGCCTGCTTCTCCCTCTGCCTGTGTCTTTGCCTCTCTGTGTGCCTCTCATGAATAAATAGATAAAATCTTAAAAAAAAAAAAAATACTGACATTTTCTTTATTAGATGTAAAAAAAAGTTTTGAAGAAAGAAAAGGGATTAAATGTTGTCATTTTTCCCTAGAGCTTTCTTGAGGGTAAGCAGCTTTATCTATGAGAAAGCAGTAAACAGTTATTTGTAACCCGTGTTAAGTAGCAGAGATCCTTAAAATAGTCTTTTCTGGCTAACAGTCATAACAATAGGGACATCTGGGTGACTCAGGCAAATGAACGCCTGACTCTTGATTTTGGCTCTGGTGGTGATCTCAGGATCATGGGATAGAGGCCCACCTTGGGCTGTGTGCGGAGCACAGGGCCTGCTTGAGATTCTCTCTCTCCCTCTGCCCCTTGCATACATGCATGCTCGTTCTCTCAATAAATAAATAAATAAATAAGTACTAGTATAATTGTTTGGGCTGCTTTGAGTTCCTCTTAATCAAAATTATTAGATGATAGAATTAGGATTTGGTTACATTTTATTACATGTTATTATTTGGTATATTGATAATCATTTAAAAGTAAAGACTATCATGAAATCAATCAATCAACCAATCAAAATAAAATAAAATAAAATAAAATAGCTAGAAGAGCCAGTATATAATCTAGTGGTTAAGAGTACAACTGCCAAATTGTCTCACACTTATAAATTTGGTGAACCTAAACAAGAGATCACATTAATTTAACAAATGGTTACAATTTAAAGGAGTTATAGTTGTGAGTTTTACATGAATAACATTTTAAAGGAGGGGCTAAGAAGGTCATTATAATTATAGAACTGGTGAATATTTAGAGTGAAAAAAGTGAGAATATAGATACATATTATGTTTTTAATTATATACGAAAAACAATTTAAAATTTCCAAGGCAGGAAAGGTCCCTGGCCCATTGTGTTGAAAACAGACCATGTAGAGATTGATCAAGACTCTTGAAGACATTTAAGACTATGGCACCCCTATCCCAAGTCAGAGATACTGCTTCTGCAAAGGATAAAAAAGAAAATCTCTGGACTGGGGGATACCAGAGTACAGCTGAAGTGGAGATACCATACTGAAAATAGAGGGAACAAATTAATTCCTAACTCCTACTAAACACTGACCACATACTACTCTCTTCCTTTACAAAGCACCCAGAAATACCAGCGACGAGTATGCTCTCCTAGAAAGGAGACTAGAAAATCTTCCTCTGGGCAGTCTTACTACCTTAACAGAAAAGACTTAAAGATATTAACACAAGAGGTTCTCCAATTAAAAAGCCCATGTTGAAATTGCATCCACAGACTCAGAGTTTCAATCAGCTTCCTAGTTCCCCTCTCTTAACCATAACAAGACATCTAAGAAAAGATTCTAACCATAAGATGCATCAAAAAAGAAAAAAAAAAAAGCAATGAAGTAACAATGAAAGGAGACAAAAACTTCAAAAAAGCCATTACTAATACCCTAAGAAAGATACTAATATCCATGTAGTAAGAATAGGATTCTAAAACAAGAGATATTCATAGGACATGGGCTCCTGGGTGGCTCAGCTCAGTTGGTTAAGGTCTGCCTTCGGCTCAGGTCATGATCTGAGGGTCCCGGGACTGAGCCCCACATCAGGCTCCCTGCTCCGTGGGGAGGCTCCTTCTCCCTCTTCCTCTGCCTGCTGCTCCCCCCTGCTGTGCTCCCTCTCTGTGTCTAATAAATAAATAATATCTTAAAAAATATTCATAGGACAAAAAACAACTCTTAGAAATTTAAAATATGATAGTGGAAATGAGAAACAGTAGAATGAATGGAAGATAAAGTCAAGAAATCTTTTCCAAATTTAAACATCAGTACAAAGAAATCAACAAAACACAGTGGGGATGGAAAAGAACAGTCTAGTTAGTCTAACAGACTAGGAGTTCCAGAAAGAGAAAAGAGAAAATAAATGAGGGAGGAGGGAGGGATAATCAGAGAAATAAATTTTTTTTTAATTTTTTTTTTAATTTTTTTTTATTTATTTATGATAGAGAGAGAGAGGCAGAGACATAGGCAGAGGGAGAAGCAGGCTCCATGCACCGGGAGCCCGATGTGGGATTCAATCCCGGGTCTCCAAGATCGCGCCCTGGGCCAAAGGCAGGCGCCAAACTGCTGCGCCACCCAGGGATCCCTCAGAGAAATAAATTAAGAAAACTTTCAAGAACTTAAAGATAAGTGCTTCTGAATGGAAAGAACCCAATATGATGGATAAAACATGTAACAAGGCATTATCTTTATGAAATTTTAGAATGTAGGGACAAAGATGTTGCAAACATCCAAAGAAGGATGACAAACAATAACGAATGAAAATGGCTTTAGATTTCTCAATAGAAACTGGAAGGTAAGTGAGCAATTCCTTCAAATTCTGAATGAAAATTATTTCCAACCTACAAATCTCCACCTAGGCAAAGTATCAATCAAGTATGACAGTGAAAGAAAAACATTTTCAGATCAGCATTGTCCAAAACAATTTTGTAATGGAGCATATGTTCTAACATATGAAAGACATAAACAAGAAAGAGGAAGAAATGAGAGGAAAACATTATAGTGAGGGGCATTTGGGTGACTCAGTGGTTGAGCGTCTGCCCTTGGCTCAGGTCATGGTCCTAGAGTCCCAGAATCAAGTCTTGCATCAGCCTCCTTGCAGGGAGACAGCTTCTCCCTCTGCCTATGTCTTTGCCTCTCTCTCTGTGTCTCTCATGAATAAATAAAATCTTAAAAAAAAAAAAAAAAAGCATTATAGTGAAAAGTATTTGCAAGATGTAAAGGCAAACAGCTCAGAGGCCTTGAAGAGAAATTATTTTTCAAGATAAAATCATGTGAGACCACTCTTTCCAGGATCTCCTGTTTTTCTCTTTCTTGGTTTATACTTCTATTAAATAGAGCATCAACATATCTCAACGCAGAGGAGAAATTTAAGTAACTGTAGGAGTTAGGGGTTAACCTGATGAAAAATGGTAGAGAAAAGAAAAAAAAATGACACTCAAGAGAAAATAAAATGTACTACAGGAAAGATAAAGCAGTATTTGTATACTACACAGCTTAGTTATAAGTACTTAGTTATAAGTAACATATGTGGTCATAACAGACACTCTAAATAATTATTTCACAAATTTTAATATACAGATTTGATAGCAAGATGGAAAAGGAATGGAAAGAAATCAAAGAGGTAGACAAACCATGACACTCTCAACTACAGAAAACAGAGTTGCTGGAGGGGAGATGGGTGAAGGAACAGGGTAATTGGATGATGGGCATTAAAGAAGGCACATAATGTGATGAGCACTGGGTTATATGCAACTGATGAATTACTGAACTCTATTTCTGAAACTAATGATGTACTACTATATGTTGGCTAATTGAACTTAAATTAAAAAAAAAAAAAAAAAAGATGTAATACCAAAATGGAAAAATGTGTGTGAAGGTAGAAGTGGGTGAGAGGTAGGTGGAGAGAGCTAAATTCTCATCTCTGCAGTAAGTCAACAGAAAGTGCCTAAAACTGAAAAATTAAGATGTAGTAATACCTGTATGGTTTCCTGAGTCCTAAAAGTAAATACAAAAAAGAATCAGCTAGATAAGTTGAAAGTGGTTGCTTCTGAGGAAGAGGACAGGGAATTGATATTTTTCAAAACAATTCTTTGAAGTTTGATATTTTAAATATATACAAAACTTTGTTTTTAAATCTTCTCCTTTCATTGATTTCTTTGTACTGATGTTTAATTTGGGGAGAAGATTTTAACTTTACCTTCCATGTGCTCTGAGTTTTTCATTTCTGCTATTAGCAATAAACAAAATAGTACAAAAGTATATCTTTTAAAATTAAAGGTATGAATTATAATAGTGATATACTGGGACAGATGGTAGTTACATTTGCAGCGAATAAACTTGTTGAATCACTGTTCTACACCTAAAGCTAATATAATATTGTGTCTACTATACAAAAAATAAATAAATAAAGGTATGAAAGACAAAATGCTTTCCTCCTAAGATCAAGAATAAAACAGATGTTGGGGTGTCTGAGTGGCTTAGCCGGTTAAGCATCTGACTCTTGATTTCAGCCCAGGCTGTGATCTCAGGGTGGTGGGATCAAACCCCCCCATGGAGCTATGTGCTCAGTGCAGAGTCGCTTGAGATTCTCTCTCTCTCTCTCCCTCTGCCCCTCCTCCTCAAGCTCACACTCTAAATAAGAAAATCTTGAAAAATATAAATAAATAAACAGATGTGCTACTCACTTTTGGCAGTACATATACTAAAATTGGAGGAATACAAAGAAGACTACCATGGCCTCTGTGCAAGGATAACACACAAATTTGTCAAGCATTCCATATTTTTATGAAATAAAAACTAAAAAACAACAATACACAATAAAGAATAAAGGAGAGGTCTACTCCCAACAGTTTAACATTTACAGGAGGCCGCTGTGAGTGCAATAAGGCAGGATAAAAATAAAAGGTATATAGATTAAAACAGAAAAAAAAAAATAGCATGCAGAAAGATATATAGACCAATAGAACAGAATAAAGAGCTAGAAACAAACCCTCATAAATATAGATACTCCAATGATCTTTGACAAGGGTGCAAAGATTACACAACAGAGAACGGACAGTCTCTTCAATAAATGGTGCTAGGAAAACTGGATATCTACATGCAAAAGGATGAAAATGGACCCTTATCTTACACCATCATCAAAAATTAACTCAAAATGGAGATCTAAATGTAAGGCCTGAAACTATAAAACTACCATTTACATTCTGCTCTGTGAAAGACACTAAAAAATATAAAGACACACATACAAACTCACACATGACAAACCACAAACTGGGGGAAATAATGGACAGAAAACTTGTATCCATTATATATGAAGAATCTATACTTAAAATTCAGTAAGAAAAATAACTTATGTTAACATGAATAAAACATCTGAACAGGCACTTCACCAAAGATATGCAGAAGGCAAATAAACTCATTAGCTCAACATTATTAGACCTTAAGGAAATGCAAAATTAAAATAACAATGTGGTACTACACATCTATTAGCATGGCTAAAATAAAAAATAACTGAGAATACCAAATATTAGAATTTTCATACATTGTTGGTGGGAATACAAAATGGCACAGCCATTTTGGGAAAACAGATAAGCAGTTTCTCAGAAAGAAAAACATACACTTACCATAACAATCCAACAATCACATTACTAGGTAATTACTCAAGAGAAATGAAAACGTATACTAATTAAAAACCTTTTCTGTGAATGTTTATAAGTAGCTTTATCATAATAGCCGAAAACAATCCAGATGTCCTTCAACTGATGATGGATATATAAATTATGGGACATCATTACAATGCAATATTATGCAATAATAAAAAAGAATAAACTAAGACTAGATCAAAGCCATGCATGAATGTTGCTATAGACTGCATCCCCCCAAAAATTCATATGTTGAAATCCTAATGCACAATGTGATGGTATTAGAAGTAGGGCTTTTGGGACATGCATATTAGGTCAGGAAGGTGGAGCTCATGAAAGAGATTATGGCTTTTATAAGAGACCACACTACCACCACCACCACTACCACGACCCCCACAGAGCTACCTTGCTCCTTTCACCACAGAAGGTTAGTGAAAAGATGGCCATCCAGGAACACAGAAGTGGTTTCTCCTCACCAAACATTGAAACGGCTGACACCTTGATCTTGGACTTCCCAGCCTCCAGAGAAGTAAATTTCTGTTGTTTCTAAGCCCTTCAGTTTATGGTATTTTGTTAGAGCAGCCTGAATAGACTAAGACAAATGTCAAATGTAGGATGTGAAGTGAAAGAAGCCAGACAAAGACTGCACAATTCCATTTACATGACATGCTAGAAAAAGCAACATTAGCAACAAAAAACTGTTCAATGGTTGCCCAAGACTAAAGATATAAGGACTGACTACAGGAGCATAAGGAAACTGGGGGGAGGGTGACAATCATGATGGTGGTGGTGATAGTGATATGGCTATGTTTGTTAAAACACATAGAGCTATACAAAAGAAAAACATGTTAGTGTATATAAATTATATCTCAATAAAAACTGAAGGTAAACACCAAAAGAATAGAAATGTAATTTCCAAGCTAGCCGAGGAAAAGAAATAAAGAAAACAATTCAACAGAAGGCATTAAGCAATATCCAACTATAAATAGAAACAATAAAATGGTTTAAACATGTCTAAATATATCAGCAATCAAAAATGAATATAGATTAACTCACCTGTTAAAAGATACTCTCAAAATGAATAAACCAAATCCAGTTGTATGCTTAAAGGACAGAACTAAAACAAAATAACATCAAATATGAAATTAATTAAAATAAACCCATGTTAAAACTTCCAAGCATGATTCCATGAAGCCATAGCTTAGTGACATCTTATCCTCAAGACTAAAAGATCTGTACAGTTGACCCCTGAACACAGGTTTGAACTGCACAGGCCCACTTTTATGCAGATTTTTTTCAATCATTATATTACTGTAATGTGTTTTTTCTTATGATTTTCATAATATTTTCACCATCTTCCTTTACCATAGAATACAGTATATAGAGGTACCCCGGTGGCTCCATCAGTTAAGTGTCTGTGGCTCAGATCATGATATCAGGGTTCTGGGATCCAGCACTGCGGTCTGGCTCCCTGCTCAGCAAGGAGCCTGCTTCTCCTTCTCCCTCTGCCCCTACCCACCCCCCCACCCCCACCTAGTTCATGCTCTCTTTCCATCTCAAATAAATAAATAAAATCGTAAAAAAAAAAAAAAAAAAAAACAATATATAGTACAATGTAACACAAAATATGTGCTAATTGACTACTTATGTTACCAGCAAAGCTTCTGGTCAACAGTAAGCTATTAGTAGTTACAGGGGAGTGGAAAGTTCTAAATGGATTTTCAACTGTGTGGTGGTCAACACCCTAACCCCAGCTCTGTTCAAGGGTCAACTGTAATTTTATTGTATCTGCTGTCATTTTTTTTTTTTTTACCTAAAAAATTAAGCCAAATCCAAGGCTCTTAGGTGTGCTCATTCAATAAGTTCCCTATTTCCTCCAATAAAATGTAAACACCACAGCACTGGCAGGTTGACCTAGTATAATTTGCAAAGGTGTTGTGGAAATGTAATGACAGTAAGTAAACTGAAATTAGGACAAAGTGTACCTTTAGTTGAGTTATAAACTGTTTAAGCAAATTATCAAGCATAAATGCCACAATTACAATTAAGTTGTCTGCAGAATGTTTTGTACTATAAGTCACTCTGGGGACAGTATATACCCCCATTATGACATGCAGCCACATAAATAGCAATGCTACTTTCTAGCTGAACCTATTAAATACTAGGAGCTAATACTATGGGTAATTTTAGGAGGAGGAAGGAACAAATGAAAAACGAAGAAAGACTGACTAGCTGTGAATTGAAAAAGGTCAAGGCTGGACAGAAAATGAACAAGGATGAATTTCAGAGATATAAATCCTATATCCCAGCAAGTACAGCTGTATAAACAGAGATAAAGATAAGGACTTGTTGAAAATCAAAATTAAAACCTCTTATTTGTAAGATTTTTAACTTTTTTAAAAATATGTTTACATCTGTTTTATTATACCTAAACCTCAAAATAACACGATAGAATAAGTAGTCATCTACATAAAATAAATAAAACTGAGGCACGAAGATTAAAATATAAAGATCAAAAACAAAACAAAACAAATCATAAAGACCATGTGGTAGCAGACCCAGAACTAGAACTAGTTCTTCTAATATCCATTTCTAAGCCTTTTGCTAGACCCTGTTGACTTCTGTGAAAAGAGGGAGTATAACCAGTCCCTTATTTACTTGTAAAACCCACTATAAAATGCACTCATAAAAAGTCATTCTAAAAGAGCACTACCTGCTATTATAATGAACACACTTTTCTCAGATCTCAAATAATAAGCTCATCTAGTATATCCTAACTTATTTCATTTAGTGTCAAGTGAAAGAAAAACTTAACATCACCCACTGCATCTATCTGTAACAGCTTCAAAACAATAGTGCCATGGTTAATTACTACTTTTTCTTTGCTATAACTCTACAAAAATACCACATAAAACAATTTCAAATTTTTAAAAACTTACAAACTGATGTTAAAATTTCGGTATCCATTTTTTTTCCCTTTACTTCAAACACATACTCCCTTGTTAGTGTTGTTGAAGATGACAAGTGACAAACTCCTTTCAAATGACAATTGGGACAAATTCTGAGAAACACTGCTCAGTGATCCACAACTAAATTGTTCTATTAATGTGTGGCAGTCCTAATTAATAATTCTATCCTAGTACTATCCTTTTGGATTTAAATCTCTACTTCTCAAGCAACTACGATTTTATAATAATGTTACCGAAAGCAGGCAAAGAAAAAATTCTAATGACTAAAACCCCAAAGAGATAACCAAGACACATTTAAAACACTAGTAAATGTAATAAGATATACTTAACAGTATAGAAGCACTCAAATATAACTAATCTCAAATATTTTACCAAAAGAGTCAAGAACTTTGGGGGGGGCGGGAAACTGACTGCTAAATGAACATGTTACATAGAATTCTTCATTTAAAAGCATATGTAGGGTATAATGATCAGATATGGATGTAGTTCCCCAACTGCATGTTATAACAATTGTAATAGAGCTTCTGGGTGGCTAAGGAGCTAAACATCTGCCTTTCCCTCAGGTGTGATCCCAGGGTCCCAGGATTGAGTCCCCCAGGGGGCTCCCTGCTCTACAGGAAGCCTGCTTCTGCCTCGGCCTCTCTCTCTCTCTCTCTCATAAATAAGTAAATAAAATCTTTTTTTTTTAGTTGTAATAAATAAAAGAATTCTATATATAATAGGATGTTTTCTACAGGTTAGAAAGTAAATTTTATTTACAAATTTAATTAAATGGAAAAAGTATTGTAACATAGGATCTATATTTATTATAAAGATTAGACTGGGTTTCAATAACCAAGCCTTTTAATAATTTAATTAACTATATTACTTGCATCTACTCCTCCTGAGAATTCTTAAAGTTTTCCTTCCTGTCTTTCTGGAGAAATTGAGCAATCATAGTCACTGCAGGTAGAAACAACCTAGAGGGGAGGTGTGAGCTAGGGAATACTATCTCCCAACTGCTCATACACAGTGAACAGCCCCTAGTCCTCAAGAACACATTGTCTAAAAAAGAAAAAAAATATGGAAAAGTATGCTTTTTAAACTGTACATTAAAATGAATAAATAATAAAAATATAAAAAATAAAAAATTGTACATTAAGAAATGTTCCTAACAGGGCATCCCAGGTGGGTCAGCGGTTTAGCACCACCTTCAGCCCAGGGCGAGATCCTGGAGACTCAGGATTGAGTCCCACGTCAGACTCCCTGCATGGAACCTGCTTCTCCCTCTGCCTGTGTCTCTGTCTCTGTCTCTCTCTCATGAATAAATAAAATCTTTTTTTAAAAAAATCATTTAAAAAGAAAAAAAATGGGAAAAAATGGGGCAGTCCAGGTGGCTCAGCGGTTTAGCGCCGCCTTCAGCCCAGGGCGTGATACTGGAGACCCAGGATGGAGTCCCACATCGGGCTCCCTGCATGGAGCCTGCTTGTCCCTCTGCTTCTCCTTCTGCCTGTGTCTCTGCCTCTCTCTCTCTCTGTGTTTCTCATGAATAAATAAATAAAATATTTTAAAAAGGAAAAAAAATGTTCATAACATATGATCACTTCTTTTACTCTCCCAAATGAATCTTAATAAAACAATCAAAAGGAGGACAAATATTTACATGCCAGAGTGTTTACCACTGTATAGTATGGAAAAAAACAGAAACAATCAAAATGTTCAACGGGGGTAAAAATTACACTATGTTGGATCTGTGAGATGAACGGTTATTGTCTTTAAAAAAAAATTTCTAAAGCTCTATTGAATATGAAAATACATTTATAATTTAGTTACAAAAAAAGCCAGATACAAAATTACATATATCTTAATCCCCATTAATTTTAGAATCATGAAAAAAAGTGTTTTCTAAAAAACTGATTTTATACACACTAAACACAATACTCTACATTTAAGTTCTTCACTGCAGGAACTGACCAGGAAAGAATAGAGTAGGTAAAACCTATTATTCACCACAAAGACTTAGACCTATTGGATCTATAAGTTAATTTTCAGTTCACCTGGGTGGCTCAATCGGTTAAGTGTCTGCCTTCGGCTCAGGTCATGATACTAGGGTCCTGGGATTAAGCCCCGCAGCAGGCTCCTTACTCAGACGGAAGCCCGCTTCCCCCTTTGCCCATCTCCCTCAACTCCTGCTCTCTCTCTCTGCTTTCTCTCAAATTAAAAAAAGGGGGGGGGGGGAGATTTTCAATTGGCCTCAGCTATTCCAATTGTTTAAAAACTAAACAAAAGGCAGAAGTACTATCCTTTTGGACATTGTACATGGCATTAAACAGATAGCTGAGACTTAAAAGCACTAACAAATACTGAAATCATCACCACTCCATGTTTACACTAGCTTCATCTAAAAAATAAAAGTGTGTGTCTTAACTCATTAGGAATAACTTCAAAATTTTGAGAAGGTATTCTCTGAAAATTGGGGGGGGGGGGGGGGCGTGTTGTACCCAGTGACTGAAATTAGAAGTTATCGGTGGCGCTGTTTGTGAATCCTCCATAACCTACCCTAAGGAAAAGACAGAGACTAGGTTTAGCAGCTTGAATCCTACATCTGCCATGTGACTTCAGACACGTTTCTTCTCAGTCTTAATTTTCTTATCCATGAGACAAAGATAACTACAATTTACTTGTAGGACTGTTGTAAGCTTTAAACTGCCAGCACAAGGTTAAGACACATAGTGAAGAACTCAGGAAATGGTAGTTACAATATTTCAAATAATCATTCAGCTGGGGACCCCTGGGTGGCTGAGCGCCTGACTTTGGCTCGGGCATGTTCCTGAAGTCCAAGGGATGGAGTCCCACATCTGGCTTCCTACATGGAGCCTGCTTCTCCCTCTGCCTTTGTCTCTGCCTCTTTCTGTGTCTCTCATGAATAAATAAAATCTTAAAAAAAAAAATCATCCAGCTGCCTAGTGTACAATCTCAATTGTTGGTTTAACTAAAGTAAAGTAAATACTAGCTCTAAATTCACTGAGAGTTCAAAATAACCATAAAATTCATTATACAAGAGAGGAGGCACTGAATGCATCCATCAAGTTGGCAATCCTTGAATGAACAAAAGTACAATACAGTAGTTTAGTTGAAAACAACAGAGGATGAAAAAAATGGTGAAAAGGCAGACCTTACTGTTATTTAAAAAGTACACCTAAAAAGTGAATTAAAACGAGGAAACATGTGGAAAAAGAAGGGAAAAAAAAACCCATCTGGCAATGACATCTAAAAAAAGGTCAGTAACAGCTTTCACCAGTTAGGGCCCAGTCAGAAGACAGTGAAACTGGGAGGAGGAAGTTCATTGATAGGGCTGTTTACTTTGTCTTACTTCTCTTCACTTTCTCAAGGCAGAAAATGATGGCTACACCAGAAATACTAGCTTGAAAGAAAGCATCAGTTCAGTACCTTATAAGTGATAGTGACGTGTACCAGGTGTCAAACAGCAATTTAATATTGCAAATCCTGACTGGCAGATTAAATCTCTATAATCCAAAAATTCACAACCCCTACAAACCGGTATCAATTCTTAGTCAAATATTTAAGAAAGACCTGCAGCTCTCTCTGCCTGTGTGTCTGCCTCTAAGAAAAGAAAAGAAAAAAAAAAAAAAAAGACCTGCACCATGTAAGGTAGAACCAAACTGTGAACTAAGTATTACCTCCCAACAAGACTTTTCATAGACAGGCTCTTTATGGGGGGAAGGTGGGGCATTCAAAAACACATCACATTTAAAGGGACCTATATACTTCACAATCCTAGATGCTGTGCTCTAACATTATTTAACTATCCTCCAAGCCAGTAAATGTTCATGCTTCGTGAAGTCCACAGTTCCCCCAAACAAGAGTTTCTCCCTAATTAGGCAAGTAAAAGATAATGGATGAACACAATTATACAATAAAACAATGCTGGTCACAGCCACTTTGCGAATTATTCAAGAGGGAAATCAAGTTATGATAGGATGGGGAGGGACATCTGAGTGGCTCAGCAGTTGAGCGGCTGCCTTTGGCTCAGGTCATGACCCCCAGGTCCTGGGGCTCCCCGCAGGGGGCCTGCTTCTCCCTCTGGCTAGGTCTCTGCCTCTCTCTGTGTCTCTCATGAATAAATAAATAAAATCTTAAAAAAAAAAAAAAAAAAGGAAGGTTACAAGAGGATGAGTCAGCACAAATTCACACTACAAAACGTATATATCTGCATCCTCCTAACGGTGGGCTTAATTGCACATGTAAATTATAACATTTTATGCTTCAACACGTATGTGGGGTTGTGGGTGAAGGCTGAGGACACTGGCAGCGGCCAGGCCACTTTCCAGAGTCGTCACCAATTCCCAGTCCCTTAACAAAAGAAGTTCTCCGAGCTGGGCACGGGGCCTTACAAGTAACCCAACGCACAAGTACGCTCTTGACTAGGCTACGACATTGTGGGTCCGTTTCCTTCACAGCCGACTCCCGACACTCCCTCAGACGGAGGGATGAACAGCCGGATGCGAAGGATTCGGACGTGTACCACTTACTGCGCCGTTTGCATTCATTTGGGGAGACAGAATGCAACACCTCACAGAGAAGCTGCAGCGACGACACCACAAAATACTCTCCTCACAGGCCCCATTCACAAAAATGGGGGCGGGGCAAGGGATTAAGAAGAAACAGAGGGAAAAAGAACGGTCTCGCCCGGACGCGCGTGAAAGCGCCTGGGGTCTCCGGGGAGCGCCGGCACAGAGCCTGGGGCGAAGGGGCCAGTCTCCGGGACTGCGAGGCCGGCCCGCGTCTTCCGGGATCCCGCCAGAGCGGACGGCTGACGGCGAGCCGCACACCGCCTGCTGCGCCGCGACCGGGCCGCGCCTGCCAGGCGCTGCGACCCGTTACAAACAGCGGGGCTACCCAGCGGGCGGGCCGCATTCACCACCAGGCGGAAAGCGGCCCGAGCGGCGGGAGGGAGCCGCAAGTGTGGACTGTGGAAACCGGGGCATTCGTCTGGGCCTACCACTGACCTGGGCGTCCCGCCTTCCTCTCGCGCAACAGCGGTCCCCGGGCCGCGCGACTGAGAACAGGAACCAACAGGCTCGCGCCCTAAGCCTTTTTTTTCCCCCCTCTCGCTTCCCGCCCGATTTCCCGCGCGCTCACGCCCCTCCTCCAAACCTAAAATTCCTTCAGCCCCCTCCCAAGTGCGCGTGAACCAGATAGCCCTCAGTTCTCGCGAGAGGCTTTCCTCCTCCCTCCCCTCTGCCACTAGTGAGTGCGCGAACGAGAAAGGAGGAGGGCGCTCCAGGCGAAAGCACTGCGGCCGCCATTATCCTCTGTTTCTCAGCTGCTGCAACCTCGACGTCTCGCCTACGTCCCGCTTCTTTGCGGCCTATAGGTAATTGGGGCTTTTGGCGCTAGGGTATTATAGATTCAGGCATGGGTTTGGCCTCCCTAAAGGCTGCGTTGGCTTCTTTCAAGCCCGGCTTTCCTCGGGCCCGTAGCGGCCTCACAACCTAAAGGGAGGCGCCGGCGCGAGGCGTGGCGTCGCCTCCTTCGGCGCTTTGATTGACACGGCCTTGGGCCAATCACTTTGCCCTCGCGCCACCGCTAAACCCCGGGCAACCAATTGGGCTCGGCGGCGGGGTAGGGAGCGCGGGGAGGCGGGGGCAGGCGGCGGGGGCCTGCGCTCGCTCTCTGTCTAGCTGTGACCGGCTGAGGCGGCGAGGTGGCGCGGCGGCACAGGGACGGCGGCCTCGCGCGGTGAGGAGCGGGGCTGGATGAACGGCGCGCGGGGACGAGGGTCGGAGACCAAGTTTGCCGCTTGCGGGAGGCGTTTGGGGGCTGCTTGATGGTTGGCGGGTTCTCTGAGAGGGAACGTTGCCCGGTTTCCCCTCCCCCACCTCCGCCATTTCCCTGAGCGTATATCCGCAGTCCGAGCTGTGGGGTTAAGAGGCTTCGAGGATTTGTGAGGCATGTGTCTGTAGGATGATCGGTAGTTTTGTAGTTTTCAGAACTAGACATCTTGTGTAGGAAGGCGAAGTGGCCGGCGGGCGGGACCCGAGGGCGGTGGAGGACGCCGCCGCTCTCTTTGTGTGGGTCCCAGCGCACTAGGCCCTCCCGGCCCGGGCTTGGAGCTGGAGTGGGGGAGATGGAATGGTGGAGGCTGCCTCCGTTGCTTTGTCTCTCCCGCTGTGGGGGGAGGGTGCGGGGGATGAGATCTCGGGACCGCGTGGTGGGTGGGGGAGGGGGTCCGCGCTCGGCTCCGCCTAGTAGCACGTAGTCGCCATTACGCGGGCCGCCATTTCCTGTCGGGTCCGGGTGAAGAGCTTCGCGGCGCTTCTGCTCTCGCCTTCGGCTCTTTGAACTCCTGTTCCTGGGCTGTGGCGGATCTCCGGTACTGCGCGGCGGCGGGGCCGGGGCACGTTCGCGTTCGGCTGGTCGCGCCCGTATTTAGCGTTTTTTTTGCGGTTTGAGGAGTGGTAACTAAAAGAGTTGAACGGTGAACCGCGGCAACGTTTTCCTTACGAATGGAGCCCGCTGTCCTTGGAGTTCCTTAATGTAAATCTTCATCGTGCCTGAACATTTAGTTAAACGATGGCGGTGAGGGTAGCGTTTCAGTTAGTCGTTGGAAGAGAGGTTTATCGACAAACGGTATGGAAGATCGGGAGGCATAAATGTAGCTTGAGGCTGTCGCCTTCCTACCAGAGACTAGCCCTTGAGGGCTGGCGAAAGGTTGTCGGCGGTCCAATCGCTCGCGCTAGAGGGTCTGATTGTCAGGTTATAGACTTTTAACCTAAGATATTCTTACGGTGACAATATTAGCGTTTTAGGGCTTTATCGGCTGTTTGAATAGTCGAGTAATACTAGCAGTTGGGGGGTCTGATCCTGTATGAAGTTTTAAGATTTAATTCTCCGGTACATTGACCTGACTGTGGGATATACTAGCTTGAATTTGCCTTCATACTTGTAAGTTAGAGATTTCAGAGACTGGCCTTTCAGGTCACCAATGGGAAGATACAAAGCCACGCGCAATTTAAAATTCCAGCATAGCTGATTTTGTATCTATAAACGTACACCTTTGGGGACAAAATTGAAGGCTTTGGGGTTTACGTCGTCCAGACTTCGTCTTCTCTGTATTGTGTAAACAATTAGTTGCCGTGGTGAGACTGTCCAGTGGCTAAAAATTTGGTTTTCTTTTTACAAAGAATGAGATAGGGTCCTGTGGTTTTTGGTTTGTCTTAAGGCAATCATTTGAGAGTATAAGACCCAGTTTTAGGAAGAGCTGTTTAGTTTGTATTCAAATCGCTGTTAACTAGTATTCAGTAATAACCAAAAGGCAAAACTGATTTATGTTGGTTTTTATAGGCTACTGCAGCACTAGGGTGTCAGTTGGTCCCGCCCAGAACACTTCAGTTCTGCTCTGCAAGGATATATAATACCTGGTACGTTCTAGAAGCAGTCATTTCTTTGCCTTTTTTATTATTATTCAGTGAGACACAAAGCTTACTTTGCAATAAACCAAATGTACAAGTCTCTTTATTTTTCAACAGATTGGTGTGTCCATTTGATACACGAAAATGGAAACTGAACAGCCAGAGGAAACCTTCCCCAACACCGAAACCAATGGTGAATTTGGTGAGAGATTTTAATTTTAACAATTACTGTATTTTCCATTCTGTTTCATTATTTAGAACTGTTTGGTCTGACATCCCACTCAGCTATCTCTTGATTCTTATTTATGAAGTAGACATGAGTGTCATATGCATTAATGGCTGTAACCTTTACAGACGATAAAAATACTATTTACTTGCATTTTACAACCATCAATCCTTTGAAGTATTTTGTCCCATTGTTTTGTGTTTAGAAAGTGTTATTGGGAGGGAATGTGCTTTGATTGAGTTAGCAAAACTCCAAACAGAATCGAGCTGCTTTCTCTGACCAATGGGTTGAAACTAAAATGTAATTGAAATAAAGGTGCTTTTTCTTATAGTAACTAGTGCTTTTTTGAAATCTGAACTAATTTGTAGGTAAACGCCCTGCAGAAGATATGGAAGAGGAACAAGCTTTTAAAAGATCTAGAAACACTGATGAGATGGTTGAACTACGCATTTTGCTTCAGAGCAAGGTATAAATTTTGTTCTCAAAAATTTGAGGTTGGTTCTACTTAAAGTAGAAATTAAAATTAGTTATGGTTTGGCTCTCTGGGAATCAGTGTAAACCTTACAGTTTGAAGAATATAAAGATTAGTGTGTCCTTTTCCAAACAGATTTGTAGGCCACGTTATTTTGATAATAGTTAAAAACACTTAATATAGTGAGTCCGTACAGGTCAGAGTAGGGTGATGCTTAAGGCATTGATGGATTAAAGTTTATACCTTGATTGCATTGTAGGGAAAACATAGTTGGTAACAGTGTGAGGGTATCTAATACGTTTAAGTTATTTTTTTGTCAGAAGGAAACTGTAAAATTAATCAATGCTTAACTTTTATGCTTCATGTAATTTTTGGCATGCTGAAAAATCCAAAGCTGTCTTGGTTGTTTGGTCCCCAAAGCACATAGACTCTTGATTTTTTTTTTTTCTTTTTTTACCTGATGGTTTTGATTTTGATTACCTCCAAATAGATTTTCCGTTCTGTCGCCCAAAAAGGGAGGTTAGAGGGTTTTTGTTCTTTGCTGCAGTTAAGAGCATAGAAAGGCATATTAACATAAGGAAAGGGAAAAGTAAGCTTTTTTGTTTTTTTATCTTCTCCAGAATGCTGGGGCAGTGATTGGAAAAGGAGGCAAGAATATTAAGGCTCTCCGTACAGACGTAAGTATTAAAGAGTTTAAACTACTACACAAGCAGCTTCAGTTTATGTGTGTAGAAATTTAAAGATTTGCATCATAGAAATCATTTAATAGTCTAGTTTCAAGCCATTTGTAATAATTGATTACATAGATGATTTCAAGGTTTGCCATTCCTGATTTAACGAAGCCCAGATTGAGTTTGGGAAGGGGGGGGTCTGTATTAAACCTCTTCACTTTCTAATAACTTTCCACCAAATTCCTCACTTCAAGATAACATTTTAATTAGAAATAATAACAGTGTAAAGACCCTTAATTGCACCATTTACCATGTGTGAATCAATTATAGTATATCAAAACCATTGCAGGTGGCTGATTAAACTCAGAAACTTTTATTTCCTTTTTTTAATCGTCCATCTGTTTAACAGCTTGCACATGGAGCACAGATATTAATGTTGAGGTTGCATGATTTAAATATGGGTAAAGAATAGACAACTTATTCTTATAATTGGGAAACCATTTGTCAATGCCAGTGATTTGAGTCTTCATATTATATAGTGGGTTGACTCTTGTGATTAGACACATTAAATGTTGGTATCACCAGAAGTGAGCATTTATCTAGGACTTGGCTACACCAAAATTCCTAAATTTTTTCTCATAGTGTACACACTCTTTTAATGTTTCCTTGCTAAAGTTGAGGCAAATAATAACTTTGTGTTGAATACTTATTTGATAGTATTTCATTTCTCTCTTGGTCGCAGATCTTTGTATGTTCCTCTTGTAAACTGAACTTGAAATTTTGTTTAAATTTTGACTTGCCTGCTAGGATCTAGGAATGCGTTTTAAACCTCCAGGAAACCAAACTGGTCTTTTTTAAGAGTTAGGGTTTTTGGTGGTGTGGGAATTTTTGTTTTGTCTTTTATAAACCTCTCTCCTCTTAATCCAGATGTTCTATATAATTATCTGGGTTATTAATTTCCCCATTTCCTCAAGAATTTCAGTGAACTGAGTCATGACAGGTTTTGTGTCTACCCTCATGAGCCAGCCTGCTACTGAAACATCGTTTGTTTAAAAAAAAAAAATAGTACCATCATTTAAGGTCCTTAAATGTTAAGCCACAGTCAGATATAGAGAAGTCCATTATTGTGTTAGTCTTCAGAACAACTTAAGCTTGTTTCATTAATTGAGAGTATGAGTATAGTTTGTATTAAATTAAAATTTATTGCTTTTCCCCCTTTTCCCTCTCCTTGTTTTTTTGGCCATATATCTCCGTTGCCCATGTACTGGATCGACTTACCCCTGCGTTGCCCACCATGACGTTGGCCCATCCGCCCCTGAACGCCCATGTGAAAACCCTGGTTGGCTATGCCCAAAAATGTGCTCGTTGCCAAACGGGTACCATACTTGACAACTTCTGATTGAATGCCCATGCCCAATGCCAACATCCACGAACGCCAATGACCAATGCAGTACAATGCCAGTGTTTCAGTCCCAGACAGCAGTGGCCCCGAGCGGTATGTCCCAACAGTTTATGCCTCACTGCCTGATTAGAAAGAGAGAAATGTATTTTATTACCTGCCTTTTATATAATTAAATAGTATCCCCTTTAGACGGTGTATTGTTTTTCAAGTTTCTGTCTTATTTTCCCCATTAAGTCTTTTTGTCACTGAACTTTTACCGTGAGTTGCCCACCCAAACGATCCACTAATTTTATTTCGATGGAAGGAGCACAGCTTCAAGTGTTGCATATTTGCTGCATTGTAAATCAAATTGTTACCAAAGTAGTCTCTCGCTCTGTCTTTGTGGCCCACCTTGCTTCCCAACATTGCCTGTTCATAATTTTTTCTGATGAAATGCTAACTCTGGTTCACTTTCCTTCACTTCTCATTTGTGTTGTCTTTGTTTTGTCTCGCATTTGTATTTGTTTTCTTGCAGAGCCCATTAGTGATCTAATTTCTAACTGGTATCCATAACCTTACTCCAAATATAATGTTCACCACTTGCATATTCCCCCACTTTTGCCTAAGAGAAGGTGTGCCAGTTTTACCAATGTTAACAGCGAGGGTATCCTTAATTAACTTAGTGGTGGCGGGGAACATAAATATTCGACTCTGCTTCAGTTCTGGTCAATTTATTGCCCACTTAATCTGAGCCCTTCCAAGAGCCCATTCTCTCTGTCTCTCTGCAAGTCTCCTAATATTGTTATCATGTCTGTATTGGGCATAAAACAAAATGCATGTGAAAAATCTATAAATAGGCTACTTTAAATGGGGAGATTAAATAATTGTATGTTACTTCTCTGTAAAAGTTTGTATGACTACTGGTGATGAACACAAAACTCATTTTTCTTTTTCACCTTTTTTGTACTATCTGGTATTTGTGATGTTTGACAGCATATTGAGTATCAGTGCTGATATTGAGACAATTGGAGAAATTCTGAAGAAAATCATCCCTACCTTGGAAGAGGTAGGTGCTATATTTTTTTTAATGTATTTGGCAATTGGGGGCTTTTTAAATGTTTTATTGGGGCTTAATGGGGGGAGGTGGAGAGTCAGTGGCTGTAACAGTTTGTAGCAGCAGTGTTTTATATAATGTGCAGGATTACTATTCTATAGCTTGTTTTAAAATGTGATCTCAAAAATTTTTTTAATGTAGTCTGGCCACTCCAGAGTAAATATAAACTACTTGTGTCTTGCACATGAGTGTAGTATGTATTTAATGGGCTGTAGTTACAGATATGTTTTTTAAATTAAAATACTGATTGTGGACTGTCGGAAAGGACTGTGTTTGATCTAGTTACGGATTTTAATTCTATTACAGTATTTGCTGGATGTATAGAAAAATTACATGTTGATTTTTAAGAGTAGATAAAGCAATTTCTCATGTAATGGTATAGATACGAAATGTGTTGTAGTAGCTTTACCAATATATGCGACAATAGCCTGATCACACTAGACACTTAACCTATTACTCTTATTTTTCTACTTTCAGGGCCTGCAGTTGCCATCACCCACTGCAACCAGCCAGCTCCCGCTCGAATCTGATGCTGTGGAATGCTTAAATGTATGTCATAGTGCCATTGAACCCCACTGAAGTATGGAGCCTGGCCCATAGGATCAATTTTATTTTTAACATAGTGTACTTTCCCATCTCTAGAAAAAGGCTTAAAAACATGATAAATGAATGGTCTTACAACTCACTGTTGACCCTGCTCCATGCTGCAGTGGGAATTAACTACATTTGCAAAGTGCTTTGCAGTCATTTTTATTATGGTGTTATTTGAATGTTGATAATAATTTTGTGGTAACAGCGACATGCTAAATGGCTGCAGTGTGGGTATGGTGTTGCAGGACCTGAAAATAAAATAGTTTTTTAAGGTGGTGCAGAATGTCCTTTTTGGGCCTGGCTATTGAGGATAATAAGCACATAACTGGTAAAGTTATTGAAATATAAATTCAGGTTGCTCACTGCAACAGTATATTGTCATGCTTATAGCAGATAAGTGTGTATTTTTGAGTATTCCTTAATTCGGGACTAAAATTTTATAACTCTCCCTCTGCAGTACCAACACTATAAAGGAAGTGACTTTGACTGCGAGTTGAGACTGTTGATTCATCAGAGTCTGGCAGGAGGAATTATTGGGGTCAAAGGTGCTAAAATCAAAGAACTTCGAGAGGTAAAAGCAGTGTTTTATTTTCTTTTCCTGCCGTACTAAAGAATAGTACTCTGTATAGAGCTGGGTCAGTAGGCTTCTCGTCCCCCCCCCCCCCCCTTTGGAGTTTCCTCAAAATTCCCCATTACTTCTGTTTTTATCTAATTTGCTTTTAAAGTATAACAAAGGCCTGGACATGCTGGGGCAAGTTCTTCTGCCAATACCATGGCAAAGTCCTAGAGTTACTAACAGGGTTTTTATATGGGGGGGGGGGGTCCTGATTGTGAAGGTAAATTTATCTGAACCCAGGAAATCTTTTTTTTCTTCTGATTAACTAATATTTCTTGTTTTTTTGTAAACTTAGAACACACAGACAACAATCAAGCTTTTCCAGGAATGCTGTCCTCATTCCACTGACAGAGTTGTTCTTATTGGAGGAAAACCTGATAGGGTGGTAGAGTGCATCAAGATCATCCTTGATCTTATATCAGAGGTATCTTCGGAATACTTTTTTTACATTTAATTTCATGTAACTAATGTTTTATTTTATTCTAAGCTGTTTATGCAATGTTGAGGCAAATAGTTATTTGTCCTTACTCATTTAAAAATTCTTTGAGAGAGGGTCTTTTGATCATTGGTGAGAATTTTTAATACCTTTGGTCCTTCAAATGAAGCTTCTATAATTCTCTATAGTACTACATTGCACAGCTTCCAGACTGATATGCTTTAGTGTGAATTACAGGCTTAGATAACATGTTGGTCCCCTCAGCCTTTGAGATGGTTACTTTGTTCTTTACAGACCCCTTTTTGGAATGTGTGAATGGGGTTGTAGTCTCTTGAGATGGAGTGAGAAAAGCAGGCAGCTAAAACACACCAAAAATACTGCTTTTTTAAAAATCCTTTCCTTCCTACTATTAACTTTTGCCTAGATTCCTTTCCCTGCCACCAATACCTCTCAGGAAAAATAAAGGATTTGAAATGTTCAGCTTGTTGATATGAAACAAGGCTCTTTTCCTTCGATCTGTAACATTGCTATATTTTTGTTTTAGTCTCCCATCAAAGGACGTGCACAGCCTTATGATCCCAATTTTTATGATGAAACCTACGATTATGGTGGCTTTACAATGATGTTTGATGACCGCCGTGGACGCCCTGTGGGATTTCCCATGCGGGGGAGAGGTGGTTTTGACAGAATGCCTCCTGGTCGGGGTGGGCGTCCTATGCCTCCATCCAGAAGAGATTATGACGATATGAGCCCTCGCCGAGGACCTCCTCCTCCACCTCCTGGAAGAGGTGGCCGGGGTGGTAGTAGAGCTCGGAATCTTCCTCTTCCTCCTCCACCACCACCTAGAGGAGGGTAAGTTTCTTCTCCATCCACACATTCTTAATCTATAAGACTTTTCACTTTATGGGTAGATATGGTAGATGTTTGTTTGGTATGTGTGACATGTAAATAAGCTGAGATTACAACAATTGCTATGTGTTTCCAGGGATCTCATGGCCTATGACAGAAGAGGAAGACCTGGAGACCGCTACGATGGCATGGTAAGTAAGAACTCTTTTTTTTTGTTTTGTTTTTTAAATCATGTAGTTGACATCTTGTTGAAGATGATTAATGACTAGTTAAATCATTTCAGTTGTTTATTGGAACATTAAGACTTTATTGAGCCATTTTTGTTTGTGAGAATATGTGATTTGTTGCCAACAATACATGTTTAGTGATGTGAAATAGAAGTTGGGCATATGAAAGTGGTAGCTCTGTAGCTGAAACACAGTATAGATTATGTTAATAGTTCTGTCTCTGACACAGGTTGGTTTCAGTGCTGATGAAACTTGGGACTCTGCAATAGATACATGGAGCCCATCAGAATGGCAGATGGCTTATGAACCACAGGTTGAGTATCATGGGTGTTTGTATTCATATCAGTAATAATTTTAAATGCTTGCCTACTTGTCCATGTTTTAGTTCCCCTCCTACAACGTTTTGTTTCTATGCTATGTACCTGAAGGGTTTCCTTCCCCAAGGATTGTCTTCTGAAACATACTAGGGAGAATATGGGAGGACTTTAGTTTCCTAAACTAAGATTTTGGGAATATTAACCTGAAGAATAGTTTTGAAGGCAAAGTAATTTTTTATTTTTTCTTTCCATTTTTAGGGTGGCTCCGGATATGGTAAGTCTTTTCCTTTATAAAATCAAAACATTATTTCATGCTTTCTAAATGAACTTCATGCTCATTATTTAAATCAGATTATTCCTATGCAGGGGGTCGTGGCTCATATGGTGATCTTGGTGGACCTATTATTACTACACAAGTAACTATTCCCAAAGATGTAAGTATTCGTTCAATTTTTATGTTCTTGTAATGTTACAAGGAACATTTAATAAATCCTCTTCTTTACATTTCTTGGTTTTTAATAAAAGGTTTTAATAAAGCTATTGTATCCTAGGATTAAATTTGTTTATGGACTTCAGTGAGATCTTTCTCTGGTTTGAGTCTTGTACTATTTTTAAAAGCAGAGGGTCTGAAGCCCCTTTTTTGTTAAAGGAAATGCTGATGTGCACTGTAAATACGTTATAATTCAAAATTTGACTGGTGAGAGGTTTTTTAAATAAGTAATCCTAGAATGAATTGAAATGTCAATACTCCTGATACTCATTGAAAATACCAGTAATAGTTATTTTTAAAGTATGTCATAAACACTTGTTTTTAAAATCTTTTCAGTTGGCTGGATCTATTATTGGCAAAGGTGGTCAGCGGATTAAGCAAATCCGTCATGAGTCAGGAGCTTCGATCAAAATTGATGAACCTCTAGAAGGGTCTGAAGATCGGATCATTACCATTACAGGAACACAGGACCAGATACAGAATGCACAGTATTTGCTGCAGAACAGGTCAGTTTGAGTTTAGCTTTATGTTAACATACCCATACTAAAACTTTAAAAAGCTTTTCTTCTCAATTGGTTTTTCTTTTAGAAGCCATGGTGTCTCAACCTTTTGGGGACCTAACTTCTAAACATTCTAATAGCTTTGCTTTAATTTTCTTCTGCTTTCTTACTAAAAACGAAGACATTCAATACTAATCTTGCTGGAAGAAGCCTTAACCAAGCAAACTTCTCATTTCTCTGGTGAAAACTGCTGCCAAAACCACTTGTTATAAATTATACAGAGCCTGTAGAAAATATAGAAGATTCAGTGGATGTTGGTCTAGTTCTGTGTGGAAGACTAGTGATTTTGTTGTTTTTAGATAACTAAATCGACAACAAATCACAGTCTGCCATATGGCACAGGCCATGCCTCTACAGGACAAATGATTGGTGCTGTAAAATGCAGCATTTCACACCTTACTGGCATTTCTTCGTCTTTTCTACCAAATATTAACAACTTTTAATTTCATTTTCCTAATTCTGCTCTACTAATGTCTGATTTACTACTCATTTTTCTTGAAGTTTACATTGCTCTAATTTTATAATTGCTAATGTTTTTAATTCTTATTTCTAATTGTAATGGACATATTTATCATTTTAATTTAGCATTGAAATTGTCTTAATGTTGATTAAGATGTTACGAACAAAAATTCTAATTCGTACTTTTTTTTCTTTTCTTTTATAGTGTGAAGCAGTATGCAGATGTTGAAGGATTCTAATGCAAGATATTTTTTCTTTTTTATAGTGTGAAGCAGTATTCTGGAAAGTTTTTCTAAGACTAGTGAAGAACTGAAGGAGTCCTGCATCTTTTTTTTTTTATCTGCTTCTGTTTAAAAAGCCAACATTCCTCTGCTTCATAGGTGTTCTGCATTTGAGGTGTAGTGAAATCTTTGCTGTTCACCAGATGTAATGTTTTAGTTCCTTACAAACAGGGTGGGGGGGGGGAAGGGCGTGCAAAAACTAACATTGAAATTTTGAAACAGCAGCAGAGTGAGTGAATTTTAATTTTTGTTCATTGTTGGTGGTTTAAAAGAAAAATTCCCCCCATGTAATTATTGTGAACACTTTGCTTTGTGGTCACTGTAACATTTTGGGGGGGGTGGGACAGGGAGGAAAAGTAACAATAGTCCATATGTCCCTGGCATCTATTCAGAGCAGTGTGCAGAATGTAATGCTCTTTTGTAAGAAACGTTTTATGATTTTTAAAATAAATTTAGTGAACCTATTTTTGGTGGTCATTTTTTTTAAGGCAGTCATTTTTCAAATGGCTGGATTCCCCAACCCACCCCAAACTAAACACTAAGTTTGATTTTCAGCTCCTCTGTTGGATATAAATAAATGCATCTCTTCTTGGACATAGGCATAATATCTTGGCAAATTCCATTCTGGTGATTTATTAATGATTTGAAAGTCCATTGTTTGGGAAGAAATTCCGTCATACACATCTACGCTTATAATAAGCTGGGGATTTTTTTTTTGTTTGCAAATGCTTGCCCCTACTCTGCAACAGTTTTCTATGTTAGTAATTGTGAAGGAGAACCAAGGGTGGGGAGCAATACTACAAATTGAGTAATAGTATAAGTATATGCCACAAGTCTAATGGCAGTAAGTTTTATTAATCAGAATAATACTTGGTTATGGAAGTGACTGATGCTAAATAAATCCTTTTTATTTTTTATTAGATAATTTCTCACTTATAGACAAACTGTCAGCCTGCTAGCGTCTTAGTTAAACTTTGTAAAATATATATATATTCTTGTTTTTCCATTGTATGCAAATTGAAGGAAAAAGATGTACCATTTCTCTGTTGTATGTTGGATTATGTAGGAAATGTTTGTGAAAAATTCAAAAAAACGATGAAAAAAAGTTCCTGTGGATGTTTTGTGTAGTATTTTGGCATTTGTATGGATAGTTAAAAGTTCACTTCCAAATAAATAAAACTCCCATAATGCTAGATTTGATGTGTGCCCAATTTGAACAAGGGTTGATTGACTACCTGTAAAATTTGTTCAAACGTTCCTCTTGTAAGGAAATACAGTAATCTTAAGTTGTATTTTTTTCGTGTGAAGTGTGTTTCTAGAATTTATAAGTGAAATCTGGTAAGGGTGGTAAATATAAAATCCCAATTGTTAAAGTAAGGAGTTTAGCATGATGAACACAGCGTCATTATCCAATTTTTTAATAAGTAATGTTCTCACATCTGAGAAATTTTGGGTTTCTTAATTTTTAAGATAGCTCTAGTCTATTTTAATCTTTGAAAAGAATGACAGATAAATGCAACAACTGCACAGTACGGTTCTTTTAAGTTTAGGAGAAAGGACTTGAAGATGAAGTGTAGGTAGTTTTCCTGGAATATATATAAGTAGCATATGCATGCAAACCTCTAAAGGCAGAATTTCAGTGAAAGTTTAGAGAGAGGAATTGAGTGTTTTCTTGATAAGTGAAATAAATGTGTCACAACAGCACTTTAAACTGAATGCTACTAGTATAATTTCCCAAAAGGAGAATGACATTCTCCTCGCCCCATGAATGTTACTTAAGCACACACACACACCCCTTGGGTATTTTGTATGGGTGAGTTGGGGTGGTTTTAGGGTAGGATAGCCTATTCTGTTGAAATGAGTCTCCTAGAGAAAAGTAATGTTTTAGTTGAACCATTATTGTAATTGGCAGAGAGCATTGGCTGATTTTCAAGTCATTGATACTCAAAAGTTAGTCCTCTAAGTACATGGATTATTAACTGGAAGGGTTTTCATTTTTGCCTTCTCTAACAAATTCAGACCTTGAGCATAAACTACCAAAAATTAAAAAAGATTGGAGACTATCTGGTACTGAAAAGTAATTCACTAAATTAAAATGGAACCCAAAAAATGGAACGTTGAACCAATTTTATAAGAAATTAGTACATATTTTGATCTATAGAAGCTTCAAAAATTTAAATGCAGTTTCTAAAATATTTTGAGCTTATAAAGTTACTACCAAAATGTCAACAGACATGTTGGAAACCAGGTTGCACCAATTTTTTTAGGAATGATTTTAAAAACCAATTCACATTTTAAGTTTGCCTTTTAAATGAGACTAGGGGCACCTGATTTGGCTTAGCTTATTAAGCATTCTCCAACTCTGGGTTTTGGCTCAGGTTATGATCTCAGGGTCATGAGAAGAACACCATGTCAAGCTCCATACTCCACATAAGCTGCTTTCAGATTCTCCATCCGTGCTCACTTGTGCTTGCTCTCAAATCTTTAAAAAATGAAACTTAAAGTAATTTCTTCGAATAATCTAGTAGTTTACTCTTAAATCTGATCACTGATTCTTCTGGAATACATAGAGACAAGAAAATGAATACAGTAATTTTTCTCAATCTTGTTTTTTTCACAGTGTTAGTACTTAAAATGGACTTACTTTTCTAAAAACAAAGGTGATTTGCTTAAGATTGCTACTGGATAAAGAATCATTACATTTTCTCTTTTGGCCAATGAAGATGTTTATAAAGTTTGGAGGTTTTGTGTTTAATACCATCAATTTTTTGGAAAAGGATTGGATTGTGGCTAAATGTATATCATAAGTATACTTTGTGTCTCCCACTTACTACCAAGATTTGCCCATTGCTGGCAGGCTTGAGGTGAAATGGACTGTTATTTCGTGGAGCCACCGAACTTAAGGAAAGCTTTATCAGTGTTTCTCAAACTATTTCTAGGACCACCTTTAAAATCAGTGGTGCTGGTTAAACATGAAAATATCCGGACCACATCTCAGTTTCACTGAAATCACAATCTGTAGAAGGAGGTACCAGGAATCTGCATATTTAACAAACTCATGTTCGTTTTTTTAAGATTTTATTTACTTGAGAGCATGCATGAGCCAGGGTGGGGAGAGGAGCAGGGGTAGGACAAGCAGGCTGCACTGAGTGAGGAGCCCCACACAGGGCTTGATCTCCCAACCCCAAGGTCCTGACCTGAGCTGAAATCAAGGGGTGCGTGCTCAACCAACGGATCTACCAAGGCTCCCAAGCTTGAATTAATGACTAATATAAAATATGGGAATGTGTAGTAAGATATACAAGTATGTTACCCTACGTTTTCTTTAACTCAGGCATTCTTCGGTGCCCAGGTATACAGGTACAGTGATAGGCCCTAAAGATACAGTGGTTAGGAATAGTTCATGTGGAGAAACAATCCAGTAACAATAAAACCAATGTTGTGAGAGGTGTTTAGAAAAGCAGAAACCAATTGTGTGTACATATATGTATACGCATCCACAAGCCTGTTTGAAACATTGTAAACTAGGAGAATTACTGCCTGTTGACCCAAAATTCTCAGTCCGGTGCTCCTCAGAAAATTTTTTAAAAAGACAGCTGGTCTAGACAGGTAGCCATCATTTGCCCAAACCAAGCCTCAACACATATGGTCAGGGAAGAAATCTGACCTGAGGGGGAAAAGGAATAGTAGAAAATGAAGTATTTTACATTTGTCAATATTTAAAATGGGGAGCTGATCTGAGTTGAGGATATTGGAAATCTAAGATGCAAATTTTTTATTTGTGATAGACATAGAGAAAGAGGCAGAGACACAGGAGGAGGGAGAAGCAGGCTCCATGCCAGGACCCCGACATGGGACTGGATCCCGGGTCTCCAGGATCACGCCCTGGGCCAAAGGCAGGCGCCAAACTGCTGAGCCACCCAGGGATCCCCTAAGATGTAAATTTTTATAGGCTTGTGTTCTGTTGTCAGCTGAGCAGCAGACACTAGCAACAGGGTTGTGGTTAACGGATACACCAGCCATCCTGTGACCTCAAACCTTAGCCTTCCTAGCGACTTCATATGTCCAGAACCTGTCCTCCCACTCAGTGCCTCTCCCCCTGCTTCCCTAAACTCAGACCTGTAATCCCCACACTTGTGAGAGAAATAAATGGTGTGTCAGCAGACACAGCATTGCAGGGGGGTTGGTACATAAAGACAGCTGGCTTATCAGAGCAAAAGGGGGAGAAGTTATCTTGATAGTAAAGAGATTAGGAACAGCGGAGAAGAGCAGGTACCAGTGAGGTCCCTCAAGAGACCTCCCTAGGGATCTTGAGGCTGGACAAGTACAGGATTAGTGAGAGCAGGGACTCCGGGGAGATTAAACAGGAAGCTAAAAGCAGAGAAGGCTTAAGCCTCACTTCTATTTGGAACCCTGTGCAAAGTATCCCTATGACCACATGGTCTAGTAAAGCATGGCAGAAATTGTATCGTGTTTTGGTACAGAGACCTGAGGTTTTTACACATGGCACACACACATGCTTACTCCACAGGATTTCCTTTGAATTCCATTCGGCATAAGAGCGACACCAGTTGGGCAGCCCTGATGGCCTAGTGGTTTGGCGCCGCCTTCAGCCCAGGGTATGATCCTGGAGACCTGGCGATTGAGTCCCACGTCGGACTCCCTGCATGGAGCCTGTCCCTCTGCCTGTGTCTCTACCTCTCTCTCTCTGTGTCTGTCACGAATAAATAAAATCTTAAAAAAAAAAAAAAAAAACGACACCAGTTGAGTAGGAGTACTAATGGGCTTGCCTTGGACTCACCATGGGGAAGGGGAAGGTTACTGCATGCCAGAGGCTGTAAGGTAGATAGCCCTGCAGTGCAGTAACCTCCCTGGTCTTGGAAAGGTGGTAGTGAAAGACCATTTAGAAAAAACAGCCCTTATAGGGGGTCTGACCTTTAACAATAATTATTTCCCTAATATTAGACCATTTAAAACTGGAAAAGACAAACTTGCATTTAACTTGGCATATTTATGTGTTTTTTTCTGCCATCTCTGAGAATGGGAGCATATGAGAAGGAGCATATGGGTATTTGAGAGCTCTGGAAGTCCCCATAAAAGCAAGAAAGGTGAGATATATATAATCAAATCATAAGTTCTAAGTGGAGGTGGCCCCAGTTGGGTTGGGGCCTTCACTTGGTAGATCAGGTGGCTCTTTATGTAGATTATTTATTCATACCTGTGTTTCAAATTGTCACCAATTCTGTGTACAGTTCGGATTCCAGAATTCTGGGATCCATCTGACACATCTCCAGTTGTGACAAAATCATGGCTTGATTCACTGCCTGCCTGTCCTGCTTCCCTGGCTTCCTTTCACCTGAGAGCATTCCTCTAGTGGATTACTTGAACAAGAATCCCTGGCTAGGGCTCTGCTTTTAGGGACAAGACCTAAGACAATTGAGCTGCAGCTAGAGCAGAAATCTACATCATCCAGACATCCCTGACTTAGATTTTGATGCAGTAAGTAATGAGACATAAAGTTATCTCCTGAGGAAGGGGTGAGAATTTTTCATTTTATGGAGAATAACTGCATTCTGTCAGGCAGTATTTTTTTAAAGTATATGTATATGAACAAAATAGTAATAGGGGTGAATTATAATGGACCTTTTTGTTAATGCAGCTTTCACTTTGCCCTTTGTAATAGTACTGGGCTTTGCTTTGGAGTTTTCTCTCGCAGCTGTATGTAGACTTGACAAGATAGAAATCCCGGTCCTTGAAAAGTCCTTATCACACCAAGAGAGTAGGCATCTGCCCTTGGCTTGCCCAACCCGGGAATTTGTCCTGGGAATTTGAATCCTGAGCAGAATGATTGCAGGCAAGTTACAATGATGATGGTCAAGTTTTAGCAGCACTAGTAGAAGAAACCTTTGGGCAGTTTCTAGAACTTCCCAATTTCTAAGTTTGGTTCCCAGCCTTCCCTTCTTCTATCCAGAGAGCTTTCTCCTTTTCAAAAAGTTGTTCTTGATTAAATTAATAAGCCAGTCAGTTGCTGTCACATGCAACCCTTCCATCAAAGAAGCTTATTTTGTACAGGCAGCATTGCTAATTTCAGGGAGGACAACAAAAAGTATAGGTGGCAACTACGTGCTCCACCTCAGCTGCAATTGCTGCCAACAAATGTCACTTGGGCCTTCACCATTATGCCATCTGGGGCATAAATCAGTCATTTTCTGGGGGACTGCCAGGCCCTATCTGAAGGCTGCCCCTGATTATCCTAGGGAACCAGCAACATGCTTCAAGTTTCTGGCTTTTGCCTCCACTTTCAGACTTGAATAAAATGCCACACCTCACAGAGGAGAGAACTGACTTCTGGAGCAGCTATCAAAGGGGCTGGATGATGCAATTTGGAATGAATGAGGAGTCAGTTCTGGAGGGGAAAACTGACCGAAGGGAGTTAGAGCAAGGAGAGAGTCATGCTCAGAGTGATCAGTTCCCTCCAGCCCACAAGCCTGCCCACCTCGGACGCCCGGTGGACTGTCCCAGGCAGGCAGTCAGTTCTGCTCTGGCTGCCAACCTGTCTAAAAACATTCCATGGGCAGCCCGGGTGGCTCAGTGTTTAGCGCCACCTTCAGCCAAGGGCATGATCCTGGAGACCTAGGATCGAGTCCCACATCGGGCTCCCTGCATGGAGCCTGCCTCTCCCTCTGCCTGTGTCTCTGCCTCTCTCTTTCTCTCTGTGTCTCTCATGAATAAATAAACAAAATATTAAAAGAAATAAAAAAATAAGGGATCCCTGGGTGGCTCAGCGGTTTAGCGCCTGCCTTCGGCCCAGGGCATGATCCTGGAGTCCCGGGATCAAGTCCCACGTTGGGCTCCCTGCATGGATCCTGCTTCTCCTTCTGCCTGTGTCTCCACTTCTCTCTCTCTCTCTCTATATATATATATCTCATGAATAAATAAATAAAATCTTTAAAAAAAAGAAATAAAAAAATAAAACATTCCATGTTTTTAGAGATAGAATAAGAAGTATTTGACTACAATACAAGTTGGCACTAGTATTCTAGAAATGAGCCACAGGCTGCCAGCTTTTTTTTTTTTTTAATTGTTTATTTATTCATGAGAGACACAGAGAGAGAGAGAGAGGCAGAGGCAGAAGCAGGCTCCATGCAGGGAGCCTGATGTGGGACTCGATCCTCAGACTCCAGGATCATGACCAGACCAAAGGCAGGCACTAAACTGCTGTGCCATCCCGGGATCCCCAGACTGCCAGCTTTTACTAAAATTATTAACACAGAGAATCTTGTGCAGAAATTGTCAGCTGTTCCAGACAACCACAAGGTGATTTTTGTGCAGAGAGGTATGTCAAGGCCAATTCCCTGCTGGTCCTCTTAAACCTGATTGGCCTGAAAGCAAGAAGGTATGCTACATACAAGATGACAGGAGCTTAGTTAGCTGAGGCAGCAGAAGCCTAGAACTTTGGGAAGTGAATATTGTCTACCCTAAACTTGGGAGTTATGCAAGAATTCCAATCCAAGCCCTTGGAACCTCAGCCCAGATACCTCCTCTGTGCATTCTGCACTGACAAGACCATGCATAAAGTGGAGTTTGCCTTTATCTCTGACGTAAGAGACCAGTGGTGGTTTGCTGCCTGCCCTCAAGCTTCCTATCCAAGCCAATGGATGTTTCCTAGTTTGGTGTGATTTTTGCTGGTGCTCAGAAGAATGCTGGCTCTGCAGGGACCACATTGGTGATCACTGGGGATGACCTCCTGGGGTTTGCCTTCAGAGTATTCCTTGGTCCTGGAATACAAAGTACAGGCCCCAAACCACTCCTCATATGACACACCTCTGAGTTTCAGCATCTGTGACATGGGCTTGGTCCTGAAGTAGATTAAGAACAGGACAGTGCAGCCATTGGAGAAGCACAAATGATTTATGATAGTATTGATAATTCTCAAGGATTCCATGTATATGGATCCCAGAATAGAAGCAAGTTAAATATTTCATTCTGCATTGGCAATGCCAAAGGGGATGATGCTTTAGAAAAAAAGGTTGCTTGTTAAACTCTTGAACTCAATATGATCTCCTTGAAAGTGAGTGGGTCTGTGGGAGTCATCTGGCCTCTCTGTATAATGCTGACAGAATAGAAGATGTTTAGAATCTGGCAGCATTCATGAAACATTCTTTGGAGATGCATGAGCTGTGAACACAACCAATATATACTCTGCCCTTGAATAATGTACAAAATTTAAAGTAACTTGGGAATGGCTACAAAAACAATAAACATGGTATTTTTCTTGAACATTTTATTATAGATTATCATTTTTTTTGAAGAACAGCAAAACATTCATATCTCTGCAAAGCTGGTGGAACTTAACAGGCACTTTAATTCTTCTTCTTTTTTTTAAGATTTTTAATATTTTAAGAGAGAGCAGGCAGGGAGAGGCAGAGAAAGAATCTTAATTAGGCTCCATGCCCAGCAGGGAGCCTATGCAGGGCTTGATCTCATGACCCTGAAATCATGACCTGAGCTCAAATGAAGAGTTGGACAGTTAACCAACTGAGCCACCAACATGCCCCTAGATTTTAAAAATTATTTTATTATTTAAAGATTTTATTTATTCATGAGAGACACAGAGAGAGAGGCAGAGACATAGGCAGAGGGAAAAGCAGGCTCCTTGGGATCCGACGCAGGATTTGATCCCGGGATTCTGGGATCACAACCTGAGCCACCCAGGCATCCCAAGATTTTTTATTTTTAAAGTAATCTCTACACCCAACATGGGGCTCAAATTTACAACCTCAAGATCAAGAGTCACATGTTCTTCCAGTTGAGCCAAGCAGGCACTCCAATAGACACCTTAATTCTGACTTGAACTGGAAACATTTTTTAAAATCTTCCTTTTGCTTTTCTAACAAATTCTACCTTACATTGTCTTTCCTTTTTTTTTTTTTTTGAATGTATCTTTGTTGCTACCTTTTCTAGCTAAATCTCAGTATTCAAACTTGTCTGTGGACTATGCAATTAATTGCTTTTAGAGATACACAAACACACAGCATGGAGGGTGCATAAGGTCCTCTGGGTGCTGAATCTTGATCCTTTCCAAAATGACAGCAGTGGAATCTTCTGGGTTCTGCACCTGTTAATTCAGGTCCACACTGCCCATGTGGTGAGTGTTTAGGGGTTCCAGGCTAAAGGACAAACTTGGGATCTTTCTTTATCCTGTCATTTTCATAGAGATAAAAGTGACATACTGTATGTTTATTTATTTATTTTTTTTTATTTTAATTTTTATTTATGATAGTCACACAGAGAGAGAGAGGCAGAGACATAGGCAGAGGGAGAAGCAGGCTCCATGCACCAGGACCCCGATGTGGGATTCGATCCCGGGTCTCCAGGATCACGCCCTGGGCCAAAGGCAGGCGCCAAACCGCTGCGCCACCCAGGGATCCCCATACTGTATGTTTATATAGCAAGATCTGTTTTGGTGTTTTTTGTTTTTTGTTTTTTAGATTTTTAAAATTTTATTTATTCATGAGAGACACAGACACGAGCAGAGGGAGAAGTAAGCTCCATGCAGGGAGCCAGATGTGGGACTCAATCCCCAGTCTTCAGGATCACACCCTGGGCTGAAGGCCAGCACTAAACCGCTGCGCCACCCAGGGATTCCCAAGATCCGTTTTTTGTTTTTTTTTAAGATTTATTTATTTATTCATTCAGAGAGAGCTAGAGAGAGGCAGAGACACAGGCAGAGGGAGAAGCAGGCTCCATGCAGGAAGCCCGATGTGGGACTCAATCCTGGGTCTCCAGGATCACACCCCGGGCTGCAGGCGGCGCTAAACCGCTGCGCCACCGGGGCTGCCCAAGATGCGGTTTTAATACCAACTGGTTTAGGAGCACCTGGGTGACTCAGTGGTTGAGCATCTGCCATTGGCTCTGGTTGTGATCCCGGGGTCCTGGGATGGAGTCCCACAAGGAGCAGGGAGCCTGCTTCTCCCTCTGCCTCTCTATCTCTCTCATGAATAAATAAAATCTTTAAAAATATATACCAAATAGTTTATATCTTTATGCATTTATATTTCTAGTAATACAGTTGTCAGAATTCTTGACTCTGTGTGTTATAACATTATATTAGCAAGAGTTACCGACCCCACCCCATCCTCCCCTCCACCTTCTAAGCTACTTCACAAAAAGATTTAGTTCTCCGATTCACTTTTGCTTTCCTTTCTCTTCAGGTAGAAGAAGAGAAGGCCCTATGGTTGGTTATTTTTTAGTTAAGCTATTGAACTGGGATCCCTGGGTGGCTCAGTGGTTTAGCGCCTGCCTTTGGCGCAGGGCTTGATCCTGGAGACCCAGGACCGAGTCCCACATTGGGCTCCCTGCATGGAGCCTGCTTCTCCCTCTTCCTATGTCTCTGCCTCTCTCTATCTCTCATGAATAAGTAAATAAATCTTAAAAAAAAAAAAAAAAAAGCTATCGAACTAAAATTCTCTGCCAAACTTCCTTATCCTCTGTTATTTGATGATTCTCTTTATAGTGTTTGACCAGAATGATATTATGAATTCTGGAAGATCTTTGCTGAAGATTCTTTTCCTCTATTGTTTACACACTGTCAGTGTTTCATGTTAAATATGTGAAGAACATTAAAACCCTAAAATATCTAAAAAGAGGGAGAGACACAGAGACAGAGCAAGGAGAATTTCCTCTCAAACTGCTCTGAGGAAGTTTCTTCTAGAGTCTGTCCAGTGTAATGTGGGCTATGACAACACTCCTACACCGTGACTAGCTGTGTCTGTTCCACGTTCACCACAAAGCTGCTGCTAGCACACTATCATGTCCCCTTGTATTACTTTCCATCTGAACCTTCTTTCTTCCTTTCCTTCACTGTCCAAGTCCTCAGATGGCACCTCTCAAAGAAAGCATCAGCACTTAATCCCTGCCTCAGATAAATCTCTGCCCTTCTTCCAGATAGTTAGTCCTTTGTATCTCGTTGCTTTTTGTACTTTTTTTAAGGTTTTAGTTTTTTAATTGTTTCTATAATATTTTATTTTTTTAATTTTTTCTTATTTTCTTTTAAATTTAAATTCAATTTGCTAACATATAGTATAACACTCAGTGCTCATCCCATCAAGTGCCCTCCTTAGTGCGCATCACCCAGTTACCCCATCTTCCCATCCTCCACCCTAAGGTTTTATTTTTAAGTAATCTCTATACCTAATGTGGGGCTCAAACTCATAAGCCCGAGATCAAGTGAGTCATGTGCTCTACTGACTGAGCCAGCCAGGTGCCCCTGTACTTGTTTTAAAAGCAGGTTTTTACATTTATTATTGTTGTGACCCCTCCCTCACTTTTTGCACTATAGTCTAGCTGAATGATCTATTGCCAACTGGCACCAATTCTCCAAATCAAAGTGTGCAAGGGAAACACATTTGTGTGATCCTCCTTAATAGAGGATATGTCAGGCAATCTACTTCTGTTTCCCGGAAATAAAATAACTCAAAGACCTGCTGCCCCTCTTCTACATATTTGAATTTCAGTTCTAGAAATTTCTTCAGCTTGTTGGTGCAACGATTCCTTGCCTGATCATTTCTAGGATCCATTCCACTATCAGCTCAGGTTCAGCTTCTAGCAACCTGGAACTAAAGAAGGTGATTACTGGATCAATATTTTGCATTAAATCCAGAAGTGGACAGTTCAAGATTGTTCAAAGAGATCTCATTTGTAAAGCAGTGCATACACCAAGTTTGGATTGTGGTGAAGAGAATCTGTCAGGAACTGATGATTTTCAACATCATTTAAATCACCTCTTCGAGGACACCTGGGTGGCTCAGCGATTGAGCATCTGCCTTTGGCTCAGGGCCTGATCCCAGGATCCAGGATCAAGTCACACATCAGGCTCCCTGTGAGGAGCCTGCTTCTCCCTCTGCCTCTCTCTCTCTGCGTCTCTCATGAATAAATAAATAAAACCATAAAAAAAAAAAATCACCTCTTTGATGACCTTTTAGTCTTGTGCATGACTTGTAAGCGAACATCAGTAGAACTCAGAAAATCTCTCAAGGGCTGTGTAGTTTGTTGCACAACTCTGGTGTGTGTGTCTGTTTTAACGTTTTATTTATTTGAGGGATGCTTGGATGGCTCAGTCAGTTAGGCATCCGCCTTTGGCTCAGGTCATGATCCCAGGGTCCTGGGATGGAGCCTTGTGTCCGGCTTCCTGCTCCAGGGGGAGCATGCTTCTCCCTCTCTTTGCTGCTCCTCCTGTTTATGCTCTTTGAGAGAAAGAGAGAGAACACAAGCAGGGGGAGGGGCAGAGGGAAAGGGAGAAGCAGACTCTGCTGAGCAGGGAGGAGGGAGACACAGGGCTGGATACCAGGACCCTGAGATGACAGCCTGAGCCGAAGGCAGATGCTGAACCAATTGAGCCACCCATGCACCCCTCTGTTGTGTTTTCTAGATAGCAAGGAAAACAATAGATTACTCGTTTATTATTAAAGGATAAAATCCAGGAACAACCAGATAGACATATAGGGCAAATTATATGAAAAGGGGCAAAAAGTTTCCATGCTCTTCTGAGCATGTCATTCTCCTCAAACCTCTAAGTGTTCATCAAACTGGAAGTTTTGCACTGTTTTTTGTTTTTTGTTTTTTGTTTTTTGTTTTTATGATGTTTGGTTCTTCCCCCTGAGTAGGAAATACTAATTTCTCTAGTTAAAGGCAAACTATGGTTCAAAAATTCTAATTGAATTTGAACTGAAATAATCATGTTAATGATTTATGTTGGAGATTATATATTTATTCCATTATAACTAAATATTTCAAAGCATAAACTATTTAAGAGTCAGAGTTTTCACCAGAAAGAGTCCATTCTATCCCTAACCCAAAGCCTGTAGATGGAACATTTTACACACAGTAAGAGAGTAGGAAGAGAAAAAGCTTTGAATGCTGCTAAGAAAACCAGGATAATATAATGCCCCAGGAGCCTAGAGTAAATTTCAAGGAAGTGGTCCATTTAAATGCTATAAATGGATAAAGCAAGGAGGAAAGGAACAGAGGAAAATTACTGCACTAGTGAACTGTATCTCTTTTCTCCTAAGCCTTCTTGGATCTTTTGTCTGTTGATCACTTCAGGAGAGTCAGGGGAAATGAAAATAATTGAGATGTCCTGTCTTCAAAAATCCATTTTACTTCTCTGCTTTCCTTCCACATATCTGAAAAATTAGTCTCCTAGCAATGTCTACTGTCCATCCATTGCACATGACAACTTTTGCAACTTTTCCTCAAGAATACCTCTTACCGGGATCCCTGGGTGGCGCAGCGGTTTGGTGCCTGCCTTTGGCCCAGGGCGCGATCCTGGAGACCCGGGATCGAATCCCACGTCAGGCTCCCGGTGCATGGAGCCTGCTTCTCCCTCTGCCTGTGTCTCTGCCTCTCTCTCTCTCTGTAACTATCATAAATAAATAAAAATTTAAAAAAAAAAAAAAAAAAAAAAAAAAAAAAAAAAAAGAATACCTCTTACCCCACCATTTCTTTAAGTTTCTGCCATAGTCTATCATGAGAGAAAATAACAGATGGAGCAGTGATTGTTGCCAATGCATGACATTTAATTTAGCTATTCAGAATGATGGCTTTCTTGATGACTGGAATAATCTAGCTTGGAAATTGTGTAGGAGGGGGAAAGGTGATAGGGACACATCATTTATCATGCCTTCTCCCTTTGTTAACCCTGAAAATGCAAGTTCAGGGACTATTTAGAGGTCATCTTGATCTTCTCTTCAAAAGCCTATGCCTGCAGAGTAGAGCTTCTGGCAAAGATTTTCAAAAGAAAAAAACTCAGCAGGCATGTTCCTTGGGCTCTTTGCCCCTTTTATTTTCATTCTTCTTTTTGTGGACACAATGCCCATAAGGATAGAGCACATCCTCCAACCATAAAGACAAAAGTCATATTCTAGGTATCCCTGGTGACAAAGCCAAGGAGCCTAGTTCCTTGCTGACATTCTCAAACAGCCATATCAGTTCTGGATTTATTATATGAGACAAACAATCCCCTTTGTAATTAGTCACTATAGTTTACTGTTGCTTGAAATATACTACTAACCAGACATTTGCATTCCTCACTAGATCATAAGAGACCATATCTGTATTTGCTACCTGTGTAAGACAGAACTTCATAGCAAGTTACAGAAAACCCAACTCAAAATTGCTTTAAATTGTAAGGAAGTTTATTAGCTCACATAACGAGATCCAAAAATGGGACAGACTCGAGAGTTGACATAATCTATTCCAGCTCCATTTCTTTGCTATTCTTTTGGCCTTATCCATGTGTTGACCTCATACGCAGGTTGCCATCAAAAGGATGGTAGCAATTTCACACCTCATATCCAAGCTCAATCATGTCCACAGGGAGTATGAATCACTTCTGGAGGTTCTCCTGGAAATGCTTTTCTGGAAGCATCCTTCAAGCCTATCTTGCAATTCACTGAGGTGAAGTGGGGGAACATATTTGATCCTAACCCAGCCCTTGCAAGATAGTGATCTTAGATCAGTCCAGACCATTCCTGGAGCTCATAATGCTGAGCTACATCAGCTATGGGTAAAAGGGATCCCTGAATGACATCAGGATTCTACCGGGAAGGAAGAAGGAGGGAGCGAACACCGAGTACATAATTCCCTTTTTGTATTCCTAACATCTTGTACACATATTAAAGAAATAAAGCCATCTACCACACACAATTTATGCTTTATCTCAGTAATAAGTGGAGAGAAGGAAGCATATTTTATTATTTACACTACTCTTAGTGTCTAACTCAATATCCTTAACATATTAGGAATCTAAGTTGTTGGTTTTTATTTTCTGTCAAGAAGCCTCAGAGAAAATGGCCTCTATTATATACCCTCCTGAATTCTTTTGTAGATTGCCAGATTTTCTTGCTAATCAACCTTTTTAAAGATTTTATTTGAGGGAAAAGAGAGGGCATGAGCAGGGTGGAGCGGGTGCAGAAGGGTAGAGGGAGAGGAAGAGGGACAAGCAGACCTCCGAGTGAGTAGGGAACCACATCAGGGTGTGTGTGTATGTGTGTGGGGGGGTGCGGTGAAAAGGTTGAGGCTCTATCCCAAGGCCTCAAGATCATGACTTGAGCCAAAGTCAGACTCTTAACTGACTGAGCCACCCAGGCCCTCTCTTGCTAATCAATTTAACTCCCAAGACTTAGAGCTCCTGGGGTAGACAGGAGAAATCCCAAGTCAACAGATTTACATTTATTCAACAAGTGTATTAATGTACTAGTGACTTCTGGAAAAACAAATCACAGTGAAGTCCTTAAAGTTTCTTTTCTTAGCAAAATGAAACTGGAGATAGGAAGATATTCTTCTCTGGGGACACAGTTGTCAAACGTAAAAATTCTGAATCTTCCCCAAATTCTCCAATTCCAAGATTCGTTACTGTCAATAACTGGAGATGACTACTGTTATTTTTAATAGTTGATTTTCAAAAGGGTAGGAACATTTCATATTACCCATAGAGATTTAAGCTTCTGAAGGAGAGCAAAAATACATTGCCTCTACACTAAAATTTCATCACTAGGCAAATTTGGATCATCACTAATGGATAGGGTGCCTCTCTACTCATTCTTTTAAAAAGTCTTTTTTTTTTTTTTTTTTTAAGTTTGGGGCTGAAAGATGATACTTATTTCCTCTTATAATGTCTCCTCATTGGAGCCACTAACAAAGTCACCACTTGACCAGCATGGTCGGCATCGGTGAGCATGGTCCATAGAAAGTGCCCCAGACTTGGGATTAATCAAGAAGGGCTTGAATCCCACGGCTGTCACCAGGGGCGAACCACGGATCCATACAGCTTCTCCCGCAAAAAGGAGTACAGATTCTGTGAGGTTCACTAGGAGAGCACGATTCCAGGCACACGACATTAACTTCTCAATACATTTGTTTTCTCATCCGTTTCTCCGAACGTCTCAGCTTATCTGAAACGTCCATACGGCCTCCCAGTGGGCCTGGAATTTGACACCAGAAGGATCCAGGCTGGGAGATGGTGTTGGGGGGACCCGCCAGCCGACTACTGTCGTGGTCCGGCGGGGGCGGTTCAGCTCCCTGCCCCCTTCCCCCCTAGAACCGGCGCCGGGAGGCTCGTCCCGGCCCAGGAATCCGGACGCCGAGCGTCGCCGGCAGCGCCTGGCCCGCGTTTCGCCCGCTGCGGAGAGGGAGGGGCGGGAGACCGGGAAGGGCAGCGCCGCACAAAGCGCCTGGAGTCTCCGCGGCTCGGGCCACGGCGGCCAGCCGCACTACCAGCGCCCGGGGGGAGGCGGAAACGTCCACAAAATGGCGGAGCCGCACGCCGGGGCCGCAGGGAGCGCCGCTGCCAGCTGGCTCCCGCCGGACCCTCCAGCCAGTTTCCGGACCTTCGGAACCGGAAATGGGCCCTCGGCGCGCGCCCGGTCTGGAGTGGGCGGGGCCGCGCTCCCGGAAGTGCCTCGGGCCTTAGCCCCACGAGCGGCCCCGCGGCCTAGGGAGGGAGCCCGGAAGCTGGTCGCGTTGTCGGGTTTCCGTGCGGCCCCGGCGGGGAGGGGGATGTGCCGAGGGACCCGCGCCCTGGCCTCGCTCAGAGAGGGGAGCGAGGGCGGCCCTCCCACGCGGGGAAGCGCCGTCCACCGGTCCCAAGGGGAGTGGCGGGATGGACGGGCCCCTCGGCCCCAGGGAGTCCGCGGAATTCGTCGCGGGGAAGAGTCGGGATGTGTCCATTGACGGCGGAGGCGTGCGCAGTGTGGCCGAGCTGCTGCTTGCCAAGGCCTCGGGCCCCGAGCTGAGCCCGGGAGCCTGGAAGGCTCTTCACGAGCTGAATCCGAGGGCGGCCGACGAGGCCGCGGTCAGCTGGGTGTTCGTGACGGACACGCTCAACTTCTCCTTCTGGTCGGAGCACGACGAGCACAAATGTCTGGTGGGGTACAAGGGCAGGACGTACAGCGGGTACTGGTCCTTGTGCGCCGCGGTCAACAGAGCCCTGGACGAAGGTTGGTGCCCCTTCCCGCTCCGACCGGCCAGCGGCCCGTGAGGCTTCCATGCGCCGGGAGGGTCCCCGGGAACCAGTCGGCTCGGGGGCCTACGGGTCAGTGAGGCGAGCTGGAAGTTCTTCCTTGCTTAACATAAAGAGGTGCTTCTCTGCTTGAAAGTGAGAGAAGGGGCTGGCCTTAAGGCCTCGGTCACTGAGAGATGATCCTAGCATCATAGCAGTTAGGGGCTAAACTCAGTTTTCTTTATCTCTTTAAAAAATATTTTATTTATTCATTCATTCATTCATTCATTCATTCATTCATTCATTCATGAGAGACACAGAGAGGCAGAGACCTAGGCCGAGGGAAAACCAGGCTTCCTGCGGGGAGCCCCGTGCTGGGACCCGGGATCACGACCTGAGCCAAAGGCAGATGCTCAACCACTAAGCCACCCAGGCTTTCCTGAAGTCAGTTTTTTTCTAAAGAACGCCACTTTGATGACATCTGAAGAACAAATGGACAAATATAACACATTTTATGCAGTCAAAATGCATCTGATGTAATATAGTTGTTAGAAACGGGTGAATAAAGACCGATGAGAAAATAGAAAATGAGGGGGGTATGCTTCTGATTTTTTAAAATCTTTTTAGTGCATTCCTGTAACACTGATTTGCTGTCATATTGCTGTATGTTGTAAAAGCAAGGGTCTGATGAGTATAAAGCTATGACAGTGTTCCTTTGCATTTTCTTTTTTCCCCAAGGGATTCCTATAACTAGTGCTTCCTACTATGCCACCGCGACCCTGGACCAGGTGAAGCATATATTCCGTTCTGACACGGACGTTCCCATGCCTTTGATAGAAGAGAGGCATCGGATTCTTAATGAAACCGGGAAAATTCTGCTTGAGAAGTTCCAAGGCTCTTTTCTTAACTGTGTCCGGAAAAGTGAAAAAAGTGCACAGAAGTTAATGCACCTGGTAGTTGAAAGCTTTCCTTCCTACAGAGACGTGACTCAGTTTGAGGTGAGCTGCTTCCGTTGAGGATTTTAGAATTCTTAGTATCTTCTGACGGTTAACTCTTTTACTTCCAGAACTCCTTTTGAGAATAAAAACTTAAGTGTTGAAGTTCATTCCTTGTGGACAAGGAACAATAACAAAGTTGTTAGTGTTTCAAAGACATTATCTTACGTTTTCTAATTATTGTACTTCCTTTACTCTTCTGTTCTTTTTCCTTTGTCCTTTTAAAATCTTTCAGACCTACAAAGCACTGAACCTTCAGTATGATGTTGCTACTCAAGGATAATGAGATCCTTTTAGAATTTCAGGAATGTTTACTTCATTGGATGAAAATCAGAATGTATTTCTAAATTCTGTCTAGTAAAGGTTTTTTTTTTGAGGCTCTAATGTATGTACGTACTGTGTGTCTTCTTTTTCACACACAGAATACTTGAACAGTGTTAATTTTCTTTCTCTTTAAACAGATATACTTTTAAAATGGTAAGCATTTGGTATACCTTCCCAGTGTACACCTGGGTTCTGATTTTTGTCAAATTTCTTTTAGAATTCATTATCATTGTGTATCTTAACTGTGACAGAATTGAAAGCAACTTCAGAGGAATCACATAGTATAAATCTATTGAATAGGTTACTAATGCTTAATCATACTGAAATTTTAAAGCCACTTTTTTGTTTTTGTTTTTGTTTTAAGTTTGTTTATTTATTTATTTATTTATTTATTTATTTATTCATTCATGAAAGACAGGGAAGGAGAAGCAGGCTCCTCGCTGGGAGCCCGATGCGGGACTGAATGAATCCCAGATCCCAGAATCATGTCCTGAGCCAAAGGCAGAAGCTCAACCGCTGAGCCACCCAGTCATCCCTAAAGCCACCCTTTTGAAATAACAATTCAACAAACAAAAATAACCAATAATACTGTTTAAATCACTCTTTATGATTTACAAGGTGTTTGCATGTACACTCTCATCCAATCCACAGAAGAGCTCTGTGGGGCCTAAGGACGAGGATCAGTATAGTCCTGTTCACAGATCAGAAACCAAAGTCTAAACAGGTTAACTGGTTTATTTTAGGCCATTTAGTCAGGTAATAAATAGCTAGTTTTTCAGTTCTGCAAAGTGAGAGATACCTGGTTATGTATGTTAAGATTCTTTTATTTATTTATTATTATTTTAAATTTTACTTAAATTCAATTTCCCAACATAGAGCAAGATTCTTTTAATTGCAAGCGACAAACACAAAATCAGAGAAAGCTTAAGCAAAATGAAGAATTTGAGGATTGGAACATGTAGCATCAGGGACTGAATGCCATCAGGATTCAGTCTCTCCTCTTTTCTTCTCTTGCTCCATACTTTTTGTGACCACAGACTAGCTTTCTCCATGAAGTAGAAAAGGTTTGTGAATTTTGTTTGCATCTTATGGCTTCAACCACCAGAGAGAGGTGATGGAGTAGACACCCTCTCAGCTACTGTCCTAAAATTCCTGGGCAAATACTGATTGTATTCGCAGGGATTATGACCAATTAAGTGTGACCACAGGGTCTGTGGGTGGGGCAGAGTCGTTTCCTAGAAAAGAGGCCCTAGGCCACTACTGAACTTCATTTTGTTCTGACCAATCATTTTCCTAATGCGAGAGGTTACTTTGAGATTTATCTTTGTCTTTGAAGTATGTCATTTCAGCCTTTTTAAAAGAAATTGTGAGTCAAATTCCTTGGTTTACATTCAGGCCATCTAAGTGTACTAGCATATAAAAAAATCAAACTGCCATTCATGTGGCTAAGAATCCATGTATTCCAGAATCAACATTGGTTGTAGCAGAAGAAGGGCTGAGAGTAAATTTAAGACGACGTCAAGGTGGAATAAATTCATGAGATCATGTAGTTTGTTTGCTTTGAAGTTGTTCTGGGTTCTATGTTTTTATGGAAGAAAGAGCAAACTTTTTTGTAGATTATAATACCAATTTAGTAAGCAATTTGCTGAGTTTCTATTTTATTACAGCACAGTGCTTTTGATTTGCTTTGTGCTGAAAGGTTCAATTTTTAAAAACCGTGCCAGAATAGAGATTCATTTTATATATATATATATATTTAATTAGCTTCTTTTTTTGTATATTTTTTTATTGGACTTCAATTTGCCAACATATAGCATAACACCCAGTACTAAGGCTGATATATGTTTTTTTTTTTTAGATTTATTTATTTATTTATTTATGATAAAGAGGCAGAGACACAGGCAGAGGGAGAAGCAGGCTCCATGCCAGGAGCCGGACATGGGACTTGATCCCGGGACTCCAGGATCACGCCCTGGGCCAAAGGCAGGCGCTAAACTGCTGAGCCACCCAGGGATCCCCTTAAATGAATGTTAGTATCTGAACTATCTCCCATCAGTACTCATTTCTAAAACACATTTAAGAAAATATTTACTTATTTGAGAGAGAGAGAACACAAGCCAGGGGAGAGGCAGAGGGAGAAGCAGACTCCCAAATGAGCAGGGAGCCTGATGTAGGACTCGATTCCAGGACACTGGGATTATGACCTGAGCTGAAGACAGACAGTTAACGGACTAAGCCACACAAACACCCCTAAAAAAACAAAAAAATCTCCAAAACATAACAAAAATCATGCTTAAGGATTCTGACACTTTTTTTTTTAAAGATTTTATTTATTCATGAGAGACAGAGACAGAGAGGGAGAGGGAGAGAGAGAGAGAGGCAGAGACTGGCAGAGGGAGAAGCTGGCTCCATGCCGGGACCCTGATGTGGGACTGGATCCCAGGTCTCCAGGGTCAGGCCCTGGACTGAAGGTGGCCTAAACCGCTGAGCCACCCGGGCTGCCTGGATTCTGACACTTTCTTAAAGGAATATTATATTTTTTATTTTTTTCAAAAGATTATCATTAGTGTTAACAAAAGCAGCATATTTTCTGTGATTCCTAACATAGCACTTGAGCACATAGTGGGTGCTCACTTAATGTTTTGATTAGTCAATTTATTTTATTTTTTTTAAAGATTTTATTTATTTATTTATAGAGATGCAGAGAGAGAGAGAGGCAGAGACACAGGCAAAGGGAGAAGCAGGCTCCATGCAGGAGCATGATGCAGGACTCCCAGGATCACACTCTGGGCCCAAGGCGGCACTAAACGGCTGAGCCACCGGGGCTACCCAAATTAGAAAATTTTAATTCAGACAGATTTTAGATCAGTGATTTCCCAACCTGGTATTCCAGAATCAGGAAGCTTTAAAATTCAGATATATTTCCAAAGCAACTCTGATTTAGAGCATCTAGTAGCAATGTAAAAGTCCCAATGAAGAAATTGGCTTTGGGATGCTTGGGTGGCTCAGTGGTTGAGCGACTGCCTTTGGCTCAGGGCGTGATCCTGGGATTCAGGATCGAGTCCTATATCAGGCTCCCCACTGAGGAGCCCTCTGCCTGTGTCTCTCATGAATAAATAAGTCTTAAAAAAAAATTGGTTTCCCTCAGGTTGTCTTTATTCTGTCATACTGATAAATGTGCATAAAAATCATGAACTTTTTTGATACTATAATCAGTCTTATTTTATGGGGGCACTGGATGGCTTAGCAGATAGCTTGCTTCTCCCTTGCCTCCCTACTTGAGCTTTCTCTCGCTATCTCTGTCTCTGTCTCTCTCTCTCTCAAAAAATAAAATCTCTAAAAAAACAAAAACATTTTGGGCACCTCGTGGCTCAGTGGTTGAGGGTCTGCCTTTGGCTCAGGTCAAGATCCCAGGGTCCTGGGAACGAGTCCTGCATCGGGTTCCCCACAGGGAGCCTGATTCTCCCTCTGCCTCTCTCTCTGAGTCTCTCATGAATAAATAAATAAAGTATTTTAAAAAAGAAACATTTTGTTACTCTTAAGCATTTGTAATTCTTGACCTTTCTATTTTGTTCGTGATAAATTTGTTGAAGAAAATCAACTCATGGTCATGGATTATTTTCATTGATAATTATTTTATAAAGGTAACTATTTTGAACATATTTTATCACTAAACAATATATTTTTTAAAGATTTATTTATTCATGAGATACACACACACAGAGGCAGAGACACAGGCAGAGGGAGAAGCAGGCTCCATGCAGGGAGCCGGATAAGGGACTCGATCCTGGATTCTGGGATCAGGCCCTAAGCTGAAGGCAGACGCTCAACTGCTGGGCCACCCAGGCGTCCCATCACCAAGCACTATTATGGAAAATGTAGGGAATTTTTATTTTGGATTTGTTGGTAATATCAGTGATATAAATTAATATTTTAGAAATTAAGAATTTTATTACTAAAATCATTTGATGACTAAAACCGTATCAGCTTGTTAAAAAAAATTTTTTTTTTTTTTTTGTTAAAATGTTTTATAGATGACTTGAATTTATTTTTGGACTCCTCACTTGAATCTTATTCTTTTTTTTTTTTTTTTTTTTGAATCTTATTCTTTGTTTTGTTTTTTGCAAGGGTATTATAATTTTTTTTAAAGATTTTATTTATTCATGAGAACACACAGAGAGAGAGGCAGAGACACAGGCAGAGGGAGAAGCAGGCTCCATGCAGGGAGTCCGACGTGGGACTTGATCCCAGGTCTCCAGGATCACACCCTGGGCTGAAGGCGGCGCTAAATGCTGAGCTACCTGGGCTGCCCTATGTCTTTATCTTTGAAATACATTTCTCATATTAACTGAAAGACTGCAGTTAAAAAAATGAATGTTGTGATTCTCTTCAGAGATGAGTTTAAGGATGATTATTTTCTTTATACTTTTCTATATTTTATACAATTAACGTGAATTATGTTGCAATCAGAAAAATTTAAGAAGCTTCCTAAAGAGATACTGTCTAGCCATTAAAAAGAATAAGTGGATGCATTACAGTGATACAGAAATATGTATATGAAATATATGTATATGAAATAATGTCATTGAAAAAGAACAGTAAATAATACCACAGTTACCACAATTGTATTTTATGTGCCTTGAAAAATATAGGAAGTAAATTTGGAGTGAAAGAGATAATTTAATATTTATTAGACTCTCTTTTTTTTTTCCTATAAAAGGTGCATAAATTCTTACTAACAGTTAAAATTATTGCACCCTTGAGAAATGTTTTCAACCTGTGCCTTTTATTTTTTTTAATAGCATACATGAAGCTTTTGGATACTCAGGTAACATTTATATTCTTTTCATTCATCAGGGGAAAAGAATTTCTTTTTACAAACGGGCCCAAATCCTCGTGGCAGATACGTGGAGTGTGTTAGAGGGGAAAGGAGACGGCTGCTTTACAGACATCTCCAGTATCACCATGTTTGCTGACTATAGATTACCTCAGGTTCTTGCTCACCTGGGAGCCCTGAAATACTCCAAGGAACTACTAGAAAAGCTTCTTAGAGGTTTGCTAGTTTAATTAAGACATTCTTTGTCATACTGTGAATTGTGTTTGAGTCTGTCTCGTTTCTTTCACAGTTCTCCTTTCCTTAAAAAACAAAACAAAACAAAAAACCACCACTGTTTGTTGTTAAAAGCACTTGTGAAGAAAAATGCAGGAGGCAAACAAAATGCTTTTTGTTTTTATTTACACTGTGGAATGTAGGAAATGACCCTCCTTAGATATTCTAATTTCTGAGCTTCATAATAAAATGAAACTAAAATTTCTATTCCCCCAAAGGTGAGTGACAAGCAGGCGACAGATGCAAGGCTCATCAGGTGTAGTACTTTTTTTTTTTTTTTAAGATTTATTTATTTATTTATTTATTCATTCAGAGAGACAGGCAGAGACATAGGCAGAGGGAGAAGCGGGCTCCATGCAGGGAGCCCAACTGGGACTCGATCCCCGGTCTCCAGGATCACGCCTTGGGCTGCAGGCGGCGCTAAACCACTGCGCCACCGGGGCTGCCCAGATGTAGTATTTAAAGAGTGCTAGTGAGGAGGTGAGGGGCATACTATGTTGTAAAATAAAAAAGGGAACATGGAGTGGATTTCAAATCAGGAGGCTCCGAGGTCTGCCACTATGTTATCTGGCATGGGTCACTCATTTTTCTAGGCTTCTTTATTTACCGTTGTTGGATTTGATTGATTCCCAGGAGTGGGAACTTTTTTATAATAGGAGAGTGTAGATAATTGTGTTTGTGTGAAAATTTGCTTTTTAAAAAAAATTTTTCCTTGAATTCTAGTTAGTTGACATAGAGTGTGATATTGGTTTCAGGAGTACAATTTAGTGATTAGCTTTATTTTTTTATTTTTTATTTTTTTAAATTTATGATAGGCACACAGTGAGAGAGAGAGAGAGGCAGACACACAGGCAGAGGGAGAAGCAGGCTCCATGCACCGGGAGCCTGACGTGGGATTCGATCCTGGGTCTCCAGGATCGCGCCCTGGGCCAAAGGCAGGCGCCAAACCGCTGCGCCACCCAGGGATCCCTGATTAGCTTTATTTTTTAAACATGTCTTTGTATAAGAAAAAATTATATAATCATAAATATTATAAATTATATTAAATATTATAAATTTGTTATATTAAATATATTGATTATGTTATATATTATAAATTTACTTATAAATTATATATTATATATGAATATATAAGTAAATATAATTATATATAATTATGTATAAATTCTATAATTTTTATGTTAATTTCTCTGGGTATAGTATTTCCAGCTACTTTTTAATTTTTTATTTTTATTTATTAAAGATTTTATTTATTTATTCATGAGACACAGAGAGAGGCAGAGACACAGGCAAAGGGAAAAGCAAGCTCCTTGCAGGGAGACCAATACAGGACTTGATCCCAGGACCCTGGGATCACGATCTGAGCCATGCAAGTGCCCCTTTTTTCTTTTTTTTAAGATTTTATTTATTTATTCATGAGAGACACACAGAGAGAGAGAGGGGCAGAGAGACACAGGCAGAGGGAGAAGCAGACTCCATGCAGGAAGCCGGACGTGGGACTGGATTCCAGGTCTCCAGGACCACACCCTGGGCTGAAGGCGGTGCTAAACCGCTGAGCCACTAGGGCTGCCCAACCCCTTTTTTCTTTATTTTTAAAAGCCAGTAGTTTTTATGACTGAATAATTTTCTCTTGTGAAATAGGTTTCAGTCACTCAAAGAATAACACAATATAAAGATACCATTATTGTGTGATTGCTTCTACCAGTGTTTTATGCTTTGGGCAGTCCATTTTGTCCCTCTGTTTCTTCATTTGAAAACTAACAAGCTGTTTTATGTCATAATGCTCATGTCCTGGATCATTAATTGTTGGATACCTTAAACATTTAAGCATTCAGGACTTTTTTCCATGTAGCCATATGCAGCTGATCTTTTTCTGGCCAGTGTATACATTGCTGGTTCCTATCTTAAACATTGTCTTGCCTGGTTTCCCTCACTCAGATTTTCTTTTTTCTAATTCAAATTCTACACATCCACAAGGGCTTAGCTCATATGCTATATCCTCCACCCAGCTTTTTCCAGTTTTTCATGATTTGTCCATCTCCTCCTCCTGAATGTTGCTAGCACCCAACTATCTCTGCTACTGTGAGGAAACCCCTGGTAAGGGAGCATCAGCATAGCTGTACGGAGTTGTGTGAATTTTCTTCTGCTGTCTATTCCAACTCCAGAGGCTCTTTTCCAGATGTCTAGCTGTAGCTGTTGTTACTGCCTCTGTTATGTCCAGCTTCTTAAAGGATACTCTTTCATCCTTAGCTAGGCTGACAACATGAACTCATTTCTTTGCCTCTTAAAGTTTATTTAAGCAAAGTTAGATTTTTTTTTCAGAAAATACTTTACTAGCAAACTAGAGGAGAAGCAAACTCTAAACATAAAGGAGCACACGCAAATACAGCACACTAATTTTCAAAGACAATCTTAAGTGAAATCTAGAACCAGGTAGCTTAACTACATGAGGTAGAATCTTCCTTAACTGCCCTTCATTGATATTTCTTCCAAATTTGAGAATAGGCTACACTTAACTTCTTTTCCTCCCTCCTCTTCTGTATATCTCCAGGACAGCCCTTGGAAGGCCTACCCAGATTTCTGTCCATTTTATCTTTTTTTTTTTTTTTTAATAAATACAGTAAATACAATAAATAAATACTTTATGTTAGTGTGAATTTAGATGTTTTTTCTATCCATTTTATCTTTAAGCCATCTCATTACCAAAGGCCTATTTTTTTTACCTAATTATAAGTACTGACAATGCAGGTGGGCTAAATTTAGATTCTTCACTGTGATTCTAGGGCTGGCACCAGTCATGATATTTAAGGCCTACCCTAACCCAGTAGGACCGTACTATAACTTGATTAAATCTGCAAAGATCCTATTTACAAGTTAGGCCACATTCACATGTACCAGAAGTTAGGACTTGAATGTGACTTTTTGGGCGACACACTTCAACAGTACAGTCACTTATTGGATGGAGGGGATATAAGTAACACTATTTAAGATCCCAGGTGACAGAGTAGAACCTAGTGGGGCTGGGGCGTTATCCTGATTTTCAGTGGGTCACAGGGCCTCTTAGGTACTTTGAAGTTCTGTGGGAGGGTGCAGATAAGTGACCAGAGGCCAAATATAACCTGAAGCCATGTTGTTTGGTCTAACCAATGTTCTGAGCACTTTTAGTTACTAACCCTTGACAATCGAGATTTTTTAAAAATTAGATTTCACATGAAATCAGACTTTTTAAAGTAGGCACCATGCCCAACTTGGGGCTTGAACTCAACAACCCTATGGATCTTGAGGTCAGGAGTTGCATACCCTACTAACAGAGCCAGCCAGGTGCCTCAAAAATCAAACCTTCTGACTTCTATTGTGAAAGGAGAGAAATACAGGAACACTGGATCTACCTTTATTTTTTTATTTTTAAAGATTTTATTTATTTATGAGAGACACAGGCAGAGGGAGAAGTAGGCTCCATGCAGGGAGCTCGACGTGGGACTCGATCCCGGGTCTCCAGGATCAGGCCCTGGGCTGAAGGTGGTGGTAAACTGCTGAGCCACCTGGGTTGCTCTGGATCTACCTTTAGACAGGGTAGCACACGTTCTATAGCTCACGACAGCTTGCCTGTGGCTGCTGCATTCACTTTGTCCCCTTGATCCTCATAGGCAGTTGAGTTGATGAGCCCAGTTCTGGTCTGAGTGGCAAAGCACAGCCAGTGCCCATCTTGCATGGTTCAGATATACCCCAGAGATGGGCACTGAAGATACTGCCAGTCCTGTGGAGCTCGGCTATGTAATCAAGAAGAGCCTGAGTGAAGGATCCTGAATCCAAAGAACAGTGGTAGTCTTCTCTTTGCTCAGGTCAACAAAGTTGATTTCCTAGGCTCTCCTTGATGCACTGAGTATGTACCTAAGACAATGCTCAGTTTTCAAGAGAGGGAGGGGGATACTGTTTACCTGGCCCCCTTGGAGTTCTCCAACGTTTGGAATATTTTTTTCTGACATCAAACCCAATTTTAAATCCTTTGTTTTCAAGAATTTAATAATCTTGTCATATTTTTAAATTTATGGTTACCCCGTGTTCATTCAGCAAATATTTATTAGGGAGCTGGTGTGTGCAAGGTGCTGTGCCAGGTCCCAGGAATATTGACACAAGCCAGACACAGTCCCTGCCCTTGTGGACCTTGCAATTTGAATTAATGCCTCAGTTTAGAAGTGGTTTAAATTACCAAAAATAAATAAAATCTGAGTAGATCTTGTATCATTGGTGCTCAGTACTTCTTGCTCTGTTTTTTTCCCCCTTGCAGGAGAAATGTTCTCGTATGGGGATAGGCAAGAAGTGGAAATCAGAGGATGCTCACTTTGGTGTGTTGAACTGATCCGGGATTGTCTTCTGGAGCTTATTGAAAAAAAGGGTGAAAAAAACAGCAGAGAGATCAATTCCATTCTTCTGGATTATTACCTGTGGGACTACGCCCGTGATCACAGGGAAGACATGAAGGGAATTCCCTTTCATCGCACACGCTGCATATATTATTGATCCAAAGTGCAAACGGACTCAAAGAAAACTTGCCTTTTTGTGTCACATAATCATTTGTACAGTTTTACCTTAATATTAAGAGAAAGTAGCAGAGGTTACAGCAACAAGAAGATTGATTACCCAGTCTCACTTAAATTTTTCTGACCTATTCACTCTGTATTCCCAACTTTGTATTTTTGTTGAGTTTTGATCATATTTTCCCTGTCTATGGGCACACAACAGGAATAGTGAAGGAACTATAATGCTCTCTTTAAATCTCACATCTCTTAAAATTAATCATGCCTTGGAACGCCTGGGTGGCTCAGTGGTTGAGCATCTGCCTTTGGCTCAGGTCAGATCCCGGAGTCCTGGAGTCCTGGGATCAAGTCCTGCATCAGGCTCCCTGCGGGGAAGCTGCTTCTCTTTCTGCCTATGTCTCTGCCTCTCTGTGTGTGTGTCTCTCATGAATAAATAAATAAAATCTTAAAAAAAATTAATCATGCATTAAAATGTGATTAGTCATCAGTGATTATATTTCACCCATTCAATTGTTTTTTTTTTTCCTCAAAGTGTAGTAATTTCTTAATCATTTGATATGGGGGGGAGGTTAGGGTCTTTGCTGTATGAATGCTGCTACTCCTGTACAAATCAATCTTGACAGCTTATTTTAAAATTTATTGGTATTGACAATGAGTTTTGTACATACTGATTTTCAGTTTTGGAAATCTCTAGTATTTTTTTTTTTCAGTGTAACTATATCGAAATTGAATAAAGGTTTTGAAATTTTTTCTTAAACCCAGAATGGATTATTTCATTAAAATAGAATTTACCACATATAATCTTGAAAGGTTTACAGTGAGGGGTGGCTGTCTGTCAGTTAAGCGTCCTTAACTCTCCATCTCAGCTTAGGTCTTGATCTCAGGGTTGTGAGTTTAAGCCCTGCTGTTGGGTTCCACGCTGGGCATAGAGCTTACTTAAAAAATTTTTTTTAAAAACCGTTTATAGTGAGTTTGATTATTTGCTTTGTGTTGTGGCAATCTCATTACCTACTAAGCACTCATTTGCCACTTTCATCCCCACCTTCCTTGTAACAATCTTGAATTCTGTTAGCTATCAACCTAGCTCCTTTCACTGTGTGAAAGAGAAAAGGTATCCTTTCCCCAAGCACTTTACTGCCATCTGCTGAAAATTTATCGTACTAACCTTATAAATGACCATGAACGTGAATGTGCCCCTCCCCTGCCCTTGTGCCCATATACCACCCCACCACCCCACCACCCCACCCCTGCTTCCGCCCTGTTGCACTGCACAACTTGCACCACCATAAGTAGGGCTTTGTACTTATCCCTCCCCGTGTGACACAAGGAAGGTGATCCCATCTTCATTCCAAAAGGTAGAGCACTTAATATGAATAGTTTATTTATGGTAATCCTATTCTCTGCCTGTGATAGCTTTAGTAATGGGTATATAATCTCATTCTGACATGGGAGGGGAAGTCTGAGGCAAATCTCATGGGAAAAGATGTCTCTTTGAAGAAAGAGATCTAGAAGAAGGTTCTAGAAGAAAGTTCCTCTTCATCCTCTGAGCAGTGTTCTGTCTAAACCTGGTACCGGAAGCTGTAGTAGCCATCATGTGGAGCCAGAGCCCTGCGCCCCCTGCCCTGCCTGAACCTGTCCGGGCTATGGACTTCATTCCTGAGGGAATAAACACACGACCTATTGTCATCATTTTGCATTAGTCATAACCAATAGTTTCCGAATTCACTTGCTCTCAGGAGATGACTCCTGCCGCCCTTCCTGCCCCCTCTCTCTCCTGCCTACCCCTGTCCCTTTTCTTCCCTGTCTTCCTTTTTTTTCTCTTCTTTCTCTTTTTTTTCCTCCTCCTACTCCTCCCTCTTCTCCCCTCTCTTGTTCCTCCTTCAGGCTCAGCCAGCTCTGGGCTTCCTGTTTTCCTAATCCATCATGGAAAGATGGGGAAGGCAGTTCAGTGATGCTCTTTAATGCCCAAGACACAGCTGTCTTTTCTCTTGTGCCACTGTGAATAGCTTGGACTGATGACCCAAAATGACCCCCTAATCTGGGCAGCAGGGCTGAAAAGCCATGAAGCTGAAGAGTGTGAGCATTGCCAGGAAGGTTCTAACAGCTACCACAGGCGTTTTTGCCTTCGTGTCACTGACCAGAACTTAATCATATGACCACAACTAACTGCCAAGGAGGGCAGGAAAGAAATCTCTCTTGTAGGCATTGGGTGCCAGCTAAGTTGTGTAAGAAGTATGAGTGGATATTGCCAAACAGCAAGTTTTCAGCACCACGCATGGGTTTTATTTTCATACCTGATACAAGCTACGAATTTAAATACCACTTCACCTAATGGTTTTAACAGCTGATGATCATTTTGCAGACCTATTATGTCATTGGGGATTGCAAAATAGTAATGTTCTAACATTTTGGTTTTATGGGTTTGCGCAAGGATAACCCCTCCAGGGATTTGAGGGTAGTCTGGGGGAACGTAACATGGAGCTGGCCCTTGGCATTCCAGAAGATTGAGAATATTGAAATAGGATCTAGAAAGAGGTGGGTTTTGGTTTTGGTTTTGGTTTTTGGTGTTTTTGTTGTTGTTGTGTTGATTCATTTTGCATACCCTCTTAAAAGCAATTAATGAAAAAATGTGCACAGCTCCAGGAGTCCCCTCATCACAGCCCTCCATTCAGAGAAGTGTTTAATTTAATTTACCGCTAGAGGATTTCTTCCTTTTCAGTGCATGCAGTTCTTGGTCCTGCTGCTTGGAAGAATGAAGAGGAAGACCAGATGAGGAGTGGTGGGTAGCAATGCTTATTGATTGATAAAGTTTATTTTTATTTTTATTTTTTTTTTGATTGATAAAGTTTATTGAGTGATAGTACAAAGTCCCGGAAGAGGGAGAGGACCTGAGAGTGTTGCCATTGGAATTTCTAAGTCTAAGGGTTTTGCGGCACCTGGGCGGCTCAGTGGTTGAGCGTCTGCTTTCGGCTCAGGTCGTGATCCTGGGGTCCTGGAATTGAGTTCCGCATCAGGTTCCCTGCAGTGAGTCTGCTTCTCCCTCTGCCTATGTCTCTGCGTCTCTCTGTGTCTCTCATGAATAAATAAATAAACCTTAAAAAAAAGTCTAGGGGTTTTTATGGGCTAGTTGGCTGGCTGTTTTAATCTGATTAAACCCTCCTTGTGCCTGTCACCCAATCAGGGTTTTGTCACCTATCACATGGGAAAGGGCAGAGGGTTCCTTTCAGCTCCTTCCTTCATTACTGTCACTAAACCAGTTTTCTAGCAGAGATGGAACATTAGTAATGAAGGGTAATTGGAAGACAGGCAGGCAGGGAGAAGGGGTCCTGTTCTAAGAGGGAACTACCCTTAAAAAGGGAAAGAGACCCCACCCTGTTTTTTAAATTTATTATTTTATTTTTTCACCCTGTGTTTTTTTAAATTTGTTTTTATTGAAGTTTGATTTGCCAACATATAGTATAACAGCGAGTGCTCATCCCACCATGTACCCTCCTTAGTGCCCGTCATCCATTTACCCCATCCCTCTACCTACCTGCCCTTCCACAACACTTTGTTCATTTCCCAGAGCTAGGAATCTCATGGTTTGTCTCCCTCTCTAATTTTCCCCACTCAGTTCCCCTCCTTTCCCTTATAATCCCTTTCACTATTTCTTATATTCCCCATATGAGTGAAACCATATTGTCCTTCTCCAATTGACTTATTTTACTCAGCATAATACCCTCCAGTTCCATCCACATTGAAGCCCATCCTGTTACTGACAGTGTTACTCAGTGTCCCAGCTTGAAGTCTTCTTACTGGGAGGATTTACAACCTGTCTGTGAGAGAAAGGGAATGGCCTTGGGTGACTTAACCCAGGCCCAGGCACCAGCTCAACAGCCAGTGGGATATTTAAACAAAGAGAGTATTGGCAGCAGCCTGCCTTCCTGGTCCCTGAGGTTCTGAAACACCACCTGCAAGGAGCCCTCCTCTACCTTCCTCACATGAACAACTACCTGATGTGATAAGTAGATGAGCTGAGGACGGAAACCTGATTGGGTGACAGGCACGGGGAGGGTCAATCAGATTCAAACAGCCCCCACAAAAGGGCCCATAAAACCCTTCTAGATTTAGCTGCCAAACTGGCAGCCCTCTCAGGTCCCCTCTGTCTTCCATAGCTCTGTACTATCGCTCAAGAAACTTTCCTGCCCGCCACTCTTGGTCTGGTCTACCTCTTCATTCTTGGAAGCGGTGTGACCAAGAAACTAAGGGTTCTAAGGGGACACAGATCCTGCAACATTAATTATTATTCCTTTGTGAGTCAATTTCCATTAACAACTCTTTTGCTTTGTAACAAGTTCAAAAACATTTTGACTTTTATTCCATATTTCATTAATTTTCCAGTGGCTGACTGATGATTTTCTTCCTTCTATAAACTCAAGGAAGTTGGCCGTGAGCCCACGCTGATGCCCTCTAACCAAAGCAAACAGGTTGGGTTAACCGCTGCTTGACATATCTCAGTAAGAGGATGATTTGGGGGAGGGTATAAAGAAGCAGCTGAACATAACCTCACAGAATATCCACATCACACAAGGAGAATACCATGCAGCGCTCTGAGCGCCAAGCCAGCTTCTCCAGGGGCTGCAGATGTTCCTTTCACAACCTTTAACTTCCCCCTGATTAGCACTAAAGAAATTCATAGTTTTCATTCAGAAATCACTTATGGAGCCCCTTCACCATGCTCCCTCCCTGGAAGCTGAACAGATAATGGTTTAATCTGATTGAGGAGGTCCAAGATTGAATGAACCACTGTACGTGATACAGGAATCAGCCTTGAGGCAACCACACCTTTTTCCTTGAGAGTCTGTGACCCATCTCTCAGTGTGCTTAGATCATGTTTTTTTTTTTTTTTTTTTTTTTTTTTAACTTTGGGTTTTGATTCTTAGCCGTTTGGTGGATGCCATTGTCAAAGACAAAACTGCTCACATAAGGAAGTTGATCTTATTCGGCACATTGCACCACAAAGAACACTCCAGATGCAAAGATTGGAGTCTCTTGGCAGATATGTCGTGCCCTAGCCTTTTCTAGGGAGTAGTTGACAAGTTACAGGTGGGGTTGTTTTGCAGTCAGAAGGCTCAGTTCACTGAACGAAATTTCTGAGTGTTTATCTCTCTGTCTAGCTAGTTTGAGGGGGACAGAGGGTTCTAATCTTAGCTAATCATTAACAACACAAAGAATGAGAGATTGGAGAGGCTGTGTCTGGCCGTGTTAGCAGGTTTAGGCAGACGTGGAAAGATCTCTGTTGGGCCTTGTCACAGGTCAACTAGGGAGACATGAGAAAGAGTTAATAGATTTATTAAGTCTAGAGGAGGGTGGTCCTTTTGGATAGACTGTTTACCAGAACATAAAAGGGTGGGAGATTTCAGAAAACAAAAGATTTGAGAGATTTCTTAATGTCACCATTTTATGGAAATACAGAGCTCAGGTAAAGTTGAAGATTGTCACCATCCAACCTTTCTTGTGTTTGGGTATTGGTTGTATACAAAGTAGGCTGTCGTGGCCTAAGCAACATTTTTATTTCCTCATTTATTTTATTTGCTTCCAAACCATGGGAGGTGACTCTCAAAGTAAGGAAGTCTAGAATTGTGAATTCTCCACAGTATAAAATGTCTAGAGTTAAGATCCAAGGTTCTGGGATCACCTCAGGGGAATCCTGCTCACTGCCTTGGTTTTGTCATTATCAACTTTTAAACAAATCAGTTAAAATCTCTATGCCTATTTAATTTAAATATGAAGTAGGATAATCTAATTCTTGAGTTTTTAGTTCTGGTTCCAATTTCCTTTTTTAATAATTTCTTAAAAAGATTTTATTTATTTATTTGATAGAGAGCACACAAGCAGGGGGAGTGGCAGGCACAGGGAGGAGCAGACTCCCTGCTGAGCAGGGAGCCTCATGCAGGGCTCAATCTCAGTTCCCCACTTGGTCTGCAGATTTTATTTTTATTTTTATTTTTAATTTTTTTCTGAGAGAGAGTGAGAGAGCCTGCCTGTGCATGCACTTGAAGGTGGAAGGGTGGGGAGGAAGGGCAGAGGGACAGAGAAAACTTTAAGCAGGCTCTAAACCCAGTGTGAAGCCCAATGTAGGGCTCAATCTCACAACTCTGAGATCATTACCTAAGCCAAAATCAAGAGTCAGACGCTTAACCGATTGAGCCACACATGGGCCCCTGGCCTACGGATTTTAGACTGAAGACTA